>NC_141142.1:149726003-150932074 GCF_053477565.2 Lygodium microphyllum | reverse complement strand
ACTAGTGGGGGAGCTAGCTCAGAGGTGTCTGCAGATCTATCCACCAAAGTTTGATGGATTAGTAATTGCCCTTAATACTTAAGTGAGACCTTAGGCTTAAACTTTTGAGGAGTTTTATGCATTATTAATGGAGGAGGAGTTGAGGCTGAGAGCCTGAGAAGGAAGTAGCAATGGAGATGCTACATTCTTCGCCAATGCAAAAGGCAAAGGTGGCTCCTTCACAAAAAATGATGGTGACAAAAAGAAAATGTCAATAGACAGATGTGCACATGGAAGGTCAACGGACATAAGTGTATATGGAAGGTCATCCATTATGACCCCACCCCTTCACAAGTTTCAAGATCTATCCTTTCACCTAATTAGAGTTATCCCAGGTAGCCCAAAGCTCTTCACCTATCTTCTGTCTAGATCACCATCTAAGCTTCACATTGGAAGTGCATGGGTGGACAAAGCCATCTTTGTATCAGCTTGTTTGGAGTTAAATAAATTTTTTGGTTCTTCTCTTATTTGTTGTGTACTCTCTTTCTTTATCTCTTGCTCAAATTCTATTCACTGTGCCATGTAATTTTAACAATAAAGTATCCAATAAAATTTTTTATCAATTAAAAAAACAAATTGATTGAGTTTGGACCATTTTAACATGTCTTTTAAAAGAGAGAGAGAGAGAGAGAGAGAAGGAGGAGAGGCCTAACTCTAATAGTGAAAGGCCAAATAGGCCACTCTCCTAGGTCTACTGCCTAATAAGGCTTTCCACATTAATGTAGGCCACCTGCCTAGTAAAGGCAATGAATAATCTGAATTCATTAATGAATGTTTGCCAAAACAAAGCCATTAATTCTCTTGACCTTAATGAAGGACAATTAGGCTGAATGCCTTAACGAGGGTCATAAATAGGCTGCTTGGGTTGCTAAGACACTAGCTACTAGGAACACAACTTTCGAATACCTAGGGACACAACCCTTAGCCCTAGTAGACATAAGTAACACATGTATAGTAGTAAATGGCCTAGCACTAAGGAGTCAAGTTCGTGCCAAGAGCTCACCATTGGCAGGGAGTGGAGTGAGAGTAGAGTTTTGATGCCGAGAAGTGGTTTAAAATAGCCAAAAATTACGAATATCAAGGGAAAAATATTCAACGTCGAAGGCGATGGCTCCAGCTAGGACGATTTTAAGTGTCAAGTTCTTTAAAGGCGCCCGAGCGACACTTGTTGATTTTTGATAAATTTTCAGACTACCGTGCGAGTTCCAGCCAATGCGGGATGTCAAGCCGGATGCCCAGGATTTTTCAGAGCTCAATTCGGAGCCGGGACGGGGAAATGACCAAGAACCGGTCAAGATACGAAAAGGTGGACCAAAGTTTGGCCAAAGTGGGCATGACCTTTGGGGCCCAAATTTTATGCCACATGAAATGTGGATGGGAAAAAACGTGGAGAGAGAGAACATGGAGGAAGCGTGGCAGCAGGCGGCCGAAATTTGCGCCATGGGGATGGATGATCATGATCAGTGCCTGCAAATAACCCACCCAATTGATCATATCCCTGATCTTCTCTTTCCCTGCTGATCTTATCGTCGTGCTTCGCCCGTCCAATGGTAGCCTGAATGAGAAGAGCCAATTCTAGTCTTTCTCTATCCTCCCTCTCTCTCCCTTAAGGGGCTGTTCTTGTGTGGAAGAAGACAATGAAGAATGATGGAGGAAAGCTTGTCCGGATGAGACCGGATTGCTTCCGGATGGATGAAGACATGAAGAGCACTGTTCTTGAAGATGCTAAGCATTAAATGCATGTTGGAAATCAGTCCCATAATCAAGACCAAGAAATCGAGACCTGAAAATAAGCGGTAATGATATTTCTATAAAGGAAAATGATCTTTTTATGCTATTTGCTTTATGAAACCTTGTTCATATGGATGAAAGTTCATTATGATATTGTTTGCCATGAGTTTCAATTGTTTGCAACCTGAAAATCAGAAAATATAGGGCTACATGGTCGGAATTAGTGTTAAAATACATGAAAACACGCATTTTAAGGGTAAAATTGGGGCTTTTGCTATATAAATGAGAAATATGATATGTCACACCAACTAAATCTGAGTTTTTGCTGTCAATGAACCTAAGGGCCACAGCCCACAATCAACTTTCATTTTTAGTCATTTTTATTAAAGAAAAATAGGTAGAAATTACCCAAAAATGGAAAAAATGGGTTTAAGATTAGGGAAAAATAGGAAACAGGCTGAGAAAAATTAGGAAAAATTATATCTATGTTTGTGCAAAGTATAACCATGACAAAGCATGAGGTTGGCCTCGGTTTGTCCCCGTTTCTATGTTTTGTGTGTATTTATTGATCTTTGAAAAGGAAAAAATGCATAAAAACCCTATCTAACTGATCAATGATGCAAAATGCTAAGAGTTAGATGAAGAGGGGCTGAAACACTGAAAGATAAAGAAAATATTTGATTTATGCATTGCACTTGGCATATAGGAACCGGTTTGAATAAAGAGGATGGTAGCATGAGCATATGGCTCGGTGCCTCCTTTCAACGCAGTACGCGCTAGTGAAATTCATGGAAAGAATGCTTTATGCACCATGCACGATGCTGATATTTCTTTTGTCTGAGCACATAGCCATACAAAATTTTCATTAAGCATAATAATTAAAAGGTATCAGAAAAACCTCCTGGATGTATGGCACCTGTCTTCCTTAGGTTGAGACCAACGACGAGCATGAGAGGATGTCCTAAGCTGTAGGTTAGCCATCGGGTCCTAAGGGGAAATTGTAGTGAGGAATGGTTCATCTTGGAACGTAAAATATTGGTACCTTGAGAGAAGTTTGTGCTCGTTTGTGTTATATGTTTAGCAACACATCAAAGGGCCAATCGCTGCGATGTAGGAGAGCTGCAGTGGGGCTCCGACTATTAGTCGGTGGAGTGCCTCCTATGTGTGTGTGATCGTGGCATTGCCAATGTGTAAGGGTTCTCCCTCTGAGGAGTTTAAGGGAAACGTTGGACTATAAACTATGAACGCATAAATTAAGCTTTAGGGCAGTTTGTCCTTTAGCATTAGATAGATGCTCCTAGTCCGCAAGGCCCTGAGGGTGATTGTGTGTCATGAGCATGAGGTTCGGCTAGTGCCATAGCCAATGCCGGCCCATTTCAGGTCCCATCAGTGGTGCATGTGCCGAGAGCCGCTTATAAGTGGTGGTTTTCGGATCTAGGGTTTCTAGGGACCAAAAGGAAGTTGGTTTATGTCTCTGACAAGGACCGCTAAGCCGAAATCCAAAAAGCAGAATGCGTTGAGAGAGCTAGACAGCGGTTAGAGATTGTAAGTCATTATTCTCCTCAAAGGAGTAGCCCGGTATGTATAAGAGGCAGTGGTCTTAGTAATCCAACTGCTCTACATAGTCCGTTAGGTGTAGGAGGAAGCGTAAGTTCTTCCTCTTCTCCACCAAGTCTACCCACTTCAAGTGGGGGGGTGAATTCACCCATTTAAGCTTCTATTGTTAATCCGATTGCCACCATGGCACAACCCATCGCAATTCCTGCAGGGACGCTGGATTTACCAGCCTTAGGAGTTCCCTTGCCTATTTTTAATTGTTTAGCGAAAGAGGATGCAGAATTTCACATTTATGAGTAGGCCTTAGGAGTTCCCTTGCCTATTTTTAATTGTTTAGCGAAAGAGGATGCAGAATTTCACATTTGTGAGTTTCAAAGAAGGAGTAGAAGCATGATTACAAACGGCCTACTCCTCTCGAATGAATTTTACTGCGGGTTTAGTGCCTGGAGGCAATCTATCATTGATGAATGGAAGTCAAGGGATGCCTATGCCTAACCCTAATGGGAGAGGGAGCGTGGTTCATAATGTAACTTTACTGCTAGCTCCTCCTAGTGTGACTATGCCTATGGCAAGTCAGCTGGCTCCACCAAATGTTGGAGGCCACGTTTCGAATTCTAATGTTGTTCTTGTGGGTCCACAGCCAATGCCAAATCAGATTGTTAGGCCAATGGAATGACGAGTCGACGATTGAGGCTATGAGTCGAGTGCATCTAATGTCATTGGCGAAGTTAAGGATATGATGAAGCATTATACCGACATGATTTCCGAACAATATCGACAAATAGCCGTCGACGTTAATTTCTTGAAGAAGCAGCAGAATTTGATAGGGAGTCGACACCCTGAAGAGGGTGGACCCTCTAGATTCAGTTGTAAGTGGTGCGGTGGATAGCACTTCCCCAGAAACTGTCCAAATGTGAAATGTGACATTTGTGGGAAGTCGGGCCATTTAGCTGCTACCTGTTGGAGTAAGATTAGTTCTCTCCAACAAGGGAGTAAACAGCCGGGCCTAGTGAATCATAGAGCACAAGGAAATAACTTGCAGCAGAATGCACCAAGACAAATATTGCAGAGGGGAAAAAAAACTATAGAAGAGTTGCCACAAGGCAACGGAGTCAGCCTTATTGAGACTGTACAAGTCAATGATGCTGAAACCTCTAACTTAAGAGCCGTGACAAGAGGCCAAAAGGCTAAAGAGGTTGACAAAGATAATGCAAAACCGGTTGAGGGAAACCCTAAGCAAGGGGATAAGGGGACGCAAGTCCAGAGTCCTAGCATGGAAGGGGGACCGCTAAGGCCGGTTGACAGGAAAGGTGACCCTAAAAAGGATGAGGAAGTGCCAAGAAAGAAGGCAAGAGCTAAAAAAGAAGCACCAAAACCGGTCCAAAGACCAAAAGAGAGGATGGTTTGGCGAGAAAAGAGAGCTCTGGCTACTTATCATGACTTTGATTTAGCAAGTTCTCTTTGCGAAGTTAAACCAGATGTGAACCTCTTGCAATTGATTAAATTATCTCCAGGAGTACGCAAGGAATTTAAGAAGATCCTGCGTATTGGGTATATTGTAAAACCTTTGGGCATAGCACGAGTAGGGGAAGATTGGTTTGATCATGCTGAAAAGAATTGCCCTAGGGTTCCAGCCTATGTGGATGGAATATTAGTGGAATATGCCATTGTAGACACTGGATCCTCCATCAATATCATGAGTTCAGAATTGATGGAGAGGTTGGGTCTAGGCATCCAGAAAGACAGCTCCACCCTTCTGAGAATGGCTGATGATAGTCTAAGACAACCAGAAGGTTGCGTTACTAAGGTCCATGTTACAGTTGCGAGTGTAGAATGTTTCTTGGACTTTAGGATGATCAAATTTGCAGGACGTCCTAGCTATCAAGTTTTGCTAGGTGGGCCTTGGATCTTACGAACAGACTGTCAAGTCAATATACCCGCCGGTCGAGTGGTTCTAGGTAGAGGTGCTAATCGAGTAATAGTCGATGCTTACCGTGAGTCTTCTCAAAGTGAGAGAGCTCCTTTATCTTCTACTGAATTAGAGACAGTAGATGATCCATCTGGTAGTGAGACATCATCCAACGATGAATCTAAAGAGGGGTCCACTATAGAGGATATTTATAAGATAACTCTAAATGAGCCGATAGAACCGCAAGATAGGATAAGAGATGCGGATGTGATTGAGTTGGACCTTGGCACGCCGAATGATTCACGGCCAATTAAATTAGGTTCCATGCTTAGTTCAGCAGAAAGGGAGGACTATGTGTCCTTGATTCAGGAATTCCGCGACATCTTTGCTTGGAGTTATGATGAGCTGAGAGGCATTCCTCCCAGCCTGGCTGTTCATACTATTTCTGTAAAAGATGGCAGCCATCCTGTGCGTCAGAAAGTGAGGCGTATGCCTTTCGAATTGAGGGACAGGCTGTTTGAGGAATTACAGAAGTTAAGGAAAGCTGGTTTAATCTTTCCTGTACAACACACAGAATGGTGTTCACCAGTTGTTATCAGGAAGAAGAAAAACAACCAGATCCGATTATGTGTGGATTTTAGAGAGCTGAATAAGCAGACGGTTAAAGATTACTACCCGTTGCCATTTATTGACCAGATTTTGGATCAATTAGCGGGTAGGGAGATATATTCATTTATGGATTGCTTTGCGGGATATAACCAGATGGCAACTACAGAAGAATACAAGTTGAAAATAACTTTTATTACTGTCTTTGGTACTTTTGCGTACCATGTGATGGCCTTTGGTTTATGCAATGCACCTGGATCGTGGCAACGAACAGCAGACAAGACCTTTGGTGACATTTTCCCAGATGAGTTGAAAGTATTTATTGATGACCTGGGGGCAGCCACTGTAAGGAAAAGGATGTTGGTTATTTTAAGAAAGTGCTTTGAGCATTGCAGACAATTTTGTATTGCTCTTAACCCACGGAAGTGTGTCTTTGAAGTACCTTATGGGCTATTGCTAGGCCATGTGGTCAGTTCAGTAGGGATAGCAACTGACCCTGAAAAGATCAAGGTCATAGTTGCTATGAGTCCAACACGCACTCCGAAAGAGGTTCAGAGCTTTCTATCATCGATAGGGTACTATCAGAGGTTTATAAATGCCTTAGCAGAAAGGACGTTGCCATTAACGAACTTATTATCCTTTAACTATCTATTTGAATGGAGCGACCCTTGTGAGGTAGCTTTTGAGTATGTGAAACAGGAGGTAGTAAAAGCACCTGTTTTAAAAGCACCTGTTTTAAAAGCACCTTAAAGAGGCGAGGTGTTCAATATATTTTCAGCACAGCCACCATGCATAGTATAAGCTGCTGTTTAGCCCAAATCTGGGAGGAAAAGTGGTATCATCCGATAGCTTTTTCTAGTCGGAAATTGGGCATTTCAGAGATTAACTATATCTACATGGAGAAGTTGTATCTTGCGATGGTCTTTGGGACTAAGAAATTTAGGCACTACATCCTCTATGAAAAGGTAGTGTTCTATACGAAGGCGGAAGGGCTTAGACTGCTTATGAACAAACTACAGCCGCCTGATCGTTTGGCAAAGTGGGTAATCACTTTGCAGGAGTTCGATTATGAAATTAAGAGTAAGCCACCGAGGCTGTAGGGTATTGTGGAATGCCTTGTGGATTTCGGGGAGCCGAAAGAGACTTTGGTTGTTGATGGAAGTGATATTGAGGAAATGTTTAAAATTGATACAGCTTCTATCCCATCTTGGTATGTTGCTATTACGCATTATCTATCAACAGGAGAGACGGGAGCTGGTCTATTAAAGTCTGAAAAGAGGAAACTTAAACAACAGGCTTTGAAGTTTTCCTTGATCGCAGGAACACTATATCGGCAGGGAGTTGATGATATCTATCGCCGATGTGTGATGCCTGACGAGGTCCCTTTTATCTTAGAAGAGTGCCATGACTCTGCATGTGGACAGCACTTCGCAGGACGGTTGATGACGCAGAAAGCTTTAAGAGCTGGATATTGGTGGCCATCCATCTTCCAAGATTCTTTTGAGTATGTAAAGAAATGTGATACTTGTCAAAGACATGACAGTAGAGAGAATAGGAAACACCCACTTACGCCTATCATGGCTATCCTTCCCTTTGAGAAGTGGGGCATTGATCTTGTGGGTCCTATTACCCCGTCGTCTACTACTCAAAAGAGGTATATTATAGTAGCAACTGATTATTTTACAAAATGGTCAGAAGCGCAAGCGACGAGGCAAGACAATGCAAAAGAGACTGCAAGTTTCCTTTTAGAGCAGATTATCTGCTGTTTTGGTCCACCGAAAGAATTAGTGTCGGACCGTGGAACTCATTTTTTGAACAAAGTGATCAAAAGCTTGACTGAAGCTTGGCAAATCAAGCATAATAAAATGACTCCTTATAATCTGCAAGCAAACGGACAAGTTGAAAGTACTAATAAGCAGCTTGTGGGTATCTTGTGTAAGATAGTCTCTGAGAAGAAACGAGACTGGGACAGGAAGTTGTATGTGGCAATATGGGCGTACAATACAATGTTCAAGCGAGCTACCGGCCATACTCCATTTAAATTGGTTTATGGGGAAGAGTGTGTGTTACCCCTTGAAATTGAGTTGCTAACCATACGGTTTGCAATTAACCATTCTTTGGGAGATAAGGATTCCCTTTTTGAATGTTTCACGACCACAGCCCACCTGGATGCGCTGAAGTTGCAGAGCTTATTACACTAGGAGGTAGCTAAACGTCGGATGAAGCAGTTGCATGATCTTAGAGCGAAGAAGTATACCTTCAAAAAAGGGCAATTAGTTCTCTATTATGATGCGTGTAGGGAGCTGTTTCCAGGGAAGTTGGAACCTAAATGGGATGGCCTCTACAAGATTGTCAGGTTAGGGAAAAATAGGTCTACGGCCCTATTAGCTGATCTATAAGGAGTAGAGTTTAAAAATAAGGTTAATATTAATAAGATTAAACCTTATTATTTCTAAGTATGCTAATATGGACAATGCATTGCAGGTCCATGCTGGGGATGATTTGAGACCTGCAAAAGAGCTTAAAGCTGGTTGATGGGTCGGTTAATTCCTTATTTGGAGCACCCATATCTGGAGTAGAGATACCATCAGGGGAAACTCATCTGGTGGAGCAAAGGATACAAAGTGATTGAACAAGAAGACGGAACCTTTGTGTGGGAGATCAAAGTCTTCTGCTATCATTGCTTATGACTGTTGATGAGTATCCCTGTTGAGTTCAATGAAGAAGGTGGGATGGAGCCATCAGTTCATCCTCTAAACATGCTAAAATTTGACTATCATAATTACTAATAGAGGAGTTCGTGATGGCAGGCTATGTAAACCCATTATGGACGTACACATTATATTTTGATGGAGCTTCCAGGGGCCCTAATAAAAAAGGGAGCATTGGAGTAGTAATCCCAGATCCCCGACGTAGAGTTACGATGAAATTAGCTGCTTATCTTGGGGTAGGATTCACTAACAATATGGCGGAGTATAAAGCCTTGATTATGGGACTGCATATTGCCTAGCAAGGTGGTATTCAGCGGTTGTTAGTAAAAGGGGATTCCCAGTTGATCCTGAATCAACTAGATGGGACATACATAGTGCGGAATCCCATTCTTTGTATGTATCATCGAACTGCTATGACCCTACTTGAGGAGTTTGAGAGAGTGTCGTTTCAGTTGATTCCACGTTAATGGAATCAGTTTGCGGATTCACTGGCAAATCTCGCTTATGAAGAAGACCTCTTCTTCAATTGTGGTCCTAGTTTGGATATTGTTATCAATGATGAAACAGGATCCGATTGCTTGTGGGGTATATTATCAGAGCATGCAATATATGGCAGACGATGGTTGATATGGGTGATGCAGAGAGTAGCCGAGACCAATCTACCATTGTTATCCTGGACCCATAGGTTGATTAGACAACATGTTATGCATACACCTCTTGCTATATATGCAGGAGGGATGAGTCATAACCTTATGCATTTAGTTTAGGGCTGCGAGCCTCGTGTTTTCCTCCTTGGAAAGGAGCTTATTATTGTATATCTGTACTCCTTCCGGGAGGGATGTGTAGGTGCTATTCTGTTTGATCTTGTTTGGCCAAGAGGGCCCGTTTTACGAGGTTTTGAATGTTTTATTTCGTTAGGCCAAGAGGGACGATTAAGTTTTGTAGTTAAATGCTTTATTTCATTAGGATAAGAGGGCCAGTTGTCTGTTTAGTGCAGGTGCGGTTAATGGTTTCTTGTTTTAGTTTTGTGCTAGACAGGTTCGGAAGAAGAGCTTGGAAGGAGCCTTTTGTTGCGTGGAAGCTTCTCGTGGTCCTATCCAGGTGATATCTCTCCTTTATGAGTACCGTGTTTGTATGCTTTATGTGTCTGTGTACTTGTTAGGGGGGTTTTTCTTTTCTTGTTGGGGACCGGCAACCAAGGCATGAAGTCCCAGGTTTAGGTTAAGTATGTTTGAGGGAGGTCTGAGTAGTCGTTGCCTCCTGTAAAGACATTGTCAAGCATTGAAAGACCTGTTTTAGAAGTAGTCCTGGTGACCCTGTTATGCTAGCCTGCTAGGCCGCCGTTCTAGGAGTGCTTGTTAGTTGTGAGGCCGTTAGAGAAGCCTGCCGATGGAAAAATGATAAGGAAAAGAAACCCTGAATATGCCAAAAGAAAATAACTATATACAAAGGTGTGTAAAAAGGGGTTCTAACCCCTATCACAGAAAATAAAAGAAAGAAAAAATTATAAGCAGTTGATCATCGCCTTGCGAAGGCCTGGTAGGTTCTTGGGGACGAGTCGACTCAGGGCCGACGCCTTGTCTTCCTAGGGGTGGCTTCTTGCTGGTAAAGAAGAAAATAAGGAAGGTTGGAGCGAAAATAAAAGTGAGCGTCAAAAAAGGATTAAGTGTCGCCTTGCGAGGGCTTGGTAGGTTCTTGGGTACCGAGACATGACCTGAAGCCGATGCCTTGTCCTCCTTGGGACACTACGCTCATCTCCCTCCTTTTTACATGCCCGAGTATGAAAAATAAGAAACAAATGTGCTGAAAGAAAATATTTCTTGATCAGGCTATAGGAGTCCTCGCCTAGAAGGAGCTCCTGGTTGTGTTGTCCCTAGTTAGGTAGGTAGTTCAGACCACTACTTAGGGCAATCTCTTTGATAGTTCTTTTTAGTCTAGCCATGTTGGAGTAATTGGTTAGTGACTAGCTTCGGACCTTTTATTAGATTATGCTTGTGGATGTCATGCCTTGGTTTTGTCAGGGGGTAGGGTGAGCATTGTGCTGTGTTTTAGTGTATCTATTGTGTATCAGCTTGATGCTTCCTTTGGTTGTTTTGTGCAAATCTACTGTGGGATTCGACAGGCTGAGTCGCCCTATCCCGTGGTTACCAATGAGAGCAGAGTTTTGATGCCGAGAAGTGCTTAAAAATAGCCAAAAATTACGAATATAAAGGGAAAAATATTCAACGTCGAAGGCGGCGGCTCCAGCTAGGACGATTTTAAGCGTCAAGTGCTTTAAAGGCGCCCGAGCGACACTTGTTGATTTCAGACTGCCGTGCGGGTTATCAGGAGTTGCCAGCCAATGCAAGATGTCAAGCTGGATGCCCAGGATTTTTCAGAGCTCAATTCGGAGCCGGGACGTGGAAATGGCCAAGAACCGGTCAAGATACGAAAAGGTGGACCAAAGTTGCCAAAGTGGGCATGACCTTTGGGGCCCAAATTTTATGCCACATGAAATGTGGATGGGAAAAAACGTGGAGAGAGAGAGCATGGAGGAAGCGTGGTAGCAGGCGGCCGAAATTTGCGCCATGGGGATGGATGATCATGATCAGTGTCTGCAAATAACCCACCCAATTGATCATATCCCCAATCTTCTCTTTCCCTGCTCTGCTGATCTTATCGCCGTGCTTCACTCATCCAATGGTGGCCTAAATGAGTTCTAGTCTTTCTCTCTCCTCCCTCTCTCTCCCTTAAGGGGTTGTTCTTGTGTGGAAGAAGACAATGAAGAATGATGGAGGAAAGCTTGTCCGGATGAGACCGGATTGCTTCCGGATGGATGAAGACATGAAGAGCGCTGTTCTTGAAGATGCTAAGCATTAAATGCATGTTGGAAATCAGTCCCATAATCAAGACCAAGAAATCGAGACCTGAAAATAAGCGGTAATGCTATTTCTATAAAGGAAAATGATCTTTTTATGCTATTTGCTTTATGAAACCTTGTTCATATGGATGAAAGTTCATTATGATATTGTTTGCCATGAGTTTCAATTGTTTGCAACCTGAAAATCAGAAAATATAGGACTACATGGCCGGAATTAGTGTTAAAATACATGAAAAACACGCGTTTTAAGGGTAAAATTGGGGCTTTTGCTATATAAATGAGAAATATGATATGTCACACCAACTAAATCTGAGTTTTTGCTATCAAAGAAATGGGTTTAAGATTAGGGAAAAATAAGAAACGGGCTGAGAAAAATTAGGAAAAATTATATCTATGTTTGTGCAAAATATAACGATGGCAAAGCACGAGGTTGGCCTCCCCGTTTCTATGTTTTGTGTGTATTTATTGTTCTTTTAAAAGGGAAAAATGCATAGAAACCCTATCTAACTGATCAATGATGCAAAATGCTAAGAGTTAGATGAAGAGGGACTGAAACACTGAAAGATAAAGAAAAGATTTGATTTATGCATTGCACTTGGCATATAGGAACTGGTTTGAATAAAAAGGATAGTAGCATGAGCATATGGCTCGGTGCCTCCTTTCAATGCAGTACACGCTAGTGAAATTCATGGAAAGAATGCTTTATGCACCATGCATGATGCTAATCTTTCTTTTGTCTGAGCACATAGCCATACACAATTTGCATTAAGCATAATAATTAAAATGTATCAAAAAAACCTCCTGGATGCATGGCACCTGTCTTCCTTAGGTTGAGACCAACGATGAGCGTGAGAGGATGTCCTAAGCTGTAGGTTAGCCATCGGGTCCTAAGGGGAAAGTGTAGTGAGGAATAGTACATCCTGGCACATAAAATATTGGTACCTTGAGAGGAGTTTGTGCTCGTTTGTGTTATATGTTTAGTAGCACATCAAAGGGCCAATCCCTGCGATGTAGGAGAGTTGCAGTGGGGCTCCGGGGTGGAGTGCCTCCTATGTGTGTGTGATCGTGGCATTGCCAATGTGTAAGGGTTCTCCCTCTGAGTAGTTTAAGGGAAACATTGGACTATAAACTATGAACGCATAAATTAAGCTTTAGGGCAGTTTGTCCTTTAGCATTAGATAGATGCTCCTGGTCCATGAGGCCGTGAGGGTGTTTGTGTGTCATGAGCATGAGGTCCGGCTAGTGCCATAGCCAGTGCCAGCCCATTTTAGGTCCCATCATGGGGCTTTTGTGGTATCGTGTTATGATCTTCTTATGCTTCTTGACTAATAGAAGGCATCACAAACTCAACTCCCTCAAGGGATTCATATCATGGCTCTCCACTAAAGCAAGTGTCCCTTCTTTGCATCTCTCAATGTGACCCCATGGCTAAGAGTCTACTAGTATTTTATGGATTCCATATGTGGACCTATTTTTCGCATGCCACATTATTAAGCTCGCCATGCTGCCTGACACGTGAAACATATGATAGATGCACAGTATGAGTGGAAAGTGTTTGAAAATCTTCTAGGGTATGTTTTGCTCCTACAAGCCTTGTTGACATCTATGAGGACCTATTTTATGCATGCCACATTATCAAGCTCGCCATGCTGCCTGACATGTGAAACATGTGATAGATGCACGGTATGAGTGGAAAGTGTTTGAGAATCTTCTAGGGTATGTTTTGCTCCTGCAAGCCTTGTCGATATCTATGAGCACCACACTTTGGACATGTTTCTATGCACTCATATTCTCCTCGAAAGAGCACTATTAACTACAAGAAATAAGTACCATGTAATGTGTAAGCAAGCACAAAGAAGATGCCTAATTTTTTGGATTATTAGCTATAACATAGTGCATGAAGCATTTGCATATTTGAATTGCAAAAAGGTTGCAACAATTGTATTAGTTGATCATGTAAATTTTCAAGACACACATGATCCCAAACAATGTAGTCAAGAATACCGAATTTATCTAGATGTGTATGTGTCCATCACTATATAGCCACCTCAGTAGTGTATATTGCACATGCATTTGATATCTAGAAAATAAAAAGTGGAATAGAGATCCTAGTTCCTTGAGCCATAAATTGAAAGTGATACTAGGATGGAAGGAGTACATTAAATATTTGGATTTGACAAGCCTTATTGATTGGGGAAAAGTGTACACAAGAACCAATTGTGGGACCTTATACTAAGGAGCCTAGATCCACCAATCCTTGGGGTTTTCATCAATGAGCTTGCATTGCATGAGCCAATCCACATCTAAGGAGTCACAAAGCAATGCCATTGAAAAGAACATTACCTCAAGAGCCATAATAGGTTGCTATGCCATTCTTTAGATCATGCCATTAACACGAGATAATTACCCATTCTTGCAAAGTGTAGTGGCCTTAGAGATAGACATACACATCATTCCCCACATTACTTGTATTGGAAATGCAGTCCACACTTGCTAGAGAAAACTAGCTTACTATCGGTGTAGAGGTGATGTGTTGAGACTAGGTTTGGTATCAAGGCTCAGGTTGCTAATCTTGGATGGTACTAGGACCTTAACCAAGGTGTGGCTTGATGACGGCTGTGTTGGAAATGCAATCCACACTTGCTAGAGAAAACTAGCTCAATATTAGTGCAAGGATGATGTGTTGAGACTAGGTTTGAGTCCTAGGCCAAATGAAGGAAGATTTCCATAATTAGATAGATTGGTGGTTTTCCATCACCTTAAGGTTTTGGGGGATATATGGCTAGCACAATTTTGGGAAACTTTGAGTTAAGCATGCAATGGCGTGAACAATACCAAGAGGATGGGTGTCATTTGGTGACTAACCACTTGATCACTTGCACATAAATCATTTAAGAACTTAGGCACTTCAGTTTAAGGCTCACAAAACTCTATGCACTCTAGGATCCTCTACTAGTTAAGTACCTGAGGATGCATGATTACCATTAGAGAACACAACCACAACATGTGTAGGATACCTTGCCACATGATGCATAAAGAACCCAACCACCTTTTATCATCACATTAAGATTATGAAACTCCATCACACTCTAAGATAGCAAGGACAACACCTTGAGGAACCTTGTGAATGTGCATAGACCAAAAAATGAGAGGGTTGGAAACCCTAGTATCTAGCCTCAACATGAACATTGAATACCTGATACTTGGGGGCATTTGTCAATTTTTCCTAGGTGTTTTTTTGTCAATCACAAGGTTCCAAATGACCACATCCATCATTCAACTAGACCTTAACTTAACACACCCTTGAATACATAAAAATCTCAATCCCTGTAACATGCCCTCGACTGTCCAGGCACGTTTTAGTGATCCATCAAGAAATGAATCTAAGCATTGCCGCCCAGCACTCCCATGGAATGTTCAGGGGTTTGTCACCACCTAGGGTTTCCCGAGTCCACCTCGCAACGGAATGTTCATGGCCCAAACCCACTAGGATCGACATGAAATCTGGGTTTTTAGGGATCAAGGTCTCTTGATAGCATTATAGCGTTGGGTTTTGGACATTCTACTTTACACAGAGATACCCAATTCAAAGTAGATCCATACCGCACTTGGTTCAAATAGAATGGGAAACCAAAGGGATGCATCACTCAAAACCTCTCTGCCGGTAGGGCATAGTCCCATTTTGGTCCCCTAAAATGGCATGAATCAGTTCTAACTTAACATTACCTAGAGGTCAAATGACGGTAAAACCTTGTCAGAAGCCTCCTAGTTCTTTGGGACCACCCTGCTGTAGGACAGACCCATCAGGGTTCTACCCACCCGCTTCCCTTGATAGCTTTAGTTTTCTAATTAGGTCCTATCACATTTATGTAAGCCATTCAAAATCGTCCTTAATTAGGCATTTTAGGGAACATGGTTTGTTTGCACAATTTATAGCACTGATACAAAAAAAAAAGGCAAAACAAGTTCAAACAAATTCCTTAACTTATCTTCATGTTAATCTTTGTCTCTTGCCCATACAAGAGAAATTATGCATTCCCTTCTATTCAATAGAAGTACCCAATCCAAATCACATGGTACCATAATTTTCCATCCATTATCTAGAATAGGATCTTCCAACACCTCTAGATGTTGGGCTCACGACAGTCTACAACTCTGTTTCTAGAATTAGCAAGGGGTGTCCAGAGCTCCACTGACCCCAAGCAACCTAGGAGTGAGACACAAATTTCCATGGTTGGACTTTCCACCACTCAACCTTCAGCCTGTGAATTGAGCAGTGCCCTCTCGGGGTAATCCACGGTGCGATCTTGGAGATGATCCACCCATGCAAAATATCCTTCCTTGATTAATCCAGTTAAGAATCAGGTACAATCAAGGCAATCAACCTAATATCATCTCCTAAGGAAGCATTCCTCTATTTCCCATGGCAACTTATCCTCACAGACCTCTGCCATGCATTTACCATCAAGTACTAGTACTTGGAATAATCATCCAGATCACATTCCAATAATCAGTTTAATGCGAAAGAAAATTTTTAGGATGATGTTAGATCAATCAACAAAATAACAATATCTTTTTCCAACATTGGGGGAATAATCACAATAACCTTGCCATCTCGTATCAGTTCTCCCCCTTGGGATCAAAGAGTGATTCTATATCCTTTCTCTCTCCTCTTCTCCCTCTCTCTCTCTCCCTCTTCTTCTTCTTCCCCCCTCTCTCTCTCTCTCTCTCTCTCTCTATTTCAGTGATAGCAACTGGCAGGAAGGTGGAATCCTTTTTCTCTTAAGAGGGGTTCTATAAGGGTAAGGGGGTATTATTTGGGGGGGAAGAGAATGAAGTAGTCTCCTTGCTTCCTTATGATGGGGGTTATATAGGGGAGATGAGGGCTATTATGGGGGGGGGGGGTGTTTTTGGGGCCTCCCAACTACCCATGACTGGTCGTCATGCTCGAGGGCTCGCCATCTTCATCATTTCCATCTTCGTCTTCTTCCGTGCCATCCACATGGACTTCCTCCATTCTCTTTGTCATCATCACCTACTTCCTCCCCCTTGACGTCCACATCTCTACCTTTTCTCCATGTTATTATCATTAAGTTCCTCCCTTACGTCATCTGCCAACCTTACCCTTCTCTTCATCCTTGCCACCTGCCATGTATCCCCCCTCGCCACTTGTCATCAGCGACTACAGGAGGGAAATTTTTTTTTGATTAATTTTTATTAAAATGGGGGGGGGGGGGGGGGGGTTCCTGTGGAAGAAGGACGTTACATCCTCTCCCCCTTAGAGAACTTGAGATGTCCTCATCTCGGAAGAAACTAGGAAAGACAAGCATTAACATGGCTTAAGGCGTGTGGGTTAGGACCCATCACGCATTTGTTGCGACACTCTGATCACTCTTAAGCATGCCGTCTTTTAGAATAAAAACTTATTGTATTTGATATATCCGATTTTGGATTACAAGAGAAGAGTTTATTGTGGTTACATCTCATGGATATCTTATGGGTGTTTCCTAGGTATTTGGTATATTTTGGACCACTGGAGCTTGTACAATTTCATTCCTTGTATATTCAAGTCCTCTTTGAGTTTTTTTGGGACAATTAACGTGAATATGTCCAATGTTGTGGCACTCGGAGCATCATTGTTTAGGGTGCTTTGGACATTCCCTTTTGAAATGACCTAACTCCTTGTAATAAAAACAACACTGAGCTTTATTACTTGTGGTCACAAGATTCCTGGTCGTCCTTGGCAGGACTTTCTTCATTAGACCAAATTGCCTTAGGATCCTTTTAGCGGATCAAAGTGGTCCTTTATCTCAAAAACTATGTTTCCAGATTGTCCTTTCCTTAGTTCGAGACTAAGCTCCATGGACAGTCAGCTTTGCTTGTAATACTAAAGAATACTTCCAAGCTTTGACATTCTGGTAAGACCCAATCCATATTAGTTGAGAAGAAATGACTGTTAACCCCAAGTCAAGATGGCGAAAAATGGAGAAAAGCAAAGGAAGATGGAGAAAGAGCAAAGACACACAAGCGGCCTCTAAAGATGAACACGGGCAAAAAGCGCAACCTTAAAAGAAAAGGCACCTCAAATAAACTCGAAAAATCCTTGTAAAAGAGCGCCAGGCTCCCTCCTATGCCCATTGTAAAATATTAGACGGGTGTAGGCTAGAGTCACGGGGCTAAAAGAGGAAAATGGAAAAAGGACCTTGCCACAATGGCCGGTCATGTAAAAAAGGGATGGGTGCCCATGGGATTTTAGGGTTTGTATATATAAAGTTCAAAAAGTGAATAAGAGATCATTCTTTGGTGTGTGGCAAAAGGAGTCTTCTTCTTCTTCTCTCCTTCTCACCTTCTTACTTGTGTGTGCTCTTGAGAGAGGGAGTGTGAGAGTGTGAGGGACTGAGTGTGTGTGAGAGTGAGGGATCAAGAGGGCGAAGCTCTTCACCATCTCCTCTTCTTCTTCTTCTCTTCCCTTCTCTCTTCTTGCGCGCGGCTATGGAGGATGGAGCTTGGAGGTGGAGGAGGCTTGAGGATGCTTGAGCTAGCATCTAGGATTGTGGAGCTACCGGTGTGTGGAAGAGAGGAGGCAACTCATATCGGCACTAAGGTAAGCTCACTACACTCGTAGGATCGACGGTGCGTCGGCTAGGTGAGAGATAGCCATTAGAGCTCGCTTGGAATGCTTGAAACAATAAGCGGTCCGTGGGTCTTGGCGGTTGAGCGAAAGCTCCCACATTTTGGTTCCATTTTCGGGACCAACGGATTCAAGCTTGAGCACTTGCGCGCCTCATATCGAGCATCAAAGTAAGAGATTCATCCCCGAATCGAAGCTTGAGATAGGTAGGAAGTTGGGTGTTTTTGATCTTCAAAACAAGTAAGTATTTTGGGTTATTTTGTTTGTTTGATGATTAGGAAACATGGAGAAATAAGTTCAGTATTTTGCTTTCGATTCGTGTTACATTTAGAGTAGGATAGGATTAGGAAATTGCGCCAGAGAAGGGTAGGGTTTACTGTTGCAAAACATGGCATTTTTCTTTTTGTGCAAAAATGGCAAAAAGCTCGCTTGCGATGCTTAAGATTGGTAAGTGAGTGATTGGGGGCGTCAACACCAATACCCGGGAAGGGGTATAAGAGCCAAGAGGCCAAAGGAAGCACTCATTTGCAACAGTTCAGTGTGAAAGAGAGAGAGAGCTACCGGCCGATTTGATTTGATCGCACCAATGATGAGCCCGTCACTCCATCCAGGTATATGAATCCCTTCTCTTACTCCCTCAGGTAGGATCTGGAGGGTTATGCCTGGTATGATTGAGTGAAGCACGAGAAACGATCGAAATCAAGTTTGCACTGTTTACGTGCGCCGCGCTCGGCCCATCCGAGTGGCCACTCCTGGGTTGAGTCCCAGAATCGGCCCTCGGCCCCTCACCATTTGGCCCATTTGACCAAAACCCTAATCGGCCCGTCCAAGTCTATAATTCGGCCACGTGTCAAATTCGGCCCTCTTGCCTTGGCTTGTCTGAGCAACCTTGTCCAAGTCAACCACTCGGCCCGTCCGAATGAATCCGTCCAAGTGATTCCGTCTGAGTGACTCCATCCGAGTCCACCCTGTTCAAGTCCCGGATTCGGCCCTCGGCCCATTCGAGTAACCCACTCAGACCCTACAATTTGGACCAGTTGGGCCGAGTGTAGATTTTTACCAGATTTTTTGAAATTTGACCTGACCCAGCTAGGACTAAGCAGCTCAAACTGTCGAAATCCCGTAGGGCGCTCAGAACTTGATTCTGGCACGCGAAATAGGCAAAATCGTAGGGCGCCCCTGCTTAGTAGCTAGAAGTGGGCGGTTGCGAGATCCAGAGGCTTAGACGCGACCCGCTGAGCTGTAAGGCCTGATCGGACCAAAAACGAACGAGGCAACATCTTAGGGAAACCCTAAACCCTAACAAGATGGCCAGGAAGTTGACCAACAAGCCTATTTGGCCCAAAACAACGCGAGAGTGTGTAAGACGACTAGGAAGTAGTTGCTGCACTCACCCTGGATTTTCGCACTTGAAGTACACTTAAGGAAACTGAAAGCCTGATTGAGCACAAGTGCACGAGGAAAGACACATTGAGTGGCCATAAATTGAGGATTTTATTAAATAACTGAAGGAACTCACCCAGATAAACCACTCAAGGAACCCACCAATAGGAGAGAACCTAATACATAGACAAACCATCAACGTGCAAGAGTAGGACCAAGCAAGGGACGCTGACGAAGTGGATCTGACGAGCCTACTGAACCTGATCGATAGCTTGGTGGAGCACGACAACTCGACAATGGCAGAAGAAAGTCCAGACCGTAGATATAGCGAGGAATTCGACTTAGGAGCCTTTCCAGATTCAGTTCAGCAGCTAGTCAGTAGTTACAATGCTCATGCTCGGTACAAGCACCGCGGTAGGACGGCGTACGCTATCATTGCAGATCTAGAAGAGGAGAGAAAGCTGGCCCGCAAAGCATTACAAAGCATGGCTGAGTACAATAGGGATCAACAGGCTAGGAGCCAAAGGCAAGGCATGGAGTTGCGAGAGGTGCAGCGGGTACTGAACTTGGCGGGCAGGAATTGAACAGACCATGAGAGGGCCCTAGAAGGAGACTTAACGCTGAGTGAGCTTCTTATGAAGCGACTGCTTGATAAGACGGCTGCAGAACAAAGTGCCACGGCTCTAGCGACATCGCTACTCGCAGGATTAGGAGCAAACCAGGGCTCAAAGAGCCAGGCTAAAATCCCTATTGTTGCCAAGCAACTCGATAAGTACCAGCCCCATGACGATCCCTATAGCTTTGTTGAGCAGTTCGAGAAAGTCTGCGAAGCCAACGGCCTCAACGACCTGACTCAATGCTCTCAAGCATTTGGGCTTTACTTGGGCGACAAGGGTAGGACGTGGTATACGAGCTTGGATAACGCAGAGCGAGCCAACTTCGATGGCCTCAAGGATCTCTTCATTAAGAGATTTGCCAAGCCCAGATACTCCGATAATCTACTAGTACGCTTGATGAATGTCAAGCAGAAAGAGAAGGAGGACATTTGTGATTACATGACCCATGTACGGAGTCTCTTCAAGAGAATCCCTACTGGAGAGCGACCGACTGAAAGAGCAGTGTCAACTGTATTCATCAGCGGGATTTAGAACGAGGAACTATACAAGGCTTTGGCAGGCAACTCGAGCTTGCAGCAAGATGTGCTAGCCAAGGTCTTTGAGGAGGCCATCCAAGTTGACGATCAGCAGAAAGAGCGGAGCTCCAAAAGCGCGAGCCTAGAGGAGACCAACTCGCGAAGCTTAGAGAGAGTATCAGCCTCGAGTGAGCGATCAGCCCCATCATCCCAAGATAAGGGAAAAACCACTGAAACGAATCAAGACTTGGCTGACGTTAGAATGGAACTAGCCAAGTTGCAAGATATGTTGAGACGACCAACACGCCCACACATCCAATGCGTGTACTGTGGCAAAAACCACTTGCCAGGCGAGTGTCAAGACCCTAGGTCACGACCTTGCGCTAACTGCGGTAGGTTCGGTCATGACGTCGCGCATTGTAGACTGCCAAGGAGACTTCCATACTCACAACCATACAGCCAGCCTTACCTAGCGAACAGGCCGCAGCCATTTTTTGGAAGGGGAGCCCCATTGGCCCTCCCTATGCCTAATGACATTAAGCTAGCCGTTCCTAGGATGGAAATAAATCCTACGGGCATTCCTAGGCTGCCTGGTCCTTATGTAACCCACCCACCGAGTGACGCTCCTGTCCACTATGTGGAAGAACCAAACGAGGAGGAAGCTTACATATGTCCTTACGTTTCGCATGACGACGAGGGCAACGTTGTCCTCATGGACTATCGCCCTATCCCGATGATGGCGTTAGGAAGAGGATGAGGTAAAGGCCTAGGAGGGCAGACGCAAGATCAAATCACCTGTTGGACCTGTGGCCACCCAGGTCATGTCTCATCGCGCTGCCCTGAAAGGGAGCAGCAAAACAGAGATAAGGCTGACAAACGGTGTGTTGAGTGCGGAATCACCCATCTCTTCATTGACTGCCCAAGGCGAAAACCGTCATCTAGCTCAGCCAATGAGCCATCTGTCCCATTGGGGCTGTTTGGTGTCAAGAACCATGACGGGGAGGCCACGCCTATCCCATTGTGGGTCATGACCCATGCCCAAACGAAGCAGGTCGGCATTTCTCTGCCAGGACCTAGCAATCTTGATGCAGCCTCAATAGGAAAGAAGAGCCATAAATGGTGAAGGAGGAAGTCAGAAGCTAAAATCTCACTAAAAATTGAGAGCGCTACAACTGTGCCTGCTGGAAAGAAGGTCTCCGATGCAGAAGCAAAGACGTCAGCCCCTAAGATGGCAGAAAAGGGAAGCGCTAAGGTAGGGGAGTACCGGCACACCTGAAGCAACAATTAGAGGCCATAGAAAAGGTGAGAGAATGGGTGAGGGAAGCCCAAGAACACCTAAAAGATGCTGAGCCCATCATAGAGGATGGGATCGATGATCTCTCCAACATAAGTACACCAACCTCACTCCCACAACCAAAGTCAAGAGAAGCAACTGCACCACAAGCGGTGCCGCTAAGGCCAAGCCTCGGTGCTGCTACAGGGCCGCGGTTCAGTCACGGCCACTGGCCAGGACAATCCAGGTTAGGAGAGAGACAAACACCCAATGATCTCCTAACTGCACTAGTGACTACCCCTGTAACACTTAGCCTGGGAGATCTTCTTAGGCAGCACCCCACCCTATGGTAGGATCTTAAGCAGTGGGTTGAAGGGGCACAAGAGCAGGTGACGACAGACCCTCATGACCATGAGGCAGAAACGCAAATACCGAGTTTGGCACTACACTCTACGCCTAAGTCCTTGCACGTCAATGCCTTTTGGGAAGGCTCCGAGATGCATGCAGTCTTACCGGTCTTAGCCCTAGGCGATACAACGAGGAAGGGAATCGTAGACACAGGGCCTAGGGTTAGTGTGCTTAGCCACACATTGCTTCAGACTTGGGGAAACCCGCCTGTTGAGACTGCTAGGTTTAATGTCACGCTAGCGAACAGTATGAGAGTTAAGCCATTCGGGGTGCTTAAGAATTGGCCAGTGAAGATCGTAGGTGTCCAGTTCTCCGTTGACTTTATATCATGAAGGGAGTTGACTACAACATCCTATTAGGCCGCCCCTGGATGCGCAATGCTAGGGTCATTGAAGATTGGGGTAATGGCTTAATCTTTCTTGGCAATAGGATGGACACCGTGAGAGTAGAGATAGACACCTAGAAGACCTCATCCATCAACTTAGATGCCATCTCTGCTATGCTCAAGGGTAATGCTCAAGTCAAGAAGTCCTACGGGAAATCGGCAAGGCTGACGACACACCCTCCATGCCAGTCTGCATGGTGGCAGGAAGCCTTCAAGGGAAACCAAAGCCCGTTAACTTCCACGTCCCAACCAGAAAAAGGAAAATCCAAGAGATACTGGAATGTCTATTGGACAAGCTAGCTGGCAATCCAGCTGCAAATCTCAAACCACTCCAGGATCTCTTAGATGAATCCAAGCGGCAATGGACCAGAGTGCATGACTTAAACCTCATGTATAACTGGGCCCTGGTGCCTGCTGACCAACGACCAGGGATAGACTGAGTCCTAGGAGATGACAAGCAGTCTGATGAAGAAAATTCGAACGATGAATATGAGGACTGCCAGTCCTTCAGTGATGAAAGTGAGGGTGAGGTAGATATCGTGGAATACGACACTGAAGGACAAGAAATAGAGCAAATACGAGCAGACTCCAAGCCGTAGAGAAAGAGTATCTTCCGAATGGAGCGAGGAGTCATGAGCGTGGAATGTGACCGCGCCTGGTTGGAACACGTAGGAGCCATAGACCCAAGTGGGACTAGCCCAGCCAGGAATGACATCAGTGTTTAGAACTGAATCACCATCTGAACTACACCCACCAGGGGAGACCACCTCTTCTAGTGAAGGAGGGGGATTCGACTTCGAATCAAAGGTTAGCTTGGATAGTGATCCAGAGATCCCTAGGCCACCCACAACTAGACGCACCAAGGGGGACCTACCAGTCCACCTGAGGCACAGACGATTGAGACAGGAAAAGGCAAAACAACCCAGGGATACTCGAACGGAAGAATAGTGAAAACCGCAGGACCTCCCTAAATGATTCACAAAATTCAAAAAGGGGGATAGGGTGGTAGTTCTGTTAGGTGCCAAACGTCAAGCACATACAAGCGAACCAATCGAGGGACCAGAGGTGGACTTAGCCCAAGAAGGGGAACCACCCCGACCAATCTTCATTGTTGATGACTTGACTAATGAAGAAGAAACGAGTCTTGTCGCTCTCTTGCAAGAGTACATAGATGTGTTTGCCTGGTCCTTAGGAGAGCTTAAGGGGGTAGATCTGAGTGTCGTGACCCACAATATACCCATGACACCAGATGCAATACCAGTCAAGCAGCGACCGTACCCTATGAATCCAAAACATGTTCACGCTGTCAAGGAGGAGATTGATAAGCTGATGAGAGCGGGATTCATTTATGAAATTGAGCACACAGACTGGGTATCACCCATAGTCATCGTGATGAAGAAGAATGGAAAAATCCGAGTGTGCATCAATTACAAGAAGGTAAACGCTGCCACCAAGAGGGACAACTATCCGTTGTCATACACTGAGCACATGCTTGAGAGAGTGGCAGGCAAGGAAGCCTACAGTTCCTTGGACGGCTTCTCAGGGTACAACTGGGTGCAGGTGCATCCTGCGGACTGCCTTCGCCACTGAGTGGGGTGTCTTTGCTTACATAGTCATGCCCTTCGGGTTGACTAATGCCCCTTCCACTTTCCAATGCCTCATGTGCACCATCTTTAAGGACATGCTTTGCAAGGAGTTAGAAGTCTTTGTCGACAACCTCTGTGTCGAACACTTAGACAAACTCCAAGCAGTCTTTAAGCGGTGTCGTTTATATCGCCTCTCCTTAAACCCCTTAAAGTGCCAGTTTTGGGTGAAGCATGGATGCATTCTAGGGCATGTGGTGTCGAAGAATAGCATTGCCACTGACGTCTCGAAGGTCAGGGTCATTGTTGACCTTCCACCCCCAAGCAACTACAAAGGAGTTCAATGCTTCCTAGGCCATACCGGGCACTATCGGCGGTTTGTACTCAATTATGCATTGATCGCCAGACCATTATACAAACTGCTTATAGTCTTCGAATGGACTGAAGCATGCCAACGGGCATACGAAGAATTGAAGAAGGCTCTAACCACAGCACCAATCCTACGAGCCCCAAATTGGACCATCACCTTCCACGTGCATATCGATGCTTCTAAGTTTGCCGTGGGGGGCAGTGTTGTGCTAGCCTGGCGAACACAATTTAGACTATCCAGTGAGCTTTGCTAGTAGACAACTCACTGAGACAGAAATGAATTACTCGACGATGGAAAGAGAGGGATTAGCCATGGTATTCGCAGTGAAGAAATTCTGGCATTACCTTTTGGCCACGCCCTTCACCTTCTTTGTGGACCATCAAGCCTTGCTGTATCTTGTAAACAAACCTTGTGCTACAGGACGCATAGCTCGATGGCTCCTTTTGATGTTAGAGTTTGACTTCTCCGTAGTGGTACGGAAGGGAAAACAGCATTACATGGCTGATCACATATCGCGCATTCCCACCAGAGAGTGATGTCTTTTGGATTAAGAAATATACCCACAACCTTTAACAAGCTGATGCAAGATACCTTTTGGCCCTATCTTGATGACTTTATTATTGTCTCTTATTTGATGACATCCTGACCTACTTAAAGAGGGATGAAGATCATGAATCATAACTCTAAGTTGTCCTTGAAATAATGAATATGCACAAGCTCTATGTCAAGAAGAAGAAATGTGCCTTCTTTAAGAGGCAAATTGAGTACCTTGGATAAGTTTAATGATATACATGAATGGGCACCCCCAATGATAATTATAAAAGTTTGAAGTTTTCTGAGCTTGACAGGATAGTACATGATTTTTATCAAGGACTATGCCTTGATTGTGCCACACCCTCCTTGATTGATTTACTCAATAAGCAAACTACCAGTGTATGGACTCCCATTGAAAAATCTAGCTTTGAAAAAATTAAATGGAGTTTGATCACAACTCCTATTCTAAAACCACATGACTTGAACCAAGAATTTGAAGTTATCACTTATGCTAACTATCTTGCATTAGGTTGTGAACTCATGTAAGAATTTGATTACCTATTCTTCTAGGAAGCTAAAGATTCATGAGGAGAACAATGCTACCCATGATCTAGAGTTACTTGCTATAATTCATGCTCTTAAACTATGGGGACACTATTTTCTTGGCAACAAGTTTACCTTAGTCACCGACCATAAAAGTCTCAAATGGAACTTTACTCAACTAGACCTAAATATGAGGCAACAATGATGGATTGAAGTCTTGTAGGAGTATGACTTTGAGATAAACTAGGCATGGTAAGGAAAATGCCATTGTGGATTCCCTAAGCCACAAAGCATTTCTAAACACCCTTATCTCACAAGAGCCCTCCAAGGCAAGGTCTCTAATAGCCTTGATGTCAATGCCTAGTAATCCAATAATAGAAATGACTAAGGAGGAAGTAGGAACGGATCCAAGATATCAACAAATGATAAAATAAGTCCTATCTGAGGAGATAAACCCTAAGTTCAAGTTCAAGTATTTTAACTTCTCTACAAAAGGAGGACTTGTCTACTTCAAGACAAGGTTATGCATCCCAAGAAGCCAAGACCTCAAGAAGAAGATACTCTAGGAAGCCCATGGTTCTCCTTTCTCAAAATATCCAAGCTATGCAAAGACGCTCAACACTATAAGAAGAAGCTTTCATTGGGAAAAGCTACCAACAGGTAAAGGTTGAATGCACTAAGATGCAAGGAAACCTCCAACCACTTGACATCCTGCAAATGAAGTGGGAATTTATTAGCATGGATTTAGTAGTTGGATTACCCTATGTTCAAGGAGGATACAATTCAATATTAGTCATTGTGGATATGCTAACTAAGGTTGCTTGCCTTATTCTAATTAAAACCAACTATAAGGCTTCAAATATTGCAAGGATCTTTGTTAAGGAGATCTTTACGATGCATGATTGCCTAAAAGGATCATCAATAATCATGATTCTCTCTTCACTTCTCATTTTTAGAAGAGTCTATTTGAGGCCATTGGTACCCAAACACTGCCTATTATCCTTAGATTGATGGGCAAACTGAATGAGTCAACCAAGTCATTGAAGACATACTTAGAGCTAACAAGCCTTCGCCAATGGCTTTCACCAAACCATTCCATATATGTGTGCCAACCTACCAAAAAATCACCTTTCACACCCTCTTGCATGTGATTCTTGTGCACATCTATTATGCATAGGTATACCTAGCCACCACATAGTCACATCCTAGTGTATGGGTACTAGACTAGAACATTAGTACCTCAGTGCGCACAGTGGCACTCCCATGCACTTAGTTGAGATCATGTTTCCACACCATATGATAGCCCTCATAAACTGTCTATTGCACTTAGCTAACATACATAGACCCATTCATGAATGCTCTTGCACCCACTTCCTTGTCCACACAATAGGCATAAAATCTACAAAAAGCATCATATCATCCCATGTGTGCACACATAATCTCATTGATCCAAGAAAATAAAACAAGCCATAATGAATGAAAAAAATAGGAGTAAAATATATGTACATGCAATGACTAAGTGTAAACACACTAAGGATAGATGAGATGGCACACTGAATGTGCCACAATTAAGAGTAGACTATGTGGGTGTAGTCCAGCTTTATAAGCAATGGCATATCCTCCATGTTGGTCACCTAACACTCTAGTGAGAAGGTCCTACCATATCACCAAGGTGTGTAGTGGATGCTAGCTCATGTATTGCTCGATATCTCAACACCCACTCTTGAGGTCAACATGAGCCCATATACTCCAAGCATGGTCCTAAAGCAGTGGAGCTTCTCAAATCCCAAGGCCTTAGTGAAAATATATACAGTAGCTTGATGCTTTATACTAACATAAACCAAGCCATTGTTATCTAGTAGAATCCACTCTCAAAAATAATAATAATGGACCTCTATGTGTTTGGTCCACACATGATACAATGGATTCTTGGCCAAGTAAATGCTACTAAGATTATCATAGTAGTCGATAGCCTTCTTATCCATCCATAGCCCCAAATCAATAAGTAGCCTACATAGCCAAGCTACCTAGCATGCTATAATTGCAACACCCATGCACTCTACCTCAATACTAGATAGTGCAACTATAGGCTATTTCTTGCTACTCCAAGTAGCAATACCACTCCCAAAGGGAAATATAAACCCATTAGTAGACCTCATGTCCAAAATAGTGCCAGCCCCAATCTATATCCATATAACCATGCAAGTCCAATCATATATATACCACATAGAATAAGGCATTGTCAAGTGCAGACCTAACATAGCACAACAATATGTGCCACACTGCATCCAAGTATGGCTTCATGGAAGCTACATAAACTGACCAGTGATTGTCAAATAAATAAGTCTCCCTACCACAATCTTTCTAGACATAGTGACATCCTCAATCATATCACCCTCATGTGTACTAAGCTTAGCATTTGCGTCCAAATGTATCAAGATTGGCTTATAAAATAAGCCATATTGTACTTTTCCAACATATCTAAAGCATCTTGACTCTATGACAACCATATACCATCGAGCGTCTTGATTGTTTCTATACCACAAGAAAATAGCACATGTCTCCCAAATCCTTCATTTTAGACTCAACCTCCTCGAGAAGATTCTTCACATGGTCAATCTTTGTCTCATTGTTACCCACTACAATCAAGTCCTCTACATATATAGTAATGACCACAATACCCACATCACTCTCATATTCTTAAATCTTTTCATGCCATGCATTACATTATGAAGCCTGCATAGATAATCAAGATAAATGTCATCCACACAACTAGGTGGTTCCTCAACATAAACTTCTTACAACTCCCTATGCAAGAAGGCAATTTTTAATAACCATCATATGCATGATCGGACTCTTTAATGCAGCCCACTGCTATGATAACCCTTATAGTAGGCATTTAGCCACCAGAGAAAAATTCATCAATGAGCATTGGGACAATGCTATGGATGAAGAAATGGCTACACTCAAGGTAAATGATACATGGGATTTGGTGTCTTTAGCAAAACGGTAGGAAATCTATTTATTGGCTACAAATGGGTTTACAAGGTAAAACATAAGTCCTATGGATTAGTTGAGTGCTATAAGGTAAGGCTACTTACCGAATGGTATGCACCGGCTCATGGTATTGATTATGAGATGACTATTTTTTTGTGGCTGAAATGCCTAGTATAAGGGTCATCATAGCAGTAGCTGCATCAAATGGTATTGATTATGATAGCCATCACATATCAATTTTTGCATGGGCTTTCTTACTCTAGTAGATTGCATGGACCTAGATCACTACTAGGTGCCTCAACATCCTCCTGTATCTTCCTCACACCATATGTCTTAATAGATGGAATCCCAAATTCTTCATCTAAAGATTTGGTCAAAACTATCTATTTGCACATCAACATGAGAGGAACCTAATGATACATTAGTCGAAAGCCTTGAGTGGAAGCACGTGAGCAAAAGTAAGAGCTATGGTGAAAGGAGCAAGAGGGCAAGAGCAAGAGATATAGGATATGGAAACTCCAATAATCATAATGTGTGACTGTTATTCAAATGTCACTGAAAGAATAAAGAATAAAGTGATAATGATGGGTATCTTTCAGTTGTAGTGTACATGTGTGCGAGTACTGTTAGTGTAATGAATACACAAGCGGTTAGGCATAGGTGTATTTACCCTTAACAACCTCCCACTTAAAGGAAAATATGTCCCTAGTGAGATGAGAACAAGAAAAAAGTGACAAAGTACAAATCTACATAAAGCACAATAGGATGAGGAAAGACATCATCTCATCCAATGCCCATGTGTTTCCATTGAGAGATTTGAAACTTGATTAAAATTATCAACTTTTTATAAGAGCTCCAAATAATATTAGTTTCCTAAGGAAGGCAAAATGCTCCACTAAGAGACTTTTAGTAAGCAAATCTATAGGATTTTGGTTACTTGAGATCTTGACAAGCTCAATAGACTTGTCTCAATGACCTCTCACATAAAGTGGTAATGCACCTCAATGTGGCGTGTCTAACTTGCCTCAATGACCTCTCACATAAAGTGGTAATGTACCTCAATGTGGTGTGTCTTTGCATGGAAGACCAAATTCTTGGCCAACTGAATAGCACTCATAGAATCTGAATACAGTGTAGGGACCACATTAGTGATACCAAGGTATGCAACCAAATGGCCTAACTAGAGAGTCTCCTTGCAAGCCTTAGTGGTTTCAATATTCTCTGCCTCTATGATGGATATGATTGTGCATTTTCGCATCCTGGACATCCAAGAAACACTATCTTTAGCAAAGGCAAAGACAAAGCTAGAGGTGGACTTCCTAATGTCTACATGTCCTATATAATTAGAGTTAGTGTATCCCATGACTCTTGTATTATAAGCCACCATAACATATGCACATATTTTCAATGCCCTTAAGGTACCTTATGATACCCTTAATAGCATTCCAATACGACCTAATAGGTATAGCCATATAGCATGCCACCACTCCCGTTGCAAATGCTATGCTAGGATGAGTGGCTATCATGGTAAACATCGAACTGTCAGATGCATAATGCATCTTAGCCATCTTCTCCTTCTGCTCACATATTGCAAAAAATCAACCTAATTAAACTTCACATGAGAAGATAAAGGACAAGCAATAAGCTTAACATCTTGCATAAAACCACTCAAGAAACTTTTGGATGTACTCCTTCTACAACAAGTAACAAAGCCCCTTATAGAAATTACGTATGATGTGGATTCCAAGAATGTGTGAGGCTTGTTCCATGTCCTTCATCTCAAAGCTCTTCTTAACCTTTTCAAGGCATCTAGCTTAGCATGACCACTCCCAACAATCAGCATGTCATCCATATAGAGTACCAAAATCATAAGGATGCCTACACCGGTCTTCTTTGTGTATAAACACGGATCCATATCACTGTGGGTATATCCTTGTGAGTGCATGCATGCATCAAAATTCTAGTACCATTTCTCAACTTGCACACTAGGTGTTACCTACCTTTTTTCTCAAAGCCGTTAGGCTACTACATATAAACCTCACCATGCAAGTCCCCATGTAAAAAAGCCATCTTCACATCCATCTAATAGAGATTCAGATCTCGTTGTGCAACCAAAGCCAATACCAAGCATAGAATAGTCATCTTAACTATAGGAGAGAAGACTTCATTGAAGTCAACACCATTCTCTTGCTTAAAATCCTTAGCAATCAATCTGGCCTTATAGTCTCTAGCTCGGGGCATCTAGGAGTACTCTTCAACTTGTATACTCACTTACATGGCAAAGTGCACTTTTCACTAGTCAAAGAAAGTAAATCCCACATATGATTTCTCAACAGAAGTAATTCATACTTTGACCACATGGCCAATAGTGACTATTATCTTTACACATGGCCTCGTCATAGGTAAGATTCTCACCAACATTTATCACCATAACATAATCCATAGAGGGTGCAAACCAATTAGACTAATGTCTATCTCTAATAGACCTCCACAATATAGGCTGGGGGAACTATACCTCGTGTCTAATATCATGGTCCTAGGGTACTAGAGCATAAGCTCTGTTATAGGCTATCTAACTGGCTATACAATAATATGAGGCTCCTCCTAAAATATCACCTTGTGTTCCTCAATAACCTGCTCAGGCTACTTATGTATCTTCTTCTCATGGAAAACAACATCATGGCTATGAATGAAGTTCAAAGCCCAAGATCCCATAGGTGATATCCCATCTCACTTACATCCCCATAACCAAGAAAGATGCATTTCATGGACTTAGGATCTAACTTATTGCGCTTGTCCTTAGGAACACAACAGAAATCTTCATAACCAAAGACATGAAAATGAGCATATAATAGAGGTTTTCTAAACCATACCTCCTTAACAACTTGATAGTCAAGAGCAATGCATGGGGATTGATTAATCAAATATATGGTAATAGTAATTGCCTCATCCCAAAAATGTTTTGATAAGCTTGCCTAGCTAAGCATACTATGAACTCACTCTTGAATTGTTCTATTCATGCGCTTAGCCACCATACCATTCTAGGGTGGGGTGTATGGGGTGATCAATTGATGGTTAATACTCCTCTCATCACAAAATTTCTCAAAAATGCTTAAGAGACATACTTGCCTCCATTATCAAATTGTAGGTATTTTAGCCGTACTCAGACTAGTTCTCAACAAAAGAAAGCTGAACTTGAAGCATAGCCAGACTTCCAACATTTGCTTTATGGAATATAGCTAAACCTTATGTGAGTAATCATCAATGAAAGTAATGAAATACTTCACATCACCTAATGACTTGCAATATATAGATCCACAAACATTAGAATGAATAAGAGCAGAGGCTCACCCATGCAGGTATTGCTAGATTTCTTATGTGAATCACATCTTTGTCTACCATAAAGACAATGATCATAAGAATCAAAACATTTATAGTCAAGTGTAATATTCCCGCCATAACAATTCATATCAAGAAACAAATTCAAGCTTGAAATGTTTTAAAAATTACTCGTCGAGTTATCACATAAGTGACCGCATGTAATTTTTTTAATATCAAGTCTTGCATTAAATTAATTTCGCAATCCGACATGAGAAGACGCCTCAATGTTTCCAACCAACAAGAAGCAAAGACGCCTCGTAAATAATATTACAACGTCTTGATCATAAATTTTTCCACATTATATTTGATTTAGTGTTCTCGATTCCATTTAATGCGTCAAAGATTGCATTGATTTCGTAACTGCAAAATAAATCGCAAAAGCCTTAATTAGTAGACAAAGAACGTGCAAGAACAAGCATGATATTGAGTAAGTTATCAAAGAGTATGGCATGACTTTATAAACTAGATAAGTCATAAGGTAACTTGACCAAAAGCCACTAGATAAAGTCCTTTTGAAGAAAAAAATATGTTTTTGAAAAAATAGACAAAAAATTATGACTTTTTTATTCTTGGAGGTAGAGAAAGCATTTAAAAATCATCCCCATGCTACCATCCAACATGTAGGCAATCAAAATGCATTTTTTATAAAGCGTACTTAGCTATTGACAAGTACCCAAAAGAATGAGTTGACTGCATGCTCCCCCTCATGGCTATAAATACACCCCCTCTCCTTAACAAAGAAAGCAAGAAGAAAGACATCCTGATGATGAAAATTTTTCTCTACTTCTCTTTTCCATTGTAGCTTGAGCCTTGAAGGAGGAAAATACCCATCTTCTACCTCATTTGCATTTTCTCTATCCCCTATTACACCTTTCTCCGATATAGCCATATCGCTAAGCAAAATGCTGGCAAAATTTTTCTAGATGACCACAAATTCTCCCTAAACTACCACGTTAATTTCGCCTGACATCCATGGCTCCACCAGGTCATAAAAAATCTAGAAGTAAGAAACATGGCCAATGGAGAAATTGATGCGGTAGAAATTGGCGAAACCCCTACTACAGCAAATGTGAGAGAGGTAACATCTCGTCAGTTTGGAAAAAATAATGTTTTATAAGCTTATCGCTATATTTGGCTTCAAATGATTATAAACGCATTTTAAAGAAAATGTCACTTAGGAAAATAGCCTCAGTAATATAATAATTAACTATTCAGTGAAAAGACGCTTTCACTTGGAAAAGGATTATATGCATGTCATTAAGAAAATATCTTAATTATGATTTATTTCATGATATTTATTGTTACTTCATTAATGATGCGTGTGATTATAATAACAGAAAAAAGATAGACGTTGTTAGGAAAGGGAATATTTTATAGTTTTTTTCTAAAAGTGACTATCTCTATTTCATTTTGCTAATGATAAACAAACGCATATGAGTTTTATAATAATTTATAGAAAATTATTTAAATAATATCATTAAATAATCAATGCATTAAATCAATAAAAATTTGCATAGAAAAATATATACTAGATACACATAAATTAGGTACATGGAAATATAATTCGATGTATGAAATATGAAAGAAAATTTGCACTTATGATTTTTGCATTGCTTAGGATAAAGTTTTCAGAAAAACAATCAACATTGCACTTAAGACATAGTTAAATGAAAATTGATCTTTTTAGATAATGTTGAAAGTTTGGCAAATGGTTGGACTTCATCAATTAAACCATGGAATATGAGTAGAATAAAATAAAAATTATTTTCTTACTGAATACACATGCAATGTTAATATTAATGATTTTATTTTCGAGATCGTCAATATCATGAGTTGACCCACGTATGAGTCAGCCAGAAAACCTTACCTAGAATATCAAGAATGTTTAAGCAAAAATAACTATGAAATACTTATCAGTATCAAGAAATTAAATAAATATGGAAAGTTTGTAAGACTTGGACATTGATAAGAATTTGTTGATACAAATTCTAAAGTCTAAACAGACTTGGAAAAGCATTTGAAATCCTACTAAGCGCGGGTTAGGGCAGGGCAACGCATGAATTGCCTGCCATAGGTATAACTGCCCATATTATCTTTTGGGACAAAAATACCAAATTTTTCATAAGGATACAATAGACTTCAGATTCGCAAAATAACTTACAGATCCCGAAAAAGAGTTGTAAGTAGGAAGAAAAACCCTAAGATTAAGGTGGGAACTTAAAGAGAAACCCTAGATTTGGGTGGGGTTGTTTACTATGCTAAAAACACTTGCTACTATTTCTTTTTTATTTGTACATGCATTGATGGTTGCACAAGAAAGATTGATTGTGCTTGCAATAGTTAGATCTGATTGTAAATATATAATCAAGATAATAAGAGGAAAGATCACGCTATGCCTCCCCCACGGTTAGACGCGAAATCATGCTCCAAGGGGGATTTTTTTGTACTACCATCAGAAGCTTTGGACTGGCCCTGACAGTGAGAGGTCACTCGGTGAGGAATCCACTAGGTAGGAGGAGGCAAGAGTGCCAAGGGGGCTCTAGCCGTAAATCTCTCGATCGCTCCTAGGAACTGCCTGACCCTCATGGGATCTTGGAGGCCCCGGTACTAGTGGAGGGACGGAAATCTTGGAGGGTTTGTTTTCTTTTGCACAAACAAAAGGGATTTTCCAGTGAATGGAGGTTTATCTTCTGTGTAGGAAGAAGGGAAAAATAATTGTAAATAACTTTGCGAAATAATAAATAAATATGTTTTACCAAAAGACAGTTTTCTCTGTCTTTGTGTTGTGCTGTAAAATTACATGAAGGAACACGTGATAACGGGTTAATTAACGAAGCTTCTTTCATATGTGATAACTTAATGTGATAGGTAATTAGAAAACTAAAGAAAACCATTTGTGGAAAGCGGGTGGGTGAGATCCCTGACAAAGCCATTTGTGGAAAGCGGGTGGGTGAGATCCCTGGCAGATCCGTCCTACGGATGGGTGGTCCTGGTAAGCTAGGAGCTTCTCTCAAGGGATTGAACCAAATGTTAATTAGAAAAAAACTAGGTAGAGCCGAGCATTGACTTACCTAGGGTTAGATAGGTCTTAAAACCTTGATTAGTAATTAGATTAGGGGAAAGGTGTGGTAGTTGTGCCAGAACTACGTTAAGATTGAATCCTAACCAGTTGCTAGAAAAAAACATTGCACTCCATGAACCAAGGGTAACTACGATCGCTCCAATCAGATGGGAAGCCCTTAAGGGACACCTCCAATGGAGCTAGCTAATGCATCGAGACCTCAGTTGTCAAATTAAGACCCCAAGCTTGCAGGTTGATCCTCGTGGGGATGGCCGGTATCTTCCATTATGGGGGGGTGGACTCTGGGAAACCTAGACGATAGACCCCATGCATTCTCACGAGTGACGAACAAAGCCATCTAGGATAGTTCCCCAATGGACCACTAAAACATGTTGCCAGGGAATTGTTAGGTAGGCACATGACATGTGGTATCAGAGCATAATTGAAATTAAAAATATCTATTATTTTTAAAACCAACTGTCCTAGGTAATAATCAGCCTACTAATTGTTAAGGGATAAACTCTGGTAGAATAATGAATCCTAGAACCAGTTCCTTGTTTTTCAAGCAATGTACACATCTACGTTGAACTCCACAGATGACGAATGGAGAAGAGAAATGATGAAGATACTCGATCACCTATACGATCCATCCCTTGTGAATCATGAAAGAAGATGGTTATGGAAGAGCATTATTGTTACATCTAGGCCGATCGATTCTTCAACATGCAAACTAATCTAAAATGCCCTGAATGGATGGAAAAGTTAAAAGTAGTTGAGGCCTTTATCTTTTGCCCATCCAGAAGGAATCCACTTATGATTACTAGTGGTCGATAGGTACATCTAGACCGTTATGTCTATGACAAGGTATTGAAGGTAATCCCCACCTGATAGGATTATAATCCAAGTATGTTGCAAGTATCAAGGTTATCGTATCCATGGTTTTTCAGATCTGCCATTTCCATAATATAGGTTTCTGGACATAGACATCAATTGGCCTATTTTCTTCTACATGAATGTAACTGATATCCATCCCTGAAAAAGAAACATATAATGATATCATGTTTTGGAAACTTTACATAGCATACATCCTATCCTATCAATGTTGATGTATCTCTACTTGTAAACATCTGCCATTTGTAAATATCCCTTACTTGTAAAAATCATAACATATGGCTATTGATATTAAAAGATAACAACGGCTAGATTTTGCAAAAATATTGTGCTCTTTGGCCCATCATTGTTTTACAAAACTAGTAAGGTATGTTAATGTGAAAATGAAGCTAAAAAGTTTAAGCACTAAACTAAATCTTGAAACTTATGATAACCCAAGGTAATACAACTATCGCTAGTTCAACTGAAATTCAAGAGAAGAAGTATCTCCTTAAGCAAGTTAAGCCATTGGAATTCGATGGCAAGGGCAAAGACGTTGAAGCTGAGGTAGAGATTTGGATTGAATCCATGGAGGAATACTTTACTACTACGGGAACTACCCCTACTAATCATGCTATGATCGCCAAGTTGAAATTGATTGGTGAGACACGCTTGTGGTGGAAACAGTGGTGTAAAGATCAGGGACTCTTTGAGACAACTATTACGTGGGAAAAGCTGAAAGAAGTTGTGCGTGGTCAATATTTGCCACCAGCTTATCGCACACTAAAAATGAATGAGTTCTTTAACTTAACACAACTGGAAATGAGCCTAGAGGCATATTAATCAAAGTTTATCTCACTGCTTAAATATGCATCTTCCATGACTATTGCTTGGCAGGTGTCTAATTTTCGTCATGGATTGAATGCTCCTCTGAATACATGCCTTGAATCTATGCACCCAACTGATCTACAAGATGCTTTGATTTGTGCAGCACCTCTTGTTCAGAAGATTCAGTCAAAGCCAAGGAATAATAGGCTCTGGAATTAAAAAAAAGGGACTTCACGAGGCTATGTTAAGCTCTGGTCAAGGAAAGAGGGCCAAGAAAAATGTAGTAGGGAGCTTCATACCTACGGGAAGTAATTCGGGAGTACCTAGGTGTTTCCTCTGTAATGAGCCAGGCCACTTTAAAAGACAGTGCCCAAAGCTTGGCCAAATTCCTCACCAAGGATAGTACAGAGGTCAAAACCAAGCTTCAATTGCAAAAGGAAAAGCATCTCCTGTAATTCTTAAAGAGCTTGAAGAAGAGGGAAAACCAACTATGGAAGCCGATATGAAAAGGGCACCAGTTCACACTGCCCTCCATAAGAAAGGCCCAAATCACTAGTTTTCAGTGATTCAAACACTAGCAAAATATCGAGGTAAGTCCTTTAAAATTCTAATTTTGACTATGGAATCACACACTCATTCATGTCACCAAAGTGTGCCAAGAAATTAGGTATAGACACAATACTTCCATCTAGGTTGCTTGTGGAACTTGCCATTGGAAAAGAAATCCTGACAACTCAGCAAACTTGCAAAGTGACATTTAGCCTGGGAAGCAATCTCCCTGAAATGGGATTTAGGATCATGAATTTAGGGGCCTACGAATGTCTATTGGGTATGGACGGGGCTAATCCCCAATGACACACATATTCAGTGCAGAAAAGGCTAGGTGACTTTTCAAAACCTGAAGGGGGGAAAAGTGATGACCCAAGGTGAGGTAGGAAAAGACAAGGTTCAACTAGCCAAATCATCTTGTATAATAAAAGTTTTAAGAAAAGGATTACTTGTGTATCTCATAAAATTAAATAAGGTTGAGTAGAATAAACAAGACGAGGGAGAACCATATTGGTTGAAAGAATATAATGACATCTTCCCAGAAGAGTTGATTGAATTACCACCTCGAAGAGAAGTCAATCACGAGATCAGACTTGAACCAAGAGCCGCTCCAATCGCTAAGAGTCCATATAAAATATCTATCCCTAAAGCAATCGAGCCAAAAGAGAAACTCAAGCAGTTACTGGATCAAGGATATATCAGACCCAGTAATTCGCCATGGGGAGCTCCAATATTGTTTCAAAAGAAAAATGACGAAACTCTTCATCTTTTCATTGATTACCAAGGTCTAAACCAAGTAACAATCAAGAATAAGTATCCGATCCCAAGAATAGACAGGCTACTTGATAGGGTGCAAGGGGCGAGAATCGTTTCCAAGATTGATCTCCGATCTGGTTATTACCAAATAAGGATCAATGAAGAATCCATCAGATGCAATGATGCCTATGCCTTTAGAACTAACTTCATAAGAAATGTCTATATATAATATTCTTAGCCTTCAAGGGGCAACCTCTTGTTTAATTTGACTGATACAACTATCTGGCTTTAGCACAGGGGATTTCTTGAATATAATATCATTATTTTTGGACAAAATAAAGTTGAGGACAACTCCACAAAGGAGATTAACTATTTGCTAGGTGTTGTCATCATCCAACCCTGGTCACCAAAAATTTGTTGCCATGCCAAAGCTTTCACTTAGATTAGCCAATCTAACCCATGATCTTATCATTTTCCACACTGGTGAGACATGCATGTAGTCCCAAAAAAGATGTATTTTGGACTCCTCATCTTTGTTGAGATATTTGCAATCACACCTATTGTAGCCTCTTTGTATGAGGCAGTTCTGGGCTTAGAACATGCAGACAGACTGAATTCCATATGCACAGAGAGGAAAACTGTAGCCATCCAACAACTATAAAGCATTGTACTTCACTATCACTTTTCATATAGAATGAATACAATGTCATGATGCTTTGTACTTTCAATTAAGTGTCTTGTCTTTGTTAGTCCATTACACAAGATTGTCTTTATGAGTCCAAGCTTCCATCTTAGAACCTAATTCACTTGTGTAACAGTTGGTCTCTCCTTGTCTATGTCAACATGATTCTTGTCTTCATCTTCCATCCTCCATAGCTCCTGCCATGCTCTAGATCCGCGTATTTAACATGGTATCAAAGCTCAAATAACCATGGCCTAACTCTCCTTTCACTCCTCTCAACTCCTTTCCATCTCTACTCAGCTCAGTTTGAGTACTAGACCCTATCTCCAACTTCATTTGCATTTCTACCTTCAATGAAGCTTCCATGGCAGCCATAGCCAGCAGCACCCTGTTAGCTTGAAGCTTTCATATCTCTCTCGACAGGCCAACCTCTTTTCAGAGTCGCTGCCATAACTGTGTATGTGGACAACACCTACCTACCTCTATTGGAGCAGCCATATCTCATCAACCAAGCCATATCTCTTCAATCTTTCTTCTCGAGAGTTGTTCTTTAGGTCAAGGCGCAACTTGTTGGCCCAAAAATCAAGGAGATTAATGCACAGCATGCCCGGCATTCGCATTTTCCCAAATCTGGGTGCAGTTTTGATAGCGACCACTTTGAAGGCTTAGATCTCTCAACTTGGGAAAAATGAGTACAAACCCTCTTAGGGGGAGTTAGACCCATTAATGAGGGTCCTCCATCTTCAAGGATTTGAGTAAATTCGACTTATGGAGCTCATGGTAGCTCATTTACTAGTCATTGGTCCCTGTTTTGACAAGACAGTCATAGCCACTTACCTTCAAGCTCATTTTTCCTTTATTTTCTCTCTCCTGCCACTTAAACCAAGCCAAGGCCACTCTAATCTGAAGTTTTCAGCAAGTATTCAACCATCAAATCAGCAAGGAGGGGAAGCTATGAAGAGTTTTTGAAGATCATCAAGTCAAACTCAAGCAACAAACATCAAATTTCAAACTAGTATCTTTTGATACTTCACTGCCATTGCTTGTGTCTTTTGACACATACAAAGATCAACTCATTGCTAGTTATTCTCAGTCATTTGAAGTTGATTTTCATCATGGGAATGACCAAAATCAAGTCTTTTATGAAGATGCTTCTCATGAAGAATAACATTACTCTTGTTTCTCAATTCAACTACATGGAAGACTTGTTTATTCCACTTGCAGGGATGGATGGATTTACTTGTTTTGAAGAGCAATCGATGAATTTATTTGAAGATTTTGAAGACATTTCTGCTGCCTCAAAGATGATGATACCTTTGCTTGGGGGGAACATGGACATAAAGATTGATACAACTGGTGGAAGCAAAGTCAATGAAGAAGCAGATCAAGAGGACCAAAAGATCAAAGAGAAAAAGAATAAGAAGCATAAAAATCATGAAGACTTTGAAGTGGCAAACAAAGTGAAGTACAAGTACAGGAAGCTAGACAAGAAGAATTGCAATGAATCGAAGATCTATGTTAAAAGAAATGCTAAAAATCACAAGGGCCTCACGATCCTTAATCCTATTTTTTACTGTCTTTTTTAGCCTTGTATTGCCTAGCCCAAATGTCTTTATCATAAGCTTGTAAACTCCTCATGTAGCCTTGTACTACAGCCTTTGTAAGGCCCCTTCTATAGCCTCTGGATGACCATCATGTTTGTGGTACCCATACTTAGCCTTTTCTGCTGATGCCAGGAGGCATATGCCACGGTGGATTCCGTGAGGTTTTACGGTGGATTCCGTAAACTTAGATGACCGGGGCTCATACACAAAGAGGATTCTTTGTGCGAGAAGTTGATGGGGACGCCTGTCCTTTTCGGGCGTTTCATTAATTTAGTGTGTACATGGGTGATTCCATAGCGGGTGATTCCGCAAAATGCATATTAAATTAATAAACGTTTATGAGTTTAGAGTGCGCACTCGTAATAAATTAAAGTTAGGATTTATTTCTAACCAGTTGATTTATTTATGTAGCTGAAGACTGCTAGGTATTCACTTTTGTCGGTTTAATTGTATTATTTTACTAACGATTGTGAATGCTTCAGTTGATGTGTAGAGATAGCAGCAGTGGCGGAGGAAAGCATTGGAGTCTAGCGAGTATTCGACCTTTGGACTATATTTTGATAGGCGCCACGCCTATATTTTGTTATGTCTATTGAGACATTGATTATTGATTATTATTTTGTATGCGCTTATGCGCTCGGATATGTTATTTCTATTTGGACATTGAGATTGGGCGTGCCAGACTCTATGGGCACCGTCCATTAGCTTTATTTTTCTATTTTTGTAGAAAGCAAACTCAAAAGCTAAAAGCTTGTCATATTTTTGTAATTGGGCTATTATTGAGCATGAAGATTGGAAATATACATAAAATACATGCTTTGTGAAGCGCTCACACAAGGCATGGGGGAGATTGAACCCAATTTGTCTCTTGTCTCTTGTCGTGCATGCTTTTACATTGTTTTTTGTGCAAAAAAGTAGAGTTCATTGTTCTTGGGGACCTTCCGGGATTCACCACGTGAGCTATCTGCGACCGATCTGCGCACCAGTGGTATCAGAGCAGAGCAGAGATCAAGAGCTTCCAATCGTTACCAATCTCGGGCGAAGGCGGAGCTCCAGGAACAAACGGGCTCTACAGACAATCTCGTCGCGAACCGTCGATACAGGCAGACTTCTGGCGATCAAGAACCCCTGTTTCCACTGTTAGATCGCGAAGGACCAGGCTCTGCAGGCGAAGGACCACGCATTCATCTCCATCAACAAGTCGTTGAAAAACAGTGAGCAAACTCTTAATCCTCTTCATTAAAAGCTTAATCTTAAGCTTCTAAGCCTTAAAGAAGCTTAAGAAGCTTCATAATTTGAAATCGTGGCCTCAGAAGACCCCCGAAATTTCCGCGTGAAGAAAAAACGGACCCCCCCTCACGAAATCGACGCCGCCTGCTAGTCCTTCCTTAAGCTTCATAAGCTTAAGCTTAATCACTTAAGCTTAAGGCTTTCTGCAAGTTACACAGGTCAGACAAGTCGGCAAACTCCGGGTCTCGCACTTCTGAAGTTAAGTTCCGCAAGTCGACGGTAATCAAGTTCTGCAAGTTCTGCAAGTCGGCCTAAGTTTAGCAAGTCAACAACTCTACAAGTCTGCAACTCTGCAAGTCAGACTAAATCAGAACTGACTAGTGCTTAAAACTCCTAGAAGACTTGTTCGTATGCAAAAACTCTGAACTGGAAAGTTGTTCACAGCAAGCTGTTCTACCTATCTGCAAGTTCGTTGAAGTACTTTCAGCAAACGGATACAGAAATATTGCAGATTTTCTGAAAATTGAAGAAGAAATACCCAAAAATACATAGCCTTGTAACCCCAAATTTGAGCTACGCTCATCCCACTAACCTGATTTTGAGTGAGAAAGGTTTGTTGAGTTTTACAGGATGACTACCCCACATATGGATGATCCTATGGCTGAAGACGACTTACCTGAGCCTACCATGGAACAAAAGCTGGATCTAATCATGTTACAATTGGAAGAAGAGCGAAGGGCTAGGCAAGCATTGCAAGCGCAATTGAAAAAACTACAAAGAGCGTCCACCGATAAAGAAGAACCTCAAGCTGAAGATTTGATTCGCCGTACCATCGATGCCACTCTTGAAGCACAAACCATTCGCAAGGAATCCAAGATAAGTAAACGAAGTTTCAAGTTTCGCACTTTCAATGGCATAAGAGAAGGAAAGACTGTTTTATCATTCATTACCCAGTTTGATGACTATTTCCATGAGGAAACTTATCCCGAAAAAGATAAAATCAAGTGTGTTACTAATCATCTGATAGACAGAGCATCACTTTGGTGGACTGTAGTCCGCAAGAGCATAGAATGTCCTGCTACTTGGGAAGATTTCAAGAAGAAGTTCATGCAAAATTTCCTTCCACCGCAATTTCATGAGAAGGCTATCAAGCAATGGGATTTACTTCAACAGCGAGATCGTGAGCCTATTCCACAGTATACAGAGCGTTTTTGGAATGCACTCCTACAGCTACGCATGCTTGAAGACGTACCAGAGACAACACATAAGCGAAAGTATATGTCTGGACTTCTTGGACATTACTACGCTGAAGTGAACATGTTCAAGCCTGCTACCCTTGAAGACGCCATCTCCTTAGCTCACGACACTGAAGATAAGTTACGCGGAAGAGATCGACGACCACAGCCATTCCAAGCCAACAGTAATTATGGATCTAAACAATTCAATTCCAATTTTAGAAGGTTTAATCCAGGTCGTTTCTCATCACCATCTTTCCGCAAGAATTGGTCTAAACCACCTGCATTACCATCCACTGTAAATCCAAATCCAAAGCCTATTCCACAAGCAAATCCAAATGTACCCAGACTTCGAGCCATTGCAAATAATGTAACAAAAGCCAAGCCAATAGTATGCTACAAGTGTCACCAGCCAGGGCATCTCGCAGCAAATTGTCATTCAAAGAAGCCACCAGCACATATCAACTACCTTGGAGCTATGGATGAAGACGAGCATGAGGATATGCCGGATTTCACTGAAGAAGAGGATGATATTACTACTACTTCCGACACTTTACCAGGTATGCCTACTTCACATTCATTATTGACTATGAAATGTATGGTGCATGGAAAAGAAAGAACTATATTGCATGATGACGGTAGTACCCATGACTTTATTTCAGCAAAATTGGTAAAGGAATTGAAATTGCATACAGTACCTACGCATTATCGCATAAAAGCTGCATTTTTAGGCACTAGGTACAATGGCACACAAGAAGTACAAGATTTAGAAATTCAAATTGGTTCATATATTGAAAGAAGAAATTTCTTAGTTGTCCCATTACAGTCAAGCGACATTATTCTAGGAATGCCATGGAGACACCAGCATAATCCAAATATAGATTATTCTACGCACACAATGAATATTAATTTTCAAGGAAAATCTATTATATTATATGGTATGCATGCATCTCATATTTTTTCACTGCTTTCGCATACTCAAGCAAAACGTGCATTACGCAAGAATACTAAATCATATCTCATTTGGATGAATGAATTGCACGCAAAGGAAAATCATATGCACCCTAGGCATAAGGAATTTCTTGCATATTTTAAGGACTGTTTTGCAGAAGACCTACCACCAGGTTTACCACCATCACGTCTAGAAGACCATAAGATTGATCTAATACCTGGCACACAACCACCTTGCAAAGCACCATATAGGCACAATCAAATAGAGCAAAAAGAAATCCAGAGTCAAGTTGAAGAATTACTAAATAGAGGCTTAATTCGACCTAGTAGTTCTCCATTCGGTGCACCTGTGCTCTTAGTCAAGAAAAAGAATAATACCTATCGTATGTGTATTGACTACCGAGCATTAAATAAGATCACTGTTAAAAATAGGTATCCTATACCTAGAGTTGATGACCTTATGGACAAACTGCAAGGATCTTCTATATTTAGTAAAATTGACCTTAAGTCTGGATATCATCAGGTGAGGTTAGATAAATCCGACATATTTAAGACTGCATTCAGGACACAGTTTGGCCATTACGAATTCTTAGTCATGCCATTCGGATTAACTAATGCACCTGCTACTTTCAGTAGAATGATGAACCGTATTTTTCTGAAATATCAATATTGTGTGATTGTTTTCTTTGATGATATTTTGGTGTTCAGTCAAAGTGAAAAAGAGCATTATGACCATTTATCATTAGTTTTTCAATTACTGAAAGAAAATCAATTGTTTGCAAATCCTGAAAAGAGTGAATTCTTTAATACAGAAATAGAATATCTAGGTCATATTGTATCAAAAGAAGGAATAAAAGTTGATCCTAATAAAATTGATGCAATATTGCATTGGCATGTTCCTAAAAATGTACATGAATTATGCTCATTCCTTGGTCTTGCTAGTTTCTATAGGAAGTTTGTACGTAATTTCTCATTACTTGCTTTACCATTAACCAAACTTCTTAAGAAAGGAATTGTTTATCAATGGGCTGAAACTCAGCAGAAATCCTTTGATTTACTCAAACGTGCATTAACTAATGCCCCTGTTTTACAATTGCCTGACTTTAATAGATCATTCTTTCTAGTTGTGACCGATGCTAGCGGATCAGGAATAGGAGCCGTACTAATGCAAGACAACCATCCAATAGCATATTCTAGTTCTAAGCTGAAACCCTCTGAGCTCAAATATTCCACTTATGACAAAGAACTATTAGCAGTTGTACAAGCATTAAAACAATGGAAGCATTATTTCATGGGTTCAGAATTCATGATAAAGACTGACCAGCAAAGCATTAGACATCTACTTAGCCAACCCCAAATTTCCGACCGTCATATCAAATGGGCTTCCTTCATTCAAAGTTTTCATCCTATCATTCAATACCAACCTGGAAAAGAAAATGTAGTTGCTGATGCATTGAGTAGAAGACCTGCAATTCATAATATTTCTATCATATCTTTTGACTCTTTGATTGTTATGAAAGACACATATCACCAGGATATTACTTTTCATTCTGATTGGCAAAAATTAGTTCAAAATAATTTCATTCCTATTGATTCATTGTCATATAATGATGGATTTATGTTTTTTGAAAAGAGACTGTGTGTTACTATTCCATTCCGATCTTTTGTTTTGAATGAAATTCATTGTCCCCCATATCAAGGTCATAGAGGTATCATATCTACATTACGCATGTTAACTGAAGATTTTTATTGGCCGCATATGAATGGAGATGTATCTAATTTCGTTTCTGAATGTTTGATTTGTCAAAGAATAAAGAGACATCATGGTAAACAGTATGGATTATTAATGCCTTTATCTATTCCATCTAAACCTTGGGAACATATTTCTATGGATTTCATTACTAGTTTACCAAATACTAAATCTAACCATGACATGATTTGGACAATTGTAGATAGATTTAGTAAGCAAGCATATTTCATTGCATGTAAGAAAACTTTAACAGCATCACAAGCAGCACACTTATTTTTGAAAACTGTTTTTACTAACCATGGATTGCCAAAAGTGATTATTTCAGATCGTGATTCTAGATTTTGTAATAATTTTTGGATCACACTGTTTGCAAATCTAGGCACAAAGATTGATTTCTCATCTGCATTTCATCCAGAAACAAATGGACAAACAGAAGCCACCAATAGCACCATTCTAGATCTTTTACGTGCATACACTATCTCTAAACCTCAGACATGGGATACTCATTTACATTTATTACAATTTGCATATAACAATACACCGCACACATCTACAAAGAAAGCACCTTTTGAAGTTATTTATGGATATAGATTATCTACACCTGTTGCATCTTTGTCTAATAGAATTCAGAGCGCTGATGATATTGCTCTTATGCATAATAGTATCTTTGATGAGGTTAAGGATATGATTGCTAAAGCCCAACAATCATATACCAAACAAGCCAACAAGAAAAGACAAGCCATGAATTTCAAAGTTGATGATTATGTTTGGCTTAGAATAGAAAAACGTAGACTGCAAAGTGTCGATAGACATCCAGTTGTCAAATTAGCTCCTAGATTCTATGGACCATTTAGAATTATTCATAAGATTAATGATAATGCATTCAAGTTAGAATTGCCATCTCATTGGAAAATTCATAATACATTTCACATTAGTTTATTGAGACCATTTAGAGGCCAATTACCTATCCATCCTGTCTATGAAAACCCACCTTTATTAGAGGAAGAGACCGAAATACTTGAACCAGAAGCCATCATAGACACTGACTACTTGACCACTAGAACTGGCCGAAGGTATTCTAGATATCTAGTAAAATTTAAGAACCATCCTGTAGAGGAAGCACAATGGATGCACGCTAGAGACTTAAATGCTTTCCCCACTCTGTTAGCTCCACATTGAGCTAATAGCAATTGAGGTCAATTGCTATCCCACCCCCGGGGTATGATGCCAGGAGGCATATGCCACGGTGGATTCCGTGAGGTTTTACGGTGGATTCCGTAAACTTAGATGACCGGGGCTCATACACAAAGAGGATTCTTTGTGCGAGAAGTTGATGGGGACGCCTGTCCTTTTCGGGCGTTTCATTAATTTAGTGTGTACATGGGTGATTCCATAGCGGGTGATTCCGCAAAATGCATATTAAATTAATAAACGTTTATGAGTTTAGAGTGCGCGCTCATAATAAATTAAGGTTAGGATTTATTTCTAACCAGTTGATTTATTTATGTAGCTGAAGACTGCTAGGTATTCACTTTTGTCGGTTTAATTGTATTATTTTACTAACGATTGTGAATGCTTCAGTTGATGTGTAGAGATAGCAGCAGTGGCGGAGGAAAGCATTGGAGTCTAGCGAGTATTCGACCTTTGGACTATATTTTGATAGGCGCCACGCCTATATTTTGTTATGTCTATTGAGACATTGATTATTGATTATTATTTTGAATGCGCTTATGCGCCCGGATATGTTATTTCTATTTGGACATTGAGATTGGGCGTGCCAGACTCTATGGGCACCGTCCATTAGCTTTATTTTTCTATTTTTGTAGAATGCAAACTCAAAAGCTAAAAGCTTGTCATATTTTTGTAATTGGGCTATTATTGAGCATGAAGATTGGAAATATACATAAAATACATGCTTTGTGAAGCGCTCATACAAGGCATGGGGAAGATTGAACCCAATTTGTCTCTTGTCTCTTGTCGTGCATGCTTTTACATTGTTTTTTGTGCAAAAAAGTAGAGTTCATTGTTCTTGGGGACCTTCCGGGATTCACCACGTGAGCTATCTGCGACCGATCTGCGCACCATCTGCGGCAATCGCTAGTGTTTTGCCATGTTTATGGTGTGCCCACACTTTGCAAGTGTTACTTTCACTAAAGCCTCTACACACTTTGTACTTTTTGATTGTGATTGAGGAGGGGTGCTGAGATATTTGCAATCACACCTATTGTAGCCTCTTTGTATGAGGCAGTTCTGGGCTTAGGACATGCAGATAGACTGAATCCCATATGCACAGAGAGGAAAACTGTAGCTATCCAACAACTATAAAGCATTGTACTTGACTACCACTTTTCATATAGAATGAATACAATGTCATGATACTTGACTACCACTTTTCATATAGAATGAATACATTGTACTTGATTATCACTTTTCCATATGCACAGAGAGGAAAACTATAGCCATCCAACAACTATAAAGCATTGTACTTGACTACCACTTTTCATATAGAATGAATACAATGTCATGATACTTTGTACTTTCAATTAAGTGTCTTGTCTTTGTTAGTCCATTACAGAGGATTGTCTTTATGAGTCCAAGATTCCATCTTGGAACCTAATTCACTTGTGTAATAGTTGGTCTCTCCTTGTCTATGTCTACGTGATTCTTGTCTTCATCTTCCATCCTCCATAGCTCTTGCCATGCTCTAGATCCACGTATTTAACAAGCTTGCCCACAGAATGGGCACATAAGGGAAACTTCCTTGACAATCTAGCTCATACAGGGAGCCTTTTGATGGTAATCCTCCATCTCAACACGTTCATTTTGAAGGATGGTGTGGTCTTCCAAATCCTTTTTAGCCTCTTTTTCCAGGTTGAATCCTCATCCTTGCAAACTCTTTCTTCCATTGCTCCTAGACATTCATTGTTACGATGGCCAAGGGTTCTTATACTCACCCATAGATTTGCAATGCCAAAGTCTCTTTCCAATTAGAGATGCCTAATCCTTCAAAATAGAATCCTCATGCTTGACAAGAGAAGTAGGCCAATTTTCTTTTAGCTAAGTACTTTTTTTAGGACCTAAAATAGGCCTTACACTGGCTCTATGGCACTAGCCAAGCTTCTACTACATGCCAAAACCACCCCTCACAGCCTCACTTTGCCACCAAGAGTGTCTAAGGGGTATACTACCCTAACATCTAATATAGAACTTTACATTTGTATGGATTGTAATCCAACCGATAATCCTTTCCACACTCGTCAATTGGGAGTCCCTACATATTTGTTATACGCCACGAAGCATAGACAAAGGGAGCGCCCCTTGCATGATTGTCATGGCTCCAGATGCACCATGAACACATAAATCATGTACGATACATAATCCACTCTTTTAATTGGTCGATCTAGGAGATAATAGGTAATACTATTCCCAAAAGAATCGAACCACTAACCCTACAGCTTAGGGTACCTCACACTCAACGTAGGTCATCATTCATAAAAACAATTGTTATGCATCCAAGATGATACCATGCTTTGCGTGCAATGCAATTGTGTATGATTTATAGTGCTCAAACAAGTTTATTCATTAACAACCAACATTATGAAGGTGCAAAAATAGTTCTTTTCATGTCTTTCTTCCTAACCGAAATTGTTGTGTTGCCTACGGCCAACACCGAGCATTCTCGTGCTACTAGACCCTCTTAATTTTAAAAAACAACATGTCGTATATGCCATGCATTAGAAAAAAAATCAAAATTTAGTGTATTATATGCATCAGAAAAAACATTAGAATTCTGTGTATTATATGCACTTAACATCCCCCTTCTTCCTACCACTTAAGATTGTGCATTCGATGGTAGGTTTAGAGAGCGGTTTTTAATGCATTTTTCCTTCATAAAAGTAATTAAAGCCCACTTTAACATAGAGATAGGGCTTAGGCTGAACTGAGACTAAACCTCATGCCTTAGCCTTACCATACATTCACAAACACAAATATTATTTTTTCTTATTTTTCGGATGTAAAAAACCTATTTTCACTTTTTTTTATTTTTTACTATTTCTTTATTGATAAATACCCATATTTTTTTATTTACTAAACACCATTTTCCTATCATATTTCAAACCATACAAACACCATACACACAATAAAACCCCAAAACCACATGATTTCCCTTAAACTGCAATGTTGCGGGTTTTGTGTGTTTATAAATAAATTATGAGATGACTAATTTTTTTGATTTCTCTAACATTTCTTATCAATCATAACATTCGCAACCAAATGCAACCATTTCCAACCAAAATTTATCATAAAACAATAAAATCTACCACTTACTCATAAAATCGTGCCTATGATATACATGTCTCGTGATCGGAGGCCCATGACGCTTTCCAACAACTGTTGACAATCCTTCCAACCTCGATCTATGCTCCTTTATGCTGCAGCATCATCCCATGATCAAAATCTCTCATCTCAACTCACCCCCTTCTCTCATACATTAATCCATGGAAACGCAACAAGACAAGAGAGGAGAGAGGAGAGATGAGAGAGGAGAGAGGAGAGAAAAATACTAGAATTTGATCTCTTGATTTACTACATCATTTTTTTAATCATATTGAAGTGATGGAGAGCATTAAAAATATTCATCTTGTTGCCCTCTTCCATTCCCATGATGCCAACAACAACCAAAAATGATTTTTTTAACACAAACAAATGGAGCGCCGAAAAAATGATGTCCCCCTCCCCTCCCCACAATTCATGTTTTTTTGGTTTTTCCTTTTAATTGATGCTTAAGGCTTAAGCCTTAAAACAACCAGCTCAAGTTTAGACTTTTCACACTGCATGAAGTGGATTTTTGCATTTTGGAAGGCCAACAAACTCGAATTCAACATTCGACTAGCGAAACAGCTCCATGGCATCGAAATCTATAAAGTTGGCCTTTGTCGTGCACTTTTTGGGTCCTAAATCACATAGCTTCTTTATAAAGTGAAACCTTGCGGGGATTAATTGGGGGGTCAAACGGACTTCAATCAACAAACCGAGACATGCGTTGCATTCCTTGCATCGAAGTCCATCTAGGAAAAATCTAGCTCATCAATCTGCAACTGTTTCATTTTCCATGAAAATTTGGTCTTTTATGTCTCTCATGCACTTTTCCGCTTCAAAAATGGGCTCTAAAAATTTGCTCTCAACTTTTGAGAGCTAGCATGCTTCCTCCTGACATAGGCCAAAGTTAACCACAATTTGGCCCACAAAGCTAAAGCCAATGGGAGTCGTTGAGATTCCATATATCATGCCATTTCATCGACCCATTCCTATGCATACTTTTGGTGAGCCTAGGGTGGTGAAGTAGTAGGACATCTTTGGATCAAAGGCATAGGGAGATAGCCATATACTACAACTTAAAGAAGGTCTCCTCATCTTCCTTCCATAGAGATCCAATTGGCACAAATCAAGACTTTTTTCCAAGATGCTACCATGGCTTGCACCATCTCGAATTGTGAAATTTTGAGAGGAGTGAAAGGGCAAGCCATAATGTCCTATTAGTCCACATCATTTCATAGCATGCCTTGCATCTTGGCAGAGTTGATCCAATGCCTAAGGATAACCATCCACCAAGGTTGACTGCCATCCAGTCTTCTAAGCTATGCCATAAGTAGAGACTAAGCCTTGCACACAAGGCTCTCCAGACCTGCACCTCTATGTGTTCTTCTCTCTACAAGTGTGTCCTACCCTATTTGGGCCTTTTTTTTGTTACTATTTAAAGCTATTATCAAGGATTTAGCATTTTCCTTCTCAGTTGGAGCCATATTCTTCTTCAAAGTTCTATGGACTTTAGAGCTCTCATTTGTAGCCATATTCTTCTTCAAAGCTCTATGGACAATAGGGCATTTCAAATATTTTCTTAAATCTTGAAGATTTTCAAGAAAATGATCTAATCTTCATATAGGATTCTTCCACATTAGCCATATTCAAGCATCAAGGGTTCAAGCTTGGAAGATTCTAGGAGACTTAAGGCTACAATAGCACTTGATTTGGAGGTTTATGTCCAAAGGCTCAATTTCTTCATCTTGAGCATTGAGATGCCTATGAAGAGTTAATTCACTGATTATTGACCTCTCCATCCTTTTTTTTGTTCAAGAATTTAATATTTCAATATATTAGAGCCATTCTCTTCATTAAAATGCTTGCTTCATTCAAATCATTTGTCTAATTACCTCTTCCAAGGTTCTTTTGAATGCAACCTTGTCTAAAATTTCTCTATTTACTAAGCCATTGATTCTAACCCATAATTGATGAAAATAAATCTATTGTAAGAAAGAGTAAGTGGAAATGCAATGAGTACTTCATTCACATCAATCCCTCTTTTCCATCCATTGGATCTCTTCATTTTATCCCTACTGCATCTCATGCAACAAGGATGAAAGGCTATTTTCAACCAATGCATCTTATCAATGTTTGATTAGCTTACCATCGAGCTACCATGTTCATTTTGCAATGAGGAAAACTTAGATTCTAGATGAGGTATTAGGAAAATAGTGACGTGACCCTCCCCTACTACTAAAGACTCCAAAGGGGTGCACAACCAGACTATGGGTGAAACTTTATACACCCTTAAGTGGTCCTAAGCCCATTTAGGGAGCCTTGACTACTACAATATCCCATGCAACATATACTTGAGTGGAGATTGAAGACATTTTGAATATATACAATAGTTGAAGGCAATTTTTGTACTGATAAACTTGTTACAAGTTTCCAAATAAGGTATTACAAGCCTACAAGTGTTCAAAGGTGCTTGCAAGTGCCATAGGATTAGTGTAGGGTATTTTCAATATTCTTTTGATCCTTGTAGATTCATATTAGTTCAAATAGGTTTCCCTACTATCCTTACATGTGTCTACATTGTTTCCTAGGTGTTTACAAGTGTGGTTATAGCAATTTATAGAGTTACTCTAACAAAGTAGTGAACTAACCAACTTAAAGAATTTGTAGAGTGATTCTAACACAAAGTAGTGAAGTAACCATCTTAAAGGGGACATTCTACCATCTATTTTTTGAGTGTCAAGCATTTAAACACTTGAATCAAAAGTTATTGCTAAAACACTAACTATGGGTCACTTAGACAGCACTTAAACACCTATGGTAAAGAACAAGAGAAAAGATCAAGTGATTGATGTTATCAATGAAGACATATGAGCCTATCAAAATGATCCTTCCAATGATGTCATCAACCATGGAATCATTTGGATGAGGTCAGCAATGTTTCTCATGACTTAAATGACTACCAACAACTATCAAATGAAATAAAGTGTATGCAAAGGGATTCAACAACTCAATAAGAGTATGGAATCAGTTCTTAACAAGCTAATTCTATGTTCTTATAGAAATTCTACTCTTTCTAATTTGGTCCCAAGTGATCCCACTTTGCCTAGATAACCAAATCAGTGACATGGAACAAATTTTGAAGATAGATGAGCCATTAAGGCTGAGTGATTCTTATCAATGAAACAATTATCATTATGAAGGGATTCATTTCAACTCTAGGTAGTATTATGATTACCATGGATGCAATCCATTTTACAAATTTTTCTACCCACAATTCTCAAGTATGCCTAGAAGCATTGAAGGAAATAATCATTCCATCCATGAAGATAAGCATGATGAGAGAACATTATCTCATAGTCAAGCTAATGTGGAATGCCACTCTTATGGTCAGCCATTATCCCATGAAAATTTTCATAATAACTTTGGGTAGCGAATGCATAGAAAAAACTCCCGGAATCAAGTACCACCTAGGCAACCCTTTATGGATAGTAAACTAATAGTGGATAGCCATGCCATTATGATCAAGAATAAAAGGAGGAGATTAATACCTCAAACTTCAAGGGAGATGACCCATCACTAACTAAGTTGGAGGAAGATTGAACAAATTAGATATGTATTTCAATCTATACCCCTGGAATGATGATGCAAAAATCTATTATGTTGCACTTAACTTGAAGGGTATGCCCTTACAAGGTATAAGGAGAAGCTAGAGTGGAAGTGGTATACATTGCAACAAAGGGGATTGTCCACGAGGGACTATTCAAACATGTTCTTGAATCTCTCAATGTACATGGAAGGTATTTTAGACTCAACCAATTTGAATAAATATATTTCTCATTTAGATCCATTCCTATCTTCAAAGGTTAGAGCTATGCATTCCGCAACCTATTCATCTCGTTGAAGGATATAGTCAAAGGTACAAGAGGGATTTGCCTGATTTTCAACCTAAAGTGGTAGAAGCTTTGTGGTCAAACTGATTCATTAGAACAAGACAATATTTCAACCAATTAAGAGATGGAATTAGGAAAGAAAACAAGGATTCAAATAGCTACAACAATAGCTACAATGAAGTAGAACAGAAGTTTTTCAAGTAGAGATAGACACTTGGAAAACCTCACCAGTTGACCTTGATGTTATCTCTATAGTGCTAAAGGGTGACTCACAAGGAAAGTGTGAACATGGACCCTTAACTAAGAATATTCCTTGCCTTGAGGATGAGTGTGATTGGATGCATGTATTGGCAACCATTGCCTTGCCATTCTCAGATGATGAGGATGACTATAGGCAAAGCTGTAGAAGCATTCAGCAAACCCAATGGAGTCATAGCTTTTGAGTTACCCAAGAATGATGCCACATCATCAGTACCTCTTTGCATGATGACTAGAGTTTCACTAGTCGACCAATGCCTATCACCTACCATACATCGACTAATAAACTAAAACTCCATGGAATTCTTGAGTACCTGATGAGAGGGATAGCTTCTGGTAACCCAGCTACTACAAACTTTGAACCTCTTAAAGATCTGATGGAGGATCCAAAGTGGCAATGGACTAAGGTGCATGACCTAAATCTATTATACAACTGGGTCCTCATTGTGGATGAGAAAAGTCCTATGAACAAGAGCCATGGGAACAATGAACAATTTGAGCACAAGGATTTGGATGATGAGTATGAAGCCTATGGCTCTAGTGGTGAGGATAGTGGGGAGGAAGCCAAAACTGTAGAATAAAACACAGAGGGTTTGTTAACCTCAGCACGAGAAAAAACAAAAAAAGTGGAAAAGCACAAGTTGGGATCCGAAAGAGGTGACCTAGAAGGACATTGGACACAAAGAAAAAAGCAAAAAGGGAAACAATCGAAAGCGAAAGGGTGGCCTCAAAAGCTAAATCAAGGAAAAAGTGCATTTTTAAATGCAAGGTGCCCCTAAAACTTTTGTAAAAGAGCGTTAGGCTCCCTCCTGTGCAGATTGTAAGGATAGACTTGTGGTACAAAGGAAGCTAGGAAGATAGGAGGAGGACAATAGGAAAGAGGGCCTAGTAAAAAAAAGGGGATGACCGCCTAAAAGGGATTAGGGTTTCTTATATAAACTCAAAAAGGAATGAGAATCTCATTCTTTGGTGTGTGGCAAAAAGTGACCTCTTCTTCTTCTCTCATTCTTTCTTGCTTGTGTGTGCTTGAGAGAGGGAGTGTGAGAGTGTGAGGGAGCGAGGTTGTGAGGATGAGGGATTGAGGGGAATAAGCTCTCCATCGTCTCCTCTCTTCTTCTCTTCTCTTCTCTTCTCTTCTCTTCTCTTCTCTTCTCTTCTCTTCTCTTATCTCACGCGTGGCTATGGAGGATGGAGCTTGAAGATGGAGGCTTAAGGATGCTTGAGCTCACAGCACGAATGGAGGCTTGAAGGTGGAGGCTTAAGGATGCTTGAGCTCATAGCATGAATTGTGGAGCTACCAAGCTGCTTCAGGGAGGAGGCTACTCGTTTGGGCATCAAGCTAAGCTCACTACACCCTCGTAGGATTGAAGGCATGTTGGCCAAGTGAAAGATAGCCATTTGTGCTCCCTTGAAACGCTTGAAAGAATAGGAAATTTGTGGGTCTTGGCACACTCAACCCTGATATTATTTGTCCCTAGGCCACTCGAATGGGCCGAATCTGACACTCAAACCCTGCAATTTGGACTAGCTAGACCGAATCTAGAATCTGTCAAATTTGATATCTGTAGATCTTAACTAACATGAACCATAGGACGAACCCCCGAGAGCGATACAGACACAATAAAACACCAATCTAGCACAAGAAATGAGAGAACTAGTGAATTTTAGATCTAGCAACGATGCTAGCCAACTTGCTAGCTATGCACCCCACTAAGAGTGCCAAACTGAGCCACAGACCCTCAATTAGACCTTGACTAAGTGGAAGGACACATCGCAGACCCTAAAGACGAGTGAGACCAAGCTTAAAGCCCTACTAGGCCGACAACACAGAAGGGAGTGCTGAAGCCGCATTCACAATCCTGCATTGCACCCCACATTGTTTTTCGACAATTGAAGTGCACCTGAAGAAAAGTTGAAAGCCTGATTTTGCATAGTACATGGAAAAGAGCACACACACACACACACACACACAAAGTGATGGAAAATTGAGGATTGTCTGCAAATAATAAGAAACTCACTCAAACTTAAGAAACTAAACGAAGCCACTAGTAGGAGAAGACCTTGAAACTTAGATGGGTAATCAAGGACCCTAAGTGAGAGTGCCCACCAAGAGGGATCCTACAAGTGCCACTCTACATGATGGCTGGAAACTCTTGCCGCCGATCCAAACCTATCACGTTCCATGTCCCTAATAATAGGCTAGAACTCCACAAGGTCTTGAAATACATGATGGGCAAGTTAGCCAACCACCTTGCTATTAACCTAAAACCATTCAAGGATCTCATGAATGAACCTAAGTGGAAGTGGAATAAGGTGCATGACCTAAACTTGATATATAATTGGGCCCTAGTCACACTGATGAGAGTGAGGCTAGAGACGAGAGCCTAGGAGATGATGAGCAATCAGAGGGAAATAGTTCGGATGATGAGTACAAAGATTGTTGTTCTACCAATGAGGAAACTGAAAGGGAAATCAACACGATAGAATATGATACTGAGGGACATGTAATTGAGCAAATATAAGCAGATTCCAAACCTCAAAAGAAGAACACTTTTAGAATCGAGAGAGGAGTCATGCACATGGATTGCAATCGCACATGGTTGGAGCACATAGGTGCAATTGACTATGAGCAAGCATGCCTAACCCATCTTCTCATTACTCAAGACAGAGTCACCATCTGAGCTTCGACCACCAAGAGAGACTCCCTCTTCCAGCGAAGATGGAGAGTTTGATTCCAAGTTGAAAGTAAGCTCTAACAATGATCCTGAGATACCTCAACTACCTGAGACCAGATGTACCAAGGGGGACCTACCAGTCCACCTAAGGCACTGAAGGATCAAAGGGGATAGTCAAAGGAACCACAATCTGAGAGAAAAAAACGCCGCAAGACCTACCAATGTAAAAACATGGATCTAGAACATGGTTTGAGGGCAGAAGCTATGGAGGTTGGAAGAGAAAGAGTGAATTCATGAAGACATTAACATGACTAACTGTTACACAAGTGAATTAGGTTCCAAGATGGAAGCTTGGACTCATAAACACAATCTTGTGTATAGACTAACAATGACACAGAAACTTTACTGAAGGACAAAAGTACTATGATATTGCATTAGAAAATAGAGCAAATACAATACTTTATAGGAAACTCGATGGTAGCACTTCTCCTACTGTGCTTATGGGATTCTACCAAGGCCATCAAGTTTCACACTCAACAAATCAAACAAAATGACAAAAATAAATCCTAAGTTAGACAAACACAATAAATCGAATTACAAAACAACAAAACAAACTATCACGCAACAACTAAACTAGCAAAAAATCAAACCTAACTACAAGTTGACTAGGGGATTTCAGTTTTCGGAAAAATGCTTGACAACGTGTATCCTTCAGTATCGGGGAAACAATTCATAGCATTCAATATCGGCATGTACAAACCATTAACCATATCCATCAAAGCACGTCCATGAGAGTTAATGTCTATATCCTCAGACTGTCTACACCAACGTGCTACTCAGTTAGTGGAGGTTCTGGTGTGGTAGACTATGCAATGGTACACATGAATGATTTATGCATGATTAGAGAGTTTTGGTTAGGTGAAAAGCATCCAGAATCGGATCATATAGCTTTGGGCCACCATGTAGGACATGTAGGGAACATAGTAGGTATTGGTGCATTTTGTATTGATGTAGACAAGAAACAAGCATATGATGGTCACTTGGATAATCTTATGAGCAATCTTACTAGGAGCACATGGGTTGATCTGAGAGATGCAATGTTAAATATGGCTATAGAGGTTTTTGGGAAACCAAAGGGAAGTCACAAAAATGTCAAAGGATTGCCATGCAAGAAATGGTTTGATAATGAATGTAAGGCTGCACGTAGAAAGCTAAAAATCCTCCCTAAGGGACAAGAACGAAGTGAGGCAGAAAAATGATATAATGCTCCCACATGTAAAAAGCGACGACGATATGTAGTGGCCAAAGAAAGTGAAGATGCTAGGGAGTTTGAGAAATGTTCAAGGCAAGCATGGAGAAAACTGCAAACCAAATGGTCAAGTGTTATGGGGGACTTTACAGATGCTGACATGCTATTGTATGTTATAGAACTTTACATGCATAAAGGGGTATATCCCATCAATTGTGACGAGACTGTTTATATTGCATGTGATACATTATGCTTTTACATATGGTTTTCCCTAAGAATGGCAAGAGAATTGGATACAACTGTTGTAAAAGGGAGGAGATCGCAATTTGCTCACAAACTACCGCACGATTATGGTCATTTCAGCCATGGCAAAGTATTCAGCACTATCTTGGAAATGCAATTAAGTAAATGGGCAAAAAGTAATAACAAATGAGCTTATGGACAAGCAGGTTTTCACCATGGTCATAACACCATAGACCATTTGGTTACTTTATGTGCACTTATGGATGAGAGTTGGCTTAAGGGAGCAACCTTGTATTGCTATTTTGTGGATTTTAAGAAGGTTTTTGACACCATACAAAGGGCTGGATTATGGCAACGAATGCAGGAATTAGGGATTCCAAATTATCTATGCATGGGAATTTACAATATATATCAATGAGTGGTATGCCGCCTCAAAGGTCGCAACAGGCTGTCACTAGTATTTAAGAGTAATATGGAAGTCAAACAAGGTTTCCCACTCTCCCCTACATTATTTGGTTTATGCATTGATAAGCTAGAGGAAATACTTCTCACGGCTATGAATGAAGAGAAAGCCAAAAGCCTGCATATTGGTATGTTTGCCATCTTGCTCCTGCTTTATGCAGATTATGTGGTCTTCTTTATATATATTAGGGAACGTATGCAACAATTCATGGGGATTCTTGAATGGTTTTTTCAAGATAGTAGTCTGATGGTGAATGTATCAAAAACAAAGCTAATGGCTATGTGCACCAAGCAATCAAAGACCCCACCAAACGTACATTATGCGGGACAGTCTATAAAGGTAGTATCTACTTTCAAATACTTGGGGATTGAGATACCTGCAAACCAAAAATGGCATACATGTGTTGAGCGACGATTAGTGGCAGGGAAAAGCAAGTATTATCACTTTGAAAACAATTGTTGCCATATAAATACTAAATGCTAGAAAATACGCTATATGATTTTTTATGCATATGTTCTACAAAGAGTATTATATGGAGTGGAAGTGTGGGGGGGAGCATTTCCTCATCTGCATGGAACAAGAAGCTGCAAAAAACTTTTATTCGTAGACATTTGGGCATCAAAAGCACCACACCATATGTAATTATGCTTTTGGAAATTGGTCATTGGCCAATTGAGGTACATACTATGCTCCAAGTACTGAGATATGCCACCCGAGTACATCAAATGGATGATAGTAGGCTCCCCAAACGGGCATGGGATGCTAGCACATACTTACGAAAAACATGGAAAAGTAAAGTGCTTTCAACAGGATGGGTGCTGGATATGCAAAAATGGTTTAAAGGGTGGGGAGTGGATAGATATCTAGATATGGCATCCAAAGATATATGCATGGACACATTTCAATCAAACCTCTTACGAGCATATCAAGCAAAACATCAAATCAAGGGAGCAAATGGCAAACTTGCTGTTACCGTGTTTCCGACCACGTTATCGCAGCACAAAGGAACGGAAACTGGGAAGAAGGAAAAAGAGCAAAAAAGGCGCAAGAGCAAAAAATACACCTTGACTAGCAACCAATCCCTGAAAAATTCAAATATTTGGACACGACCTTCAAAAGGCTTCGGTGTGGGGCCACGGCAATAAAAGAGGAAAAGGTGCACCATTAAAATATGGTAGCGCCCCAAATCTGTGTAAAAGAGTGCCAAGCTCGCTCCTGTGCAAAGTGTATGCATTAGTGGGAATAGGGTAAATTAGAATGGTGGGAAATGGGAAAGAGGGCCTAGGCTACGGCCGGCCATGTAAAAGAGGAAAAGGGGATGACCGCCCGGAAAGGATTTAGGGTTTTGTATATAAAGTTGAAAAAATGAATGAGAAGCTCATTCTTTGGTGTGTGGCAAAAGGAGTCCTCTTCTTCTTCTCTTCTTCTCTCCTTCTTGCTTGTGTGTGTTCACTTGAGAGAGGGAGTGTGAGGGAGTGAGTGTGTGTGAGGGTGAGGGATCAAGAGGGTGAAGCTCTTCACCATCTCCTCTCCTCTTCTTCTCTTCTCTTCCCTTCTCTTCTCTTGCGCACGCGGCTATGGAGGATGGAGCTTGGAGATGGAGGAGGCTTGAGGATGCTTGCACTAGCATCTAGGATCGTGGAGCTACCGGAGTGCAAGAGAGAGGAGAGCACTCGATCGAGCATCAAGGTAAGCTCACTACATTCGTAGGATCGACGGCGCGTCGGCTAGGTGAGAGATAGCCATTAGAGCTCCTTGAAACGCTTGAAAGAATAAGCGGTCCGAGGGTCTTGGCGGTTGAGTGAAAGCTCTCACATTTTGGTTTCGTTGTTGGGACCAACGGATTCAAGCTTGGGCACTTGCACACCTCACATCGAGCATCGAAGTAGGGTATTCATCCCCAAAAACGGAGCTTGAGATAGGTAGGAAGTTGGTTGCTTTTAATCTTCAGAACAAGCAAGTATTTTGGATATTTTGGTTGTTTGATGATTGGAAAGCATGGAAAATCTATCCCAGTTTTTTTTCTTCGATTTTTGTTGCATTTAGCGTAGGTTAGAGCTAGGAGATTGAACCAAAAAAGGGTAGGGTTCACTGTTCCAAAACAGAGTAAAAACAGGAAAAAAAAAGTCATGCAAATGCGTACAATGCTCGCTAGTGAGGACTAAGATCGATAAGAGAGGGATCAGGGGTGTCAATGCCACAGCTGGGAGGGCATATAAGAACCGGGAGGCCAAAAGAGAACTCGTTTGTGCCATTTCAGTGTGAGAGAAAGAGAGAGAGAGAGCTAGGAAGCCCCAGGCTGTGTGATTCAATCGCAGCACCGATGCACTCACTGATCCATTCAGGTACATGAATCCCTCCCTCAAACCCCCTAGATGGTATCTGGAGGTTTGTGCTTGTAATGGTTGAGTAAATCGCAAGAACTGGGCAAGATCGGCATCGCGCGGTTTCCACCGCATCGTTCTCGAACCATCCAAGCCATTGCTTCTGGGCCAAGGCCCAGAATCGGCCTTCGGTCCCTTGCCATTCGGCCACTCGGCCAGAACCCTAGTCGGCACTCGGACTGTCCGAATTAACCCGTCCGAGAGACCCTTCATGGACCGTCCGAGCCAGAACTTTTTGACCACATGGCACATTCGGCCTTGTGCCATTCGGCCCGTTCGAGCGACCCATCCGAATTGCAAAACCAGACTCGGCCACACCTGGGATTCGACCCTCGGCCAACTGCGGTTTGACCTGTCCGAATTAGCCTGTCGGAGTCTGTCAAACCCGCCATTCGGCCCGTCCGAGTGACCCGCTCGGACCCTGCAATTCGGACCACCTGGTTCGAGTGCAGCTCTTGTCAGAGTTGTCAAAAATTTGACCAGCCCGACAACCGCGCATTAGCACAACTTGTCGAAACCCTTCGGGCGTTCAAAACTTGATTCTGGCACCCGGGCTAAGAGAAATTGTAGTACACAACCGCTTGGCGGTGGGCGGTAGACAGTTGAGGGATCCACGGACTAGAACGCAAGCCGCTGAACTATGAAGACCCGATTGATCAGAAGTGAACAAGGAAACAAACAAGGAACCCTAAACCCTGACTAAACGGCCGAAAAATGGACCCACAAGCCTATCAGGCCAGAAACGAGTGAGAGTGAGTGGGGCGCCGAGGAATTGCCTACTGCACTCACCTTGAAGTCTGCACTTGAAGCACACTTAAGGAAACTGAAAGCCTGATTGGGCACAAGTGCACGAGGAACAACACACTCACCGAGCGGTGGTAAAATAAGAATTGTATTCAGTGGTTAAAGGAACTCACTCAGATAAATCGCTCAAGGAACCCACCAATAGGAGAAGACCCAGGACTTAGACAGACACGCAAAACGTAGAAGAGAACCAAGCAAGGAGCGCCAACGACAAGGGTCTATCACGACTAGTGACCTGATTGACAGCGCAGCAAGGCGCAAGGCGTCGACCATGATGGAAGAAGGCTCAGACCATCGGTTTACCGAGGAGCTCGATGTGAGCACATTCCCAGATGCTATACAGCAGATGGTGAGCAGTTACGATGCGTATGCCCGGTACGAGCACCATGGCAGAACGGCAGATGCAATCATTGCAGACCTAGAAGAGGAGAGAAGGCTAGCCTGCAAGGCATTGCAAGGCATAGCCGAGTATAATAGGGATCAACAAGCCAGGAGCCTAAGGAAAAGCATGGAGCTGCATGAGGTACAGCGAGTGCTAAACTTGGCTGGCCGAAACCGTACGGACCAGGAAAGAGCACTAGAGGGAGACCTGACACTGAGTGAGCTCCTCATGAAACGGCTGCTCGATAACACCGCAGTAGAGCAGAGTGCCACTGCACTAGCAACGTCGCTGCTTGCAGGGTTAGGGGCAAACCAGGGCTCAAAGAGCCAGGCCAAAATACCTATTGTCGCCAAGCAACTCGACAAGTACCAGCCACATGACGATCCGTACAGCTTTGTCGAGCAGTTTGAGCAAGTCTGCGAAGCCAATGGCCTCAATGACCAGACTCAACGTTTGCAAGCATTCGGACTTTGCTTAAGCGATAAAGGTAGGACATGGTATACAAGCCTGGATGCCATAGAACGGGCCAACTTCAATAACCTCAAGGATCTTTTTGTCAAGAGGTTTGCTGAGCCCGGATACTCTGACAACCTACTAGTACACCTGATGAACGTCAAGTAGAAGGAGAAGGAGGGCATCCGTGACTATGTGACCCACGTGAGGAGTCTCTTTAAAAGAATCCCTTTAGGCAAGCGACCAACTGACAAGGCAGTATCGGCTGTATTCATCAGTGGAATTCGAGATGAGGAGTTGTATAAGGCACTGGCAGGCAACTCAAGCTTGTAGCGAGACGTGGTGGCTAGGGTTTTTGAGGAAGCCATCAGAGTCGATGACTAGCTAAAAGAGCGGAGCTCCAGGAGCTCGAACCTAGAAGAAACCAACGCGCGGAGTTTAGAGAGAACGCCAGCCTCTAGTGAGCGGTTGAACCCATCACCCCAAGATAAGGGGAAAGCCACCGAGATAGGCCAAGGCCTGGCGAAGGTCAGGATGGAATTAACCAAGATACAGGACATGCTGAGACGATCAACACGGCCACACATCCAGTGCGTGTACTGTGGAGGGAACCACTTGCCGGCTGAGTGTCAAGACCCTAGGTCAAGACCTTGCGCCAACTGCGGGAGGTTCGGCCACGATGTCGCACAATGCAGACTACCAAGAAGGTTTCCATACTCGGAACCCTACGGCCAGCCTTATCTAGCTAACAGGCCGCAGTCATTCTTCGGAAGGGGAGCCCCGTTGGCTCTACCCTGCCTAACGATATGAAACCCGCCGTCCCTAGAATGGACATAAATCCCACCGGCATTCCCAGACCACTTGGTCCTTATGTGACCCACCCACCAAGCGATGCTCCAGTTCATTACGTAGAGGAGCCAAATTATGAAGCGACCTACATTTACCCTTACGTCTCGCATGACGACGAGGGTAATGCGGTCCTCATGGACTATCGACCCATGCCGGTGATGGCATTGGGAAGAGGCCGGGATAGAGGCCTAGGAGGGCAGCCACAGGATCCAGTCACTTGTTGGACTTGCGGACACCCTAGTCACGTCTCATCGCGTTGCCCTGAAAGAGAGTAGCAAAACAGGGACAAGGCAGATCAAAGGTGCGCAGAGTGCGGAATCACCCATCTTTTCGTTGATTGCCCAAAGCGGAAGCCGTCCTCTAGCGCAGCTAATTTGCCATCCGTCCCATTAGGGCTGGATGGTGTCGAAAACCCCGACTGGGAGGCCACACCTATTCCCTTGCGAGTTATGACCCGAGCCCAAACCAAGTAGGCTGGCATCTCTCTGTCAGGACCTAGCAACCTGGACGTAGCCTCAATAGGAAAGAAAAGCCGCAGGCGGAAAAAGAAGAAGTCGGACGCTAAGGTCGCATTGAAGACCGAGAGTGCTATGACTTTAACTGCTGGGAAGAAAGTCTCAGACACGGAGGCAGAAACTTTAGCCCCTAAGATAGCCGAAAGGAGAAGCGCCAAGATAGGGGAATACCCGCACCCCAAGCGACAATTGGAGGCCATAGAAAAGGTGAAGGAATGGGTAAGGGAGGCTCAACAGCACCTCAAAGATGCGGAACCCATCATGGAGGACGAGATCGAGGATCTCTCCAGCATAAGCACACCAAGATCACCGCCTCCACCTAAGTCGGCCGACGCTACCATGCCACAAACAGTGCCACTAAGACCAAGCCTAGATGTAATGGAGCCGCAGATCAGCCGTGGCCGTTGGCCCGAACAGTCTAGCTTAAAGGAGGGACAAGCACTTAGCAATCTCCTGACCACACTAGTGACCAACCCCATGACATTTGGCCTGGGAGATCTGCTTAAGCAACACCCTACCCTATGGCAAGACCTTAAGCAGTGGGTTGAGGGCTCACAAGAGCAAGTCACGGTAGACCCGCAAGACCAGGATGCAGAAACACAATTGCCCAGCCTCACGCTGCACTCTGTACCTGAATCTTTGCACGTCAACGCCTTTTGGGAAGGCTCTGAGATGCATGCAGTCCTACCGCGGTACTAGCCCTGGTGACTCAACAAGGAAGGGAATCGTAGACACGGGAGCTGGGGTTAGTGTGCTTAGCCACGCGGTGCTGCAAACTTGGGGAAACCCGCCTGTTGAAGCTACTAGGTTTAACGTTACACTAGCAAATGGTATGAGAGTGAAACCATTCGGGGTCCTGAAAAATTGGCCAGTAAAGATCGCAGGAGTCCAGTTCTCCGTTGACTTTATGGTCATGAAGGGAGTGGACTACGATGTCCTATTAGGCCGACCTTGGATGCGCAACGCTAGAGTCATCGAAGATTGGGGTAACGGCTTGATCTTCCTTGGCAATAGAACTAACGATGTACAAATAGAAATGGACACTTGGAAGACCTCACCAGTCGACTTGGACGCCATCTCAGCTATGCTCAAAGGGAACACTCAGGTCAGGAAGCCCTATGAGTCCTTGACCAAGTATATCCCCTACCCAGAGGATGAGCGAGATTGGATGCACATCCTCGCTACAATTGACCTACCGTTCTCCGACTAGGAGGCATACGAGCAAGCCATCGAAACGGTCGGCAAGGCAAACGAAACACTTCCTGCGCCACTCTACATGATGGCAGCAAGCCCCCATGAAGGGCTTGAGCCTGTTACCTTCCAAGTGCCTTCCAACAAAAGGGAACTCCAGGGAATACTGGAGTACTTAACGGACCTGCTAGCAGGCAACGCAGCTGCCAACTTCAAGCCGCTCTAGGACCTCTTGGAGGAGTCTGAGTGGAAGTGGACCAGAGTGCACGAGCTGAACCTTAGGTATAACTGGGCCTTGGTCCCCGAGCAATGAGACGACCCAGAGCAAGCCTTGGGAGACGATGAGCAGTCGAGCGATAAAGATTCCTGTGATGAATATGAAGATTGCCAATCCTTCGGTGATGAAAGTGAGGGTGAAGTGGATACCATAGAGTACGACACTAAAGGACGAGAAATTGAGTAATACGGGCAGACGCCAAGCCGCAGAGGAGACACGCCCTTAGAATGGACCAAGGAGTCATGTGTACGAAATGTGATCGTGCTTGGTTGGAATGCATAGGAGCCGTAGACCTTGAGCAAGCCGGCCTCGCCCAACTAGGAACGACATCGCTGCTTAGAACCGAATCGCCATCTGAACTGCGGCCACCAGGGGAGACCACCTCTACTAGTGAAAATGGGGGGTTTAACTCTGAATCGAAAGTTACTTCTGATAGCGACCCAGAAATCCCTAGGCCACCCATGACCAGACGCACCAAGGGGGACTTACCTGTCCACCTGAGGCGCAAACGGTTGCGGCAGGATGAGGCAAAGCGCCCCAAGGATGCACGATCAGAGGAACAGAGAAAGCCGCAAGACCTCCCCAAACGCTTCACTAAATTCAAAAAAGGAGATAGGGTAGTGGTTCTGCTAGGTGCCAAGCACCAAGGGCAAACAAGCAAACCAATCAAAGGGCCAGCCAAGGTCAAGGAGGTAAACCTAGCCCTGGGAGGGGAAGTACCCCGACCGGTGTTCATTGCCGAGGACTGTCGCTCTTTTGCGGGAGTACATAGACGTATTTGCTTGGTCCTTAGATGAGCTGCGAGGGGTAGATCCGAGTGTTGTGACTCACAACATACCCATGACGTCGGATGCAACGCCGGTCAAGCAGCGACCATACCCCATGAATCCAAAACACTCTCATGCTGTCAAGGAGGAAATCGACAAGCTGATGAGAGCTAGATTCATTTACGAAATTGAGCACACAGACTGGGTGTCACCCATAGTCATCGTGATGAAGAAAAACGGCAAGATTCGAGTGTGCGTCAATTACAAGAAGGTGAACGCTGCTACAAAGAGACACAATTACCCCTTGCCATACACCAAGCACATGCTTGAGAGGGTGGCAGGTAAGGAAGCCTACAGTTTCCTTGACGGCTTCTCAGGGTACAACCAGGTGCAAGTGCATCCTGCAGACAGGCACAAGACTGCCTTTGCCACTGAATGGGGCGTCTTTGCTTACGCAGTCATGCCCTTTGGGTTAACCAATGCTCCCGCCACCTTTCAATGCCTTATGTGCACCATATTCAAGGACATGCTTCATAAGGAGTTGGAGGTCTTTGTTGACGACCTGTGTGTCCATTCGACCTGAATTGAACATCTAGAAAAACTCCGCATGGTCTTTGAATGGTGTCGCTTATATCGTCTCTCCCTGAACCCCTTGAAATGTCAGTTTTGGGTGAAGCATGGATGCATCTTAGGACATGTGGTTTCAAAAAACGGCATTGCCACAGACTTCTCGAAGGTCAGGGTTATCATTGACCTTCCACCCCCAAATAATTACAAGGGAGTTCAATGCTTCTTAGGTTACACAGGATACTATCATCGGTTTGTACTGAACTACGCACTGATCGCTAGGTCATTGTACAAGCTACTTACCTTTATTGACCAAGAAAAAGAGGAGAAAGCAGAGAAAACAGCATCAGTTGTTGCAGGTGGTTGTGGACCCCAAGAACATTGAGACGAAGGGCACTGGAGAGCTGATGAATAAAGCATCGAGTCCATCCACCAATGAACCCACTGATGCCTCTCCTAATAGCGGTGAAACCTCAGACACATCTATGTGCTCTGACAAACCAAAGCAACAGTTGCCATCAACAGTTGCTTGCAACACTCTATCCACTGACAATAGAACTCACATTGATAAATCAAGAGTGGATACAACGCTGTCACAACAGGGTGACAAATCTATACCAGTCACATCCGAGAAGAACCATGATGAAATAGTAGCAAAACCTCAGGAGAAACATGAGAACCCCAAGAGCATAAGAAATCCTAGCGTTGACCAATCTTGCTCATCTAGGCCTGAGCCCCCAGCCATGCTAAAGCCTAAGGAAACTCTTAGAACTTTGCATGAGATAGCAACCGAGCAAGCCCTCGTTGAACATAGAAGTGTCGCAGAATGCTTAACTGAGTTGGAGGCTAAGCTCAAAGTGGTCGCGCATGTCTACGTCCTTGCGGACATGGGCACGATCCCCAAAGAATAGCTTGGAGATTACTTGACCTTTCCTCTATCATGGAAAGAACAAGAACATCTTAACGGGCACTACGACAGGCTCCTGCATGAACATATGCGACTCATCCCTGACGAGGAGGCTGACGAACTGCGCTTAACCGTCACGTTCAATGAAGTGCTCTGCCGACCGAATCTCGTAGACATAGAGCTACTAAAGCGACTGTCAGCAGGCCAGAGTCAATTTGAGCAGCGTTGGTGCGAAAGCCGCATTGTAATGGCCGAACTAGGGGCTCAGATCATGACGGTCTCAGAAGAGCGATTGGCCAAATGGCGATCTCAAAGAGACCCAACCTACGTGGCACCAACTTCCCTTCGAGTGCTGACTGCCATTCGGCGTATGGACTTAGCTGGAACTAGCCAAGAGAACGCTCTGTTTGATAAGGTTCTCACTGAGGAGGAGTTACATATAGCCAGTAGACTCGGACAAGGTTCCATGCTACTCGATGTGGCAAAATATCTATCGATATTAAGTAAGCTGCCACAAATACTAGATGTGTGTGCCACACTGCGGTGCAACCCCGAGTTCTACACTTGGTTCTTATCCTCGTGAAGTGACATGGATTCATAAATATGTATATAAATAAACACTGCTTTTAAGCAATGGAAGTCAGGCGCAGGGGGAAGAGTGGGGTCAGATAAACTAAGCTCCTCAAGTCCTCCTCTCATCACGCATTTAAATGTGTGTGACCAGCCCCACCTCTAGGTGAGAGCATGCAACCGCCATAGGAAGCCTTGACCAACAACCCTGATGGTGTAGGCAGGGTGTAGTCCTTTCCAATACACCTGCTTCCCTTTTTGGTCTACTCTTTCGAGGATGTGTCCTGTCCCACTCCACGACAACCAGTCCATGCGACTTAGCATAAACTAATATCCGCTAATGACTGGAGGCCATGCGAATATCAGCATGGGGGCCATTCCTTTACAACAAACACTGCATGCCTCGCCCCTCCCCTTCTTGTCATATGCGCTTCATAAACCACACTAAAATCCCTTCCATGCAAACAATTGTATCCTGTATCAAGGTCTAACCCTTGGATTGCATCTTGCAGGTTTCCTTTTGCGGCGAAACGCATGGAGAATCATGGAGATCTAGCATGCAAAGACGCTCTTCGCAGAAGGCGAGAGCATGTGGTACACGCCCCTCCACCGGAGCGCTATGTGCCCACCATCAAGAGGTATGCCAAGAAGCGAGGCGCTAAGTGACATTGCCCAGGGCGAAGGCCGAAGAATCCTCGAGTCAAGAAAGTCGAGACTCGAAACGTGCAACAGGTGGCAGCACTAGTGATACGCACTCCCAGCTCCCGCTCGGGCCCCATACGCACTCCCGAGCTCCCGCTCGGGCCCCATATGCTCAAAGGCAGAAAGGGCAGCTCGGGAAAGAGAAGAATTTAATGAATTATTTAAAGACATTCTGGGGACGGTAGTGGGCCGGGATTACACCATTCATGTCCCGGCCGACATGTTCCCTGCTCAACCCCATGGGAGCCCCACACAAGCAGAGCCCCAATCACCCCACCACCCAGACTCGCCCCGCCTTGTACAAATCGAGTAGCCCATGATGCATAAAGGGCTTATCAAATGATAACTGGCCATAACTTTCTGTTTTTAAATGGTTAAGTGTTCCCGACTTGTTAAGTGTTGACATGTTCCCGACTTGTATGAACTTTTCATATCTGCGTTTAATACATTTTTACGCCTTTAACAAAAGAAAAAGCTAATCAAGCACAGGTGATAAATGTCTAAGTCAACACCATAGAATTCAAATCAGTGATGTCTCCTTGCATTGCACTGGCTTATTATAGTTGCGGCATATGCCGTGCTTGTACTCTCATGAAGCGACAAGTGGATACAGGATGGGACAGATCTTTGGGCGAAAGTGTTCAATGCCCGATCACCGCAAGACCATCGATCCTCCAAGGAGCCGCGGCAAAGCCACGCTGCCGAAATCACGAATCACCCTTGCCAACCACCCACATTGCATGGCCCAAAACACATTCCTGGGTCACACTCCCTTTCTGGGTCAAGCTCTATAGTTGGCTCACGGCAGTCGTTACCTCAACTGTACCAACATCGCATGTGCCGCAAGGAGGTTTGCAATATCTCCAGTGTATCTCCCCCTTTTGCCAACTGCTTCTCTAACAACGAGGCTAGGGCACAATCATCATTGTACTATCCATTTTCTGAGCCTTCGAAGCTTGACATTTTCCAACCCATTGAAAGGCTGATAGCCTCAACATGTTGTAATGGTTGTACTCAGGCAAATCAAAAAAAAAAAAGAAAGAAAAGAAAAGAAAAGAAAAGAAAAAGAAATGAATGGAAATATAAGAAGCACCCACGATCACAGCACAGCACCTAGGGGTCCTCAAATTAGGTACGTCTAGTGACCTTGGTCGACTGGCTTTGTCCCTAGTCCCCTAGCCCCTTACAATCACCCACAATTTTTCAGGGCACATCAAGGGCAGGACATACCTGGGGAGCTTGTCTCGCCTAGGGTTAGACCTGTCACCCTGACCCACTTGCACAATTTTCTTTTGCACTCTGCCTTAGTACCATTACAATCAAGTGGTGATAAGCACCGTACGATTGGCCATGAAAAGTACACCGTACTCATCAAGCAAGTCCAATAGTTTCCAGCTACTAAAAGTGCGGTGTCCTTGTATTCAATTATGCTACATCGTGCAGTCACAATGCAAAGGATGTCTCATATACCTTCACGTGTACTCCTTCTCCACATGGACAACTTTGCTTCATCCACGCATTGTTATGAGAAACTAGCCCACGGTCTTCTAACTATGTAATATCTAAGTATGCACGAGCACTCACATAATATGTGCACCGAAGTATATCCATAGTTTGGGTCCTCAAGTGCAGGACAATACTCTGGGCTTGCTTAGAGTTTGATCTGTCTCCCAAACTAATCAAAATATGTCTTGTGCACGATAAGAAGCCTAGCACTACCCCTTAAGGAGAGACCACATGTAAGGTTTTCCAATTGCAGGTATAAGGTGTTGTCTGCTCTTCCTCAACACTCAACTTGAATGCTTGTCCCTTACCATCCGACAAGCCCGCAAAGAATCGTCATGTGCAGAATCCCCAACAAACCAACACTTGTGCTGGCCATCAATGCAATCCCCAACACAGCATAGCCCTACCACCAACTCCAACAACCTTCCACCAGCCACCTTGGCCACCAATAGGCCCCCAGGACCTTCTGCCACACCACCACCAACACTCCTCCACGGAAACCACAGGCGTCCTTGTCACACACATCTTCGGTGCATGCTACAGCCTGCTACCTACGACGGTGAGTGCCATGGGACTGGCACTCATCTAGGAGGGGGGTAATGTTAACCCCAACACGAAGAAAGCAAAAGGAAGTGGAAAAGACGCAGGGCAAAGGCGGAAAAAAGGTAGCCCAACTGAAGAAAGAAAAGGAGAAAAGGCCAAAAGCGCAAGGGCAACCTTAAAAGTCCAAGGCAAAGGCAAAAGGGGAAATGCGCATTTTAAAATAAAAAGGCACACCCTGAAATCTTGTAAAAGAGCGCCGGGCTCTCACCCGTGCAATTTGTAAATAAAGACAGGAAGCTAGGAAGATAGAAGGACAATGGGAAAAAGGGCCTAGGCTATGGCCTGCCATGTAAAAAGGGGAAAAGGGGATGACTGCCCAAAAGGGATTTAGGGTTTTGTATATAAAGTTGAAAAGTGAATGAGAAGCTCATTCTTGTGTGTGGCCAAAAGTAGCTCTCCTCTTCTTCTTCTTCCTCTTGCTCTTGCTTGCTTGAGCTTGTGCTTGAGAGAGGGAGTGTGAGAGTGTGAGGGAGTGAGTGTGTGAGGGTGAGGGACCGAGGAGGAGAAGCTCTCCATCTTCTCCTCTCTTCTTCTCTTCTCTTCTCTTCTCTTGTCTTGCTCACGATAATGGAGCTTGGAGCTTGGAGATGGAGGAGGATTGAGCTTGCTTGAAGCTTGCACTTGGATCGTGGAGCTACCAGAGTGCGCAGGAGAGGAGGTAACTCGAACGGCACGGAGGTAAGCTCACTACACCCGTAGATATGGATGGCGTGTCGGTTATGTGAGAGGTAGCCATTAGAGCTCGGCTTGGAACGCTTGAAACAATAAGCGGTCCGTGGGTCTTGGCGGTTGAGTGAAAGCTCCCACACCCACCTTTTCCAAGTACTTGGAAAAATTACATCACTCTATCATCTGTGCCACTGCTTCTTGGATGTCACCACTCTTCCAAATTGTGGATGCCATGGTATTTTAATTGGTTGAATGCTCATATCTCCATGGCTAATCCATATCTTCTATGATTCTCCTCCGAGAAGGGGAGCATGTTGGCTTTATCCTATTGACCTGCCATTTAGGTCCCTGACACCACGCAATAGCCTACGATTAGTTCTCTTTAAAGGGCATCTCTTACACTGAAGGTAAAGTGATTAGAAAGATTAGTGTTCGATGACAAAGGATATAACCCACAAAATGAGAATTTTCACATTAATCAATCCACACATTTTTGCACATTCATTCTTCCCTTTAAAATTCAATTCCTATTTTGAGTTTTCATCCATTTTTCACTTTTATCCCCTCCCCCTTGGAAAGGATGAAAATCCTTCTGAGGATTGTGGGAGTCAAGGTATATGGGTATTCAGTGCGTCTGTGGTGTGCCTTACTTTCTCAAGAGCCAATCATTTCATCTTGGTAAAAAGTGAACTCGTATTTTTCCCAAGAACACAATAGGAAATGTACCTCACTTTCTATGTGTTTTTCAAGTAGGCCTAGGTCCAAACGTGTGTAACTTCTATCAAACAATGTGAAAGCTAAGTCCACTCATCAGATGCATGTTACCAAATCATCCCCTGTGTCCATGGCCATGTTGGAAGCCACTTCAAGAATGAATCCTTGTGGCAGCGATGGCCTAAGGCCTACTTGGTGGTTTGGGTTTAGTTGAACTAGACAAGTTGATGTATGGTACTTTCACTTGGGGATTCTTAGTGGGTGTGGCAAGCTTGGTTTGAGAGGTTTGGAGTTCGATTAACACTGTGGCAGTTGTGGTGACCTTAGAGGCATTAGGCAAGAGCTCATTCATGAGCAATTTCTTATGGACTCATGGTTGATTTTTGGGTCAATAGACCATTTGAGAACCCAAGGATTGAGCATCCTTTTTTTGAGTTGTTCTCCTCCCCTATTTTGGTTGACATTTCTAGGCCTTAGTTTTTGGGACATGAGGCTCAGGATTATACATGGAACTCGAGAGTATAGGCAACCACAACAAAGTGTTACCCCCATAGTATCCTTGGGCTTGCATCAAGGCTTTTGGAACCCAATGCTGCTCAGTCACGTATGAACTATAAGAGCGCCAACTCTGTCATTTAGGCCTAGAATTTGAGGCACGGACACTATGCATTCCCAATGGCTGACATTTGCGAGAGTGTGGTCTATGCTTACGGAACCCCCTGAGTGTTTGGAACATAGCTTTGGGCGTAGTGTCTAGATGTGGCTGTGAAGTTACTATGGGAGTATTTTTTAAAAATTTACTACCCCCCTCCTTAACGTTGACACTAGTGGCTATTGGTGACACTACAAGCTTTGGAACAATTGTGGTACCCGTGCTAAAAGTAGTTATTATTCTAACATTATAGATGGCAAGGTAGATGCGCTGTAACACATAGTCAACATTACAATGAGCTTGTTTCTTGAACATGTGTCCTAGCAATGATTCCTTACCAATAGTCTACTTATTAGGCATCACATAAAAGATGATGCATACACTCTCAATCTTGATAGAAACCTTTAGTTTGCATTTTTCCAAAAGTGGATCGGACTACCCCCCAAACAGGCTAAGTTTCACATTGGTTGGTTGTATATGGGGTTGACCCATGTTCTTACATTAAGATATTTGAGTCAACTCCCTCATCAATTAGTGCATCAAGGGTGTATTCCTTTTGGGTAGTTACAGTTATTCATAGGTAGGTTGGCGCTACTACTTCCTCATCCACCTCCTCAAGTTCAGTGATGGTTACAACCCTCACGTTCGTCCTCGATGGTTCTATCATCGGAGGTTCACAAAGTGGATGTGATAGAGGATAATACTTTTTGATGCAACTTCTGTTGAAAAAACCTATGCCCTCTCTTTCTAGGGTTTCAAGTGCCGCGTTCCCCATTCTACTAATATTGAGAACCTTGAAAGGTCCCAATCCCTTGTACACCATTTTTTTCTTGTGTCCCTTGACAAAGTACATCAATACTAAGACTTCTTGCCCAAATTCTTGTTGTTTGATTTGTTTGTCAAACTAACTCTTACATTGTGTATTTTCACAAATTAGGGCATGGGTTGCAATCAGATGAGTCTCGAATAGGCAATCTAGTTCTACTAGCCAATTTGTCCATGCTTCTTGACCCTTTCATCTCTCTTGGACTGCTATTCTCAAGCTTGGAACAAATAATTCTATTGGTGAATAGCGTCAGTTCCATAGGTCAATCTGAATGGAGTCTGTCTTTTGGCCATTTTATAGGCCATCCTATATGCCCCTAAAGCTTCCATGAGCTTGTTCTAGTTGTTGCGTGAAGCAGAGAGACTACTTTTGTTAGAACACTCGCCAAGATCTTATTTATGGATTTGGCTTGACCATTGGCTTGAGGATAATATGGTGAGGACTTTCTGTGGATTCTTAAGAAGGTGGATAACAAGTGAGCGATCACTTTTTGTGGATTATTAAGGTGGATAACAAGTGAGCAATCACTTGAGGATTATATGGTGAGGACTTTCTATGAATTATTAAGAAGGTGGATACCAAGTGAGCAATCTATGGACTATTAAGAATGTGGATAACAATGAAAGGTGAGAAGGATCGAAGCTTGCTTAGAAGTGAGCTATGGCGGAGAGCAAGATCAAGAAGAGAGAGACACAAACAAATGGGAACTCCAACAGTCACAATGTGTGACCAGGCCTTCCTTTATTCAAACTGCCACTAAAAGAATAAAGAATAAAGTGATGGTGATGGGCGCCCTCCACCTGCAGTGTGCAGTGGCGGGTACTATCAGTGTAGTAATACATGGGCAGCTAGGCAAAGGCACCTTTACCCCCAACAACCTCCCACTTAAAGGCGAATTTTCCCTAGTGAGGAGTGAAAATAAAAAAAAAAGACAGTACAATGTACACATGTACAATAGGATGAGGAAAAACATCATCTCATCCAATGCCCATCAATCTCCTGAGGAAGGCAAAGCGCTCAGTAGTGAGGCTTTTCGTGAGCAAATCTGCAAGATTTTTGTCAGTGGAGATCTTGACAAGGTCAAAAGAATTGTCCTCCACGACCCCACGCATGAAGTGATACCTCAGCTCAATGTGTTTTGTTTTCGCATGGAAGACCATATTCTTGGCTAGCTTAATACCACTCATTGAATCTGAATGCAGTGTAGGTAGAGTATCAATCCCAAGGTCATAAACCAAACGGCCCAACCATATGGCCTCCTTGCAAGCCTCAGTGACCGCAACATACTCGGCCTCAATGGTAGAGAGAGCTGGTCCAAGATCCATGATCAAGCTCTGATCCAAAGCTCTAATACCAGTTGAAAGGTGAGAAGGATTGAAGCTTTCTTGGAAGTGAGCTATGGCAGAGAGAAAGAGCAAGAAGAGAGAGAGACATAAATGGGAACTCCAACAGTCACAATGTGTGATCGGGCCTTCCTTTATTCAAACTGTCACTAAAAGAATAAAGAATAAAGTAATGGTGATGGGTGCCCGCCACCTATAGTGTGCAGTGGTGGATACTGTCAGTGTAGTAATACACGGACGGTTAAGCAAAGGCGCCTTTACCCCCAACAAACAAGTGAGTGATTACAAGTGGATAACAAGTAAGAAGGTGGATAATAAAGGGAGTCTAACCATGAGCAAGCGGAAGCAAGAGACATGTGAGCTATGGCGAATGTAAAAAGAGAGCAAAAGAGAGAGACTCAAGATGTGGGAACTCTAACAATCACAATGTGTGACCAGTGTTTCCTTCATTCAAATGTCACTAAAAGAATAAAGAATGAAGTGAAAGTGATAGGCGCCTATCACCTGCAGTATGCAAGTGCAGGTATTGTCAATGTAGTAATATACGGGCAGCTAGGCACAGGCACCTTTACCCCCAACAACCTCACACTTAAAGGAAAATATGCCTCGAGTGAAGAGAGAATAAGAAAAAAAGTAACCAATTACAATGTGTACATAAAGTAGAACAAGATGAGGAATAGAGGTCATCTTATCCAACACCCATCAACTTCCTAAGGCAAAACTCTTTGTTGAGAGACATTTGGTGAGTAGATCTGCAAGATTTTGGTTAGTTGAGATCTTAACAAGTCTCTTGAGGAAGGCAAAGCGCTCAGTAGTGAGGCTTTTCGTGAGCAAATCTGCAGGATTCTCGTCAGTGGAGATCTTGACAAGGTCAACAGACTTGTCCTCCACGACACCACGTATGAAGTGATACCTCACCTCAATGTGTTTCGTCTTCGCATGGAAGACCGGATTCTTAGCCAACTGAATGGCACTCATAGAATCCGAATGCAGTGTAGGTATAGCATCAATCCCAAGGTCAGCAACAACTAGACGGCCTAGCCATATGGCCTCCTTGCAAGCCTCAGTGGCTACAACATACTCGGCCTCAGTGGTAGACAAAGCGGTACACTTCTGAACCCGGGATATCCAAGAGACAGCACCTCCAGCATAGGTGAATACATAGCCAGAAGTGGACTTCCTACTATGTGCATGTCCTGCATAATCGGAGTCAGTGTACCCCACGACCCCTGTATCCTGGCTGCCATAGCAAATACACATATCTGTTGTGCCCTTCAGGTACCTCATGATACCCTTCACGGCATCCCAATGTTTCCTGCCAGGTGTAGCCATATAACATGCCACAACACCAACTGCAAAGGCAATATCTGGACGAGTGGCTATCATGGCATACATCAAACTGCCCACGGCTGAAGCATAAGGGATTTGGGCCATCTCGGCCCTCTGATCATCTGTCTACGGACAATTGGCCTGTGATATCTTCACATAAGAAGGCAATGGACAACCAATAGGCTTTACGTCCTGCATGCGGAAGCACTCAAGGACTTTATGAATATACTCCCTCTGTGACAAGTAGAGGAGTCCCTGATGCCTATCGCGTCTAATGCGCATACCAAGGATGTGAGAGGCATGTCCCAAATCCTTCATCTCAAAGCTCTTCTTTAGCTGAGATTTGAGAGCATCTAGCTCATCATGAGCTTTCCCTGCTACTATCAGCATATCATCCACATAGAGTACCAAAATAAGCAATGAACCATCACGGTTTTCTTCATGTAAAGACACGAATCCATAGCACTCCTGCTGTAGCCCTGTGACTGCATAAAGGCATCAAACTTATGATACCATTCCCTAGGTGCCTGCTTCAAGCCATAAAGACTTTTCTTCAACTTGCACACTAGGTGCTCCCTGCCAGATCTGCAAAGCCCTTAGGTTGCTCCATATAGATCTCATCATGCAAGTCCCCATGTAAGAAAGCCATCTTGACATTCATTTGATATAGATCTAAGTCAAGCTGAGCAACCAAAGCCAAGACCAAGCGCAGGGTGGTCATCTTAACCACAGGAGAAAAGACTTCATCAAAGTCTACACCATGCTCCTACTTAAAACCCTTTGCTACCAGTCTAGCCTTGTATGCCGGCTTGGGGTGTCCAGGGGTACTTTTCAGCTTGTACACCCACTTGCGTGGCAAAGCCTTCTTGCCCTTAGGCAAGGCAACAAAATCCCAAGTCTCATTCTTATGTAAGGAGTCGATCTCAGACTGCATAGCCCTCTCCCAGGAGTGACTGTCACCCCTGCGCATAGCCTCATCATAAGTGAAAGGCTCTTCTGCATCAGTAACCAAAATATAATGCATAGAGGGCTGAGATCTATCAGGTGGACGTATGTCTGTCTCTAGCAGATCGCCTCACTGCAGGCTCTGCTGCCTTCCCAGTTGCCTGGCCAACACCCTGACCATGAGTATCTGCTGCAACTGTAGGCTGTCCAACTGCGCAGGAGCTCTAGGCTCCTCTTGAAAGATCACTCTACGGATCTCAACCACCTTCTCAGGCTGCCTGTGCATCTTGTCTTCATGGAAGACTACATCATGGCTGCATACTATTTTTTGCGCCTGCGGATCCCATAGGCGATAGCCCATCTCTCCTGAATCACCATAACCAAGAAAGATGCATTTAATGCTCTTTGGATCCAACTTACTCCTCTTGTCCTTGGGCACATGGCAGAATGCCTCACATCCAAAGACACGGAGATGCGCATAAGAGGGTGGCTTACCAGCCCAAACTTCCTCTACAACCTGGAAATTTAATCCACTTGAAGGCGATCGGTTTATGACATGCACTGGCGTACTAACTGCCTCATCCCAAAAGCTCCGTGGTAGGCCTGCATGGCTAAGCATAGAGCGGACACGCTCCTGAATAGTCCTGTTCATGCGCTCAGCCAAACCATTCTGGGGTGGGGACGCTTAATACCCCTGTCATCATCACAAATCTGCTCAAAAGCACGTGAGACATATTCTCCCTCATTGTCAGTCCTAAGGCATTTCAGCCTATACCCAGTGTGGTTCTTAACAAGAGCAAGCCAACGCTGAAAGACTGCCAAGACATCGGACTTTTGCTTTATGGGATAAGCCCACACTTTCCTAGAAAAATCATCAATGAAGGTAACAAAGTACTTCGCGCCACCCATAGACATACATGGCATGGGCCCACAAACATCTTAATGAACCAAAGCCAAGGGCTCACTCATGCATGGCCTACCCGATTTCTTATGCGTAGACCTATTCTGCTTACCATAAAGACAATGATCACACGAGTCAAAACGTGTATAGTCCAAAGGCGAAAGATACTGCAAACCAGATAACATTTTCATTCCCTTCAAAGACATATGCCCCAAATGGGCATGCCAAAGTGATACATGTGGGATAGAGCCCACTGCCAAAACATGGTCTACAGAAGACCTAGATACAACAAGAGGATAGAGGCTGCCAGCCTTGGCGCCTCTAGCAAGCACAAGTCTGCCTCTGGTAATCTTCCAGGCAGAATCCCCAAAACAGACATGAAACCCTGCATCATCCAGCTGTCCTACAGACATAAGACTGTGCGTAAGCGCAGGTACATGACGTACATCCCTGAGCAAAAAGGAACTGCTAGTGGAAAACTGCAACTGAATATCTCCACAGCCCACAATATCAAGAGACCTGTCATCTCCAAGTCTGATTGATCCAGATATAGTACGGTAAGAGTGAAACCACTCACGGTAAGGCGTCACATGGAAGGATGCACCTGAATCCAATAACCTGCACTGCGTATACATACTAGATGTCTCAATCAAGTGTGAGGCATCAGAAGAACTAGCTGCAAGTATGAACTCATCACCACCATCGGAATCCTCGATCTGCGTGACATTAATTTCCTCAATCTTGACGCTGGACTTCGCAGGTACTATGCTGCGATCAGAGAACTTCTCCTGCACTTTCTCTTTCCCCTTATCCTTGTGCTTCTCATTGCGCAACTCATGACACTGTGGTATGATATGGCCCTTTTTCCCACAATGATGACAAGTGACATTAGCGTTGCGCCCACGCGACTTACTACGCGACTTTCCACGAGATTTAGACCGACCCTTCTGTGAGTCACGGCCACGGCCATGACCACGATCATTCCTGTCATTCCTGCCTCTAACTATCAAAGCATGTGAAACACGAGAGACATCTAAGTTTTTGCGATTAACCTCTTCCTATAGAAGAGCACTCTCAACATCATTCAGTTTCAGAGTAGCACTAGAGGCACATAGGGCAGTGCGGAATACATCCCATGACTCATTCAGAGTCCCAAGCAAGAAAAGAGGAGTTACTTCCTCTCCAAAGGTGATATCCTGCGAAGTCAGGTTCTTCAGTATAGCATGGAACTGGCTCAAGTGAGCAAACATAGTCGCATTATCCTTCATGCGCAGATCCATAAGCTGCTTCAACCAGTACATCTGACTCGCCTGACTTTTCTTATCATAAAGATTCTTGATCTTATTCCATAGATCCCATGCACTCTGTGCTTCCTCAAATACATTATAATGTAAGTGTTCAGTGAGAGACAATACAATTGTGGACTTGCATAGCTCATCAAGTTCAAGCCAGTCGTCATTGTCCATAGTTTCAGACTGCTCCCCGCTCAACCGAAGTGGCTTAATCTGAGATTTCTGCACCAAGACCTGCCAATTTTGACTCTTCCAATAAGAGTACTTGGTACCATCCAACTTTCTGATGTTAAAAATGGTGAGAAAAGTGTGCCAAAAGATGCTGCCCACTTAGTACTAGGTGCGGTACACCAAATCAGGATATTTCAGCATAAAAAACACTGCTCAGCCCACCAATAAATGCTTGTTGTAATAAATTTCAGAACTGCAATAATGAGAGCAAACTGTCCCAAAACCGGATCTAATGTCAACTAAACAATGCTAGGTCCAAATCCGGCATAAAGAGGAAAAAGCAAAGCCAAATGACAGTGAAAATACATGAGCATAACACCGAGAGATGTCAAATAGCATCTGCCAGTAAGAGGCACACCCCCAGACAATCTAGGCAAAATGTACCTACAACTGCCAAAACCTAACACAAATTGGTGTCTGCTCAAAAGAAAGCGGATCCAAAACTGAGACTCAGCTCATAAGCATCCTATGAACCAAGACATATACTCAATGCAACATCCAATTGTCGGAGTATAATCCCAAAGTCTCAATACATCTGTAACTGCTCAATGATATAGACTGCTCCAATAGCATGTAATCCCTGCTCAAGGTCAAGTAAGCATGCAAGATGCTCCCACTGGCACAAAAGGCATACAAACGAGCTCAAGGGCTCAAGCAACCCAAGACAAAGTACCAGTGACAAGTGACCAAGTCAATGCGTCATACGCATCCCAAGAGCATGACATACATGAAGGAACTGATGGAAGCAACCAACGAGCAATACATAATTCCAAAATAAGATCTCTGTCAACTCAATGACATCTGATAGCAACCAAGTAAATGATCAAACTGAGTCGAAAATGCTCAAATACATCCAAGGCAAAGCTCTCAATGTCGGTAAAGCATAGACAAACCAAGCGGCATATATCACGAACCAAAGCATGTAATGTATGAAGCCTAACTGTCAAGCATAGACATGAGGCATAAGCGGTCCAAGAGCATGCCAAGTCGGTCCAAATGCCAGTGAATATCAACCAAGATGGAGCTTATGCGTAGCTCAAATGCATTCCATAGATTCAAACATGAGCTCAAAGTCGTCCCCAAATGTCAGATAAATGATGGCAAATCCCAAAGCATACATCCGGTACCAATAGGTAAGTGACAAAGCATCCAAAGTACCTTCAGCCCACTATTATTACAGCCAAGTTTGACTGTCAAAACTAAGAAATTTCAGCCAATATTTCAGGCCAAAATCATGGCATAATCATGTGCATACATTCCCAAGGCACTAGGCATCATGTAGGCCGCATACGAGCATCAAACAAGGTAACCGGAGTAGAGTACAAGCATCAAATGCCAATGTCAAGTGTGGATGCCCTGTTTCCAGCACTGTATAATAGTAAAAATCTGAGCAAACAAGGGCTCAATCTAGCTCCAAAAGCCTATCCAAAAAATGGCACATCATCCCCAACCATATAGGCATTTACTGAGCACAAAAGGGGGCATCATCGGACCATCACCACTGATCTCAGGCATGAGAAGCAGGGGGCTGCCCTGTATTACAGCATGTAGACCTGTGATTTTTAGCCTATCTAAAAATGTGGAGCTCAAAGCTCAAAGGTTAAGTGCCATAGATCAGTACCAAAGGGCATAGAGCAAGGCCAAGGTGGTTATTGAGTGCCCAATGAGCTCCAGGAGGAAGTGGGAGCTGGAGGAAGAGGAATGCCACGTGTGTAAAGTATTGCCACAGCAGGGCACAGCCTACGTGATCTCTAAGTAGGCTTGGATTGCCACGTGTGCTGGGGAAGACAAATGGGGAGGGTAGGTAGGCACTAGTAGTGCTCCAAGAAGCCTTGAGTGGGCTCAAACCACATGGAGCACAAGGGGGAACTGCTGACGGGCTGCCCGGGGAAGCTTCAAATGATGGCTGCCCCTCTTCTTCCACCTGTTTAAAACTAAGAACTGAAGTAAAAACCCTTCAAACTCTGATGCAATACCTCAAGGGCAAGGCCCTGAAGAAGCCCAACAATGCCGGGAGGGAGCTCGGGAAGCTGGGGAGTGTCAGAAGCTCGGGAGATCGGCTATGGCTCCGGGGATGGAGACCCAATGCATGAAGGGAGTCGATGCGAAGGTAGAGAAGCACCGAGTTGAGTTCAAGCAAGAGGAAGCCAAGCTCTGATACCAATTGAAAGGTGAGAAGGATCGAAGCTTGCACGCGAGCTATGGCGGGAGAGCAAGAGCAAGAAAGAGAGAGATAAGAAATGGGAACTCCAACAGCCACAATGTGTGACCGGGCCTTCCTTTATTTACTAGTCACTAAAATGAATGTAAAGAATAAAGTGGCGTGGCGGGCGCCTGCCACCTGCAGTGTGCAGTGGCGAGTACTGTCAGTGTAGTAATACACAGGGCGGCACGGTGGAGGCACCTTTACCCCAACAATAGGATTAACATCTTGCATATGAAACCGCTCAAGGACCTTGTGGATATACTCCTTTTGTGTGACAAGTAAAGAAGCCCTTGAGAGCAGTCATGCGTAATGTGCATCCCAAGAATATGTGAGGCATGTCCCATGTCTTTCATCTCAAAGCTCTTCTTGAACTGACTTTTCACATCATCTAGCTTATCGGGAGCTCTCCCAGCAATCAACATGTCATCCACATAGAGTGCCAAATCAAAAGGCTGCCATCACAAGCCTTCTTTCTGTATAAACACGGATCCATACCACTACGTATATAGCCCTATGAATGCATAAAAGCATCGAACTTGTGGTACCATTCCCTAGATGCCTGCTTAAGGCCATAAATGCTCTTTCTCAATCTACACACTAGGTGTTCCCTACCTTTTTCCTCAAAGCCCTTAGGCTACTACATATAAATATCCTCATGTAAGTCCCCATCTAAGAAAGTTGTCTTAACATCCATCTAATAAAGGTCCAAATCTAACTGAGCAACCAATGCTAGTACCAAGCATAGGGTAGTCATCTTGACTACAGGAGAAAAAACTTCCTCGAAGTTGACACCTTGCTTTTGTTTAAAACCCCTAGTGACCAATCTAGATTTATAGACAGACTTGGGGCATCCAAGGGTGCTCTTCAAATTGTACACCCACTTGCATGGCAATGCACGCTTTCCACCAGGCAAAAGAACCAACTCCCATGTATGATTTTTTTGTAAAGAGTCAAACTATGACTGCATCGCCCTCTCCCAAGAGTGACTATCACCATGGTGCATGGCCTCATAATAAGTGAGAGTCTCACTTGCATCTGTCACCATCAAATAATCAACTGAGGGCTCAAACCACTCAAGAGGACGTTTGGCTCTAGCAGTAGAGCATCTCAAGTCAGGCTAAGGAGCTTGCATTTTGTCTAACATCATGGTCATGGGCCATTGGAGCATTAGCTACTATTGTAGGCTGTCTAGCTGGCTATACAAGAGTAGTTGGCTCCTCTTAAAGTATAACCCTATGTATCTCGATGATTTTCTTAGGCTACTTATGCATCTTTTCCTCATGGAAAACTACAACATGGTTGCATATGACTTTTCAAGCATGTGGATCCCATAGGCAATAGCCCATCTCACCTGCATCCCCATAACCAAGAAAGATGCATTCCATAGACTTAAGATCCAACTTTGTGTGCTTTTCCTTGGGTACATGGCAAAAAGCCTCACAACCAAGACATACAAATGATCATATGAGGGAGGTTTTCCAAGCCACGCCTCCTTTCACACCTGAAAGTTAATAGAACTAAAAGGAGATCAATTGATCAAGTGTATGGCAGTAGGCACTACCTCAGCCCAAAAATGTTGTGGTGAGTCTTCCTAGCTAAGCATACTATGAACCCTTTCCTATATTGCTGTATTCATATGCTCAGCCATACCATTCTAGGGTGGGGTGTATGGGGCAATCAACTAACTCCTAATACCCCTTTCATCACAAAACTGCTCAAAGGCTTTAGATATATACTCACCCCCATTATGTGACTATAGTCGTTCCCTAGACTAGTTCTCAACCAATGCAAGCCAATACTGAAAGGTAGCCAAAACATCATATTTCAGCTTTATTGGATATGCCTAGACCTTATGTGAGTTATCACCAATGAACGTGACAAAGTACTTTGCACCTCTTGACAACCAACAGGGCATAGGTCCGCAAACATGAGAATGAACGAGAGTCAAAGGCTCACCTATGCGCAGAGTGCCAGACTTCTTATGTGTACTACATGTCTGCCTGCCATACAAACGATGATCACATGACTCAAAATACTTAGAATCAAGGGGTGGAAGATACTTCAAATGAGTAAGCATTTTCTTTTACTTTAAGGACCTGTGCCTAAGGAAATAATGCCAAAGAGACACATGTGGAACTGTTGCCCCAAATAAAACATGATCTATGGATCCAAATAAACCAAGGGATATAAAGTGCCAGACTTAGCACCACCTACCGCCAAAACAAGGTTCCCATGGGCGATCTTCCAAGAAAAATGCCTAAACAAAACAAAGTAATTCTCATTACCCAGTGTGCCAACAAAGATAAGACTCTTCGTAATAGCTAGTACATGTTGAACATTATGCAAAGTAAACATACCCCTTGAACCAAACTACAGCTAAATATCATCAATACCAACTATCTGCCATGTCAAGTCATTTCCCAACCAGACACATCCAATCATGTTGCGATAGGAGTGGAACCACTCTCTATGAGGGGTCACATGAAAGGAAGCCCCTGAATCCATCTACCGAAACTAAGTAAAACCAAGCAAGGCATCAGACAACATTGTTGGGGGTAAAGGTGCCTCTGCCTAGCCGCCTGTGTAATACTACATTGACAGTACCCACGCTTGTACACTACAGACGGTGAGCACCCATCACCGTCACTTTATTCTTTATTCTTTTAATGATAGATGAATAAAGGGAAGGCCGATCACACATTGTGATCGTTGGAGTTCCCACATTGTGAGTCTCTATCTCTCTCTTGCTCTTGCTCTCCCGCCATAGCTCTCCCATGCAAGCTTTGATCCTTCTCATCTTTCAACTAGTACCAAAGCATGGTTGCTTGAGCATTCGAGCATGTCCATGACTCCTTCAGCATTCATTCGAATCCCTACACCATTAGTTCCCACTCTTGACAACCATATCTGACTCCTTTGAGCTCCAATCACTCCCTGACTTTCCGTGGCCTATTTGGGCACCCTCAAAGAATTCCTTCAGAGGTATTGGAGCTCTCTTTTGTTATTTTACTTTAGTCCATAGGTTTTGTAAAGCAAGGCAACCATGTTCTCTTGCTTCTTGTGACGCCTACACTCTACCGGTGACTTTTCCCTTCAAGAGGGAGCTCTTGGGGATCCTTGACTACTCCCCCAACCTTTCCTTGACCTTGCCCAGCCCTTTCATTGTCCCTATATTAGTTTGGGCTAGCTTGAAGACCTACCATAAATTCATTTTTTACTTCAGCCCTCCCTTGGCACTCATTGGCAGCTTGAAAATGCTTCATTTGGCACTTGGGAACACCCCCTTGATGCTCGGCATTGGTGATTATCATTGGAATTGATTTGTGATCTGATTTACCTTAGTCTAGGACTATTTTCCATAGTCCACAAGCAGCCACAAATAGTGTTACATCAGCACTTTATGTTTATGCTTGGTTGTCATTGACATTTGATGCCTGCTTGATCCCAAATAGTCCCCGAATGTTAGGGGAATGTATGCCTATTGATTGGCCATCATTTGGAGCCAATTTAGTGGGGTGAAATACTCAATTTTACATAGTAAATCACTACTGTACATTCTAGGGCTGAAGCTTATCTAGTCACTTTACGCTTTGCCTATTGGTTACGAGTGCTTCCCGGGTGTTTCATATGACTATTCGAATGCAAATGAAGGTTGGAAAATGCTTTGGATGGTTCCAGAATGTATTTTGAGCCTTGTTTGAGCTTTGTATTTGTTGGCATTTACTTGATATTGGTCTACAATGGCATGCTTTGTGACAGAGGTTATACCTATAGTCTATGTATGACCCGTTGGTATATGCTTGATGCTTATGTTATCTACACATGCTTGTTACATTGTTTGGACTTGAGTACTACTGGAGCTTTGTTTGGGCTTGACTTTGGATATTTTGGATATTATATTGGTCTTGCTTAGGCTTGTCCGAGATTGATTGGGATTATCTTCATGACATTGGATGCTATCATTGGATACTTAATTGCTCATCTGCTCTGGATGTCTTACTGATGTATGATCTTGGATACTCCATTACTGGTGGTCTTACATGTTTTTTTAAAGCTTATTTACTTGACACTTACGGCTTTTGTGCCAGGTGGAGCGTCTTTGTACTCTTATCATACATTGAGCAATGCGGGTTATGCATATTGAGCTTTTGGATCTTTGAGACCAGGATCTCCTTGTGGATGATGTATGGTTGATATACCTCGGTCTGTGTAGATGTACTTGGGCTAATTTTGCTTTGTATTCATTGAGCAAACACCGACATATGTCAAGTTTTGGCAGTGATATGTGCATTTTGCCCTGTTGATTGGGGATGTACTGACTTTACTGACAGATTTTGTCTGGCATACTTGGATGTTGGCTCATGTCAATTTGACTATTACATGCTTGTTTATGCCCACTTGATGCTAGTTTTGCATTGATAGTCAGTGATGGACTTTGAATATTGGGTTTTGCCTAGTGTTAGCTCTCATTGTATACTACTATCATAAATTACAGCAAGCATATATCTCCAGATTATCATGTATTTTTCATGCTGAATCATCCTAGTTTGATATAATTTTGATGGTACTTGGTGGGAAGCATCATTGTATACTCGTTTCTCACCATTTTGCCTTGGTTTTGGTGGTTTTTTGGTCATTTTCTGTAGTTTACTACAAGAGTTTTGAACTGTCTACACTGTTTCAACTTGTAATATGGCATCTTCTTCCACTGACTGTGCTATCTTCAACATCACTAAGCTTGATGGTACGAATTATGCCTATTGGAAGAGCCAAGTTTGGCAAGTATTGGTACAGAAATCACAGATAGTGGGGAGCAGCTTAAAACTATGACTAATGACGAATGGATGGAGCTTGATGAGTTATGCAAGTCCACCCTCATCTTATCTCTCACTGAATAGGTGAATTACAATGTGGTTGAGGAAGCACTGAGTGCTTGGTAGCGTTGGGATAAGATCAATAATCTCTATGACAAGAAGAGTCCAGCAAGTCAAATGTATTGGCTAAAACAGCTTATGTATCTCCGCATGAAAGATAATGTGACCATGTCAGCTCATCTGAGCCAATTTCATGCTATTCTTAAGAACTTGGTTTAGCAGGGCATTGATTTCAAAGAGCATATCACTCATTGTCCTTGCTTGGATCTCTTAATGAGTCTTGGGATGTATTCTGCATTGCCTTATGTGCTTCTACTAGTACTCTGAAGCTATCTGATGTTGAGAGTTCTCTTCTGCAGAGCAGGCAAAGATAAACCATAAGAATTCGGATGCCTCTTGTGTGTCTCATGCTTTGACAGTTAGAAGCCGACATGATGGAAATGCAAAGAATGACCGTGTATGGGATTCATGGAAATCTAGGTCCAAATCGCGTGGCAAGTTGCGCAGTAAGTCTCATGGAAGAAATGCAAATCTAACTTATCATCATTGTGGGAAGAAAGGCCACAGTGTCATGAATTGCACAATTAAAGATACAAAGACAAGGGGAAAGAGAAAGTGCAGGAAAAGTCTTCTAATCGTAGCATAGTATCTGCTAAGTCAAGTGTTAAAATTGAAGAGATCAATGTTATGCAGCCCAAGGATAGTGATGGGGATTATATCCTTGTAGTAACTTCATCTAGTGTACACTCTATGTATACACAATGTTGGCCCTTAGACTCAGGTGTGTCCTTTCATGTAACACCTTGCCGAGAGTGGTTCCATTCATACCATTCTATTTCGGGTTCTGTGCGCTTGGGTGATGACAGGTCTCTTGAGATTGTCGACATTGGTGATGTTAGTTATGTTGCAGTTTCCTTCTGGCAATAATTTTGTTATGCATGATGTATATCATGTACCTGCATTGACACACAATCTTATGTTCGCTTGACAGCTTGATGATGCAAGTTATCATGTATCTTTTGGAGACTCTGCATGGAAGATTACTCGTGGTGGCAGGCTTGTGCTTGTGAGAGGTGCCAAGGCTAGCAGCCTCTACCCCTTAGTTGTTTCTGGATCTACAGTTGATCATGTTTTGTCTATGGGGTACCTCATGTATCTCTTTGGCATGCTCGTTTGGGGCATATGTCTATTAAAGGAATGAAAATGCTTTCTAGTTTTTGCACTACTTACTGCCCCTCGACTATTTTCATTTTGATTCTTGTGATCATTGTCTTTATGGCAGGCAAACTAGGTCTAGGCATGAGAAGTCAAGTATGGCAAGCATGAGTGAGCCCTTGGTTTGGTTCATTCTAATGTCTGTGGGCCCATGCCCTGTCAGTCTTTGGGTGGTGCGAAGTATTTTGTTACCTTCACAAATAATTTTTCATGTAAGGTATGGGCTTATCCCATAAAGCAAAGGTCAGATGTCTTGGCAATTTTTCAAAGATGGCTTGCTTTGGCAGAAAACCAATCTGGACATAGGCTAAAATGCCTTAGGATAGATAATGGGGGTGAATATATATCACATGTTTTTGAGCAATTATACGATGAGAGAGGTATTAAGCATCAATTGACCGGCCCTTACACCCCTCTCCAAAATGGTATGGTTGAGCATATGAATAGGACCATCCAGGAAAGGATTCGCAGTATGCTTAGCCATGTAGGCTTACCCCACCACTTTTAGGTTGAGACAGTACGACTGATGTGCATATCATTAATAGATTGCCCTGTAGTGCCATTGATTTCTAGGTTACAAAGGAGGTATGGATAGGAAAGCCTCCCTCTTATGTGCATTTACGTGTCTTTGGATGTGAGGCATTTTGCCATGTGTCCAAGGACAAACATAACAAGCTGGATCCTAAGAGTGTTAAATGCATATTCCTTGGCTATGGAGATGCAGGGTTACCGTCTATGGGATCCGCAGGTGCAGAAAGTCATCTCTAGCCATGATGTAGTCTTCCATGAAGACAAGATGGATAGGCAGTCTGAGAAGATAGTGGAGATATGCAAGGTTATATTTCAGGAGGAGCCACAAGCTCTCGTACAGCCAGCTGGACAAACTGCAGCAGTAGCATGTACTCATGGCCAAGGTGTTGGACAGAATGTTGAGCAAGTAGCACAACCTGCAATGTGGCATTCTACTAGATATAGATGCTCCCTTACATATTTGAGCCCTCCATGCACCATGCCTTGGTTACAAATGGCAGGAAAGCCTCTCACATATGACGAGCCTATACGCGCAGGGGTAACAGTCACTCCTGGGAGAGGGCTATGCAGTCTGAGATAGACTCCTTGCATAAGAATATGACTTGGGATTTGGTTTCCTTGCCTGTTGGCAAGAAGGCTCTGCCATGCAAGTGGGTGTACAAGCTGAAAAGTACCCTTACACACCCCAAGCCCACATATAAGGCTAGATAGGTAGAAAAGGGTTTTAAGCAAGAGCATGGTGTTGACTTTGATGAGGTCTTCTCTCATGTGGTTAAGATGACCTCCCTACGATTAGTCTTGGCTTTGGTTGCATAGCTTGACTTGTACCAGATGGAGTCAAGACGGATTTCTTACATGGGGACTTGCATGATGAGATTTACATGGAGCATCCTAAGGGCTTTGCAGAGCCTAGTAGGGAGCACCTAGTGTGCAAGTTGAAGAAAAGTCTTTATGGCTTGAAGTAGGCACCTAGGGAATGGTATCATAAGTTTGATGCCTTTATGCAGTCACAGGGCTACATCCGTAGTGCTATGGAACCGTGCTTGTACACGAAGAAAGCCCGTGATGGTTCTTTGCTTATTTTGGTACTCTATGTGGATAACATGCTATTAGTAGCAAATGCTCATGATGGGCTAGATGCTCTTAAGGCTCAGCTCAAGAAGAGCTTTGAGATGAAGGATCTGGGAAAGGCCTCACACATACTTGGTATGCACATTAAATGCGATAGGGACTCCTCTACTTGTCACAGAGGGAGTACATTCATAAAGTCCTCGAGTGCTTCCTCATGCAGGATGTGAAGCCTATTGCCTGTCCATTGCCTTATTATCTGAAGGTATCACAGGCCAATTGTCTACAGAAAAATGAGCAAAGGGTCGAGATGGCCAAGATTCCCTATGCATCCATAGTGGGGAGCCTTATGTATGCCATGATATCCACTCGTCCAGATATTACCTTTGCAGTTGGTATTGTGGCACACTATATGGCTACACCTGGCAATAAGCATTGGGATGCCGTGAAGAGTATCATGAGGTACCTAAACTGCATTGTAGATATGTGTATATGTTATGGCAGCCAAGATACAGGAGTCGTGGGGTACACTAACTCTAATTATGCAAGACATGCAGATAGTAGAAAGTCCACTTCTGGCTATGTGTTCACCTATGCTGGAGGTGATGTCCAGGAGTCATGGGGTACACTAACTCTAATTATGCAAGACATGCAGATAGTAGAAAGTCCACTTCTGGCTATGTATTCACCTATGCTGGAGGTGATGTCCAGGAGTCATGGGGTACACTAACTCTAATTATGCAAGACATGCAGATAGTAGAAAGTCCACTTCTGGCTATGTGTTCACCTATGCTGGAGGTGATGTCTAGGGTGCAGAATTGTACGGCTCTTTCCACCACTGAGGCCAAGTATGTTGCAGCCACCACTGAGGCTTGAAAGGAGGCCATATGGTTAGGCCATTTGGTTCATGACCTTGGTTTTGATGCTACCCCTGCACTGCATTCAGATTCTACGAGTGCTATTCAATTAGCCAAGAATCCGATCTTCCATGCGAAGACAAAACACATTCAGGTGAGGTATCACTTTATACATGGGGTCATTGAGGACAAGTCTATTGACCTTGTCAAGATTTTGACTAACCAGAATCCTGCAAATCTGCTCACAAAATCCTCTCTATGGAGCACTTTGCTTTCCTCAAGAGATTGATGGACGTGGGATGAGATAACGTCTTTTCTCATCCTATTGTATGTGTATACATGTTGTATCATCTTTTCTTTTTGCTTTTTACTCCTCATTAGGGCAGATTCACCTTTAAGTGGGAGGTTGTTGGGGGTAAAGGCACCTCCACCTAGCCGCCCGTGTATTACTGCACTAACAATGCACACACCTACATACTGCAAGGGATGGGTGCCCGTCACCATCACTTTATTCTTTATTCTTTTAGTGACAAATGAATAAAGAGAAGGTCGGTCACGCATTGTGACTACTGGAGTTTGCACATTGTGAGTCTCTCTCTCTTGCTCTTGCTCTCCTGCCATAGCTCTCCCATGCAAGCTTCGATCCTTTTCACTTTATTCTTTATTCTTTTAGTGACATATGAATAAAGGGAAGGCCAGTCACACATTGTGAATGTTGGACTTCCCACATCGTGAGTCTCTCTCTCTCTTGCTCTTACTCTCCCGCCATAGCTCTCTCGTGCAAGCTTTGATCCTTCTCACCTTTCAGCTATAACTTATCCAAAGAAAAAGTTGCATGTAATCATCATCATAGTCAGGTTGTTGCACTACATTGATCTCTTCGATCCTAACACTGGACTTAGCAGGTACAATACTTCAATCATCAAACTTGTCCTGTGCTTTCCCTTTGCCCTTTTGCTTGTGCCAGGCAAGCACCAAGACCCATGGACCACTTATTGTTCAAGTGTTTCAAGCGAGCACTAATGGCTACCTCTCACATAACCGACGCACTATCCCTCTCTACAAGTGTAGTGAGATGCCCGATTGAGTTGCTTCCTCTCTCAAGCACTCTGATAGCTCCATTATTCGTGATGCAAGCTCAAGCATCCTCAAGCCTCTTCCTCCAATCTCCATCCTCCGTAGCCACACATGAGAGAAGAGAAGAGAAGAGAAGCGAAGAGAAGAGAAGAGAAGAAGAAGAAGAGGAGAGGAGAAGGTGGAGAGCTTCAGGTCCAAGATCCCTCACTCTCACAAGCTCACTCCCTCACACTCCCTCCCTCAAGCACTCACAAGAAAGCAAGAGAATAGAAGGAGAGAAGAAGAAGAGTCCACTTTGCCACACACCAAAGAATGAGCTCTCATTCACTTTTTGAACTTCATATACAAAGCCCTAAATCCCTTTTGGACGGTCATCCCCTTATCCCCTTTTTTACATGGCCCGAGCCATGGCCTAGGCCCTTTTTCCCATTGTCCTCCTATCTTCTTAACTTCCTTCCTACCGCCCATCTACCTTTACAATTTGCACTCAGCACTCTCAAAATAAATCAGGGTGCACCTTGCGCTCTTTTACAAAAGTATTGACTTGCGCATTTTCTTGTGCGACTTTCTCCTAGATTTAGGATTTTTCTGTACTTCTTGTGTTCCCATATTTTTATTGGCATGCCTTCATCTTCCATTCCACTTTTGCCTTGGCCTTGTCTTTTGCTTTAGATTCTCTATATTTTCCACCTTGTTTGTCTGAGGGTTAACACCTTGTCATTATGCATTTTATGGCACCACGGCCTGATATGTCCTATTTTCCCACAATAATGGCATGACATTGTTGGACTTACGTCCACGGACTTACTACGAGACTATCCATGGGACTTAGAATGAGACCTCTATGAGTATCTACCATGGTCATTGTTAGACTTACGTCCACGGACTTACTACGAGACTATCCATGGGACTTAGAATGAGACTTCTGCGAGTCTCTACCATGGTAGTTATTCCTGCTCTTACCATCATGGTGACCCCAAATAGGCAAAGTATGAGAAGTATGAGAAGCATCCACATTCTTCCTATTGATCCCCTCTATCAGGAGTGCACCCTCTACATCATCTAACAATTTTATCCCATTCTGGAGCATATTTTCTCACATGACAGTACGAAATGTGTTGCTACTTTAGCCAATATATCTGAGAAGCACCGCTTTGCTTACTGTAGAGATTACAAATTTTCTCCTAAAGATCCCATACAAACTGCCCATCTGTGACAACATTATAATAAACATGCTTGGTGAAGGACATGATAATCGTGGACCTACAAAGCTTATCTAAGTCATCCCATACATCTTGATCATGATCTTCAAGCTTAATGCTTTTACATTTGATCGGAATAATATGAGATTTCTACAACAAAACTTGCCAAATTTGGGTCTTCCAATAGCCATAATTGCTACCATCCAACTTTTCAATATATAAGATGGCACTGTCATTTGAATGACCAGCCATACTACAAGAAAAAGAGGCACATTATAGACCAAACAAGCTATTGTAATACCTACAAACATCCCCAAAACCACTACAAAATGAGCTAAAAGCAAGAGGCACTGACCAAATAATGAGTTGTCCAGAAACTATGACCGAAATAGCATCAAATGGAGGAGTCTGCACTCATAAATAATACAACAGTCTGCAACTACAACATGCTGAAAATGAGGTGCAACATACTCAAGCTCCCTGCAAATAAAATCCAAAGCTCAATGTAACATCCAAGTGTCAAGTAAGTGGCTTTCACTAGAAAAAAAGTTTAATATCAAAGAGCAAACAAATCCTCGTGTGAGTGGCATCCAAGCATCCAAGATACATCAAGTACATAGCCAGGAGCATAAGATCCAATAAAAGCTTTAAGCCTGTAAGGTCATAGACCTCTAAAGCATCCAATGAAGTAACTCACAACAAATGTCAAATGTTGTAAGCTCGAATCAAAGCTCAAATGCATTCAATAGCATAACCAGGCATAGAGCTTCAATGTCATGCACCAATACATTCGATAGAATGCTCGAATAGCATGAAAGAGCATTAGGCATAGACTATTCCTATGAAAAGCTTGCTATCCACCATATGTACAACAGCAAAATGACAGTCAATACTAAGTAAAAGTGAGCTCAATCTAAGCCCAAAAGAATTCCAAGAGCATGGCCAAGCATGTGGCATGAACCATAGACATCAATGTATCATCCCAAGTAGCTAGGAAGCATCAACAAGCAATAGGCATTTGCTTTCATTGATAAATAACCTTTAGCCCTGTTTATCACAGTAGTAAAAATGACAGTAATAGTGAGCCAAATATGGGCTCAAATCAGTCCAAAATCTTTCCAATACATTGACCGAAGTGTTCAGCATTAAATGAGCATCCCGAGAGCATCACATAAGCCAAGAGCATGACATTTCCCATATAAACAACATTCATCCCTATTATGACAACAATAATGTCTATGAGAAAACTGAGCTAAAAGAATACTCAAATCAGTCCAATAGCACCTCAAACCAATGACATATGATCCCCCAAGTATCTGACAACAAGACATAGGTATCAGGCATCAGGAGAAGCACATACGAGCTCCAAATATTGAAGATATGGATGTCCCTGTTTTATGACAGCATGCTGCCCTATTTGCATAGTTAATAACTGAAGCTTAATGACTCAAAACCAATGCTCAATGTTAATGGTCAATGCCAAGGGAAGTGATAAACAATGCCAAAGCCTTTGTCCAATGCTAGGGAGTGCTTCAGCAAGCACAACTGCTTGAAAGTGGTCGCAGCTAAAAAAAGGTGTTTGTATTTCTAGCCTTGATTGTCGAGCTAAATGCTCCCTAAAATAAGCTCAATGTAGGCTCAAGATTGCCCTGAGATAGCCCCAATTATAGGTCTTGAGAAGTCATAGAGCAATGAGAGCTCAATATGAACCTCAAGACGTGGAGCTATGGATGCCAATGGTGAAACCCTGTTGTAGGTAACAAGCAATAGGCATTTGCTTTCATTAATAAAATAACCTTTAGTACTATTTATTACAATAGTAAAAATGACAATAAAAATGAGCCAAATATGGGCTGAAATCTGTCCAAAAGCTTTCCAATACATTGGTCAAAAATTTCCCAAGTGTCCAACATCAAATGAGAATCCCGGGAGCATCACATAAGCCAAGATCATGACATTTCCCAAATAAATAGCATTCAGCTCTGTAATGATAGCAGTAATGTCTATGAAAAAACTAAGCTAAAAGAGTGCTCAAATCAGTCCAATAGCATCTCAAACCAATAACATATGATCCCCCAAGTATCTGACAACAAGACATAGGTATATGGGCATCCCGAGAAGCACATTCGAGCTCTAAATATTGAAGATATGGTTGTCCTTGTTTTATGATAGCATGCTTCCCTATCTGCACAGTCAATACTTGAAGCTCAACGACTCAAAACCAATGCTCGATGTTAATGGTCAATGCTAGGAGGAGTGGTAAACAATGCCAAATCCTTTGTCCAATGCTAGGGAGTGCTTCAGCAAGCACAAGTGCTTGAAAATGGCCGCTGTTGAAAAAAAGGTGTTTGTATTTCCAACATGAATATTGAGTTGAATACTCCCTGAAATAAGCGCAATCCAGGCTCAAGATTGCCTTGAGATAGCCTAGTAGGTCTTTAGAAGTCCTAGAGCAATGAGAACTCAATATGAACTGCAAGAGGTGGAGCTATGGCTTCCAATGGTGAAACCATGTTGTAGGTAACTCGAATGAAAGCTAAAGCAATGCTGAATTGAGCTTAAGTTAATGGAGAACATGACTCTGATGCCAGTTGAAGGGAGAAGCCCAAGTGGAAGCACAAGCAAGCGAAAGCAACAGAGGAGTGAGCTATGGTGGACGGAGCAAGAGAGCAAGAGAGCAAGAGAGAGACACTCAAGATGTGGGAACTCCAATAGTCACAATGTGTGACCAACCTTTCCTTTATTCAAATATCACTAAAAGAATAAAGAACGAAGTGACAGTGATGGGCACTTGTCACCTGCTGTGTGTAGGTGCGCGGCAACTGTCAATGTGTAGTAATACACAGGGAGCTAGGCACAAGCACCTTTACCCCCAATAGATAACAATTGAGTGATCACTTCATTGATGATGTGTGATGTGCCTTGGTCTTACTAACCAACTCTATTGGTGGGCAACCAAATAGTGAGATTACTTGCTCCCAAAGGAACTTGGTTGTGGTCCTAGCATCATTTGTGAGGTAGTCTATGGCTACAATGATGTAATTGGCTTGGGAGTATTGTACTATAGGGATGATTGGACCAAGGAAGTCGATTTTCCACTTCTCGAATGTTTGGTGTGCAGTCATTGGGGTCAACTCCATTCTGTCCTTATGAGTAGGGACTTTGGTTGTTTAGCACTCATCACAATGCTTCATGAACTTAGCTACATCATGGAAGCCACCACAATTGAGACTGGAGTACCTTGTGTGTTGTAGTGTCTCCCATTGAAGTGCCCTCCAACAATCCGGCCATGTGCTTCCTTGTGCATATTATACATTTCGTGTTTCTAGACACAACTCCTTGAGAGTACATCATGTCCTAACTGATATAGTTGACCTGCAATCAAGTGATCGGGTTGGATCTTCAAGATTAATCTTTTTAACATGTTAGGATAAAGGACAGTGCATGTGTCTACCCGTAAGGGCCAAGCTATATACATAGTATATATACCTATCTAAAACATTATTGAGGTACTCTTTAGTACCACAAATCTTGTGTCTCTGTCTCTTCTCTCTCTCAACCTGCATGTCTACATAAAAGCTCAATTGCAACTAACTCAACAAAGTGGCATCAAATCTTGGTTCATGCAATCAGGAGCTTGGCATTTCTTCAGGTGTAGGAGCTTGAAGTTGAAGAAGAGTTCACTATGAAGAGTCTCAGGTAGGGCAGCAAGGTTTGAAGCTTCTTCTTGAAGCTTGAAGCTTCCCTCTTCATTTGAGCTTATTGGCAGCCATCATTGGCCACTTGGGGACTCTCCCCATCATCTCCAACATGTGGACTAGCATTCCAATCTCTTCAGGGCTGAAGGCACCATGAGCGTGGGTATGCAGATCTAGTTTTCACTAGCATCATGGTTGTGCTCCAGACTTTGCATCTAATGCTTAGCATTTAGCATTGAAGTATAGTATTACACTTGGGACTGATATAAATTCAGCTTCAGGTCTGAAATACACAATATTCAGATCTGTAATAAATAGGGCAATACCTACTCTCTTGAGATTCATGCTCATATGATAGCTATTTGGATGTATCTTGATGCTGGATGCTTTGGGAATCATGTGGCATTGTCTTGAGGACATTTTGAGCTAATCTTGGCAAGGATTTGGCCCATTTTGCAAACATATTTGTGGTTGGAAACATGGCAACAACTATTTCTTGAGTGAATAATGCTTATGATTTACTTATGTGATGACTATCTGATGTCCATTTAGTGCTACATGACTTGGAGATGTTATGTCCACAATTAGACATTGTTTTGGGGTGATTAGAGTCATCATTTTGCTTGGTTTTGATAGAGATTTGGCTGTTGGATAGATGATGCTGTTGCGAGGTGGAACTCGTGAGTAGATGACGCTGATGCTTGTGAATGAGAAGTGATGTGGTTTGATGACGATGACCAAGAGAGATTCCGATGTGCTTTAGGCTCCATGAAGATACTCCGCATCTTTCACACTATTGTGGTGCCCCTTTAGATAGCCAGTTGTCCTTTGAGTATCTGAAACTCTTGAAGCAATAACCAATCCCTTAGGAGGATGGTATTGGAGGGATTTATTCTGGAAAAACCCCCCAAACACTGTTTGCCTTGAAAATCCATGGCTGTGGTTGAAGATCCTTGTCTTTGAGTAGAAGGTCTTTAGTTTTGAGTTGAAGGTCTTCAGGGTTGTGGAATGAATAAGCGATCCGTAGATCTTGAGGCGTTGGACAGGGATCGTTGGACGATGAGGTTCCAAGATCTATGCCAATGGCAGATCCATCACTAGGGTTTCCTTCTGCTTGATTTGGTTCAGTCATGGCAGCCATTAGTAGACGGATGTTTGGCAACATAAAGTGTGTGGAGCCCTTTAGACCTTTGCAGTGAAGCTTCAAAGTTGTGGGAATGTAGTCATGTCCGACTCATGGAAAAATTCCTTGTCATTGGAGGATGTAGTGGATGATCTTCTTAAGCCAAGAAGCCAGTTCTGGAAACATGAACATAACCTACAAGAAAAGTTGTGCACTTCCTAGGGGGTGTGTCTGTCTCACTGTGTAGTGCATGGTGCCCGTGCCAGTGGAACTGGGAGATGGGTCTAACCTTGGGCAAGCCCTTGGTAATATCCCACTCTTGAGGACCCAGTTTGTGCGTCGTTGGAGGTGTGGTGCAAAACTTAAGGTGACAGGTCTGAAAGTCCTGCCCTTGATGTGCCCTAAGTGTGAAGTGGGGGAGGGGCTAGAGAGAACCCTAGATGCAATGAGTGTGGTGCACAATAACAGTGAAGGAAGACTACAAGCACATGTGAAGTGTCCTCCTTGTCAACCTGTTTAGTAGTAAATTCATCTTTCAGCTTTGCTATTTTTGCTCTTGTCTTGCTCTCCAGTCACCTTTTTTTTGTTTAATAAGAATGAGAGAGAGAGTACATTTGGCAAGGTATATGACACCTATTTAATCACGGGGCGGTCGCAAGCATTGTGATAAGAATGCGCGACTTTGTAGGTATTCTTTAATATCAGCTTTAGCTCTCAGAGGAGTGGTGGACAAGAAGGGGTGATTACACCTTGCAAAGCGGGTGTCACTCATATTTTCTAAGAGCTCTAGACAAAAGGAAGGGAGGAGAGTAGCCCGCATCATCAACCTAGTCATAGCTCTACTATCTATTCCTAGGTTAATATCAAAGAAGAGTGGGGGGAGATGGGCTTCCTCTGCTGCTGGTTTCTGGAATAGTAGGAATTTGATAAGTCGGAGGTAATTACAAGTGGTCAAAAATGCTGGATCAGGGCAGGAAGAAAAGTCTACAAGAAAACAGTTTATTGAGGAAAGTATATCCTCTACCCTAAACACTAAGCACTCCTCAGGGCTCCTAGCATTTACATTATATATTTTCGGGAAGTCATAATCCCCATGTAAATCTCTATCATAGTCCACTCCATGCTTACGAGGTAAGGGCATGTATATAGGATCATTGCGCTCTTCGGGGAGTGAACTACAAAATGCGGTCCATGCATCAAAATTGGTGTCCCAAATCCTCCTTCGCCATTTCGGCTATGCCTCGTAGCCTTGGACGGTTTTGGGAACCAGATTGACCTTATCTTCCCAGTACTCCTGTGGCTCTTGTCGCCACCTAGTCATTATCATGCTCCTCTCTTCTATTCATCTGTTTGCAAGTTCGTTAGCCAGATCTTTGATCTTGGATATGACTCCTAGAGGCAGGGCCCGGTCCACAGAGCGTGGGAAAGCAAACAAAAGCTCGAACGGCCTCTTATGTAACTCTTGCTGACGCCAGATGACTAACTCCTGGGGCCAGTCTACAGGATGTGTATCATTTCTCAGTGGCATGGGCTCCTTAGGGAGTTGTCATGGAAGTGTGCGTGCTCAACGTTGGGCCTCCTCAGATAACTCTTGTCTCCTTCTCCTTGCTACAACTATGTGCTCAGGTAGATGGGCATCTGCAGGTTCTTCCTGTGGGATATCGGGTTGAGGCGGACTCGGCATCCTTTGTGGCTCTTCGTCATCATCTTGCTTGAAATCCGAACCCTCTTCGACATTTTGCTCAACCACAGGTGGGATGACTGGTGGTGGTGGTGGTGGCTGCTCCTGCTCCTGAAAACCTAACTCCTTGAGCTCAGCAGAGTGGAAAGGCCCGTATAGTGTAGGTAGTAGAATTGTTGCTCTTTAGTGATTCCTGTACTCGTTGGAAGCTCCCGCTCTTGAAGATCGTATCTTAGAGCTCAGGTGGTTAGCTCCAACTTTCTTTTCACCTTTTCCACTAGATCATCGCCCTCAGCTTGCGTAACGTGGAGCACCATGTTGAGGAAGGCCTGCCGCTGGGTTTTACTGGTTATTTCTGCAGCCTCAACCCTAGCTTCTGCAAGCATTCTTTCGCATTCTGCCACCGCTAGGCATTCGGTCAAGTCCCTCACCCTGTCAAAATTTTTCCTTTCCCATTCCATAGCTCTTTCCTCCATCCTTTTCCTTTCTTCCTCCAGTTGGCTCGCCAGGGTGGTTACTACCTGTTGCTGCTCATTTGTTAAAAACCATAACTGGTTTCTTTCTCTTAACTTCTGAGCCAGCTGCTCTTCAGCAATCCCTTTGGCTTGATCAACAATGCTGAGCCTTGGGTGCATCTCACCCAGTATTTCTGATTTTTCCTACACCAGCTACTCTTGCCTTTGGATTTCAGCGAGGAATAGCCTTTTTTTATTGAAAGCCATGGCCATGAGGGCTTCTACATCTTCCTGGGAGGTCTCTAGCGCATCTTGTAATCTTTGCACTTCATCCTGTAGCCATTTTGCTTCAGCTTACTGAGACTCCTGGCCCTTCACTCTTCAGGAACTCGATTTCGCTTATTAACCTGTTCTGTTCTTCTAGCTCCTGCCACGACTGGGGCTCCGTGGCATGTTCTTGTGGAATAGTGGCTTCGCCTTCCTGAACCCCCTGGTAGAGCATTTCCACTTGAGCAACCCTTTGTTGTAGATCATTGTATTGCTGCATTAGTAGCTTTAGGCTCCTTTGTTTTGCCACCAGGCTCTGCTCCTCGTCTTCCAGCCTTTGTCTAAGGCGGCTTTCATTGTCTTGGGTTTCCTTTGTTTTTTCTGCTAGTTGGTCCTGCAGGGCCTTTATTTCTCTCCGTCTGTCGGCTCCCTGCCTTGAGACTTCTAGCCTAAGGGCTGCTGACGTTTCTTTTTCTTTCTCTAGCTCCAGGAAGGCCACTTTCTTCTCTTCTTTCGCCTTGTCCAGTTGTGTCAGTAGCTCAGCCACATATGTGTCATAGTCAATGTCGGCAGGCATGGGAGTATGGGGCGTGGTGGTCGATGCCTCTAACCTTTGTCGTTTAGGGTCTTGTCGTGACTGTGCATCTGTGGCAGTGGACCTTTTCAATCTGATTTCTGGCACTTTTCCGGCCACTTTGCTCACTAGCATCTACACCATGTTCATGGGTTGTGCCATGTCCAGGGGAGGTGTGGGTTGTGTGGCGGTTGCAGTTGTGGTTTCAGCCGTTGTCGACACAAAGGAGGAAGGAAGTGGATGTAGTAGGGACTTGCCCTTGCCTACGACCACTGGAGCTACTTGCACACTTGCACTGGCTTTGGCTTTATGGCGAGGGCTTACGAGTTCGAGCTCTCTGCCCCCATGGGTCTCTTCCACAGATCTTCGTGTAGCTTCTGCCAATTCGGCCAGTTCCTTCAGTCGCACTGCTCTTCGGCTTCTTCTTCCGCCCTTCTTTTCCTGTCCTCTTATGCCTTCTTCGACTCCTCTCTTATCCTTGCAAGCTCCTCCTCCTCTTTCCTCCTCCTTTCTTCCTCAACCCTCCTAGACTCTCTTTGAGCCCTCTTGATGTCAGCTCGTTCTTCTTTACTTAATTTCTCTTTCCTTTCCTTCTATCTCCTGTCACTTTCCTTTTGTTCTTCGGATTTGCTTGCTCATGTAGGCGGCACCTCCTGTTCTCCCTTGTCACTTATTGTTCTTTCGCTTGATTCCCCTCCTTCGTGGTGAGGTGGGCTTTGATGCGGTGGGCCTTGATGCATAGCTTGCTCCTCCATGACGCCAGCATCTTTTATTGCTTCATCTATGATGGATGTCAAAATACCACCGTATCTGATTGTAGCTGCCTTTGAGGCAGGTTTCTTCCTTGTGGAGCGTGCGGTTGAGGCAGGGGATTCTCCTCCTGTTGGTGCTTCCGCTGGAGTGAGAAGGGCAGCGGAACTTTGAATGGTTTTTTGCACGAACCCATTCCAGTCTACCTCTTTAGGGACTCTTACTACATTGCTTTCTAACAGCGGGACCCCGATCCTGTTCATCAATGCATTGTATCATTGGCCCAAGAAGAGTGTATGGATCATTTTCGCTTGCAATTTCACTGCTGGGTCCGGGATGTCAGCCAAGCTGATTCCATCCACGGTGTGCACCTCTTCTTTATTTACCCCCAGCATGGCGTAAACATCCCGTCGTCTCTCTTTCTTGGGTACAAGCCCCAGGGCCTTTTCTACGATTGCCGCATTGAGGGGCACTTCGATTCTTCTTTCCTGCTCCCCAGTCCTTACTGTGACAGTGCCACAGTTCCTGCCCTTGTCGAAGTTCCTCAAAAAATCCGCACACATGCCGTAATCCACGGCCTGCCCCACCTTTTCCACATACTTGTGGAGGTGGCATCTATCCACCAAGTCTTTGATCGCAGGTTCCTCCATGATGTCCTCATCCAGATTCAGTGTGTGTTTGAAGGTGAATTGACTGAATCCTCGTGTCTCGATGCTGATGCCGAATTTGGTCATCTCTTCTTCAAAAAATGGGAGTTTGCTCCCTTTTTCGTGTCCTGCCATGGTGGTGACCTGTCAACACACCATGCCAACATTAATGCCTAAAAATCGGCCTATTTCTAATCAAAACTCAGTTTTGAGAGAAAAAATGTATGTGTCCAAAATTGGTATATTGAATTTTAGAGATCGGCCCACAGCAGCAATTGCTATTGTTTTCCCTTGCAGTATTCTTCCATTGAAACTTAATTAATCATAACATTCTGCTAGCTAGATAGCATAACTCTCATTTTGCTCTACTCTTGCTCACATTGTTCCCCTCACATTGCTCCCCCCCTCCGTCTTGGATCTTTCAAGGAATCCTTCCTAGGATTAGCATGGGAAGGACGCGGCAAACGTTGTTTCGCATGGGTTGACTTACCTGGCCAATAACCAATCATAGAAGCTTGGATTGTATTCGAGTTGGGCATGGCAATCAAGAGCAGATAGTTGGATTGGGAAATGTAGGTCAAGACATCGTGGAAGAGATCTCCAGTATTAAGGCGGCTAGCAACATGTAATTCCTCTTCGGTGAGGAATTGGTCAATGTAGGGGTGAGCGAGCACCTGATCGTCTAAATGCTGGTTACGAGCAATGGCCAAAACCCTAAATGATATAGGTGCCACATAAGTAGGGTCATATTCGAGAGTTTTAACGGCCCTGCGTTGCTCAGCATTGGTCATTATCCGGCAACCTCTTGTCTCCCATTGGATTCTTAGAGTAAACCACTGCTACAAGAACGTGGAAGGCGAGCTTGCCATCTGTGTGAGCTCTTGCAACTCCTGTTCAGGAACAGAATGAGGAGGCTTACGATATGAAGTGATGAGTCTTCTGAGGGCAGCTTGTTCCTTTGAGATTTCGTCGTTTGCTATCAGTTCGATATAGCAATTTTGGGGAATTTAGTGGTCATAAGTTCGTATTCTTCCCATGTGCATGGTAATGCACGAACATCCAAAGCAAGTGTTTTGTCAAGAAGACCTAGGTCTAGCCTCTCATAACTTCTAGCGAAAGTAGTGAAAGTTTTGTCTAACATCTCGATGCAGGCTATTAAGTCATCCCTAGAAGTCGCAGCGAGGTCTTTAGCCAAGGAAAGGAAAGGTCGTACCGTGTAGGAAGGTTTAAGACCTACTGGTGGTGACAGTGCAAATAGGCTGGATAGCGGCAACTCCGTCATTGGTGTCTCAAGTGTGGCTGCGCACTCCAAAGCACTGTGAGGTGCTGTAGAAAGCTCTGGGGGCATGGGAGTCGTGCTGGGTTCAGAGTGGCCAATCATGGGGGTGTTTAAGTTCTCCAATTTAGGTAGGTCTAAGGCTTGTGGCATTTGCTTTGGTCAATAGATGAGCTAGGACTTACTAACCACAGCGGGCAATGGTTTGCTGACTATGTCTTGGGTACCATGTGTGCAAGCCTCCCTTGTTGGGGTGAGATTGCTTATAGATGAGCTTTTAAACTTGCCGTTTTTAGGTGTCCAAATCCAGGGACTGCCCTCATAGTATCCTTGTGCTCACAAAAGATCTTTGGGGATCCAACGCAACGTGATTGTGTGTCTACATTGATATCATTTAGACTACCTCTTAGGCCATGACGGTTGATGATTTTGGCATTTAGGATCACGCTTGGGTGGTCTACCCAGATGTGGTTTTTGCTGTTTTGGCACCCATATCTGTCAATAATCGCGTGGTGGGGGGAGTTGCTTAAGATGATGCGCCGAACACACACAGAATGCACAAGGAGAAGCTCACTCAAGAGACAAGAAGAGAGATGGAGGCCAAAACGTTTTCTTGGTGATTTCTTCTTCTTCTTCCACACTCTTTACAATGTACACAAAGTATAGATAAGATGCAACATAAAGGAAAGTGGCCTACTAAGTCAAACAATGCATAACCGACTACACTAGTCGACTGGTGCTATAACTATGCCAGCTGTAAATAGGTGTAACAACCTGAATACAATAAGTAATGAGTCAGTGGCCATGTGAGAGTCATAATGACCACCGACATGCTAAGTGTAGACGTGTGGACCCATCTAACATGGCGGTCCATCATCAATGTCCACATGTGTTGAGCTTGTCATCTCAACAACTCCCCCTCAAGCTCAACTGCATCTCTGCAACTCCAAGTAAGCTTCGAAACTTTTGAAGCTTCTCTGTACCCAATGCCTTCGTGAAGATATCAGCTATCTGATCCTGTGTGCTGACATATACCAAGTCAATCTCACCTGCTAGTACCTTCTCTCTCACAAAGTGGTAGTGTACCTCAATATGTTTTGTCCTGGCATGGAACACAGGGTTCCTAGCCAACTGTATACTGCTCATGTTGTCACAATAAATGACAACTGGACCTTCCACCTGCACATCCAAATCAGCCAATAACTTTTGCAGCCATACTACCTCACATGCTGCAACAGCAGCACCTCTATACTCAGCCTCTGTACTTGACAAAGCAACTGTAGATTGCTTTTTGCTACTCTAAGCAACTGCTGCACTACCAAGAGAGAACATATATCCACTAGTAGATCTTCTATCAGACATACTACCAGTCCAATCTGCATCTGTGTATCCAACACTTGTACATTTGTACCTGCCTCATAGAAAAGTCCATAATGTAATGTGGACTTCACATATCTCAATATGCATCTGACTGCATCCAAGTGTGGCTTTCTAGGTACTTGCATAAACTGACTCACAAGACCAACAGCGTAGCTCAAGTCTGGCCTTGTAATGGTCATGTAGATCAAACTCCCCACTATCCTCCTGAACATAGTAGGGTCTTCTATCTCATCCCCAACATTAGCACTCAACTTTACATTCTGCTCCAACGGAACTAAAAGTGGTTTGCATGCAGTCATACCATACTTGGACAACATATCCAAGCCATACTGTCTTTGGGACAGCCATATACCATCATCACATCTGATCACCTCAATGCCAAGGAAGTACCTTAGCTCACCTAAATCCTTCATCTCAAACTTCATCTTCAAACAACCCTTGACTTCAGCAATCCCACTATCACTATCACCTGTAATAATCAAGTCATCCACATAGATGACTATGATGACCAAACCTGCATCTCCCTTTCTCACATAAAGTGAGTGATCAGCATTAGGAACATAAAAGCCAATATTGACAAGATACTCTCTGATCTTGTCAGACCATGCTCTAGGTGCTTGCTTGAGCCCATAGAGCGCCTTCTTCAACCTGCACACATACGTGGGATGCTCTAAATCTTCATAACCTGTTGGCTTATCCATATACACTTCTTCCTGCAAATCACCATGCAAGAAGGCATTCTTCACATCCATTTGCTGCAACCTCCAACCTTTGGCTGCTGCCAAAGCAATCACACATCTGACAATTATCATCCTAGCAACTGGACTGAAGGTTTCATCATAATCTATGCCATATGTCTGAGCATAGCCTTTTGCAACCAGCCTAGCTTTGTACCTGCTAATAGAACCATCTGCATTGTGCTTAATCTTATAAACCCACTTACATCCAATAGCTTTCTTTCCCTTTGGCAATGATACTAGATCCCAAGTCTTATTGGCCTCTAATGCAGCCATCTCCTCATCCATTGCTGCATCCCAATGAGCATGACCAACAGCCTCCTCAAAACATGTAGGCTCAACATCCTCAACTAGTTTCACCATATAAGCATAATGGTGAGCTGCATAACCTTCAAAACCAAATCTTTTAATAGGGTATCTCACCCTGCTAGACTTGCGTACCACTGGATCACTCAATGGAGTCTTTGCATTAACGCGTGCTCTCTGCACACCTAGAGTCCTCACTGAAGGAATGCCAAGCTCATCATCCAAGCTCTCTGAGCCACTGGAGTCTCCATCAAGAACTGCATCAATGCCTTCTGACACTTTACTCTTTCCTTTGTCTTTACTTGTAGTACTACTAGATGCACCTGAAGATGTAGAGCTACTCCTTAGTCTCCCAGACCAAGGACTACCAGATGATGTCTCTGGTCCACTAAGAGTTCGTGATTCTTGCTTTTCAGCCTGCACATGAGTGTCATGATCATCATCATCATCCAATGCATCACCACTAGATGCATACCAACTGCTCATTTCATCAAAGATGACATCCCTGCTCACTCTGAACTTACATGTGACAGGGTTGTAACAGCGATACCCTTTCTGCTCTAAAGAGTATCTAATAAAGACACACTTTTCAGCCTTGGATCCAGTTTCTTCCGCAACTCATCTGGCACATGAACATACGCAATGCAGCCAAACACTTTCAAGTGTGAAACATCAGGCTTCTTACCTGTAAAACATTCTTCGGGGGTCATACCATGAACTGCAGCTGTGGGAGTTCTGTTCATAATATAAACAGCAGTATGAACAGCCTCAGACCAAAAATGCTTACGCATATTCTTTTCAGCCATCAAGGCACGTGCAACTTCTGCAATATGCCTATTTTTCCTTTCTGCAACCCCATTTTGCTATGGGGTATACCTGCATGTGAACTGTCTCTTTATCCCATGAGACCTCAAAAAATCACTGAACTCATTTGAGAGGTACTCTCCCCCTCCATCTGACCTCAAGCACTTTACTTTCAAGCATGTTTCTCTTTCAACTGCAGCCTTGAAAGTTCTAAAGTGCTCAAAAGCTTCACTTTTTTCCTTCATAAAATATACCCACAACTTTCTAGAACAATCATCAATGAATGTGACAAAGTATGAACTGCCTCCAAGAGATACATTTTGTGTAGGCCCCCAAATGTCTGTATGCACAACATCAAGAATATTTTTGCTTACATCTCTGTCATGTGAAAAGGGTTGTCTTGTCTGCTTACCAAACTGACATGCTTCGCATACCTTATGAAATTCTGCAACTTTAAATATAGGCAAACCTGTAACCAACCCTTTGAACTGCATTAATTTCAGCCTTTGTACATTTGCATGTCCAATGCATTTGTGCCAAATTTCAATGTCTGCAACAACACCTTTTCCTTTGGCATACATAGCAGCATTCATAGTAGGAATTCCAACATCCAGAGTAAACATACGTCCAACTCTACTTCCCTTTGCTCCAACCTGCACTTGTCATTGAAATCTTCTACAAAGCAGCCCTTTGAATTAAATCTGACTTGCAGCCCTTTCTCTTTTGACCGACTGACACCAAGTTCTTTGTAATAGATGGCACATGTAATACATCTGAAAGACTCTTTGTCTTACCATCATGCAAGGACAAGGGAACTTTTCCAATGTGTGAAATTGGGTGGCATGAGTCATCACCCGTCTGCACATAACCCGCATTCTGCAAATCCTGCATCTCTCCAAACCATTCTGCATGGCTGGTCATATGATTGGATGCACCTGAATCAACATACAAAACATCTTCATGTGTTCCCTTTCCTGTAACAGCATTCAGCATATGCTGCATAACAAACAAACGTTTATTTTTGTCTTCATTCTGTCGTGAAGATGATGCATAGTTTCCTTGCTGCAACTTACCACTGTGAATATCATCTTTCTTAGCATAACATTGGGCTGCAATACGACATGTTTTGCCACAGTAGTGACACACAATACCAGAATTGTTAGAGCCTCTATTTTGCCATCCACCTCTTCCTCTAAAGCTCCCCCTGCCTCTAAAGTTACCACGACCTCCTGAAACCTGCATATCGCCAAATTGCTGATTCAATCTGTTTTGCTGGTCATCACTACCACGTCCTGTACCACGGCCTCTTGAAGAGAACCTGCCACATCCCCTTCATGAACTAGAGTAGAAAGCTTGGACCTGTTCACCACTTCTTTCAGATATCTCACTCTGCATGTTGATCTCTTCAGTGATCATAAGGGAGACCAACTCATCGAAATCTGGAAATGGCTTTCTAAAATATACGGAAGTTACAAAAGACTTCCAAGCCTTTTCATTGTTAAGTCCACCCAAGGTAGACGACACTAAATCATCATCATCGGGCATTGCATCAATCGCTGCCAATGCATCTGCAATGCTTCTTACCTTCAGTGCATACTCATTGATAGACATCTTCCCTTTCTTCAATGTATTCAACTCTTGCTTGAGTTGAATCTTTCGAGCCTTTGTATTTACAGAAAACATACTTTCAAGTATGGTCCAAGCTGCATATGAATTCTCTACATTTCTAATGTGTCCCAGCATATTATTGTCAATTACTGCAGACAACCAATACATGACCTTCTTATCTTTTGCATTCCATTCTTTCCGTGCCTTTGTCTCTTCTGCCGCGTTGGAGGATCACTCATTTCCGGCTCCTTTTCTTCACCTGAAACAAACTCGTAGAGGCCTTTTCCAATAAGGAAGTTCGTGACACGGAACTTCCATGAAGGGTAGTTGTTCTTGTCGAGCTTCTCAATGATGGGGCTTCCACTGTTCTCTGCCATTATCACAAAATTAATACCAACAGCAAGCAAATCTTCTGCAACCCTTGACCTGTAGTGCACAGCAATACACCAGACAGCCTTTTTCACTGTCTGCTCAACAATACATGCAATCTGTAACCTGTTTGCAGATAAACCTTGTGTTTACTCACTGATAAACACCTTTGAACTTATAGATCTGAAATCTGTAACTTGCACACCCACTTTCGGTCAATACAGTCGAAGTCACAGCGTACCCTGAAACTGTTGTCCGCAACCTTGCGGCTCTAAAACGGGCCCTGGAACGGCCTCAAATGCCCAAAATAACTGCGGCGGCCAAGCCCTAAAGGGCTTGTTTTTAGAATACACAGCGCTCTTTGCGCACACCAAATCTCACTGCAATGTGAGATTTTTGCTCTGCCCTGCTTCCGGTGCCTCCACAGGCACTATCCAAGAGAAGGAGTGGAAGAATGGGAGAGCTTCTTACCCGTGGCTTGCTTGCTCGAACCTTGCTTCTTCTCCTTTGCTTCAACCTTCGAAATCAGCCTCTCTCAGTGGTGCGGCTCTGATACCATATCAATAATCGCATGATGGGGGGAGTTGCTCAAGATGATGCGCCGAACACACACAGAATGCACAAGGAGAAGCTCACTCAAGAGACAAGAAGAGAGATGGAGGCCAAAACGTTTTCTTGCTGATTTCTTCTTCTTCTTCCACACTCTTTACAATGTACACAAAGTATAGATAAGATGCAACATAAAGGAAAGTGGCCTACTAAGTCAAACAATGCATAACCGACTACACTAGTCGACTGGCGCTATAACTATGCCAGCTGTAAATAGGTGTAACAACCTAAATATAATAAGTAATGAGTCAGTGGCCATGTGAGAGTCATAATGACCACCGACGTGCTAAGTGTAGACGTGTGGACCCATCTAACATGGCGGTCCATCATCAATGTCCACATGTGTTGAGCTTGTCATCTCAACAATATCAACTTGGACTCCTTGGCCTTGTGAGCACTCTTGGTGGGTTTGGGCCTAGGGTCGACAGCCTAGCACGAGGCCGTAGTTTTCTTCTGTTTAGACTTGGCCTGGAGCGTGGTCGTAGGGGTTTCTACCGGTGGCATCGTAATGGTGGAGGAATCAAGACAGCCCTTGCTGAAAGTCATCACTATATGCACATTGCCGATAGCACGATGAATGCAGTTTAGGTTGTAATCCAAATTACAGTTTGTTTGCTCCTTGAAAGTGCGACCCAATAGTGACGCATTACCGGCTCCTGTAGTGTCAAGCAACACATGGAAGAAAGCTGGTAAACTTTCAGAATCGATGGAAACGACTATCTTGCATTTGCCTAGGAGTGAATAAGCAATACCCCAAACGGGGTGAGTTTGGCATTAGTGGGCTGTAGTTTTGGTTGACCAATGCGTGTCCAATGGTCATACGTCAGGATGTTGTAGTCGGCACCTTCATCAATCAAGGCATCGAAAGAATATGTCACTCCTACTGTGACTGTGATTCGCAGGTATGCCGGTGCCACTGCTTCTTTGTCCAGATCTGTAAGGTCGGTTATAGTAGCCATGCAAATGTTCATTGGAGGTTCTAGCATGGGTGGCGGTGTAATGGATGGGAAGGAGGATAGTACTTCTTCATGCGGCTGCCATTAAAAAATCCTATTCCTTCGCCTCCAAGTGTCTCCAACCCAACATTCCTTGTCCTACCAATCATGTGTACCCTGAAAGGCCCTAGCCCCCAAAACTTCATCTTCTGTTTATGTCCTTTTACAGAGTATAGTAGAACAAGGTCCCCTTGTTCAAAGTCTCGCTGTTTGACATGCCTGTCAAACCACATCTTTCGTCAAGCCTTCTCACAAATCAAAGAGTGAGTGGCGAGGAGTCGGGTCTCTGTTAGGCGTTCTAGCTCCACTAAGCGGGTGGTCCAAGCCTCTCTTCCCTCCCAATGCTCCTGGACTGCTAGTCTTAAGCTAGGGATGAAAAATTCTAAGGGCAGAATGGCTTCAGTTCCATACGTTAGTCTAAAAGGCGTTTGTCCTACTATCATTTTATAAGTTGTGCGATAGGCCCACAAGGCCGCCATTAGCTTGTTGTCCCAGTCACTTCTTGAAGTGGGCACGACCTTTGTAAGCACGTTGACTAGGATTTTATTTGTGGATTCGGCTTGGCCGTTAGCCTGAGGGTAATAGGGAGAGGACTTCCAATGCATTATTAGGAAGGTAGAGAGTAGGTGGGCAATCACTTAATTAATGAAGTGCCTTGGTCGCTTACAAGTTCAATTAGACAGCCAAACCGTGAAATGACCTGCTCCCACAAGAACTTTGTAGTGGTCCTAGCATCATTCTTCCTCGTGGCTCGTGCCTCTGCCCACTTTGTTAGATAGTTGGTTGCCACTATGATGTAGTGAGCTTGGGAATATTGTGCCGCAGGACTAATTGGTCCAATAAAATCGATGCCCCATTTTTCAAAGGGTTGTCGAGCTATGACAGGGGTCAACTCCATCTTGTCTTTCCGCACAGGCACTTTGGTCCGTTGGCACTCATCGCAGTGCTTTATGAATTTAGCTGCATTGCGGAAGAGGGTGGGCCACCATAGCTCGGATTGTAGCACCTTTCGGGCTGTCGTGTCCCCGCTAAAGTGTCCTCCAGCGATTCCTCCATGTGCTTCGTTCAATGCATATTGCATCTCGTGCTCACACACGCACCTGCGCAATAAACCGTCTTGTCCCAACCTGTAGAGTTGGCCAGCTATCAGTTGGTATGGCTGAATTTTCAAGATTAGTCTTTTCAGCCTGGCCTTCTCAATGGGTCGCTCAGGTAGTCCATTTTCTAGCACTTGCACTATGTCATCAGCCCAATATGGCGTCAAATCAGCTTTAAATAATTCTCTCTCACTAGACAGGTTAAAGAGATGAGCATCCGGTAAATCTTCAGGCATGCTTTGTCGAGCGGCTTCTCCTGTGGGTATGTGGGACATGTGGTCAGTCATGTAATGCTGCTTTCCTTTGCGTACAACCACAAAGAAGTCAAACTCCAGTAGAAGGAGTAACCATCTAGCTATGCGTCCCGTAGCGCAAGGCTTGTTCACAAGATACAACAAGGCTTGATGGTCAACAAAGAAGACAAAGGGAGTGGCCAACAGGTAATGCCTAAATTTCTTTACCACAAATACCATGGCCAACCCCTCCCTTTCCGTCATGGAATAGTTCATCTCGGTCTCTGTGAGCTGCCTGCTGGCAAAACTCATCGGATAATCCAAGTTATGTTCACCAAGCTGGCATAGCACGGCTCCAATAGCGAACTTAGAGGCGTCTATGTGTACATGAAACGTTATGCTCCAGTCTGGGGCTCGTAAGATTGGTGCAGTCGTAAGAGCCTTTTTCAACTCCTCATATGCGCACTGGCATTCCTATGTCCACTCAAACACTATCAATAGCTTGTACAATGGTCTAGCTATTAGTGAGTAATTTAGTACAAAGCGTCGATAATATCCAGTGTGTCCCAAGAAGCACTGAACTCCCTTGTAGTTATCGGGTGGCGGTAAGTCAACAATGACTCTGACTTTGGAAAAGTCAGTAGCAATGCCATTCCTTGACACTACGTGCCCTAAGATGCATCCGTGTTTTACCCAGAACTGGCACTTTAAGGGGTTCAATGAGAGGTGGTATAGCCTACACCTTTCAAAGACAGCTCTCAATTTCTCCAAGTGTTCGGCCCAACTAGAGTGTAAACATAAGTCGTCTACAAACACTTCCAGTTCGCGCCTAAGCATGTCCTTAAAGATAGTGCACATTAGGCATTGGAAAGTTGCAGGTGCGTTCATTAGCCCAAAAGGCATGACAATGTAGGTGAACACACCCCATTCCGTGGCAAAGGCAGTCTTGTGCATGTCGTCTGGGTGCACTTGCACTTGATTATATCCCGAGAAACCATCCAGAAAACTGTAGGCTTCTTTTCCTGCTACCCTCTCAAGCATGTGCTCGGTGTAAGGTAAAGGATAGTTATCCCTCTTCGTAGCGGCATTCACTTTCTTGTAGTTCACGCACACTCGGATTTTTCCATTTTTCTTCATGACAATCACGATAGGTGATACCCAGTCCGTGTGCTCGATCTCATATATGAATCCTGCCCTCATGAGTTTATCAATCTCCTCTTTTACTGCATGGGTGTGCTTGGGATTCATGGGGTAAGGTCGTTGTTTCGTTGGCACTGCATCTGGGACCATTGGGATATTATGAGTCACGACCCTAGGGTCGACTCTCTTAAGTTCCGTCCAATGTCCAAGCAAATATGCCAATGTACTCTTGCAGGAGCGCAATGAGTTTGGTCTCTTCATCCTCCGCCAAGTCATCTGCGATGAACACCGGTCTTGGCTTTTCACCTTCCCCAGCCAAGTTAACCTCCTTGACTTTGGCGGGTCCTTCGATCGATTCACTAGTCTGACCTTGTCTTTTTGCACCTAACAGAATCACCACTCTGTCACCCTTTTTAAACTTTGTAAACTGTTTGGGCAGATCCTGCGGTTTCTTCTGCCTTTCTGCTTCTTAGTCCCTTGCTTGCTTTCTGGCTTCCTCTTTTAGCCTCCTGCGCCTCAGGTGGACTGGCAAGTCTCCCTTGGTGCGTTTGATCTTAGAGGGTCGCGGTATCTCGGGATCACTCTCAGTGCTAACTTCCGACTTTGAGTTAAACTCGCATTCCTCACTTGAGGAAGGTGTTGAAACCCAGGGGGTCATAGTTCCGTAGGTGCATCCGTCTTGAGCACTGGGATTACCCATGGTTGTGCTACTCCGGCTTGCTCGTAATCCACGGCTCCTATGCATTCTAGCCAAGATCTGTCACCCTCTATCCGCATGGCTCCTTTTTCGTTCTGACTGGTCCCTTCTTTCCTAGGCTTCGAGTCTGCTCTGATTTGTTCTATCGCTTTTCCTTCCGTGTCGTACTCTATTGTGTCTATCTCTTCTTCACTCTCTTCTCCCACAGTCCTCATACTCCTCATCATCCAAGTCCTGTCCTTCTGACTGCTCATCACCCCCTAAGCTTCCCTCTTCAATCTCCTTGTCATCAGTAACTAAAGCCCAGTTATATAACAAATTCAGGTCGTGGACCTTGGTCCATTTCCATTATGGTTTAGCTAAAAGATCACGTAGAGGTTTTAAGTTAGCAGCCAAATTGCCGTCCAATTTATTGGCCAGATACTCTACGACTTCCTGAAGCTCTAATTTGTTGTTGGGGATGTGGGACGAGGCTGGTTTGCCCGAGTTGAGAGAACGTCCTGCCATCATGCAAAGTGGCACAATTGGCTCCTCAGTTGGCATGGTTGCGGCCTTAGCAGCCTGTCGATATGGTTCTTCCTCATCCGAGAATGGTAGGTCAATGGTCGCCAAAAAGTGCATTCAATCCCTCTCATCCTCAGGGCAAGGAATATATTTAGCAAGCGATCCATAGGGTTTGGTCATTTGAGTATCGCCGTTCAGCATAGTCGAGATGGCAGCTAGGTCAACAGGTGTCGTCTTCCAAGTGTCCATCTCTACCCTCATTGCACTAGTTCTATTCCCTAGGAAAATCAACCCATTGCCCCAGTCCTCTATGACACGTGCATTCCTCATCCAAGGTCGGCCTAATAGTATGTCGTAATCATCTCCCTTCATGACAATGAAGTTTACCAAAAATTTCACACCGGCAATCTTTACCGGCCAATTCTTTAAGATCCCAAATGGTCTTACCCTCATTTCGTTTGCTAACGTGACATTAAATCTAGCAGTCTCTACAGGAGGGTTTCCCCATGTCTCTAAGACTGCATGGTTTAGCACACTAGCACTGGTGCCTGTGTCTACAATTCCTTTTCGAGTCATGTCTCCTAAGGCTAGGACGAGCAAAACTGCATGCATTTCAGTGCCTTCCCAAAAAGCATTGATGTGCAAAGACTTAAGATTTGAGTGTAGAGTTAGACTTGGGATCCGTGTAACTGCATCATGATCTTGCGGATCAGCACCCGCAAGTCTTGTGTGTCCCTCGATCAAGTCTTTTAACTCCTGCCACAAGGAATGATTTTGCCTAAGCAGATCTTCCAAGCTTAGAGTTACTGGAGTGGACAACAAGGTTGTGAGGAGGTTATTGGACCCTTGTCTTCCTCTGAGGCTAGCAGTTCTAGGCCATGCGTTCTGTCTGCCCTGGTAAGTTTCCCCCCGGCCTTGCTGCTGCTGAGTCGCTCCCAGTGGTGCAGGTATACTCGCAGCCTATGGTTTTGAGGGTGAGACTAGTGTGCTCACACTGGAGAAGTCGTCCATAGGATCTTCCAATATGGGTTCAGCATCCTTGAGGTGCTTTTGGGCGTCCTTGACCCACTCCTTGACCTTGGCTATAGCCTCGAGTTGCCATTTGGGGTGGGGGTATTCCTCTACCTTGGAACTCCCTAGCTCAGTTGTCTTAGGAGCCGAGGTCTCTGCCTCTGTGTCCGTGACCTTCTTCCCTGTTACTAGTGTAGTCGCTTCCTCGGTTTTAAGGGTTATCTTTGCATCGGTTCTCTTTTTTCGTCTCCTCTGGCTTTTCTTCCCCATTGAGCTTGCATCATGGTTACTTGGCCCTGGCAAGGAGATGCCTGCTTGTTTCGTTTGAGCTCGCGTCATTGCATGTAATGGGATGGGCGTATTCTCACTACCAAACGTTTCCACTCCAAAGAACCCCAACGGCACCGATGGCATATTAGGAGGGCTAGTTGATGGCTTCCGCCTAGGACAGTCAGAGAAACAAATTTGTGATACCACACTCTGTGCATCAGAGGTCCGCTTTGTCCTTGTTAGCTTGTTCTCGTTCTGGGCAGCGTGATGAAATGTGGCCTGGGTGGCCGCAAGTCCAGCACATGACTGGATCTTGGCTGGGCCCTCCAAAGCCTCTGCCTCTTCCTCTTCCTAAAGCCATCACCGGCACTGGCCTATAGTCCATCAGGACTGGATTGCCCTCCTCGTCATAGGATATGTACAGATTGACATATGTCTCTTCCTCATTAGGCTCCTCCACAAAGTGAACAGGAGCATCGCTAGATGGGTGAGTTACAAAAGGCCCTGGTGGCCTGGGTATACCAGTCGGTGCTGGAAGAGCTAACTAGGCTCCCCTGCCAAAGAAATCAGGTGGCCTATTACCTAAGTACGGAGGGTTGTACTGCTGTGTGTATGGGAATCTCCTCGGCATTCTGCAATGCACTGCATCATGCCTGAATCTACTGCAATTTGAGCACGGCCGAGATCTAGGATCTTGGCACTCAACTGGGAGGTGATTGCCGTCGCAATATACACATTGTACATGCACCTCACAGGCTTCCTCACGAGCTCTTGCAACCGTGCAATCTCCATTCTCATCTCTGCCATCCCTTGGTCGTGGTCTACACTCTTTCCCTTATCCTGCATGCTAGCAGTTGCTTTTTCCCCCAAAGTGGTTGATCTCTCAGGGTCCCTCTGGCTTGCACTATCTCGGTTGGTAGTCCTCATACTATGTTCCCTAAGTTGATCATCTACGCGTATTGCCTCCTCGAAGACTCGAGCTAGCACGTCTCGTTGCAAGGTGGAGTTACTGGCCAAAGCCTTGTAGAGCTCCTCACTCCGAATCCCATTCATGAACACTGTAGACACTGCCCTCTCGGTAGGTCGCTCATTGGCAGGGATTCTCTTGTAGAGGTTGTGCACCTGAGTGACATAATCCCTAACGTCCTCCTTCTCCCTTTGATTGATATTCATCAACCTAACAATGAGGTTATCTGAATACCCCACCTCCAAAAACCTCTTGATGAAGAGGCCCTTAAGGCGAGCAAAGTTTGTACGTTCTACGTCATCCAGACTAGAATACTAGGTCCTCCCCTTATCACCTAAGCACAGGTCGAAGGCTTGAGCTCCCTGCGCAGGGTCAGTAAGACCGTTTGCCTCACATACTTGCTCAAACTGCTCCATGAAGCTGTACGGGTCACTGCTACGTTCGTATCGAGCTAGTTGTTTTGCTACTATGGGGATTCTAGCCTGCCCTTTAGCCCCTTGCGTGACTCCCAATCTTGATAGTAGTGCAGTGGCTAGGGCAATAGCGCTCTGTTCCACGGACGTATTGTCCATGAGTCGCTTTGCCACCAGTTCACTCAATGTCATGCCAGCCTCTGCTGCCCGTTCCCTCTCTATGTTCGGTCCGGACTTGGCTGCCCCAGCTAGGTCTAGCACTCGTCTAGCCTCGTACATATCTACGTCTTGCTACAGCCTTCTAGCCCTTTTCTCATGGTTGTAGGCAAAAGACAAGTGTCAAGACACTTGTCACACAAGTTTCCAAGTGTCCCACCACTTGTCACATCTCATGACATGTGGCTGGACACTTGTCTTGTGCTACTCCACTTTTCCCTTTTGTACTAGCTCTCCCCTCTCTTATAAATAAGAGCTCGTTTTTCTTCATTCAACATCATTTTTCTTTGCTGTAAACTCATGTACAGCACCCACAGATAGCCAGAAACTGGCCCCATCCATCCCCATCATCATCCCCCACTTCTCCATTATCAAATTCCTCCATATTTCCTCTTCTATCACTGCTGTTTTACAGGATAGCAAGCCTGTAAATTCATTACAGCACCTCCTTCTCGAGCTCTTTCTTCCATTTTAGCAACAAGAAGCAAGCCCTATCCATGTACTGCTGATCAACGATGGAGAACGGTCCTGGTGAGTAGATCGTAGTCGTGGACCAGTTCCTGGACCGAAGTTGGAAATTCTCCTAAGTCTAATTGGTCTTCCCCTTGTTCGCCTCTTGATCCCGACATTATTTCTGCTTCCAACTCCACGAGGTTGTCAATGAATCCAATCAGCTCCTGCAGCGTCCACTCCTCTATCTTGTTGCTTCCCGTGTCTTCATATCTTCTGCAGGTACTACTAGTAGGGCACTCAGGCACCTGTCTAAGTCTTGGGGTCTTCTCCTACTAGTGGGTTCCTTAATGTTATTAGATATCCTGGTGTGTTCATTGTTATTTGAAAGCAGCTGCGATCCTTATTCACACGTTGTGCTTAGTGCTTTCGTGGTGCTTGGTGCGAAAACAGGCTTTTCTCTTTTCTTGCTGTGCAGACTTAGTGGGGCACAAGAGTGAAGTGCCGATGCAGGAAGCATTTAATGCGAACTCCACCTTGTTTCCACCCACATTCCCAGCCTAATTTGAGTTCTCAACTCGGTTCCCGGCTATTCTACGGTCCTTCTGTGGGTCTGTGCTGCGTTTTCAGTTCTACCCTAAGTTCGATTGGTCTCTGAGGTTCTAATGGTCAAACTGGGTCTTGGGGGTGTTCAAGGTTGCGTCCTGGGGGTCAGGTCTGTGCCAGGGCCAACAAAAGATCCTTATCTTTTCCTTCTGGCAGGATGGTCCAATTCTGGGAATCGGTCTGACTCTAGGACTCGGACAGTCCGATTCTTGCAGTCGGACAGGTCTGGTCTGACTCTAGTAGTCGGACGAGGTGTCCGATTCTGGAAATCGAACAGGGTTGGTCCGACTCCCTCAGTCAGATGGTCCGATTCTGGGAATCGGACAGTCCGCCCGACCCCAGGGCTCGGGTGGTCCGATTCTGGGAATGGGACCACTGTGAGTTGGTCCGACTGCGTCGGCGGCGAGCGTGATTCCGACACATTTGGATCCCTCTTAATGTCTGTTGCACACAATCACTACAGACTTCCCATATCTGATTAGAGCACTATTGAAAAACACCAGACTCACCTGGAGTAGCACGAATCGATGGCACCCAGAATCATGGTAGCGCTCCCTCTTCTTATCAACCAGAAGCCCTCTCTCTCTCTCTCTCTCTCACAAGGCTAACCAAAGAAATGAGGTTTGTCCTAGCCTCCCAAGCCACTTAAGGTCCTTTCCTAGCACTCCAAAATCTTATAGCCAGTTCCCTTTCCCTGTTTCACCCAAAAACTTGAATCTGGTCCCCTGTTTCCTTGTTTCCAGTAGCAGCCAGAACCTCTGTTTTCTCTTTTCTTAACCTAATCTAACCTTAATCTAGTGCAGCCAACATGCAAAACAGAAATGCAGAATGGTAGTCCTAATCTAATGCTTCCCACAAACCCAAATACTTACTTATTTCACAGATTAAACCCTCCTAAATCTCCTAGTTATCTCGAGCACCGGTTCAGGCTGCAAACCCTACTTCTATGCTCGATTTGATGCACGTGGTGCTCAAGGCTCGATTCCGTCGGTCCCGGCAACGGAACCAAAATGGAGGAGAGTTTCAAGCTCTACCCCGAGACCTATGGACCACTTATTGCTCAAGTGTTTCGAATCGAGCGGCCATGGCTACCTCTCACATAGCCGACGCGCAATGCCTACCTTACGAGTGTAGTAAGCTTACCTTGATGCTCGATCAAGTACCCTCCTCTTTCTTGCACACCGGTAGCTCCACGATCCTTGAGGCAAGCTCAAGCAACCTCAATCCCTCTCCCATGAGATTCATCCTCCATAGCCACACGCAAGATAAGAGAAGAGAAGAGAGGAGGGGAAGATGAAGAGAGTAGATGGAGAGCTTCTTCTCCAAGATCCCTCACTCCCACACAATCACTCCCTCACTCCCTCACACTCTCCCAATCCCTCTCTCAAGCACAAGCAAGAAGGCAAGAAACAAGAGGAGAAGAAGAAGAAGAAGAAGCTTTGGCCACACACAAGAATGAGCTTCTCATTCACTTTTCAACTTTATATACATGCCCTACTTTTCATGGGCGGTCATCCCCCTTTTTTACATGGCCGACCATTAGCCTAGGCCCATTTCTCATTTCCCATTGTTCTAGTCTATCCTTTCCCCAACTAATGCATACAATTTGCACAGGAGTGAGCCTGGCGCTCTCTTACAAGGATTTGGGAGCATTTTTGCACTTAATGGTGCGCTTTTTACTCTTTTACTCTCCTTGGGCGACTCTAAGACTTCTTGAGGGTCGTGCCCATGCATTTAATTTTTTCCAAGGTCTAGTTGCCAGTTAAGGCGCCTTTTTCTTCTTTTCTTTTTTCCATTTCCCGCTCCTCTATGCTGTGGTAAACAGAAGAAGAAGAACGAGAGGAAATGCTTGACTTTACAGAAGATGATGACGACATTGGTACTACTTTAGTTACTTTGTCGAGTATGCCAACTCCACATTCTTTGTTGAGAGTGAAATGTTTAGTGCAAGGTAAAGAAAAGATTATTTTGCATGATGATGGTAGCACACATGATTTTATTTCTGCAAAGTTAGTGAAAGAATTGAATTTACAAACTGTTTCTACACATTATCGCATTAAAGCAGCATTCCTAAGCACAAGATATAATGGAACAAGATTAAATTTATTTTCAAGGAAAACCAATTACATTACATGGTATGCACGCTTCTAATAATTTTCCACTGCTTACTCATACCCAAGCTAAATGTGCATTACGTAAAGGTAGTAAATCTTATTTAATTTTGGTGAATGAACTTCAAGCTAAAGAAAAACATATGCATCCTAGGTATAAACAATTTCTTGCACAATTTAAAGATTGTTTTGTTGATGATTTACCACCTAGACTACCACCTTCACGACCTGAAGATCACAAAATAGATTTAATTCCTGGTACACAACCGCCATGTAAAGCACCATATAGGCATAACCAAATAGAACAGAAAGAAATTCAAAATAAAGTAGAGGAATTGCTCAACAGAGGATTAATTAGACCTAGTAGTTCTCCATTTGGTGCACCTGTTTTATTGGTAAAGAAGAATAATAATACATATCGCATGTGCATTGATTATCGTGCCCTGAATAAAATTACTGTTAAGAATAGATATCCAATTCCTAGGGTAGATGATCTTATGGATAAACTACAAGGTTCTGCTATATTCAGTAAGATAGATCTTAAATCTGGTTATCATTAAGTGAGATTGGATAAATCTGATATATTCAAAACTGCATTTAGAACACAATTTGGACACTATGAATTTCTAGTGATGCCTTTTGGTTTAACTAATGCACCTGCTACATTTAGTCGAATGATGAATCGCATATTTCTGAAATATCAGCATTGTGTTATAGTATTCTTTGATGATATATTGGTATTCAGTAAAAATGAGAATGAGCATTATGAAAATCTGTCTTTAGTTTTCAAGTTGTTAAAAGATAATCAGTTATATGCTAATCCAGAAAAGAGTGAATTCTTTCAAACAGAAATTAAATATCTAGGTCACATTGTTTCATCAGAAGGTATTAAGGTTGACCCTAGAAATATAGAAGCAATTTTAAATTAGCCCATACCCAAAAATGTGCATGAGTTACGTTCTTTTCTAGGTCTTGCTAGTTTTTACAGAAAGTTTGTAAGAAATTTTTCATTACTTGCATTGCCTTTGACTAAACTTTTAAAGAAATGTATTGTTTATAACTGGTTTGATAATCAACAAAAATCTTTTGATTTATTGAAACACACATTAACCCATGCTCCTATATTACAACTACCTGATTTCAATAGACCATTCTTTTTAGTTGTTACTGATGCTAGTGGATCTGGAATAGGAGCCATACTTATGCAAGATAATCATCCCATAGCCTACTCTAGCTGTAAACTGAAACCATCTTAACTTAAATATTTTACATATGATAAAGAATTGCTAGCTGTAGTACAAGCCTTACGTCAATGGAAACATTACTTAATGGGTTCTGAATTTATGATTAAAACTGACCAACAAAGTATTAGACATCTCCTTAGTCAACCCCAAATATCTGACCGACATATTAAATGGGCAGCTTTCATTCAAAGTTTTCATCCCCTTATCCAATATCAACCCGGAAAAGAGAATGTAGTAGCCGACGCTTTAAGTAGAAGACCGACAATTCATAATATTTATGTCATATCATTTGATTCCCTTATTCCTATGAAAGATACTTATCATCAGGATATTACTTTTCAATCTGATTGGAATAAATTAGTTGCAAATAATTGGATTCCTATTGATTCACTGTCTTACAATAATGGATTCATGTTTTATGAAAAGAGATTGTGTGTGACAATTCCATTTAGATCATTTGTTTTGAATGAGATTCATTGTCCTCCATATCAAGGTCATAGAGGTATTATATCTACTTTGCATACATTGACTGAAGATTTTTATTGGCCATATATGGACACTGATGTATCTAACTTTGTTTCTGAATGTTTAGTTTGTCAACGAGCTAAAAGACACCATGGTAAACAGTATGGTTTACTGATGCCCTTATCTATTCCATCACACGACCATGGGAACAGATTTCTATGGATTTTATCACTGGTTTACCTAACACTAAAGCTAACCATGATATGATTTGGACTGTTGTAGACAGGTTTAGCAAACAAGCATATTTCATTCCATGCAAGAAAACTCTAACTGCATCTCAAGCAGCTCAATTGTTTTTGAAAACTGTTTTTACTAATCATGGTTTACCAAAAGTTATTATTTCTAATCGTGACTCTAGATTTTGTAATAATTTTTGGATTACTTTGTTTGCTAACTTAGGAACAAAGATTGATTTTTCATCTGCATTTCATCCTGAAACAAATGGTCAAACAGAAGCTACTAACATTACTATTTTAGATCTTTTACATGCTTACACTATTTCAAAACCACATACATGGGATACATATCTACATTTACTTCAGTTTGCATGTAACAATACACCACACATAGCTACAAAGAAAGCACCATTTGAAGTGATTTATGGTTATAGATTGCCTACACCTGTTTGCATCATTATCAAATAAAATTCAGACTGCTGATGATATTGCTAATATGCACGCTACTATTTTTGATGAAGTTAAAGATATGATTGCCAAAGCCCAGCAATCATATACAAAACAAGCAAATAAGAAAAGTCAGGCCATGAATTTTAAAGTTGATGACTATGTTTGGTTACGAATAGAAAAACGTAGATTACAAAGTGTAGATAAACACCTAGTTGTGAAATTAGCACCTAGATTCTATGGACCATTCAAGATCATTCACAAAATCAATGACAATGCATTTAAACTAGAACTACCACCACATTGGAAAATTCACAATACCTTTCATATTAGTTTATTACGACCTTTTAGATGCCAATTACCTGTACACCCTATCTATGAAAACCCACCTTTATTAGATGAAGAGACTGAAATCCTTGAGCCTGAAGCTATTATAGATATTGACTTTATGACCACTAAAACTGGCCATAGATATTCTAGATATTTGGTCAAGTTTAAAAACCGTCCTGTTGAAGAGGCCCAATGGATGCACGCTAGAGACTTAAATGCTTTCCCCACTCTGTTAGCTCCACATTGAGCTAATAGCAATTGAGGACAATTGCTATCCCACCCCGGGGGTATGATGCCAGGAGGCATATTACATGGTGGATTCCGTGAGGTTTTACTGTGGATTCCGTAAACTTTTATTACCGGGGCTCATACACAAAGTGGATTCTTTGTGCGAGAAGTTGATGGGGACGCCTATCCTTTTCAGGCGTTTTGTTAATTTAGTGTGTACATGGGTGATTTTATAGCGGGTGATTCCGCAAAATACATATTTAAATTAATAAACGTTTATGAGTTTAGAGTGCGCACTCGTGATAAATTAAGGTTAGGATTGATTTCTAACCAATTGATTTATTTAGCTGAAGACTGTTAGGTATTCACTTTTGTCGGTTTAATTGTATTATTTTACTAACGATTGTGAATGCTTCAGTTGATGTGTAGAGATAGCAGTAGTGGGGCGGTGGAAAGCATTGGAGGATAGCGTGTATTCGAGTTATCATCTATATTTTGATGGGCGCATACCTTAGGCATGGCGCCTATATTTTGTCACGCCTATTTATCAAGGTGTTGGATATTTATTTATTATTTTTGTATGCGCATGGGCACACGATTTAGATATTTGTATTTGGACATTGTATTGGGTATGCCTGACTTCTTGGGCGCCCATTAGCTTTATTTCTATTTGGCACAAAAGCAAACTCAAAAGCCAAAAGCGTGCTATTTTGTATTTTGGGCTATTATTTGAGCTTGAAGATTATTAATACATAAAATACATGCTTTGTGGAGCGTGCACACAAGGCATGGGGGGAGATTGCACCCAATTGGTCTCTTGTTCATGTCGTGCAAGTCTTCTACATTGATTTGTGTGCAAAAAGTAGAGTTCTTTTGTTCTTGGGGACCTTCTGACACTCACTACGCGTGCTTACGGCATCCGATCTGTGCATCAGTGGTATCAGAGCGAAGCTGAGATCGAGAGCTTCCAATTGCTTACCATCTTGCGCGAAGGCGGAGCATCTCTCCAGCGTAAGCACGCCAATAGCACCGCCCCAACCTAAGTCGGCAGAAGCAACCGTGCCACAAGCAGTGCTGCTAAGACCAAGCCTTAATGCTACAGAGCAGCAGATCAGTCGCGGCCATTGGCCAAGACAATCTAGGTTAGGGGAAAGACGGGTATCCAATGATCTCCTGACCATGCTAGTGACTACCCCTGTAACACTTAGCCTAGGAGATCTGCTTAGGCAGCATCCTACCCTATGGCAAGATCTTAAGCAGTGGGTTGAAGGGTCACAAGAGCAGGTCACGGCAGACCCTCAAGACAATGACGCAGAAACGCAAATACCGAGCTTAATGCTGCACTCTATGCCTAAATCCTTGCACGTCAATGCCTTCTGGGAATGTTCCGAGATGCATGCGGTCTTGCCGGTTTTAGCCCTAGGTGACACAACAAGAAAGGGAATCGTAGACACGGGAGCTGGGGTTAGTGTGCTTAGCCACGCAGTGCTTCAGACTTGGGGAAACCCGCCTGTCAAAACTGCTAGGTTTAATGTCACGTTAGCAAACGGTATGAGAGTGAAGCCATTCAGGGTACTTAAGAATTAGCCAGTGAAGATTGCAGGTGTCCAGTTCTCTGTTGACTTTATAGTCATGAAGGGAGTGGACTACGATATCCTATTAGGCCGCCCTTGGATGCGCAACGCTAGAGTCATCGAAGATTGGGATAACGGCTTGATCTTCCTTGGCAATAGAATGGATGCCGTAAGGATAGAGATGGACACTTAGAAGACCTCACCAGTTGACGTAGATGCCATCTCTACTATGCTCAAGGGTAACACTCAGGTCAAGAAGTCTTATGGGCCCTTGACCAAGTATATTCCATGCCCAGAGGATGAGTGGGATTGGATGCATGTTCTTGCTACAATCAACTTGCCATTCTCAGATCATGAGGTGTATGAGCAAGCCATCAAAATGATCGGCAAGTCTAACGAAGCACTGTCTATACCAGTCTGCATGATGGCAGGGCAGGCGAGCGAACCAATCGAGGGACCAGCCAAAGTCAAGGAGGTAGACTTAGCCCAGGAAGGGGAAACACCCCAACCAGTAATCATTATCGATGACTTGACTGATGAAGAAGAAACGAGTCTTGTCGCTCTCTTGTGAGAGTATATAGACGTGTTTGCCTGGTCCTTAGAGGAGCTTAAGGGGGTAGATCCGAGTGTCGTGACTCACAACATACCCATGACGCCAGATGCAACGCCGGTCAAGCAGCGACCATACCCTATGAATCCAAAACACACTCATGGTGTCAAAGAGGAAATTGACAAGTTGATGAGAGCTGGATTCATTTACGAAATTGAGCACACAGACTGGGTATCGCCCATAGTCATTGTGATGAAGAAGAATGGAAAAATCCGAGTGTGCGTCAATTACAAGAAGGTGAACGCTGCTACGAAGAGGGACAACTATCCATTGCCGTACACTAAGCACATGCTTGAGAGGGTGGCAGGCAAGAAAGCCTACAATTTTCTGGACGGCTTCTCAGGGTACAACCAGGTGCAAGTGCATCCTGCGGACAGGCACAAGACCGCCTTTGCCACTGAGTGGGGCGTCTTTGCATACATAGTCATGCCCTTCGGGTTGACCAATGCCCCTGCCACTTTCCAATGCCTCATGTGCACCATCTTTAAGGACATGCTTCTCAAGGAGTTAGAAGTCTTTGTTGACGATCTCTGTGTCCACTCGACCTGGATCAAACACTTAGACAAACTCCGCGCAGTCTTTGAGCGGTGTCGCTTGTATCATCTCTCCTTGAATCCCTTAAAGTGCCAGTTTTGGGTTAAGCACGGATGCATCTTAGGGCATGTGGTGTCGAAGAACGGCATTGCCACTGACTTCTCAAAGGTCAGGGTTATTGTTGACCTTCCACCCCCAATTAACTACAAGGGAGTTCAATGCTTCTTAGGCCATACGAGGTACTATCGGCGGTTTGTACTGAATTATGCGTTGATCGCCAGACCATTATACAAGCTGCTGTTGATCGTCTTCGAATGGACCAAGGCATGCCAACAAGCATACGAAGAATTGAAAAAGGCTCTAACAACAGCACCAATTCTACGAGCCCCAGATTGGACCATTACCTTCCATGTGCACATCGACGCTTCTAAGTTTGCTGTGGGGGCAGTGTTGTGCCAACCTGGCGAACACAACTTAGATTATCCAGTGAGCTTTGCTAGCAGACAACTCACTGAGAAGGAAATGAACTACTCGACAACAGAAAGAGAGGGATTAGCCATGGTATTCGCTGTGAAGAAATTCCGGCATTATCTTTTGGCCACACCCTTTACCTTCTTCATGGACCATCAAGCCTTGCTCTATCTCGTAAACAAACCTTGCGCTACAGGATGCATAGCTCGATGGCTCCTTCTGCTTCTAGAGTTTGATTTCTCCGTGGTAGTACGAAAGGGAAAACAGCATTACATGGCTGATCACATGTCACGCATCCCCATGGGAGAAGCTGTTGGACAAGGTATCGTTGATGAATTACCCGATGCCCATCTATTTAACCTTTCTAGCGAGAGAGAGTTATTCAAGGCTGATCTAACGCCATATTGGGCGGATGACATAGTCCAAGTGCTTGAGCACGGACTGCGTGAGCGACCAATAGAAAAGCCCGAGTTAGGCGATTAATCCTTAAGATCCAACCCTATCAGCTGATTGCAGGCCAACTCTATAGACTGGGGCAATATGGATTGCTGCGTAGATGCATATGTGAGCATGAGATGCACGATGTGCTCTCGGAGGCACATAGCGGCATTGCGGGAGGACACTTTAGCGGAGACACGACAGCACGGAAGGTGCTGCAGTCTCAACTATTATGGCCCACGCTTTTCCGCGATGCCACATGATTCATCAAGCATTGTGACGAGTGCCAACAGACAAAAGTCCCGATTCGCAAGGATCAAATGGAGTGGACCCCAATTAACAACCCTTCAAAAAATGGAGAATCGACTTCATAGGACCCATCAGTCCTACGACGCATTACTCACAAGCCAAGTACATCATTGTGGCCACACAGATTACCTCACGAAATGGGCAGAGGCAAGAGCCACACGTAAAAACGATTCTAAGACGACTGCCAAGTTCTTATGGGAGCAAGTGATCTCGCGATTCGGCTACCCCATCGAACTAGTTAGTGACCAAGGCACGCACTTCATCAATGAAGTGATAGCGCATCTCATGTCCACCTTTCTCATTACCCATCGCAAATCATCACCATACTACCCTCAGGTGAACGGTCAGGCAAAATCCACGAATAAGATTCTCATCAATGTCCTGACCAAAGTAGTCTCAGCTTCACGCAGCGAACGACTGGGACAACAAGCTTATGGCAGCTTTGTGGGCTTACCACACAGCTTATAAGACGGCTATCGGCCAAACCCCGTTCAAGTTGACCTATGGAACAGAAGCAATCCTACCCTTAGAATTCTTTGTTCCTAGCCTGAGAATAGCCCTTCAAGAACGATGGGAAGGGAAGGAGGCATGGATGCAACGCCTGGTCGAGCTCGAACGCCTATCAGAGACCCGTCTTCTAGCCACCCATGCACTTATATGTGAGAAGGCCCGTCGCAAGAGTTGGTTTGACAAGCATGTCAAGCAGCGCGACTTTGAATAGGGTGACTTAGTGCTCCTTTACTCAGTTAAGGGACATAAGCAAAAAATGAAATTCAGAGGTCGCGGACCCTTCAAGGTTCGTGCAATCAGCCGAACCGGCAATGTCGAGCTTGAGACACTAGACGGTGAGGGAATAGGCTTCTTCAATGGCAGTCGTGTCAAGAAGTACTACCCTCCCACTCATCCTTTGCATGAGCCACCATTGTTAGAACCACCGGTCAAAGTACAAGTAGCTACAATCACACTGAAATCAACGAAGAGGATGAGAAAGCCATAGAACCTGCTTACCTCCGTATCATGGTCACCACTGCCAAGCAAACATGCGCTTTTAACGCCTTGATCAACGAGGGAGCAGACTTCAATGTCTTAACCCATAGTCATTGGATCCAACTTGGCAAACCACTACTTCAACCCACAACTGCCAAATTAAACCCATATGGGGCCCATTCCTACGCACTCCTCGGCAAGTGCAAAGTAGCTGTTTCTATCGAGTCTGAGACGGTCGCAATGGTTTTTTACGTGTTGCCAAATGCTAAAGACGTAGGCACGAAGTCACTACTAGGATGCACTTTCAAAAAGCAGACTCACTGCAATGTTGATTATGAGTCGCAGCGCATCCACCTCGCAATAGGCAACATTCTCATTGTCACAGCTTTCAGCAAGGGCTACATGACTTCATCACCGTCTGCAAAGCCACCGATGGAATTCTCCATGACCAAATCTACAAAGGGGGATAGTGCGCTGCAGCCACCTTCCAAAATTCAGGAATCACAGCCCACAGTAGCAAAACATCAGGCTCAACAGCCTAGATTTCAATGGAAGCCCAAACAGCCGCAACTGCCACCTAGGAGTCGACACTCCTATCCTCGTAGGACCAAAAACTCTAGCCCTAGGAGGCCAAGACGCAGTAACAGAAAGCGCCGCATGATCAAGCAAAGATGGGTCCCTAAAGTCCTCTTGCATGCGCAAGGCTACTACGAGGGAAATACCTGGCTGTGGATCCCTAAGGCCCACATGCCCAAAGGCACCATTCATACATCGCCCTCAAGCTTGATCAAACCGCATTCCATAAACCCTCAAAACCGCAAGCCGTAGTGCTCTCCTGAACCACAACCATCCGCCTCATCCATGCCTAGACCCAAGGGAGTCCCACAAGTCTACCGACCCAAACCGCAGGCTCCGTCACAAGAGTCATCACCTGCCAAAGTCAATCCGCCTCCCCAACTAACCTGAATGCAGCAGCCCGTCCATCATGGCTGCTCCCAATCCACTCAACATCCAAACAGCCCAATCACAAACTCACAAACCCTCCCAACCGCCCATCTTCGTTGTCAAAAGTTCTTGTTCTGTTAAACCTCAACCACCTGTCGACCTTACGCCCTCCTATGAATGAAAATCCTTTCTAGCGCTAACCGTTGACCTTGTTGAGGACACCAGGGATGACATGGTGGAATGCATTAAACGACTCGATGCCACCTTTGTGTCGCTAGCCCTCAGCTACGACCGCTTGGACTTAGGTCTATTAGAAGAACCCTTTGCAACGGAAGTGCGCAATATGCCTTGCTCTTGGGAGACCTTTGAATTCGCATTTGCAAAAGCTTCTCGCTCTGCTGCTGAGTTACTCAACAGCAAGATCTCCAAAGAGCAAGCCATTAAACAACGTCTCATCACATCCTACAATCAGCAAACCACTTCTGTTATCACTAATCAGGAAATCACAGAGTTATCCAAGCTCACTGATACTAACTCCACGTTTTTGAAGCATTGGTACACTCTTAGGCTGCAATGGGAAGTTGAGGGGTGCCGCATAATGACTAACGCTGAGCAGCGCCACGCAATCAAAACAGCAGAGTACGATCCCACTTACGTCACGCAAACCTCGTATCGAGTATTAACCACTCTTCGTGGCCGACCCATGGAAGAGTACATCAAGGGGCATCCCTACCTTGACCGCCTCTTAACAGAAGAAGAACTCCACATTGCTAGTCGCGTCGATTTTGGTGATCTCCTAATCGATGTTCTGACATACATCACGCACGTGGGTATCCGTCCATTCGATTTAGACCGTGAAGCTCAGCTAGAGTACAACCCCAACTTCTATGCTTGGCTCCTGCGCAAATAGACCGACGCTCTGTATGTTGAATGCCCTTGTCCTCTCAACCTCCAATCTTGGGACGGATTCTTCTCGTTCCAAAGGGGGAGGGGGTAAGGTGGAATTTAAAAAGTGAACCAAGTATGAAATGTCAATAAAAGTTGAAATGCAATGGTAAAATGTAATGGTGAAAGACTGAAAAGAAAAGTTAAGGCTATACTCAAAATATTTCAGATCAATAAAATCTGCTACGCTTTTCTTCTTTCAGCAAGTTACTTGTCAAAAAGCACTAATAGTGGAAATGGCTAAACTTACAGGCATCTATCATGGCAAGCCAGGACAAGGCTGGCAAGCTCCCCTTCTCGGAGAAGGAGCAAGCGAAGTATGGGCTCACGGTGGAGACTAGAGCCTTTAGCCAGTTGAAGTTCCGTCACATCTTCAACCTTGAAGATGTGGCCATGGAAGAGTCGGTAGTGCGCCAGATTATAGACCAGTGCCACCTGCAGAAATACCTAGAAGTAGTGGGCCGGAGGTGGACTACACCCAGTGCGCCGACTTTTTGCACACCTTTAACGGAAACAGAGGCACCATCACGATGCGCGAGAATGAAGCCACCCGGCAAGTACAGATTGAGCTGACCCCGAAATTGGTGGAGAGGGCACTGGGGCTGCCAAGTAAGTGGAAAGAAAGCCGAAGAGGGACGTCTACACCATGTTGGGAATGGACAAGTTGAAGGTCCATACCAACGATGGGATTAGCTTGGCAGACATCCCAAACCCAGATATCCAGATGCAAGCAAAAATGGTGCACACTTTGTTCTCGAGCCAGAGGTACAACACCATAATGAGCCGGATCAATGTGCCTCTGCTCGACAGCATTGCGGCACAAGCACTGGATGAGGTAAACCTGAACGGGTTTGTGAGGAGAACCGTAGAGGCTTCAGCTAAGGCTCTAGCAATGGGAGGAAGAGCCGCTGGAGGAGAATCCCCATCGTCCAGATCAAAACACAAGGCATCGTCCTCCAAGACCTCAACCATAGGGTTTGGAGGCGTCCTTACTGCCATAATCTGAGAAGCACTAGGGCAAGGACGGGAAGAAGAAGATAAGAAGGGAGACGAAGAAGGAAGTGACAAGTCACCGTCACATCCCCCACCTCACACAAAAGAATAGCACAGGTCTTCAGATGAAACAGAGACTGACAAAGACGAAGAGGGAGAGTCCCAGGATAGCCCACCGAGGCACACAAAACAAAGAACGAAAGCCCTGCATGGAAAAAGGGAAGAAGAGCGCAAGAAAAAAGAAAAAGAAGATCTAGAGAGGGCTCGAAGGGAGTCGCTCAGGGATGAGGAGAAAAGAAAAAAGAAGGAGCAAGAGGAGGCAAGATTAGCTGAGATTGAATCAAAGAAGGCAGAGGAGGAGAGGAAGAAGACTGAAGAGGAGTTGAGAAGAAAGGAAGAGGAAGAAATAGCACTCGCCACCCGTCGCTCCATTGAGGAGCAACACAAAAGAGATGAGGAGGGCGCAAAGAGCCCACGCAGAACAGAAGCACCTGGTTCTAGTACCAGTGTGTCGGAAATCACACCCCCGCCCCCAGCAGAAGGAAAAGGCAAAGAACCAATGGCGCCAATTCCCCCTCTCTTTGTACCTACCACACCAGCCACTCTCATCACAACAACACCCACTACCACCTCCACCCAAGGCTCCACTCCCAAGGTTGATCTCAGCAATGTCTTGGAGTGGGTGCAAATTTTGGTTGACAAGCAGATGGGCCAAGGAGGAGGAGAGGTCACGCCCTCTGCACCCGGAACTAAGAGACCTATAGCTGCTCATGCAGAGTCGCAGAGGGACCCAAAGAGACAAAAAATAGAAACTTCCACCACCTCCATCCCCACAACAGGCATGCCAGCACAAGAATATGATGAATACGTGAAGCAGCTGCTAGCTCAGCTGTAAAAGGTAAAGGAATAGAAGAAAGCAGTGGCTACTGAGCTGGAAGCTGAGAAAGAGGCTAGAGCTGCCTTCCAGCTGGAAACAACGAGGCAGCTAGCCGCAGCTCAAAGAGAACTACATGAGCTGAAAGGGCAACTCCAGGAAAAGGCCAGTGAAGACCCTGAGGTCATGGCATCTTTAAGACAGCGAAATGATAAACTTGTAGGATTTTGCGAGGATCTGTAGGCCCAGGGGAAGAAGATCCAGAAGGCTGCGAATGACCCAGAAGTGGTACGAGAAGAGAGAGCTCGTAGGTATAAGCAAGAGATAGAAAAGTTAAAACAGGAGCTAAATGTGGAGCAAGAGAAACAGGTACAGCTGAAGAAGGACATGCAAGACCAAGAGCAGTGACTGACAGTGCTGGCTCAAAGGCAAGGCGAGAGTCTGGAGGATATGAGAAACAGGGCTGAGGAGTGGGCCGCTCACAATGAAAGGCGGGTGAAGACTCTCGCCCAACGCCTAGGACAACTGGAGAAAGATAAACTAATGGCGGAAAACAGGGCAGGTGCCATCTTCATGAGCTTCAACGCTCAACAACGTGCTTTCATGACTACCCTGCTGGACGTAACAGTGCCAGAAGACAACGAGACCGTGGAAACAACTTGCAAGAAACTAGGCATGCCACGCAGAGCACTAAAACCAGGACTACAGCTACCGGCTCGAATGACAAGAGCTAGCCCAAGCCTGGAAGAACAATGTAATTCACTACTAGAGGCAGGGCTATCTCCCCAAGAGATAGACTCATTGGGCTTCACAGCAGAGGCAGTGCAGCAAGAGCAACGGCAAGAGGGGGATGAGACCGACGACTTCGATTTCAAAATGGGGCCTCAAGAGGAGGAGTTGGTCCATCCACCCCCTTCGCCACTACCAAAAGACCAACCGCCTGACCCATCCACAGAGAGAGCAGCCGCTCAAGAAGAAAGGCAGAGGAAGCTTATTGAAGAGGTCAGGGCTAGACAGAGGGCTCGGCCAGTGATAGCGGCCGCAGTGCCAATTCCACCCACCCTAGAAGAGCGCCCTGCATGCTTCCAAGTAGACATCACCACCTGGGAGCAACAAGAGCTGAATAGACAACCCTATGACTTCGCTTTCAGCTTCCCCATGAACTTAAGAAGAGTTTTACCCATTAAATGTTGAGATGGCAAGCTCAACATATGTGGACATGGATGATAGACCGCCTGGTTAGATGGGTCCACATGTCTACACTTAGCACGTCGGTGGTCATTATGACTCACACATGGCCACTGACTCATTACTTATTATATTCAGGTTGTTACACCTATTTACAGCTGGCATAGTTATAGCGCCAGTCGACTAGTGTAGTCGGTTATGCATTGTTTGACTTAGTAGTCCACTTTCCTTTATGTTGTATCTTATCTATACTTTGTGTACATTGTAAAGAGTATGGAAGAAGAAGAAGAAATCAGCAACAAGAAAACGTTTTTTGGCCTCCATCTCTCTTCTTGTCTCTTGAATGAGCTTCTCCTTGTGCATTCTGTGTGTGTTCGGCGCAGCATCTTGAGCAACTCCCCCCACCACGCGATTCTTGACATGGTATCAAAGCCGTGCCATTGAGAGAGGCTGATTTCGAAGGTTGAAGCGAAGGAGAAGAAGCAAAGTTCGAGCAAGCAAGCCACGGGTAAGAAGCTCTCCCATCCTTCCACTCTTTCTCTTGGATAGTGCATGTGGAGGCACCGGAAGTAGGGCAGAGCAGAAACCTAAGATTGCAGTGAGATTTGGTGTACGCGAAGAGCGCTGTATATTCTGCAGATTGGCCCTTTAGGGCTTTCCCGCAGTTATTTTGGGCATTTGAGGCCGTTTCAGGGCCCGTTTTAGAGCCGCAAGGTTGCGGATAGTAGTTTTAGGGTACGCTGTGACTTCGACTGTATTGACCGAAAGTGGATACGCAGGTTACAGATTGCAGATCTGTAAGTTCAAAGGTGTTTACCAGTGACTAAACACAAGGTTTATCTGCAAACTGGTTGCAGATTACATGTATTGTTGAGCAGACTGTGAAAAAGGTTGTTTGGTGTATTGCTGTGCACTACAGGTCGAGAATTGCAGAAGATTTGCTTGCTGTTTGGTATTAATTTTGTGATAATGGCAGAGAACAGTGGAAGCCCCATCATTGAGAAGCTTGACAAGAACAACTACCCATCATGGAAGTTCCGTGTCACGAACTTCCTTATTGGAAAAGGCCTCTACGAGTTTGTTTCAGGAGAAGAAAAGGAGCCGGAGGTGAGTGATCCTCCAACTGCAGAAGAGACAAAGGTACGGAAGGAATGGAATGCAAAAGATAAAAAGGCCATGTATTGGTTGTCTGCAGTAATTGACAATAATATGCTGGGACATATTAGAAATGCAGAGAATTTATATGTAGCTTGGACCATACTTCAAAGTATGTTTTCTGTAAATACAAAGGCACGAAAGATTCAACTCAAGCAAGAGTTGAATACATTAAAGAAAGGGAAGATGTCTATCAATGAGTATGCACTGAAGGTAAGACGCATTGCAGATGCCTTGGCAGCATTTGATACAATGCCCGATGATGATGATTTGGTGTCGTCTACCTTGGGTGGACTTAACAATGAAAAGGCTTGGAAGTCTTTTGTAACTTCCGTATATGTTAGAAAGCCATTCCCAGATTTCGATGAGTTGGTATCCCTTATGATCACAGAAGAGATCAACATGCAGAGTGAGACATCTAAAAGAAGTGGTAAACAGGTCCAGGCTTTCTACTCCAACTCAGGAAGGGGACGTGGCAGGTTCTCTTCAAGAGGCCGTGGTACAGGACGTGGTAGTGACAACCAGCAAAACAGATTGAATCAGCAATTTGGCGATATGCAGGTTTCAGGAGGTCGTGGTAACTTTAGAGGCAGGGGGAGCTTTAGAGGAAGAGGTGGATGGCAGAACAGAGGTTCTAACAACTCTGGTATTGTGTGCCACTACTGTGGCAAAACAGGTCATATTGCAGCCCAATGTTATGCTAAGAAAGATGATATCCGCAGTGGTAAGTTGCAGCAAGGAAACTATGCATCGTCTTCACTACAGAATGAAGACAAAAATGAACGTTTGTTCGTTATGCAACATATGTTGAATGCTGTTACGGGAAAGGGAACACATGAAGATGTTTGATATGTTGATTCAGGTGCATCCAATCATATGACCAGCCATGCAGAATGGTTTGGAGAGATGCAGGATTTGCAGAATGTAGGTTATGTGCAGACGGGTGATGACTCATGCCACCCAATTTCACACATTGGAAAAGTTCCCTTGTCCTTACATGATGGTAAGACAAAGAGTCTTTCAGATGTATTACATGTGCCATCTATTACAAAGAACTTGGTGTCAGTCGGTCAAATGGTAGAGCAAGGGCTACAAGTCAGATTTAATGCAAAGGGCTGCTTTGTAGAAGATTTCAATGACAAGTGCAGATTGGTAGCAAAGGGAAGTAGAGTTGGACGTATGTTTACTCTGGATGCTAGAATTCCTACTATGAATGCTGCTATGTATGCCAAAGGAAAAGGTGTTGTTGCAGACATTGAAATTTGGCACAAACGCATTGGACATGCAAATGTACAAAGGTTAAAATTAATGCAGTCCAAAGGGTTGGTTACAGGTTTGCCTACATTTAAAGTTGCAGAATTTCATAAGGTATGTGAAGCATGTCAGTTTGGTAAGCAGGCAAGACAACCCTTTTCACATGACAGAGATGTAAGCAGAAATATCCTTGATGTTGTGCATACAGACATTTGGGGGCCTGCACAAAATGTATCTCTTGGAGGTAGTTCATACTTTGTTACATTCGTTGATGATTGTTCTAGAAAGCTGTGGGTATATTTTATGAAGGAAAAGAGTGAAGCGTTTGAGCACTTTAGAACTTTCAAGGCTGCAGTTGAAAGAGAAACAGGCTTGAAAGTAAAGTGCTTGAGGTCAGATGGAGGGGGAGAGTACCTCTCAAATGAGTTCAGTGATTTTCTGAGGTCTCATGGGATAAAGAGACAGTTCACATGCAGGTATACCCCACAGCAAAATGGGGTTACAGAAAGGAAAAACATGCATATTACAGAAGTTGCACGTGCCTTGATGGTGGCTGAAAAGAATATGTCTAAGCATTTTTTGTCTGAGGCTGTTCATACTGCTGTTTATATTATGAACAGAACTCCCACAGCTGCAGTTCATGGTATGACCCCCGAAGAATGTTTTACAGGTAAGAAGCCTGATGTTTCACACTTGAAAGTGTTTGGCTGCATTGCGTATGTTCATGTGCTAGATGAGTTGCGGAAGAAACTGGATCCAAAGCCTGAAAAGTGTGTCTTTATTGGATACTCTTTAGAGCAGAAAGGGTATCGCTGTTATAACCCTGCCACGTGTAAGTTCAGAGTGAGCAGAGATGTCATCTTTGATGAAATGAGCAGTTGGTATGCATCTAGTGGTGATGCATTGGATGATGATGATGATCATGACACTCATGTGCAGGCTAAAAAGTAAGAATCACGGACTCTTAGTGGGCCAGAGACATCATCTAGTAGTCCTTGGTCTGGGAGACTAAGGAGTACCTCTACATCTTCAGGTGCATCTAGTACCACTACAGGTAAAGACAAAGGAAAGAATAAAGTGTCAGAAGGCATTGATGCAGTTCTTAATGGAGACTCTAGTGGCTCAGAGAGCCTGGATGATGAGCTTGGCATTCCTTCAGTGAGGACTCCAGGTGTGCAAAGAGCACGCGTTAATGCAAAGACTCCATTGAGTGATCCAGTGGTACGCAGGTCTAGCAGGGTGAGATACCCTGTTAAAAGATTTGGTTTTGAAGGTTATGTAGCTCACCATTATGCTTATATGGTGAAACTAGTTGAGGATTTTGAGCCCACATGTTTTGAGGAGGCTGTTGGTCATGCTCATTGGGATGCAGCAATGGATGAGGAGATGGCTGCATAAGAGACCAATAAGACTTGGGATCTAGTATCATTGCCGAAGGGCAAGAAAGCTATTGGATGTAAGTGGGTTTATAAGATTAAGCACAATGCAGATGGTTCTATTAGCAGATATAAAGCTAGGCTGGTTGCAAAAGGCTATGCCCAGACATATGGCATAGATTATGATGAAACCTTCAGTCCAGTTGCTAGGATGGCAACTGTCAGATGTGTGATTGCCTTGGCAGCAGCCAAAGGTTAGAGGTTGCAGCAAATGGATGTGAAGAATTCCTTCTTGCATGTGGTGATTTGCAGGAAGAAGTGTATATGGATCAGCCAACAGGTTATGAAGATTTAGAGCATCCCACGTATGTGTGCAGGTTGAAGAAGGTGCTCTATGGGCTCAAGCAAGCACCTAGAGCATGGTCTGACAAGATCAGAGAGTATCTTGTCAATATTGGCTTCTATGTTTCTGGTGCTGATCACTCACTTTATGTGAGAAAGGGAGATGCAGGTTTGGTCATCATAGTCATCTATGTGGATGACTTGATTATTACAGGTGATAGTGATAGTGGGATTGCTGAAGTCAAGGGCTGTTTGAAGATGAAGTTTGAGATGAAGGATTTAGGTGAGCTAAGGTACTTCCTTGGCATTGAGGTGATCAGATGTGATGATGGTATATGGCTGTCCCAAAGACAGTATGGCTTGGATATGTTGTCCAAGTATGGTATGACAGCATGCAAACCACTTTCAGTCCCATTGGAGCAGAATGTAAAGTTGAGTGTTGATGTTGGGGATGAGATAGAAAACCCTACTATGTTCAGGAGGATAGTGGGGAGTTTGATCTACATTACCATCACAAGGCCAGACTTGAGCTACGCTGTTGGTCTTGTGAGTCAGTTTATGCAAGTACCTAGAAAGCCACATTTGGATGCAGTCAGACGCATATTGAGATATGTGAAGTCCACATTACATTATGGACTTTTCTATGAGGCAGGTACAGAGGTACAGGTGTTTGGATACACAGATGCAGATTGGACTGGTAGTATGTCTGATAGAAGATCTACCGGCGGATACATGTTCTCTCTTGGTAGTGCAGCAGTTGCTTGGAGCAGCAAAATGCAATCTACAGTTGCTTTGTCGAGTACAGAGGCTGAGTGTAGAGGTGCTACTGTTGCAGCATGTGAGGTAGTATGGCTGCAAAAGTTATTGGCTGATTTGGATGTGTAGGTGGAAGGTTCAGTTGTCATTTATTGTGACAACATGAGCAGTATACAGTTGGCTAGGAACCCTGTGTTCCATGCCAGGACAAAACATATTGAGGTACACTACCACTTTGTGAGAGAGAAGGTACTAGCAGGTGAGATTGACTTGGTGTATGTCAGCACATAGGATCAGATAGCTGACATCTTCACCAAGGCGTTGGGTACAGAGAAGCTTCAAAAGTTTCGAAGCTTACTTGGAGTTGCAGAGATGCAGTTGAGCTTGAGGGGGAGTGTTGAGATGGCAAGCTCAACACATGTGGACATGGATGATGGACCGCCTGGTTAGATGGGTCCACACGTCTACACTTAGCACGTCGGTGGTCATTATGACTCACACATGGCCCCACTGACTCATTACTTATTATATTCAGGTTGTTACACCTATTTACAGTTGGCATAGTTATAGCGCCAGTTGACTAGTGTAGTCGGTTATGCATTGTTTGACTTAGTAGGCCACTTTCCTTTATGTTGTATCCTATCTATACTTTGTGTACATTGTAAAGAGTGTGGAAGAATAAGAAGAAATCAGCAAGAAAACGTTTTTTGGCCTCCATCTCTCTTCTTGTCTCTTGAGTGAGCTTCTCCTTGTGCATTCTGTGTGTGTTCGGCGCAGCATCTTGAGCAACTGCCCCCACCACGCGATTCTTGACATTAAAGTGGTGGACGAAGTCATAGGTGTCGCTGGAAGGCTAAGAGACAGGTGGTTGCTGGAAAGAGAGCAGCATCCGACTGCATGGAGCAATGTAGACAGCGAATACTGGCAGAACAAGGTATTCAGACCTCCAAGATCTGTGCCAGGATTCAAAAGCCAGCCTCTGTGGAGGAGAAGGCTATGTTTGATGAATATGGACACTTGGATGACCTTTTGCAACGCATTCCCCTCCGAGCGTAATGATCCCACTCACATGCCGTACCCTCGGAGGATTGGAGTCGATTTTGACCCAAGTATCCATGGAAGGTATGATTTCCCAATCATCTACAACCCTAATTGTACAAATTACGAGGATGCTTGTACCTTCACCCCTAGCGATCTATGTAATGCCATTGTACACTTCCTAGACACATTCTCCTCTTGCCCTAACCTAACATTTATCACCACTTGTAATTACCTTCTCCTACTTAGAATTCTCCTTAGGATAGATCCCACTCTACAAGAGCGCAATTTACCCCCTCTCTTCTTCGATCCTAACATGATTGATAGCTGTGCCATGGCCCGTCTCATGATGCGAGCCATGCTCCTACCCTCGTTTTGCCTAGCCCTTTTAGAGGATATGAGCGACAGCCGATTTTTGACTTGTAATCATCCCTCCCTCTCCACCACCACACTCCAAACCTGCCTCGATCTACGTAGGTATCTGCAAAGCCGACCCTTCCTTAATAGATCCCGCAAACTCCAACCTCCTTCCCAACATGATCAGAGTGAGCAACAGTAGCCATATCCTCCTCTGTAACTTCTTCCCTTATTAACAATTTTTTTAAAAAATAAAATAAAATAAAATAAAATAAAAGCAAAGAACGTACAAAAAGAGAAAAGCTAAGAAAGAAAGGCAAAGCAGAAAGCATGACAACACAAGCACTCACTTGTAGAAGTACTCAATCACCACATAAGCACTATCACTGCACCTAGGGGTTCTCAAGTTAGGCGTGCCCAGTGGCTTCAGTCGGCCGGCTCCGCTCCTAACCCCCTAGCCCCTTTTGCTCCCCCACTTCACCCTTAGGGCACATCAAGGGCAGGACATACCTAGGGAGGTAACACTCGCCTATGGTTAGACATGTCGCCCTAAGCCACTTGCACTGCACCTCCCTCGGCACAAATGGGGTCCTTAAGTGTGGGACATCACCCATGATTGCATGCGGTTAGACCCACCTCCCCATTCCACTAGCACGAGCACAGTACACTAACACGGTACGATAGACACTCCCCTTAGGCAGAGCACAGCACCTTCTCCTGTCAGGCATCACAGAAAGCAATAAACCACCAACTTCGGAGGCCTCGTCAACCACTCGCTATCCATTTAACTTCTCCAACAACCATCCTTCCTCCGCTTCCACAACCACCTGAATCTCCACGTGGCCCTCCCCTTTACATCATCATTTGTCCAACTGCCTACTACTCTGCAACAACACAGAAGTGCCATGGGACTGGCACCCATCTAGGAGGGGGGTAATGTTAACCCCGAGTCAAGATGGCAAAAAATAAAGAAAAAAGCAAAAAAAGCACGGAAAAATAGCAAAGACACATAGGCGACCGCTAAAGCTAAGCCGGGACAAAAAGCGCAATTTTACATGAAAGGCGTCTCAAAAACCTGGAAAACTCTTGTAAAAGAGCGCCAGGCTCCCTCCTGTGCCAATTGTAAAATATTAGACGGGTGTAGGCTAAAGGCATAATGCTAGAAGAGTAAAATGGAAAAAGGATCTTGCCACAATGGCCAGTCATGTAAAAAAGGGGATGGGTGCCCATGGGATTTTAGGGCTTGTATATAAAGTTCAAAAAAATCAATGGAAGCTCATTCTTTTGGTGTGTGGCAAAAGGAGTCTTCATCTTCTTCTCTTCTTCTCTCCTTCTTGCTTGTGTGTGCTCTTGAGAGAGGGAGTGTGAGAGTGTGAGGGAGTGAGTGTGTGGGAGTGAGGGATCAAGAGGGTGAAGCTCTTCACCATCTCCTCTTCTCTTCTTCTCTTCTCTTCTCTTCTTTTGCGCGCACGGCTATGGAGGATGGAGCTTGGAGATGGAGGAGGCTTGAGGATGCTTGAGCTAGCATCGAGAATCGTGGAGCAACCGAGGTGTGCAAGAGAGGAGGCTATTCACATTGGCATCAAGGTAAGCTCACTACACTCGTAGGATCGACGGCGCGTTGGTTAGGTGAGAGATAGCCATTAGACCTCGCTTGAAATGCTTGAAGCAATAAGCGGTCCGTGGGTCATGGCGGTTGAGCGAAAGCCCCCACAGTTAGACTCGAGAGCTATGGCGGGAGAGCAAGAGCAAGAAAGGGAGAGACTAGAAATGGGAACTCCAACAGTCACAATGTGTGACCGGGCCTTCCTTTTTTCAAATTGTCACTAAAAGGATAAAGAATAAACTAACGGTGACGGGCGCCCGCCACCTGCAGTGTGCAGTGGCAGTGATTGTCAGTGTAGTAATACACGGGCAGCTAGACAGAGGCACCTTTACCCCCAACAACCTCCCACTTAAAGGCAAATCTGCCCCAGTGAGGAGTGAAAAGAAAAAGAAAAAAGACAATACAACATGTACACATGTACAACAGGATGAGGAAATACGTCATCTCATCCCACGCCCATCAACCTCCTGAGGAAGGCAAAGCGCTCTATAGAGAGACTTTTCGTGAGCAGATCTGCAGGATTCTGGTCAGTCGAGATCTTGACAAGATCAACAGACTTGTCTTCAACGACCCCATGTATGAAGTGATACCTTACCTCAATGTGTTTCGTCTTCGCATGGAAGACCGGATTCTTAGCCAACTGAATGGCACTCACAGAATCCGAATGTAGTGTAGGTATAGCATCAATCCCAAGGTCAGCACAACTAGACGGCCTAGCCATATGGCCTCCTTGCAAGCCTCAGTGGCTGCAACATACTCGGCCTCAGTGATAGACAAAGCGGTACACTTCTGAACCCGGGACATCCAAGAGACAGCACCTCCAGCATAGGTGAATACATAGCCAAAAGTGGACTTCCTACTATCTGCATGTCCTGCATAATCAGAGTCAGTGTATCCCACGACTCCTATATCCTGGCTGCCATAGCATATGCAGATAACTGCAGTGCCCTTCAGGTACCTCATGATACCCTTCATGGCATCCTAATGCTTCTTGCCAGGTGTAGCCATATAGCGTGCCACAACACCAACTTCAAAGGCAATATCTGGACGAGTGGCTATGATGGCATATATAAGACTGCCCACTGCGGATGCATAGGGAATCTTGGCCATCTCGACCCTTTGCTCATCTGTCTGCGAACAATCAGCCTGTGATACCTTCACATAAGAAGTCAATGGACAACCAATAGGCTTTACGTCATGCATGCGGAAGCGCTCAAGAACTTTATGAATGTACTCCCTCTGTGACAAGTAGAGGAGTCCCTGATGTCTGTCACGTCTAATACGCATACCAAGTATCTGAGTGGCTTATCCCAGATCTTTCATCTCAAAGCTCTTCTTGAGCTGAGCCTTAAGAGCATCTAGCTCATCATGAGCTTTCCCTGCTACTATCAGCATATCATCCACATAGAGTACCAAAATCAATAAAGAACCATCACAGGCTTTCTTCATGTAAAGATACGGATCCATAGCACTCCGACTGTAGCCCTATGACTGCATAAAGGCATCAAACTTATGATACCACTCTCTAGGTGCCTATTTCAAGCCATAAAGACTTTTCTTCAATTTACACACTAGATACTACCTGCCAGGTTCTGTAAAGCCCTTAGGCTGCTCCATATATAGCATGAGAAATAGTACTACCACCAAAGTATCTTGGATGCTCCATACTTGCATGCATGCCTTGTTGTCCAAAACCAATTGGATTGGCATTACCAAGATGGCCTTGCATTTGCATGTCCTTCCCTACTAGCACTAATTGCTTTTGCTTATTTACAACATTGGGAGCATCTTGAGACCATTTTGGCATTTCCCTTAGTACATCATGCTATGCGAGGCTCTAGAAGAAGACTTTCTCTTTTTATCCTTGTTGTCATTCTTGGAAGAATTCAAAAAACCAAGTAAACCCAAGATCCTTTGCCAATTGTCCAAGAGCAACCAAAGCCAAGACTAAGTGCAAGTCAAAGTCCACATCATGCTCCTGCTTAAAACCCTTTGCTACCAATCTAGCCTTGTATGCCAGCTTGGGGTGTCCATGGGGTACTTTTTAGCTTGTACACCCACTTCCATGGCAAAGACTTCTTGCCCGTAGGCAAGGAAACCAAATCCCAAGTGTCATTCTTATGCAGGGAGTCTATCTCAGACTGCATAGCCCTCTCCCAGGAGTGACTGTCACCCCTGCGCATAGCCTCATCATAGGTGAAAGGCTCTCCTCCATCTGTAACCAAGACATAATGCATCGAGGGCTGAAATCTATTAGGTGGACGTCTGTCTCTAGTAGACTGTCTCACGGCAGGCTCTGTTACCTACCCAACTGCCTATCCAACACCCTGACCATGAGCATCTGCTGCAGCTGTAGGCTGTCCAACTAGCTATGCGGGAGCTCTCAGCTCCTCCTGAAATATGACCCTGCGGATCTCAACAACTCTCTTAGGCTGCCTATGCATTTTGTCTTCATGGAAGACTACATCATGATTGCGGATGACTTTCCGCGCCTGTGGATACCAGAGACGGTAACCCATCTCGCCTGCATCCCCATAACCAAGGAAAATGCATTTGACACTCTTGGGATCCATCTTACTTCTCTTGTCCCTGGGCACATGGCAAAATGCCTCACATCCAAAGACATGGAGATGCACATAAGAGGGAGGTTTTATAGTCCATACCTCCTCTGCAACCTGGAAATCCAAACCATTAGAGGGTGATCTGTTTATGACATGCATAGCTGTACTAACTGCCTCAGCCCAAAGGCTCTGTAGTAGGCCTGCATGGCTAAGCATACTGCATACACACTCCTGGATGGTTCTATTCATCCGCTCAGCCAAACCATTCTGGGGGGGCTGTAGGGGACAGTCAACTAACGCTTAGTACCCCTCTCATCACATAACTTCTCAAAAGCACGTGAGACATACTCACCCCCATTATGTGTCCTTAGGCATTTTAGCCTATACCCAGACTGGTTCTCAACCAATGCAAGCCATCTCTAAAACAGAGCCAAGATATCGGATTTCAGCTTAATGGGATAAGCCCAAACTTTCCGTGAAAAATCATCTATGAACGTAACAAAATACTTTGCACCACCCATAGACTGACAAGGCGTGGGCCCATAGACATCCGAATGTACCAATGCCAAGGACTCACTCATGCGTGGCCTACCAGACTTCTTATGCGTAGACTAGTCTGCCTTCCATAAAGACAATGCTCACATGAATCAAAACATGCATAATCAAGGCGCGGTAAGTACTGCAAACCAGAAAGCATTTTCATTCCCTTCAAAGACATATGGCCCAAACGAGCATGCCAAAGAGATACATGTGGGAGAGAACCCACAGACAAAACATGATCAAGGAAAGAAGCTGATACAATCAAGGGGTAGAGACTGCCAGCCTTGGCGCCTCTCGCAATCACAAGTCTGCCATGAGCGATCTTCCATGCAGAGTCTCCAAAACATACATGATATCCTGCGTCATCAAGCTATCCAGCTGACATGAGACTGCATGTCAAAGCATGTACATGACGTACATCCTGCATAACAAAACTACTGCCAGAAGGAAACTACAGTCTAACATTACCAATGCCCACAATATCAAGAGAGCTCTCATCACCCAATCGCACAGAACCCGAAATAGTACGGTATGAATGAAACCACTCATGGCAAGGTGTCACATGAAAGGACACGCCTAAGTCTAAGAGCCAACACTGTGCATACATAGAGTGTATCTCTATCATCTGCGAAGCACTAGAAGAAGCTGCTAGAATATAATCATCATCATCAACATTCTCAGGCTGCATAACATTGATCTCTTGAATTTTAACACTGGACTTTGCAAGTACTATGCTGCGATCAGAAGACTTATCCTGCACTTTGTCTTTTCCCTTATCTTTGCGCCTTTCATTGCACAATTCATGGCATTGTGGCCTAATATGGCCCTTTTTTCCACAATGGTGACAAGTAACATCTGCATTCCTACCACGGGATTTGCTACGTGACTTCCCACGAGACTTGGACTAGGATTTCTGAGAATCCCATCCACGGCCACTACCACTGCCATGCTTTCCATATCCATCATTCCTGCCTCTAACTGTCATAGCATGAGACACACAAGAGGCATCCAAATTCTTACGGTTAACCTCTTCCTGAAGAAGAGCACTCTCAACATCAGATAATTTCAAGGTAGCAGTAAAGGCACATAATGCAGTGCGGAATACATCCCATGACTCATTAAGAGTACCAAGCAAGAAAAGAGGAGTGACATCCTCTGCAAAAGTGATGTCCTGTGAAGTCAAGTTCTTGAGTATAGCATGGAACTGGCTCAAGTGAGCAGACATAGTCACATTCTCCTTCATGCACAGATCCATAAGCTGCTTCAACCAATACATCTGACTCGCTGGACTTTTCTTATCATAGAGATTTTTTATATTTTCCCACAATTGCATGCACTTTGTTCTTCCTCAAAGACATTATAGTGAACATGTTCTATGAGAGACAATACAATAGTGGACTTGCATAACTCATCAAGCTCAAGCCATTCCTCATCTGGCATAGTTGCAGGCGGATGCCCGTTTAACCTCAAAGGTTTGATCTGCGATTTCTACACCAACACCTGCCAAATCTGGCTCTTCCAATAAGAGTAATTCGTACCAACAAGCTTAGTGATGCTGAAAACAGCATGATCAATGGATGAACTCACCATAATGCAGGCTGGAAGACTATAGACAGTTCAAAACTGCTTGTTGTTTACTGCAGAAAATGACCAAAAAATCACCAAAATCGAGGAAAAATGGCAAAGAAAGTGGAACCAAAGCTGTTGCCCACCAAGTACTAGTGAAAGTACATCATTTCAGAGTGTTTTAGCATGAAAAATCCATGTCAATCCATACATATATGCTTGCTGTAATAAATTTCAAATTTCAGTAAAAGAGAGCTAACAATGCCAAAATCGGATCCCAAGGAAATCTGATACTGCCAAGACCAAAGCCGGCATCATGCGGGCATAGCATAAGCATATGACGGTTGATAAGCATGAATCCAACACCCAAGTATGTCATACAAACATCTACCAGTGAGTAGGCACACCCCCCAGGCAACGGGGCAAAGTGCTCCTACCACTACCAAAACTTGACACAAGCAAGTGTCAGTTCACAAAGATACGGATCCAAAACTAAGACTTAGCTCATAAGCATACAGTGAACCAAGACATATGATTTATCATCCCAAAAGGTAAGAAGTCCCAAAGTCTCAAGTGTCTGTAACTGCTCAATAGCATGTAACGGCCTAATGCATAAAAGTACCACCTGCTCAATGTCTGCATTCAAGAATGCTCCCACTGGCACAAAAGCCATATGTACGAGCTCAAGAGCTCAAGCCAAGGCAAGACACAGTGCCAATGACATAAGTCCAAGACAATGCATCAATAGTACATCCCGAACATGTAGGCGGTAGAGCATCCATAAGCATGTAAGACATCAAGTACATCCCAAGATACAACTCTGGCAAGCCAATAAATAGCTCAAGTAAGCTCCGAGAATCCAAGGTCAAGCCAAGACCGAGCTCCAGTAGCAATAGGCTCCAAACAATGTAACTAGCATGTAGTAATGGCATAGGCTAAGCATGTCAAGACTGGTCAGACATAAGCAACATATATGCCATAAGTACATCCAAGACGGAGCATCCAAATGCTTTGCAAAGCGAGCTCAAGCTCAACCAATGATCCCGAATCAAAACCAAGCTCTATGTCGAGCCTCAAGTGTCAATACATCACCGTATATGTCCGAAACATAGCCCGAAAAGCATAGGCATAAGTATATATGACTAAAATGACTTCATCCCAACTGTGTACAGCAGTGATTTACTGTTCAAAACTGAGAATTTCAGCACCAAAATCAGCTCCAAATGGTTGCCAAACAATAGGCATACATTCCCCTAACATCCGGGCATCAAACGGGATCAACTGGGCATCAAATGACAATGCCAAACAAGTTGTAGCATCAAATGTCAGTGTAACACTGTCATAAACTGCCTGTGGACTGTTATAACAGTCCCAAAACAGCGTTAAATCAGTCCAAATGCTATGCCAACACATCAATCATCAAAACCAAGCATCAAAGCATATTCATATGCCCGAAACGGAGCCTTTCCAAGTGCCAATGGAGGGGGAGAGCTGTTGTTGTGACTGTCAATGCTGAAGACACATATGGGAGGGATGTGTGATTCCGCCAACTATAAACGCTGGACTTGGGGCTACAAAAAATTGTGGCCAAGCTTCGAAGGGGTCCGATTAAATCCAAGGAAGGCCTCAAACAAGCTCTAGCAAGTCTTGTTCAAAGGCAAGCGAGATATGAAGCAAGGGAGCTTCAATGGTGGCTACCCCAATCTTGTTTATAGCCTGTGAGACCTGAGAACTGAACTAAACCCTGAAGAAAATGATCAAATACCTCTAATGTAATGCCCTGAAGGTGCCCAACAATGCCGGGAAGGTGCTCGGGAAGTCGGGGAGTGATGGGAGCTCGAAGGAGTCGGATATGGCTACCGGGAAGGAGACCCAATGCAAGTAGGGAGTCGATGGGATGCTGAGAATGCCACAAACCAAGCTCAAGAATCGGAAAGCAAAGCTCTGATACCAGTTGAAAGGGAGCGACGGATCGAAGGTTGGACTCGAGAGCTATGGCGGGAGAGCAAGAGCAAGAAAGGGAGAGACTAGAAATGGGAACTCCAACAGTCACAATGTGTGACCGGGCCTTCCTTTATTCAAACTGTCAATAAAAGAATAAAGAATAAAGTGATGGTGAAGGGCGCCCGCCACCTGCAGTGTGCAATAGCAGTGACTGTCAGTGTAGTAATACACGGCCGGCTAGACAGAGGCGCCTTTGCCCCCAACAACATGCTTGATGCAAGGTGTATGATGATTGTGCACAACCATTTTATGATTTTTAAAAAAAACCAGCCATGTGAGGTGCGGAAAACAACCCTTTAATGAATTTTAACTAAGCATTACGTGCTACGCTGCTTTAGGGACTAGCACCGGAACTTCCGTGCTACTAGTCGCCTATATTTAAATATGGAACGATCCCTAAACACAAAGAGGAAAATCAAAATTTGTATCTTTTCAGCACTTAGATTGTCGAACAAACTTCCTCCCCCCCTCACTGTCTAGGTGTTGCTGCATTGCATAGGTGTAAATGGTTATTTTGTATCATTTTTGTATGAAAAAAATAATAAACACGTACCATAACACAAAGGATGAGGCCAAACTGAGGCTTGATCTCATGCTTTAGCCTCGCCAAACATTCACGCACATAAATCTTATTTTTTCATATTTTTTGAGCGCAAAAATCCCAATTTTCTCTATTTTTTGCTTTTTTCCTATTTCTTATTCATAGAAAACAAGTATTTTCTAGTTTATTTGTGTTGCCTTATTATTTTGACTAAAATTTAACATTTTCTCTTATTTTATCCCATTTCCACTCTTTTTTCCCAACTCAAAATCGAAAAAACCACTAATTTCCATTGAAAAATGACATTTTACGGGTTTTAAAAAATCAATAACGGCTCTAAATCATTATGGGTTCTGCATTTTTGTAGTTGCAGCCCTTAAACATGATGCAAACAAGACTCAAAAAAACATTCATCGTATATGAACAACATTTGGACCATGAAACAACAAAAACAAGCAAATTTCTTCATTAAATTGGAGCATACCGCGTGTCTTGCGTGTTGCGGATTTTTTAATAATTATTTCGGGCAGCCCATGGACCGACCAACAACCATTCTTCAATGCTGAACCTCTTTCCTCATCCTCCTCTTGATCTTGAAGCAATCCGATCACAGTCGAACAAGCATCCTTTAGCCCCTCTTCTTCTTGATTTCTTGCATGCAAACCACCACTTAGAGGAGAGAGATGGAGGAGAGAGAAAGACTAGATTTTGATCTCCCTGACTGTACAGCCATTTGACGGGCGAAGGCAGGCAATAGGAAGTGTGGAAAGTCTTCAGTTTTCTGTTGTCTTCATATGGTATGGGTATGTGGAGGCTCTCCTATGGCTATGGAGCCCCCCCCCTTCATTTCGTCGTTCTGCACCTCCATCTCCTCCATTTTTGCACCACGCGAAAACCCCCCCCCCCCCCCCCTTCATTGCAAAAATTTTTCGGGGCCAAAGGGGCCCCCTAAGGGTCACACCCTTTGGACTCTCCTAAAGTCCTTTCCCACTTGGCAATTTGGCCTTTGGCCTTCCGGGCACTCCCTCTCCCACGTCCGATACCCGAATCGTGGTCTGAAAAATCCTACTCCTTCATCTTGAAGTCTTCCCACTGCCGGGCATTTCCTAGGGTCTCATCTGCCATGCCAAAAAATTATGAAAATCCTCCGACCACCGTCTAGTGGCTCTTTTAAGCACTTTCCGGGCATTGCCGCTTAAAATTGTACTGATTGCCACTGCCACCTTCGTCGAAGTTTATTTTTCCCCTAAAATTCGTAATTTTTGGCTATTTTTAAGCACTTCTCAGCATCAAAAGTCATCTGTCAGTGATTAAAGCTCATTTTTGGATCAGCTTTACCTACATGTCTATTGATGTACATTCAGGACAGTTTTCTACATATTCAGGATAACATACCTCACTATCAAGAAATTTGATATGTTTCTATGCAAGAACATTATAGTGATGTTTTGAGCAGCTTTGCATGATCTTTGGAGCTCAATCTCAGTCAATCTAAGAGGTTATTTCAGTTTTGAATTTGTAGGACAAATTTTTCATGAATGTCAAGACTGCACTTTTGAATTGCAAGACATCCACATGTATTGTCAAGAATTTCAAGATTGCACATTATTTTTCTCAGAAAATTGGTGTGTTTACTGTCATTGAATGGTTTTTGAGGCATTTTGGGCAATGAACTGATGTATGTTCTTGCTACTACATACTTGGGATATTCCTAACATACTACTGAGTGGATTTTGGAGCTTCCATTGCTTGGCATTAGTTGTCATTTACTCTCGTACAGTTATTTGGCTAATCATGGCTAGCAACAATGACAATCATCTTATGCATATCAAGAATCTTGAAGGAGCACACATCTTATGCTATAATATCTTGTTGTAGAAGAAGAAAGCAAAGCCGATTAAAGTAAAGGAAACAAAACCAACTGATGTAGAGCACGACAACTGGGAGGAGCTAAATGAGCTTGCACACTTGACCATTGAGCTATTGATTTTTGATGCCTTGATGTTTAACATTGAAGGGTTGGATTTTGCTTATGACATTTGGAAGTGACTAGAAGAATTGTATGCCTAGAAGAGTGCTACAAGCAAAGTCTACTGGCTGAAGAAACTCATGGATTTGTGTATGAAAGAGGTAACTGCAATGTCTACTTACCTTAGTGAGTTTAACTCCATTTTCAGCCAGCTTGCCACTTTGAAGTTCAATATTGATAATGAGTTCAAAGCTACGTTCTTGCTTTGCACTCTACCAACAGAGAGCTGGGATACCTTCAAGACTACTATGAGCAATTCTAATGCTATGCTTTTGTATACTGATGTAGAGAGTGCTCTACTCATGGAAGAAATGAATCAACAGAACAATGCATCTAGTAAGTCTTCTAGTGCTTTGCATACTAGAGGCAGATCACAGCAAAAAGGCAAATCTGATAGCAAGGGACGTAGTAAATCGCATAATAAGGATGTTGAATGCCATCACTGTGGCAAGAAGGTCACTTCAAATATGACTGTTATAAATGGAAGAAAGAGAAAGGGAATGGCAAGAAGATGGATGACAGTAAGGAAGAGAAGAAAGAGAGTCAACTTGCTAAGAAGAGCAATGTAAAGGTCGAAGAGGTGAATGTAGTTAGCCATGAAAGCGACAATGGGAATGATATACTCTTTATCTCTTCATGTTTCAATGCACATGCTTTGATAGCTGATATAGATGATGACATGCACACTTGGATTTTGGATTCAGGTGCCTCTTTTCATGTCACCCCTCACTGTAAGTGGTTTACAAACTATACAGGAGGTTGACATGGTGTTGTCCATCTTGGGGACAATTATGCATGTGGCATTGCAGGCATTGGCAGTGTGCAACTTTAGTTTCAACATGGATCTCTCTTCGCTCTTTAGAATGTAAGGCATGTACCGCAACTCAAGAAGAACTTGATTAGTACTAGACAGCTAGATGATGATGGATTCCATACCACCTTTGGCAATGGAAAATGGAAAATCTGCAGAGGATCTAAGGTTATTGCTAGAGGCTCAAAGAGCGATACTTTGTATCCTCTCCATGTATCTAGTGTGCGTGACCATGTTGTTGCCATGATCAAGCAACCAAGTGTTTCCTTGTGGCATGGTCGGCTGGGACACATGAGTCAAACAGGGATGAAAGAACTTTCTTGTTTGGGTTACTTGCCTTGTCTTTATTATGCTAATTTTGAGCATTGTGATCATTGTATTTATGGTAAGCATGTGCAAACATCTCATAAAAAGTCTCTTTCACTAAAATATTTGCCTCTAGAGTTAGTACATTCCGATATATGTCAAATGACTGGGTTATCTCTAGGAGGAAAGAAATATTTTATCACATTTGTCGATGATGCTACACGGAAGGTATGGGTCTACCCTATTTGTAGCAAGGACGAAGTGCTTGACAGGTTTCAAAAATTCTTGGCATTGGTAGAGAATCAGACTGATAAGACACTTAAGTGTCTTTGCTCTAACAATGGTGTGGAGTACGTGTCCAAGGCCTTTCGAGCATTTTGTGATAGTAAGGGGATAAAGAGGGAACTCACTGCCCCTCATAATCCACCCCAGAATGGAGTTGTAGAGTGCATAAATCGGACCATATAAGACAAGGTCCATACGATGCTATCTCATGCTGCATTACCATATGGCTTTTGGGCAAAGGCTATTATGATAGCTATTTATCTGATTAATAGGTCACCAAACAGGTCTTTGGGAGGGAAAGTCCCTCAGGCAGAGTGGTCGGGCAATCCACCTTCATATGCTCATTTGTGAGTGTTTGGATGCGAGGCTTTTATGCACATACGAAAAGAAGAACGCATCAAACTAGAACCAAAGTCCTGCAAATGCATATTCCTAGGATATGGTGATAAGGGTGAGATGGGGTATAAACTTTGGGATCCTGAGAAAGAAAAAATAGTACGCAGCAATGATGTCATCTTCCATGAAGATCGTAAGCATAAGCAGCCCGAGAAGACTGAGAAAGTTAGGAGGGTTGTTTTCAAGGAGGATGTACCTTTTAGACAGCCATTTGTGCCCAATGGGAACAACAGCATATACTTGCTATAAATGACCCTAAAAATGCATGGAATGGTATTGGAAATGACTAGCAAGGTATTGCCTAGGATGATCCATAGTTGCAGCAAGAAAATATGCAGTTAGGACAACCAGCAAAGGACTGGATAGTACATTGAAATTTTAGGTTAGCAAGCTGAAAATGCAGGTTTGCAAGTTCCACAACAGCTTGCAAATGATGAGCCTTTGCTCTCTGTAGGTCGACCCGACCATCAAGGCCACCTAATAGGTTTGCTCCTGGTGCATAGTATGCTATAGATTATATCATGGTAATTTTTGTGTAAAAGCAAACTCAAAAGCTAAAAGCTTGCTATTTTGTAATTTGGGCTATTATTTGAGCATGAAGATGAAATATACATAAAATACATGCAAAAGCGCTCACACAAGGCATGGGGGGAGATTGCACCCAATTGGTCTCTTGCTCTTGTCATTCATGCTTTTTACCTTGTAATTTGTGCAAAAAATAGAGTTCATTGTTCTTGGGGACCTTCCGACATTCACTACGCGAGCATACAGCGTCCGATCTGTGCACCAGTGGTATCAGAGCTGAGCTGAGATTAAGAGCTTCCAATCACTACCCATCTTGTGTGAAGGCGGAGCTCCTGGAACGATCGGGCTCTACGGTCAATCTCGTCGCGAACCGTCGATACAGGCAGACTTCTGGCGATCAAGAACCCCTGTTTCCGTCATTGGATCGCGAAGGACCGGGCTACAGAGGCGGAGGACCACTCCTACATCTCCTTCATCACGTCGTGGATAAACAGTGAGAAATCCTCCATAGCTAATAAGCTTAAAAGCTTTTTCCTTTTAATAAGCTTAATACTAAAGCTTATCAGCTTTAAGAAGCTTTAAAGCTTCAAAATCATCCCGCAAGGTATCTGAGGACGTCGCGGATTTTTCGGCGGCGTCAGAAAACGCCCCCCCCCCCCCCCCCCCCCCCACGATTTCACAATTTTTAAGCTAAGCTTAAAAGCTTAGTTTCCTAAGTTACAAGTCACACAAAGCTCTTCAATCCTACAAGTCACAACTAACTCCAGGTCACACCCAATCAGTCAAGTTCAGCAAGTATCTTCAGGTCAAGTTCTGCAAGTTCTGTAAAGCGACTAAGTTTTGCAAGTCTGCAACTCTGCAAGTCACATAAGTTTGCAACTCTGCAAGTCAGACTAGTCAACTGGAGTCAGAACTAACTTGTGCTCAAAACTCCTAGAAGGACTGTTCCTGCGCAGAAACTCCGAACTGCAAAGTTGTTCATTGGAAGGTACTCTACCCATACGCAGGTTTGCTGAAGCATTTTCAGCATACGAAGAAGGATAAAACGCAGATTTTCCGAAGATTGAGAAAGCCATACCCAAAAACACATAAGCCTTGTATTCTCGAACTTGAGCTACGCTCATTCCGCTAACTAGATTTTGAGTGAGAAAGGTCTTTTGAGTTTTTCATAATGACGGAACCACATATGGATGATCTTATGGCTGAAGGCGACCTACGTGAGCCTACGATGGAGCAAAAGCTGGACTTAATCATGATGCAATTGGATGAAGAACGAAGGGCTAGGCAAGCATTGCAAGCTCAACTAGCAAATTTACAAAGAGTGTCCTACTGACAAAGAAGAATCTCAAGCTGAAGATCTTATTCGACGTACGATCGACGCAACTCTTGAAGCTCAAACCATCTGCAAGGAATCAAATATAAGTAAAAGAAGTTTCAAATTCCGTACTTTCAATGGCATACGAGAAGGAAAAACTGTTCTAGCATTCATTAGTCAATTTGATGACTATTTCCATGAGGAAACCTATGCAGAAAAAGATAAAATCAAGTGTGTCACTAATCATTTAGTGGACAGACCATCTCTTTGGTGGACTGTAGTACGCAAGAGCATAGATTGTCCTGCTACTTGTTGGGAGGATTTCAAGAAGAAGTTCATGCAGAATTTCCTTCCTCCACAATTTCATGAGAAAGCTATTAAGCAATGGGATCTTCTTCAGCAACGGGATCGTGAGCCTATTACTCAGTATACAGAGCGTTTTTGGAATGCATTACTCCAGCTATGCATGCTTGAAGACGTACCTGAAGCGACACACAAGCGCAAGTATATGTCTGGACTCCTTGGACATTACTATGCTGAAGTTAACATGTTCAAGCCTGCTACTCTTGAAGACGCCATTTCACTAGCTCACGACACTGAAGATAAGTTACGAGGTAGAGACAAACGTCCACAGCAATTCCAAGCCAATGGTAACTATGGATCTAAAAAATTCAATTCCAACTTTAGAAGATTTAATCCAGGTCGTTTCTCTTCATCATCTTTCCGCAAAAATTGGGCAAAACCACCTGCATTACCATCCAATGTTAATCAAAACCCTAAGCCTATTCCACAGCCAAATCCTAATGTACCTAGACTTCCCGCCATTACAAACAATGTAACCAAAGCCAAGCCAATAGTATGCTATAAATGCCACCAGCCTGGACATCTAGCAGTAAATTGTCATTCAAAGAAGCCACCTGCCCATATCAACTACCTTGGAGCAATGGACGAAGACGAACATGAAGATATGCCTGATTTCACTGAAGAAGAGGATGACAGTATTACACCTTCGGATACTTTACCAGGTATGTCTACTCCACATTCTTTATTGACTATGAAATGTTTGGTGCATGGAAAGGAAAAGATTATTTTGCATGATGACGGTAGCACTCATGATTTTATTTCAGCAAAATTAGTAAAGGAATTGAAGTTATAGACTATACCTACACATTATCGCATCAAAGCTGCATTTTTAGGCACTAGGTATAATGGTACACAGGAAGTGCATAACTTAGAGATTCAAATTGGTCAATACACTGAAAGAAGAAATTTCCTAGTTGTTCCATTACAGTCGAGTGACATTATTTTAGGTATGCCTTGGCGTCATCAGCATAACCCAGATATAGATTATTCCACACACTCAATGAATATTAATTTTCAAGGAAAATCTATTACATTATATGGTATGCATGCATCTAATGTTTTTCCACTGCTTTCGCATACTCAAGCTAAATGTGCATTACGCAAGAGTAGTAAATCCTATCTCATTTGGGTGAATGAATTGCAAGTAAAAGAAAACATATGCACCCTAGGCATAAAGAATTTCTTGCACATTTTAAGGACTGTTTTGCAGAAGACCTACCACCTGGTTTACCTCCTTTACGTCCAGAAGACCATAAGATAGATTTGATCCCTGGCACACAACCACCTTGCAAAGCACCATATAGGCATAACCAGATGAGCAAAAAGAAATTCAGAGTCAAGTTGAGGAATTACTAAATAGAGGATTGATTAGACCTAGTAGTTCTCCATTCGGTGCACCTGTTCTGTTAGTCAAGAAAAAGAATAATACCTATCGTATGTGCATTGACTATCGAGCTTTAAATAAGATCACTGTAAAGAATAGGTATCCCATTCCTAGAGTTGATGACCTTATGGACAAACTACAAGGATCTGCTATATTTAGTAAAATAGACCTTAAGTCTGGTTATCATCAGGTGAGACTAGATAAGTCTGACATATTCAAGACTGCATTTAGGACACAGTTTGGTCATTACAAATTTTTAGTAATGCCATTTGGATTGACTAATGCACCTGCTATGTTTAGTAGAATGATGAACTGTATATTTCTAAAATATCAGTATTGTGTAATTGTCTTCTTTGATGATATTTTGGTGTTTAGTCAAAATGAGAAAGAACGTTATCAGCATTTGTCATTGGTTTTTCAGTTATTGAAAGAAAATCAACTGTATGCAAATCCTGAAAAGAGTGAATTCTTTAAAACAGAAATTGAGTATTTAGGTCATATTGTATCATCCGATGGAATTAAAGTTGATCCTAAGAAAATAGATGCAATATTGAATTGGCCTGTACCTAAAAACGTGCATGAGTTACGCTCATTCCTTGGTCTTGCTAGTTTCTATAGGAAATTTGTACGTAATTTTTCCTTACTTGCTTTACCACTGACCAAACTTCTGAAGAAAGGTATTGTCTATCATTGGTCCGAAAATCAACAGAAATCCTTTGACTTATTAAAACATGCATTAACCCATGCCCCTGTTCTACAGTTGCCTGATTTTAATAGACCATTCTTTCTAGTAGTGATCGATGCTAGTGGATCAGGAATAGGAGCTGTACTTATGCACGAAATCATCCTATATCCTATTCTAGTTGTAAGCTGAAACCTTCTGAACTGAAATATTCCACATATGATAAAGAACTATTAGCAGTTGTACAATCATTAAGACAGTGGAAACACTACTTAATGGGTTCAGAATTTATGATTAAGACCGATCAGCAAAGTATTAGACATTTACTTAGCCAACCCCAAATCTCTGACCGTCATATCAAATGGGCATCCTTTATTCAAAGTTTTCATCCTATCATTCAATACCAACCTGGAAAAGAAAATGTAGTGGCTGATGCATTGAGTAAAAGACCTGCTATTCATAATATTTTTGTTATATCTTTTGATTCTTTGATTGCTATGAAAGATACTTATCATCAGGATATTACTTTTCATGCTGATTGGAATAAATTAGTCCAAAATAATTTGATTCCTATTGATTCATTGTCATATAATGATGGATTTATGTTTTATGAAAAGAGATTGTGTGTTACAATTCCATTCCGATCTTTTGTTTTGAATGAGATTCATTGTCCCCCATACCAAGGTCATAGAGGTATCATATCTACCTTACGTACGTTAACTGAAGATTTTTATTGGCCGCATATGGACACTGATGTATCTAACTTTGTTTCTGAATGTTTGATTTGTCAAAGAGTTAAGAGACATCATGGTAAACAGTATGGATTACTTATGCCTTTATCTATTCCATCTAAACCTTGGGAACAAATTTCTATCGATTTCATTACTGGTTTACCTCATACTAAACCTAACTATGATATGATTTGGACAGCAGTAGATAGATTTAGTAAACAAGCATATTTCATACCATGTAAGAAAACTTTAACAGCATCACAAGCAGCACAATTGTTTTTGAAAACTGTTTTCACTAACCATGGATTGCCAAAAGTTATTATTTCAGATCGTGATTCTAGATTTTGTAACAACTTTTGGATTACTCTGTTTGCTAACCTAGGCACAAAGATTGATTTCTCATCTGCATTTCATCCAGAAACTAATGGACAAACCGTCCTGTTGTGCAAGGTTTATTTACAAGGTAAAGCAATACTTGATGATCCACAAAGAGGTAAAAAGTGTTGCTAGAAGATAGTGTCTAAAGTTCTTTACAGCAAACACCATGGCTAAGTCTTCCCTCTCTATTGTGGAGGAGTTCATTTCTATCTTGGTGAGTTGTCTACTAGCAAAGCTCACTAGATAGTCCAGGTTATGTTCACCAGGTTGGCACAACACTACCCCCATGGTAAATTTTGATCCATCAATATGCTCATGGAAGGTAATGGATCAATCTAGGGCTCTTAATATAGGAGCTAAAGTTAATGCCTTTTTAAGCCTTTCATATGTTTATTGACATTCATCGGCCCACTCAAGTACTATCAATAGCTTGTACAAAGGTCTAGCAATCAACTCATAGTTCAGTACAAACTCCAGTAGTATCCCATGTAGCCTAAGAAACATTGAACTCCCTTGAAATTGGTCGGAGGGGGAAGGTCTATAATCACCTTGACTTTAGAGAAGTCTATGGCTATCCCATTCCATGACACAACATCCCCTAAAATACAACTGTGCTTCACCCAAAACTGGCACTTTAAGGGGTTCAATGAGAGTCTGTATTGCTGACACCATTTAAAAACTATTCATAAATTTTCCAAGTGCTCTTCCTTGTTGGTGTGGATGCACAGATCATCGGCAAAGACTTCCAACCATTTCCTAAGCATGTCCTTGAAGATGGCACACATGAGGCATTGAAAGGTAGTAGGAGCATTGGTTAGTCCAAATGGCATGACTATGTAGGTAAACACCCCCCCATTTGGTGGTGAATGCCATCTTGTGTCTATCGTCTAGATGGACTTGCACTTGGTTATAGCTTGAGAAGCCATCCGAAAAACTATGGGCTTCCCTTCTTTCCTGAGCATGTCCTTGAAGATGGCACACATGAGGCATTAAAAGGTAGTAGGAGCATTGGTCAATCCAAATGGCATGACTATGTAGGTAAACACCACCCATTCGGTGGCAAATGTCATCTTCTTATGCCTATCATCTGGATGGACTTGCACTTGATTATAGCTTGAGAAGCCATTCAGAAAACTGTGGGCTTCCTTTCTTGCCACTTTCTCTAGCATGTGCTTCATGTATGGTAAAGGATAGTTGTCTCCCTTGGTGGCTATGTTGGCCTTCTTATAGTTTATGCACACTCAAATCTTCCCATTCTTTTTAATGACTATGACTATGGGTGACACCCAATCTATGTGCTCTATATCGTAAATGAGTCCTGCCCTCATTCAATAGCTTATCAAACTCCTCCTTTACTACATGTGTATTCTTAGGGTTCATCGTGTACGGTTATTGCTTCATTGGTATTACTTCGGGTGTCATGGGGACCATATGGGCAAACACATCCGTACACTCCCTTAAGAGATTCATGAGATTGTTCTCTTTCTCGTCACTTAAGTCATCCGCTATGTACATGGGTCGAGGCTTGTCCTCCTCTCTCACCAAGTTGCATTCTTTAACCTTGGTCCTTCAATGAGGTCACGTGCTTGCCCTTTCCATTTGGCTCCCATTAGCACCACTATTCTATCACCCTTTTCGAACTTTGTGAAGTGCTTGGGCAAGTCCTGAGGTTTCTTTTGATATTCAGTTTTTGACAAATTCAACTATTTCTTTTTCTTCTCCTTTAGCCTCCTATGCCTTAGGTGGCCTAGAAGGTCCATGTGTTGGTGTATCAGGTCCCATATAGTTGAGGTATTTTGGGGTCACTATCAGAGCTCGCCTCTGACTCAAAATCATACTCATCATCCTCACTAGAAGAGGCTATCTCCACTGATGCTTGCAACTCTAAAGATGACTCGATTTCAAATAATGGTGTGGTGCAAGGATGAACTAATCCCTCTTGCCCATAGTCTACCACCTCTAAGCATCCACCTCTAGGCATTCTAACCAAGCTTAATCACAATCTACCTTGGCAACTCCTTTGATTACTTGAAACATGTTGACCTCTCAGGGTTTAGTGTCTGCGATTTCCTCAATCACTCTTCCAACCATGCTATATTCTATGGTCTCTACTTCCTCTTTGTTCTCCTCACTGATGGAATAACAGTCTTTGTACTCATCATCAGAATCCTTACACTGGGACAATGTGTCACTTGTAAGGTTCCTACTTTCGATCTCTCCCATACTTGTCATGAGAGTCCAGTTATTTGAATTGGCAACTAGGTTACCCATGTGCTCACTTGATAAGTACTTAAGGATTTTTTGAAGTTCTAATTCGTTTGGTGGGATGCGATATGTGATTGGTGTTGGTTGGATGATGGAACTCTAGGTCATAATGCACAAGGGTACCACAGTTAGGTTAGAAGTAATGGTATTGTTAAGGTAGCTAGGTGAGTCTACATCTTGCTTGTATTCATCCTCATCCTCTGTGAATGGGAGATCAATGGTTGCCAATACATGCATCTAGTCTCGCTCATCGTTAGGGCAAGGAATGTACCTTGTTAGAGATCTATAATCGCTTCTCGACCTCGAGTGACCCTGAAGGGTAGACATGGCATCTAAGTCCATTGGTGAGGGTTTTTTAGTATCCATGTTGACTCAAACTACTTCTTATCTATTGCCCAAGAATATCAAGCATTACCCATGTCCTCTATCACTCTAGCATTCCTCATCCAAGGCCTCCATAGTTGGATATCATAATCCACTCCCTTCATAACTATGAAGTTCATAGAGAATTGAATTCCTGCTTTCTTTAGAGGATAGTTCTTTAGGTCTCCAAAATGTCTAATATTCATCCCATTCGCTAGAGTGACATTGAACTGTATAGTTTCCACTCATGGGTTTCCCCAAGCTTACATGACTGTGTGACTAAGTACACTAACCCCTAAAGGGAGAAGCCCAAGTGGAAGGACGAGCAAGCAAAAGAAAGAGAGGTGTGACCTATGGTGGATGGAGTAAGAGAGAAAGAGAGAGAGACTCAAGATGTGAGAACTCCAATAGTCAAAATCTATGACCAACCTTCCCTTCATTCAAATGTCACTGAAAGGATGAAGAATGAAGTGATAGTGATAGGTGCCCATTGCATGTAGTGTGCAAGTGTGGGTACTGTTAGTTTAGTAATACACATGCAATTAGACATATGCACCTTTACCCACAATAACCTCCCACTTAAAGGCGAATGTGCCTCGAGTGAAGAGAGACTAAGAAAAAAAAAAGTAACAAATTACAATGTGTACACAAAGTACAGCGGGATGAGGAATAGAGGTCATCTCATCCAATGCCCATCAACTTCCTGAGGAAGGCAAAACACTCTACTTGCTAAGAGACTTTTCTTGAGCAGATCTACAGGATTTTGGTCAGTTGAGATCTTAACAAGATCAATAGACTTGTCCTCAATGATCTCTCTGATAAAGTGGTACCGCACCTCAATCTGCTTCATCTTCACATGGAAGATCAGATTCTTTCCTAATTGGATAGCACTCATAGAATACAAATGCAGTGTAGGAACCACATTAGTCGTACTAAGTTATGCCACTAGACAGCCTAACCAAAGAGCCTCCTTGCAAGCCTCAATGGGGCTGTAACATACTTGCTCTCTATAGTAGAGACTGTAGTGCATTTCTACACCTTGGACATCTAAGAAATAGCATCCCCGGCAAAGACGAACACATAGCCAAAGGTCTATTGTCTGCATGTCCTGCATAATCAGAGTTAGTGTACCCCATGACTCATGTATCCTGGTCACCATAACATATGCACATATTGTTGAGATATCGAGCTCCACTCGTGATACGCCAGGGTGACCGTTGTGTATTTATGTCACCAACTTGTCAGTTGTTGCAGACGCGGTTGGTACACCGCCCATGAATAATAGCTACATGATAGCTATCCTTATCTACTCTAGTTCGTGGCTCAGTTAGTATGCCACCTTAGTTAGTTGAGTTTGGTTTGAGACCCATATATAGGGTTCTTCTATTTCTTTGTACTTGAGTTCTTTTGGCTTACACAACTAAGAAGAGGAAAACTGTTTTCAGCCTCCACCTTTGTGTGTATTCCCCCATTGTGCAAGCAAGAAAACTACAAGTGAGACTCCTTCCTTCTCTCCCACAATCTTGACATGGTATCAAAGCCTTGTTCATGGTAAGGAGCTCAAGAAAGCAAGCCAAGCTCGCGGTGTTCTGGTAAGAGGAGCAGTGTTGCTTTCATTTTCTGTTTTGGGAGCAGATCTCTGCAGGTAGCACAGCCGGAAATTGCAAGAGTGCAGTGTCTCAGGTTGAGACGCCCTTCGCGGTGAAGCAAGAGGGCAGTATATGCTGCAGGTCAGGGATTTAGCCCTTGGCAACCCTGTTTTTTTTATTTGAGGCCATTTCGGGTCCTGTTTTGGAGGCGGAAGTTTTCTGCACGCACTCAGGAAAAGGCCCAGTTTTATGCTGTGCAGCCACTGTTCTACAGGTCGGTGAAAAGTTACTGTAGAAATTGCATCGTATGCTTGTATGCAGAGACATTGGGAGTTACAGAATCATCCTTGGTTCCTGTTTATGCAAAATCGTCACTAGGAAGTGACTGTGTGGTCAAATACCACTTTCGCCAGTTTTGCAGATTTGCCCTTGTGAGGGTGAAGCTGTGTTTTTTGCAGTGACAGAATTTTTTGCAGTATTCTGTAATGGCGTCTGATTCTCTTTCACAGATTGTAACTGAAAAGCTTGACAAGAACAACTTCCAAGCATGGAAGTTTAGAATGACGAATTTCCTTATGGGAAAAGGATATTGGGAATTTGTTGCAGGAAATGAAGAAGAACCAGTTCTTCCTGATGTTCCCAATCAACAGCAAATGCAAGCACTCAAAGCATGGCATGAGAGAGCCAGGAAAGTTATATACTGGCTATCTATCAGTATTTCAGACTCTATGATTGTGCATATTCAGGATGCAAGTACGCCAAAGGAGGCATGGGATACTTTGTCAAAAATGTATAGCACAAATACGCAAGCCAGGAAAATGCAACTCAAGCAAGAGTTGCATAATGTGCAAAGAGAAAATATGAGCATCAATGACTACCACATGAAGGTGAAGAAGATTGCAGATGCACTTGCTTCCATTGGATCGCCAGTGGAATATGATGATTTAGTTTCTGTGACCTTGAATGGTCTAGGAAAGGATTATGCACAGTTTCGGACATCCATTTCAGTTCGTGAAAGATTTTCTGATTTTGAGGAGTTGATTGCTCTTCTAATTTCTGAGGAGCAGAGAAATGGTGGTGCATCTTCTTCAGGAGGAACCTCAAAGGAAGCTGTCTTCTACTCAAATACTGGAAGAGATAGAGGCAGAGGTAGAGGAGGCCGATTTGGAGGCCGTGGTAGAAATCAGAATATGCAGCAAACTCAAGAAAACCAGTCCTATGGAGGAGGACGTGGTAATTCTAGAGGCAGGGGGAGCCAAAGAGGTCATGGTGGATGGCAAAGAGGCCAAAATGCAAACAGTAATATTGAATGCTACTACTGTGGTAAAATAGGTCATATGGCTAAGGACTGCTATAAAAAGCAGAATGACATCATGAATGGAAAACTGCAACAAGGAAATTATGCATCTTCTAGTAGACATGGTGATGACAGAAATGAGCATTTGTTTATGGTGCAGCACATGAACAATTCTGTGACAAGTGCAGAAGAAAGCAATGATGTATGGTATGTTGACTCAGGTGCATCAAACCACATGACAGGTCATGCAGAATGGATGGAGGATGCAAGGAAAATGGAAAAACCAGGATTTGTGGAGACTGGTGATGATACTGCACATCCTATTGTGCAGATTGGAAAAATTCCTTTGTCTATGCAGGATGGGAAAAAAAAATACCTGTCCGATGTATTTCATGTCCCGAATATCACCAAGAATCTGGTTTCTGTTGGTCAAATGGTTGAGCAGGGCTTGCAGGTCAGATTTAATCCTCATGGATGCTTTGTTGAGGATATGAAAAATAAAGGTCACTTGATAGCAAAAGGAAAGAAGAAGGGCAGAATGTTTACGTTGGATGCAGACATGTCTGAATTGAGTGCAGCAATGTTTGCACATGGGACCGGTGTAGTTGCAGATATTGATATCTGGCATAAACGCATTGGTCATGTTAATGTACAGCGACTTAAATCAATGCAGGCCCAAAATATTGTTGCAGGTTTGCCTAAATTCAAGGTTGCAGAAATGCATAAGGTATGTGAAGCCTGTCAGTTTGGAAAACAGGCAAGGAAACCATTTCCTAGACATGTTCAAGAGAGTGAGAAGCCATTGGAATTAATCCACTCTGATGTGTGGACTACTAAAGCTGCATCTCTTGGAGGCTGTCATTATTTTGTCACTTTTATTGATGACTATAGCAGAAAAGTTTGGGTGTATTTCATGAAAAAGAAAAGTGAAGTTTTTGGGCATTTCAAAACTCTTAAAGCTATGGTTGAAAAAGAAACAGGTCTGCAAATAAAATGCCTAAGGTGAGATGGAGGGGGAGAGTACCTCTCAAATGAGTTTGCAAAGTTCCTGTAGGAGCATGGCATAAAGCAGCAATATTCATGCAGTCATACCCCACAACAAAATGGAATTGCAGAAAGGAAAAACAGGCATATTGGAGAAGTATCTCGTGCCATGCTCAATGAAAAAGACTTGCCAGATTTTTATTGGGCTGAGGCAGTTGCTACAGCAGTCTACATAATGAACAGGACTCCCACTGCAGCAATACATGGGATGACTCCAGAGGAGAGGTATACTGGTAGGAAACCAGATATTTCTCATTTGAAAATTTTTGGTTGCATTGCCTATGTACATGTGCCAGATGAGTTGAGATCCAAGTTGGATCCAAAAGCTGAGAAGTGCATCTTTATTGGTTACTCTCTGCAGCAAAAAGGGTATAGATGCTATAACCCTTCTACTCGTAAGTTTACAGTGAGCAGAGATGTTATTTTTGATGAGATGAGTAGCTGGTATAAACCAATAAATGTGATTGATGATGTAGATGCACAAAATGGTAATGCTGCACAGAATTCACAGCAGCAGTCACAAAATATTAGTGGACCTAGAGTGTCCTCTAGCAGTGGTTCACATTCTTCGCCATGGACAGGCAGATTGAGATCAGGAGAATCTTCTCAAGGCAATGCAGATAGTGGTATGCAGGTATCACGAAAAGGAAAAGAGAAGGTTGATCAGCCCATGTTTGATGTGAATGCAGGTCACTCTTATGTGGTTGGTGAATCCAGTGGCTCAGAATAGAGCATTGATGATGAGTTGGGTATTCCTTCTATTGTTACACCTGGAGTAAGGAAGACCAGGGATGTTTTGAGAGCACCTGGGAGTGAACCTACTTTGCGCAGGTCTACGAGAGCTAGGTATCCTGTGGATAGACTGAAATATGATGGATTTGCAGCCATTCACTATGCATATATGGTCAAAGTGATACAGGAACCAGAACCCACTTCTTTTGAGCAAGCCATGGGAAAAGAAAAATGGGAGAAAGCCATGGATGAAGAAATGGATGCCTTGGAAGCAAATGCTACATGGGAGATAGTACCTTTGCCTAAAGGTAAGAATGCAATTGGTTGTAAGTGGGTTTATAAGGTGAAGCACAATGCAGATGGTTCTGTGAACAGATACAAGGCAAGATTAGTAGTCAAGGGGTATGCACAAACATATGGCATTGACTATGAAGAAACATTCAGTTCGATTGCAAGGATGGCAACCGTAAGAGCAGTCATTGCTATGGCTGCATCAAAGGGATGGTCTTTACATCAGATGGATGTAAAGAATGCCTTCTTGCATGGTGATTTGCAAGAAGAGGTCTATATGGAGCAGCCACCAGGTTATGTGCATGCTGTTCATCCTGAGTTTGTTTGCAGGTTGAAGAAAGCCTTGTATGGCTTGAAGCAAGCACCTAGAGTATGGTCTGACAAGATAGGACAGTATCTTGTCACTATTGGTTTTCAGATTTCCAAGGCAGATTTCTCACTTTATGTGAGAAAAACAGAGAAAGGTATTATGCTACTTGTCATTTATGTTGATGATTTGATTATGACAGGTGACAGTGATGAAGATATCCTTCATGTGAAAATGCTATTGAAGCAGAAGTTTGAGATGAAGGATTTGGGAGAGCTGCGTTATTTCTTGGGCATTGAGGTGATTAGATCACCAAGTGGGATACAGCTCTTGTAGAGGCAGTATGGATTGGACATGCTGTCCAAATATGGGATGACAGGCTGTAAGCCTATTTCAGTTCCTTTGGAGCAGAATGTGAAGCTGAGCGCAGATGCAGGTGAGCTTCTGGAAGACCCTACTATGTACAGACGCATAGTAGGAAGTTTGATTTATATGACTATTACCAGGCCAGATTTGAGCTATGCTGTTGGATTGGTAAGTCAGTTTATGTAGGCTCCAAGGAAATCACATTTGGATGCGGCTAGACGCATACTCAAGTATGTGAAGTCCACATTGCAGTATGGACTATTTTATGAGACTGGGGTTCAGATACAGTTGCATGGATACACTGATGCTGATTGGGCTGGTAGTATTTCTGATAGACGATCTACCAGTGGATATGTGTTCTCTTTTGGGAGTGTTGCAATCACTTGGAGCAGCAAGAAACAGCCTACAGTTGCCTTATCCAGCACAGAGGCTGAGTACAGGGGCGCAGCAATGGCTGCATGTGAGGTAGCTTGGTTGAATAAGCTACTTTATGATATGCATCAGCCTACAGATGGGCCAGTTGTCATTTATTGTGACAACATGAGTAGTATACACTTGGCAAATAACCCAGTCTATCATGCTAGAACAAAGCACATTGAGGTGCATTATCACTATGTGCGAGAGAGGGTTTTACTAGGTCTTATTGATCTAGTTTATGTCAGCACAGAGGATCAGGTAGCTGACATATTCACGAAGGCATTGGGCGCAGAGAAGCTGCGCAAGTTCAGAGACCTGCTTGGTGTGCAGGAATTGGGATTGAGCTCGAGGGGGAGTGTTGAGATATCGAGCTCCACTCGTGATACGCCAGGGTGACCGTTGTGTATTTATGTCACCGACTTGTCAGTTGTTGCAGACGCGGTTGGTACACCGCCCATGAATAATAGCTACATGATAGCTATCCTTATCTACTCTAGTTCGTGGCTCAGTTAGTATGCCACCTTAGTTAGTTGAGTTTGGTTTGAGACCCATATATAGGGTTCTTCTATTTCTTTGTACTTGAGTTCTTTTGGCTTACACAACTAAGAAGAGGAAAACTGTTTTCAACCTCCACCTTTGTGTGTATTCCCCCATTGTGCAAGCAAGAAAGCTACAAGTGAGACTCCTTCCTTCTCTCCCACAATCTTGACACATATCTGTTGTTCCCTTCAGTTATCTCATGATACCGTTGATAGTATCCCAATGCTGCCTGCAAGGTGTAGCCATATAGCATGTCTCAACTCCCACTACAAAAGCTATGTCAGAACAAGTGGCTATCATGGCATACATCAAACTACCCACTATAGATGCATAAGGGATCTTGACCATCTCAAACTTCTGCTCATCAGACTATGGATCAGCCTCACTCACCTTTCATGAGAAGGCAAAGGACAACCAATAGGCTTAACATCGTGCATAAAAAACCACTCAAGGACCTTTTGGATATACTCCTTTTGTAAAGAAGCCCCTGAGAGCAGTCATGCATAATGCACATCCCAAGAATATGTGAGACATGTCTCGTGTCTTTCATCTCAAAGCTCTTCTTGAGCTAGCTTTTTAGAGCATCTAGCTCATCAGGAGCTCTCCCAATAATCAACATGACATCCACATAGAGTGCCAAAATCAAAAGGCTGCCATCACGAGCCTTCTTCCTATATAAGCATGGATCCATATTACTACATGTATAGCCTTGTGAATGCATAAAAGCATCAAACTTGTGGTACCATTCCCTAGGTGCCTGCTTAAGGCCATAAAAGCTCTTTCTCAATCTGTACACCAAGTGCTCCGTGCCTTTTTCCTCAAAGCCCTTAGGCTACTCCATATAAATCTCCTCATGCAAATCCCCATGTAAGAAAATTGTCTTAACATCCATCTGATAAAAGTTCAAATCTAATTGAGCAACCAATGCTAGTACTGGGTGTAGGATAGTCATCTTAACTACATGAGAAAAGACTTCCTCTAAATCAACACCATACTAATGTTTAAAACCCTTAGTAACCAATCTTGCCTTATAGGCAGGCCTAGGACGTCCAAGGGTGCTCTTCAACTTGTACACCCACTTGCATGGCAATGCACACTTTCCACCAGGTAAAGGAACCAACTCCCATGTATGATTTTTCTATAAAGAGTCAAAACTCTGATTGCATGGCCCTCTCCCAAGAGTGACTATCACCATGGTGCATGGCCTCATCATAATTGAGAGGCTCACCTACATCTGTCACCATCACAAACCCAACGGAGGGCTCAAACCACTCAAGAGGATGTCTAGCTCTAGCAGAGCATCTCAAGGTAGGTTGAGGAGCCTGCACATTCTGTCTAACATCATGGTCATGGGCCATCGAAGCATTAGCCGCTACTACAGGTCGTCTAGCTAGTTATATGGGAGTAGGAGGCTCCTCTTAAAATATAACCCTATGTATCTCAATGATCCGCTCATGCTGCTTATGCATCTTTTCCTCATGGAAAACTACATTAAGGTTGCGGATGACTTTCCAAGCATGTGGATCCCATAGGCGATAGCCCATCTCACAACATCACCATAACCAAGAAATATGCATTTCAAGGACTTAGGATACAACTTTGTGTGCTTTTCCTTGGGTACATGGTAGAAAGCCTCACAACCAAAGACACGGATGTGATCATACAAGGGAGGTTTTGCAAGCCACACCTCCTCTGCAATCTGATAGTTAATAAAACTGCAAGGAGATAGATTAATTAAGTGTACGGCAGTAGTCACTACCTCAACCCAAAAAAATTGTGGTAAGCCTACTTGGCTAAGCATACTATAGACCCTTTCCTGTATTCTCATGTTCATGTGCTCAGCCATACCATTCTAGGGTGTGGTGTATGAGACAGTCAAGTGATGCTTAATACCCCTTTCATTGCAAAACTGCTCAAATGCTTTAGAGACATACTCACCCCCATTATCTAATCATAGTCATTTCAGCCTATACCCAGATTGGTTCTCAACCAATGCAAGCTAATGTTGAAAGCCAAAACATCAGATTTTTGCTTGATGGGATATGCCCAGACCTTATGTGAGTAATCATCAATGTAGTGACAAAGTACTTTGCACCTCTTGACAAATGATAGGGCATAGGTCCACAAACATTAGAATGAACAAGAGCTAAAGGCTCACCCATGAGCAAAGAGCCCGACTTCTTATTGATACTACATGTTTGCTTGCCATACAAACAATGTTCACATGACCCTTATAGCAAAGGGGTAGAAGATACTGCAAATGAGTAAGCATTTTCATTCCCTTTAACGACATGTGCCTTGTTGATGATGCCAAATAGATACATTTGGAAATGCAGCCATAGATCAAGTATGATCTACAAATCCAAATACAACCAAGGGATATAAAGTTTCAAACTTGGCACCACATGCCAAAACAAGTTTCCCACAGGAGATCTTCCAAGAAGAATCCCCAAAGGAAACAAAGAAACCCTCATCATCCAATGTGCCAACACAAATAAGACTCTTTGTTAGAGCTGGTACATGTCAAACATTATGCAAAGTAAACATATTACTTGAGCCAAACTGCAATCGAACATCACCAATACCAACTATCTATCATGCCAAGTCATTCCCCAAACGGACAGATCCAGTCATATTACGATAGGAGTGGAACCACTCTCTATGAGGGGTCACATAAAAGGAAGCCCCCAAATCCATCTACCAACACGAGTAAAACCAGGCAAGGCATTAGATACATGTGACTTATCCAAAGAAGAATCTGCAAGTATGTAATAATCATTAGAGTCAGGTTGTCGCACTACATTGATCTCTTCAATCCTAACACAAAAAGTAGCAAGGGCAATGTTGCGATCATCAGACTTGTCATGCGCTTTCCCTTTGCCCTTTTTCTTGTGCTTTTCATTGTGCATTTTATGGCACCGTCGCTTGATATGTCCTATTTTCCCATAATAATGAGATGTCAAGTCAGACTTACATCCACGGACTTAGTATGAGACTATCCACGAGACTTAGAATGAGACTTTTATGAGTCTCTACCATGACAGTCATTCCTGCTCTTACAATCATGGTAACCTGGAGTAGTCGAAGCATGAGAAGTACAAGAAGCATCCACATTCTTCATATTGATCTCCTCTGTCAGGAGTGCACCCTCTACATTAAACAATTTTAGCTCATTCTCAAGCATATTTGCACATATGGCAGTACAGAATGTGTCCCAAGACTCAGGCTATGTGACCAACAAGAATAAACGTGGAAGATTGACCTTAAAGTCAATACCATGCAATGACAACTCTCCAATGATAGCATGAAACTCACTCAAATGCTAAGAAATACTTGTACTTTCCTTCATATAAAGGTCCATACACTAATATATCTGGGAAGCATAGTTTTTTGCTTATTGTAGAGATTACGGATTTTCTCCCAAAGATCCCATACAGACTGCCCATTTGTGACAACATTATAATAAACCTTCTTGTTGAAGGACATGATAATCGTGGACCTATAAAGCTCATCTAAGTCATCCCATACATCTTGATCATGATCTTTAGGCTTAATGCTTTTACATTTGATCAGCCTAATCTGAGATTTTTGCACCAAAACTTGCCAAATTTGGGTCTTCCAATAGCCATAATTGCTACCATCCAACTTTTCAATGTCTAAGACGGCATTGTCATTTGAATGACCAGCCATACTATAGGAAAAAGAGGCATAGTATAGACCAAACAGGATATTGTAATACATGCAAATAGCCCCAAAACCACTACTAGAACAAGAGGTATGGACCAAATAATGAGTTGTCCATAAACTATGACCAAAATAGAATCAAATGGAGGAGACTACTCTCATAAATAACACAATAGTTTGCAATTACAACATGCTAAAAATGAGGTATAGCATACTCAAGCTCCCTGCAAATAAAATCCAAAGCTCAATGTAACATCCAAGTGTCAAGTAAGTGGCTTTCACTAGAACAAAAGTCTAATATCAGACAAGCAAACAAAACTCAAATCCTCGTGTGAGTGGCATCCAAGCATCCAAGATACATCAAGTACATAGCTGGGAGCATAAGATCCAATAAAAGCTTCAAGCCTGTAAGGTCATAGACCTTTGAAGCATCCAATGAAGTAACTCACAAAAAATGTCAAATGTTGTAAGCTTAAATCAAAGCTCAAATGCATTCAATAGCATAACCAAGCATAGAGCTTCAATGGCATGCACCAATACATCCGATAAAATGCTCGAACAGCATGAAAGAGCATTAGGCATAGACTATTCCTATGAAAAGCTTGTTGTCCACCATATGTACAACAAAAAAATGACAGTCAAGTCTGAGTAAAAGTGAGCTCAATCAAAGCCCAAAAGAATTCTAAGAGCATGACCAAGCATGTGGCATGAACCATAGACATCAATGTATCATTCCAAGTAGTTGGGAAGCATCAACAAGCAATAGGCATATGCTTTCATTGATAAGATAACCTTTGACCCTATTTATTACAGTAGTAAAAATGGCAATAATAGTGAGCCAAATATGGGCTCAAATCAGTCCAAAATCTTTCCAATACATTGGCCAAACATAATTGAAGTGGAGCTATGGCCAAAATCTTTCCAATACATTGGCCAAACCTCAAGACGTGGAGCTATGGATGCCAATGGTGAAACCATGCTGTAGGTAACTTGAATGAGAGTTGAAGCAATGCTGGATTGAGCTTAATCTCAATGAGAACATTGGTGTGATGCCAGTTGAAGGGAGAAGCCCAAGTAGAATCACAAGCAAGTGGAAGCAAGAGAGGTGTGGGCTATGGCAGATGAAGCAAGAGAGCAAGAGAGAGACACTCAAGATGTGGGAACTCCAACAATCACAATGTGTGATCGGCCTTCCCTTTATTCAAATGTCACTAAAAGAATAAAGAATGAAGTGATAGTGATAGGGGCCCATGTCAAGATTGTGGGAGAGAAGGAAGGAGTCTCACTTGTAGCTTTCTTGCTTGCACAATGGGGGAATACACACAAAGGTGGAGGCTGAAAATAGTTTTCCTCTTCTTAGTTGTGTAAGCCAAAAAGAAGTCTCATACAAAGAAATAGAAGAACCCTATATATGGGTCTCAAAACCAAAGACAACTAACTAAGGTGGCATACTAACTGAGCCACGAACTAGAGTAGATAAGGATAGCTATCATCTAGCTATTATTCATGGGCATTGTACCAACCGCATCTGCAACTGACAAGTCGGTGACATAAATGCACAATGGTCACCCTGGCATATCACGAGTGGAGCTCGATATCTCAACACTCCCCCTCGAGCTCAATCCCAATTCCTGCACACCAAGCAGGTCTCTGAACTTGCGCAGCTTCTCTGCGCCCAATGCCTTCATAAATATGTGAGCTACCTGATCCTCTGTGTTGACATAAACTAGATCAATAAGACCTAGTAAAACCCTCTCCCGCATTTATAGTGATAATGCACCTCAATGTACTTTGTTCTAGCATGATAGACTGGGTTATTTGCCAAGTGTATACTGCTCATGTTGTTACAATAAATGACAACTGACCCATCTGTAGGCTGATGCATATCATAAAGTAGCTTATGCAACCAAGCTACCTCACATGCAGCCATTGCTACGCCCCTGTACTCAGCCTCTGTGCTCGACAAGGCAACTGTAGGCTGTTTCTGGCTGTTCCAAGTGACTGCAGTACTCCCAAAAGAGAACACATATCCACTGGTAGATCGTCTGTCAGAAATACTACCAGCCCAATCAGCATTAGTGTATCCATGCAACTGTATTTTAACCCCAGTCTCATAAAGTAGTCCATACTGCAATGTGGACTTCACATACCTGAGTATGCGTCTAGCCGCATCCAAACGCGGTTTCCTTGGAGCCTGCATAAACTGACTTACCAATCCAACAGCATAGCTCAAATCTGGCCTGGTAATAGGCATATAAATCAAGCTTCCTACTATGCGTCTGTACATAGTAGGGTCTTCCAGAAGCTCACCTGCATCTGCGCTCAGCTTCACATTCTGCTCCAAAGGAACTGAAATAGGCTTACAGCCTGGCATCCCATATTTGGACAGCATGTCCAATCCATACTGCCTCTACAAGAGCTGTATCCCACTTGGTGATCTAAATCACCTCAATGCCCAAGAAATAACGCAGCTCTCCCAAATCCTTCATCTCAAACTTCTGCTTCAATAGCATTTTTACATGAAGGATATCTTCATCACTATCACCTGTCATAATCAAATCATCAACATAAATGACAAGTAGCATATTACCTTTCTCTGTTTTTCTCACATAAAGTGAGAAGTCTGCCTTGGAAATCTGAAAGCCAATAGTGACAAGATATTGTCCTATCTTGTCAGACCATGCTCTAGGTGCTTGCTTCAAGCCATACAATGCTTTCTTCAACCTGCAAACAAACTCAGGATGAACAGCATGCACATAACCTGGTGGCTGCTCCATATAGACCTCTTCTTGCAAATCACCATGCAAGAAGGCATTCTTTATATCCATCTGATGTAAAGACCATTCCTTTGATGCAGCCATAGCAATGACTGCTCTTACGATTGCGATCCTTGCAACCGGACTGAATGTTTCTTCATAATCAATGCCATATGTTTGTGCATACCCCTTGACTACTAATCTTGCCTTGTATCTGTTCACAGAACCATCTGCATTGTGCTTCACCTTATAAACCCACTTACAGTCAATTGCATTCTTACCTTTAGGCAAAGGTACCAATTCCCATGTAGCATTTGCTTCCAAGGCATCCATTTCTTCATCCATGGCTTTCTCCCATTTTTCTTTTCTTTTGCTATCAAGCGACCTTTATTTTTCATATCCTCAACAAAGCATCCATGAGGATTAAATCTGACCTGCAAGCCCTGCTCAACCATTTGACCAACAGAAACCAGATTCTTGGTGATATTCGGGACATGAAATACATCAGACAGGTATTTCTTTTTCCCATCCTACAAAGACAAAGGAATTTTTCCAATCTGCACAATAGGATGTGCAGTATCATCACCAGTCTCCACAAATCCTGGTTTTTCCATTTTCCTTGCATCCTCCATCCATTCTGCATGACCTGTCATGTGGTTTGATGCACTTGAGTCAACATACCACACATCGTTGCTTTCTTCTGCACTTGTCACAGAATTGTTCATGTGCTGCATCATAAACAAATGCTCATTTCTGTTATCACCCTGTCTACTAGAAGATGCATAATTCCCTTATTGCAATTTCCCATTCATGATGTCATTCTGCTTTTTATAGCAGTCTTTAGCCATATGACCCATTTTACCACAGTAGTAGCATTCAACATTGTTGTTTGCATTTTGGCCTCTTTTCCATCCACCACGATCTCTTTGGCTCCCCCTGCCTCTAGAGTTACCACGTCCTCCTCCATAGGACTGGTTTTCTTGAGTTTGCTGCATATTCTGATTTCTACCACGGCCTCCAAATCGGCCTCCTCTACCTCTGCCTCTGCCTCTACCTCTTCCAGCATTTGAGTAGAAGACAGTTTCTTTTGAAGTTCCTCCTGAGGAAGATGCACCACCATTTCTCTGCTCCTCAGAAATTAGAAGAGCAATCAACTCCTCAAAATCAGGAAATCTTTCACGAACTGAAATGGATGTCCAAAACTGTGCATAATCCTTTCCTAGACCATTCAAGGTCAGAAACTAAATCATCATCGTCCACTGGCGACCCAATGGAAGCAAGTGCATCTGCAATCTTCTTCACCTTCATGTGGTAGTCATTGATGCTCATACTTTCTCTTTGCACATTATGCAACTCTTGCTTGAGCTGCATTTTCCTGGCTTGTGTATTTGTGCTATACATTTTTGACAAAGTATCCCATGCCTCCTTTGGCGTACTTGCACCCTGAATATGCACAATCATAGAGTCTGAAATACTGATAGACAGCCAGTACATAACTTTCCTGGCTCTCTCATGCCATGCTTTGAATGCCTACATTTGCTGTTGATTGGGAACATCAGGAAGAACTGGTTCTTCTTCATTTCCTGCAACAAATTCCCAATATCCTTTTCCCATAAGAAAATTCGTCATTCTAAACTTCCATGCTTGGAAGTTGTTCTTGTCAAGCTTTTCAGTTACAATCTGTGAAAGAGAATCAAACGCCATTACAGAATACTGCAAAAAATTCTGTCACTGCAGAGAACACGGCTTCAGCCTCACAAGGGCAAATCTACAAAACTGACGAAAGTGGTATTTAACCACACAGTCACTTCCTAGTGACGATTTTGCATCAACAGGCAACAAGGATGATTTTGTAACTCCCAATGTCTCTGCGCACAGGCATACGATGCAATTTCTACAGTAACTTTTCACCAACAAGTAGAACAGTGGCTACACAGCATAAAACTGGGCCTTTTCCTGAGTGCGTGCGGAAAACTTCTGCCTCCAAAACAGGCCCCAAAATGGCCTCAAATCAAAAAAATAGGGCCCTCTTGCTTTACCACGAAGGGTGTCTCAACCTGAGACAATGCACTCTTGCAATTTCCGGCTGTGCTACCTGCAGAGATCTGCTCCCAAAACAAAAAATGAAAGCAACACTGCTCCTCTTACCAGAACACCGTGAGCTTGGCTTGCTTTCTTAAGCTCCTTACCACGAACAAGGCTCTGATACCATGTCAAGATTGTGGGAGAGAAGGAAGGAGTCTCACTTGTAGCTTTCTTGCTTGCACAATGGGGGAATACACACAAAGGTGGAGGCTGAAAACAGTTTTCCTCTTCTTAGTTGTGTAAGCCAAAAAGAAGTCTCATACAAAGAAATACAAGAACCCTATATATGGGTCTCAAAACCAAAGACAACTAGCTAAGGTGGCATACTAACTGAGCCACGAACTAGAGTAGATAAGGATAGTTGTCATCTAGCTATTATTCATGGGCAGTGTACCAACCGCATCTGCACAACTGACAAGTCGGTGACATAAATGCACAACGGTCACCCTGGCATATCACGAGTGGAGCTCGATATCTCAACAGCCCATCGCTTGCAGTGTGCAAGTGTGGGCACTATCAGTGTAGTAATACTACAGAGCAGCTAGGCACAGGTGCCTTTACCCCCAACAACAACCCCTTCTCCTATGTCTATTATCCCCTTTCGTGTAGTATCTCCTAAGGAAATGATAGGTAAGACTGCATGCATCTCAATCCTCCCCCAAAAGGCATTCACTTGTGGGGACTTAAACATTGGATTTAGCATTCGACTTGGCATATAAGTCATGGCATCATGGTTCGGGAAGTCTTGCAATTTATGTTCATTATTGTGTTCTACCCATCTCTTCAATTCTTACCACAATCTATGGAGTTTTGCCTAAGTAATTCTCCCAAAAACAATGTCACAAGAGTTGTTATTAGTGTGGTTAGCAATTTTCCGCTTTCCCTCCTCAGCTTCATGGGCTCCCTACCAATGCTCTTGAACCATTTGTCTAGTCATGGCCCCCTCATTCTACCCATGCAGCTGCTCATGTGGTGGTGGTGTCTCTCCAGCTCTCAGATATGTGGGAGAGATTGGTGGGCTCACGGTTGAGAGTTCATTAATCTCATCCTCAATGATAGGTTTGGCATCTTGAAGGTGAGCTTGTGCTTCTTTTATCCATTCCTTGAATTTATCCATAGCTTTTAGCTGATGGTTGGGGTCAGGATACTCTCCAACCTTAGCGCTTTCCTTCTCTCTCATCTTAGGAGTAGATGTTTCTACTTCAACATCAATTACCTATTTTCCCTTGGTTAACCTAGTCTCACTCTCAGTCTTGAGCGGGTGGGTCCTCTTTTTCCTTAGTCATCGACTCTTCCTCCCTATGACACATCTAGATTTCTAGGTCCAGGTAATGAGATACCAACCTGCTTGGTTTGAGCTCATGTCATGACATTTATGGGGATAGGTGTGGCATCATTGTCAAGTGACTCAACACAAAAGAGTTTGAGACCAGCATAGATGGTACGATTGCCAAGCTAGTGGAGGGTTTTCGCCTAGGGTAATTGGCAAATAAGTGTGTGACTCTGCATTCGAGGCATCTCAAGTTGGCCTTCTCTCTATTTTCTTGCTCCTTTTTAGGGTAGCAAAATGAGATATGCCCTATATAGCCACCCGTCCAACATGCTATGGGTTCGTGGTTTTGAGCTCTTCCTAGGCCTCTACCTCTTCCTCTACTGTCTAGCAGCGCAGCTCTATAGTCCATAAATATGGGATTATCCTTTTTGTCATAAGAGACATAGGCGTTCAAGTAAGAATCTTCCTCCAAAGGTTCCTCCATAAAGTGCACGGGAGCATCACTTAGTAGATGGGTCACGATAGGTCCTAGTGGTCCAGGGATTCACGTTGGGTTGATGTCCATCCTTGGAGTGGTTGGCTTTGAATCATTAGGTGCAGGTAGAGCCAAAGGGGCTCTCCTCCCGAAGTATGGTTGCCTACCTCCTAGATAGTATAGGTGAGTGTAAGGTTGCTAGTAAGGCAATCGACAGTGCATGGTGTCATGCCCAAATCTTCCACAATTGGCACAACACCTTGATCTAGGATCAGGACATTCAAAGCTGGCAGGTGGTTCCCTCAACAGTGCACACAATGTATGTGAGGCCATATTGGCCTTCGATTGATTCTTGCAATCTAGCCAACTCTGTTTTTAGGTCTCGAGTATAGCTTGGTTTTGGTCAATACTCTTTCATTTTTCTTGTTCACTATAGGTTGCTCATTCACTAGTTGCTACAACTCTCTCGGTGTTTCTAAATGCATTGCTACCTTGCTGCATAGCCCAAGAGCTTCTCTCCCTAAGTAAGTCATCTACCCATTGGCCTCCTCAAAGACTCTTACAAGCACATCCTCTTGCATGTTCGAGTTGCTCGCTAGGGCCTTATAGAGTTCTTCATTGCGGATCCCGTTAATGAATATGATAGAGACACCTCTCTCATTGGGTCACTCAACTGTAGGTATCCTCTTGTAGAGACTCCTCACATGTGTGACGTGGTCTCGTATGGTTGACGTTTATCAACTTAACAATGAGGTTATTAGAGTATCTTGCCTTCAAGAATCTCTTGATGAAGAGATCCTTCAACTAAGTGAAGTTATTGTGTTTAGCGTTGTCTAGACTGGTAAACCAAGTCTGCCCCTTATCTCCCAACCAAAGACACCAAGGGCCCATTGAGCAGGGTCTATGAGGTTGTTAGCCTCGCACACTTGCTAGAATTGCTCAACAAAGCTGTAGGGGTCATTGCCTGTTTGGTATTTATTGAGTTCTTTTACAAGTATAGGCATTTTTGTTTGGCTCCTGGCATTTGGCTAGCAATGAACCTCGTTGAGCTCTCTCTCTTGAAGCAAATCTGAGCCCTTTGCTCTTAGCTATAACTTGCAATGAGTTGCAATACCGTCCTTGCCAATCTCCTCTTCTCCTCAAGGTTGGCTATGATATCAGTTTGCTGGTCTTCCATGGTACACTATCCTTGTCTGTTGGTCGTATTGTGTAACAAGTCATCGGATATCATCCGAGTACTCTGCCATGTTAAGGTCAAGGTCAAGGTCGAGATTATTCTCATTCGAGCTTGTGCCTACCATAGTAGTTGCCTCCTGACCCACTAGTGCATCTATGAGGTCAACTAAGTCGGCTAAATATGTATTCCTAATCTTGGCTAGCCTTTCCTTTTCTCAATGGTCTAATAGGTGCATCCCCTACAGGTCTTTGTTCCCGGTGCCTTGGGTCACTCGTCTAACTCTCAAGATTGTACTCCTACTAGTGGATTCGTTTTTAGCTTAATCTCTCTTAGTGTATTCCTTCTTAATCCAATTGTTTTTGCAAATGTGCAACACTTATATACTAGTAGCGTGACTCGATGTGCGCTGTGCAAAATCAATCTTTCCACTTTTTACACATGCTTAAATGCCTACAATGCTGAGTGTGACCTTTGATGAAGTCAACTGCATCCAATCTGTTTCGTGTCCTTGTTGCTTTTTTTTGGGGGGGGGCCTCTACGAGCTATGACAGGTGGTTTGATAGCCGTTCAGTCGAGTGGGTCAACTTAGGTCTCTATCCACAGTAGTAGCCAATGGTTAGTCCTTTCAATTCCCCCCCCCCCCCCCAAACTACTAGGTCAAGGTTTTGGAGTGTACACAATTCTATGGTTTCACCTATTGGTCTGGACTTCACCCTAGTTTCTCTGATCAACTGGTCCTAACAGGTCCCAAAGTGGCAAAAAATCAGTCAAAAATAGGAATTTGGACAACTCGGTCATTCAAGTCACAGATTTAGCCGTTTGAGTGGACTCCTCAAGTTATCTATCTATTCGAGTGAACTCCGACTCAGACAAGGGGTGCCTGTCTGAGCATCCGAGTGGTCTTCCAAGGCCAAGTGGTCGTACCCTCCTTTGAGTTAGATGTCGGAGTGGGTCAACCTTAAGTGGCTTGAATGTCCGAGTCACTCGACTGTTTGAGGCTTGTAGGTCACCTTTTGAGCGGCACTCAAAAACCCGTCGAATGGCACAAATATTCTTTTTAATGTCTTAATACTTTCTATCCAATGTACCTAAGATTCCAAAACAATTCAATGATTAGTAACAAGGATTTAGAGCATACCTAGAAGGGCTGAATGTGTCAATGGCAAGGATCGTATAGGTACTACTACCTATAGACATGTCACTCCTTGTCTCTCTCTCACTGGCTCTCTCCCAATCTCACTGAGTGCAAATGAGCTCTCTCTTCCCCTCTTTCACCTTTTATGTCCCCTCTTTCTTCCCTCACACTGTTTTCCTTCCTAGACACAAAAAATTTATTTTCTTTCTTCCCATGTTCCCCTATTTCCTAGTTATCTAGAGAGTTATCTTTTCCTTCATTTTCCTTATTATATCTAATCAAAATGCACAACTCCTACTCTAACCAATGCACAAAAAGCTTCCTAAACCTAAAGTAATCCACAAAAGAGACCAAATAACCTCCGAATCCCTTGCTTCCTACCTAAAGCAAATGCCATTTTGGAGACGAGATCTTACTTTGTCACTTGATTTTGAGTGTGCTCAAGCTTGAAATTGTAGGTCCCAGCAACATAACCTAAATGTCATCGCTCTCACGAGCAAACCACAAAGACCCACAGACCACTTATTGCTTCAAGCGTTTCAAGCCAAGAGCTATGGCTACCTCTCACATAGTCGTGTGCACTCTTCCACATACCAATGTAGCGAGCTTACCTTCAAATCCGATCAAGTACCTCCTCCCACGAATTTGTCAACGGTTCCATGATTCGAGATGTGCTCTCAAGAAAGCTCTATCTCCAAACTTCGAGCTTTGACCTCCATAGCCTCCCTCTCTCACACTCCCTCATACACAAGAAGGAAGCAAGAGCAAGAAGGAAGAAGAGAGCAAGTTGACCACACACAAGAATGAGCTTCTTCATGACTTTTAAACATGCCCTTATTCCTTCCTTGGGTGGCCATCCCCTTTTTGGTATAGCCTTTGTCCATTCTACTCTTTTCTTCTTCTTCCTATTAGTGTAGGCCTTAACATGCACCTCTCATTGTTTACAATCTGCATAGGAGAGAGCTCGACATTCTCTTACAAAATGAATTGCAATGCATTCGACACTTTTCTTGTTAGCATATCACGATGCACTTACTATTGTGTGCTTCCTTTTACATTTGAGGTTTTTTCATATACTTCACATCTTTAGATTATTTTAAAATGTGCATTTCTCTTCATTTTGTCTCGCCTTGGGACTATCCTCCATTTTCAAATTTTCAGCTTTTCCATCTTCATCTTTCAAGGGTGTAACATTAGTGTTAGTGCTAGTTAAATTAGTGTTAGTATTAGTTGTATAGTTAGTTAATCGATTAATGTTAGTATTATTTAGTTGATTGATTAGTGTTAGTGCTAATCAGTATTAGTGTTAGTCATAGTTAGTAATAATTAGCTTGAACAATAGTTAGTTAGCATGCATTAATCAATTAATGTTAGTGTAAGTATTAGAACCAATTAGTGTTAGTGCTAGTGTTGGTCATAGTTATGATTAGTGTTAGTCAATTAATTGATTACCATTAGTGTTGATTACGGTTAGTTAATTACCATTAATCAATTAGCCTTAATATTATTAACATCTAGCATTGTTTGATTAATTATTAGTTAGTTATTAATGTTTATTATTAACATTAGTTTGTGTTAATTAGGAAAGTAGCATTTCTTTAGTTTTAGTAGCCTTGATCAATTCGCCTTGATATTACCAATGTTTAGCATTAATTGATTAGTTATTAAGTTAGTTACTAATGTTAATGTTAGTTTTTAGAGTTTTTAGTTATTAATTAAACTAATCGAGTTGAGTTATAAGGGGGCTAGTTAGGTGTTAGTTGTAAGGGATTAGTTTAATCTAGAAATTATCATTAGTTTAGTTTTAAGTAGTTAGTGTTAATTTTAGTATTTAATATTTACTTGTAGTTTTAGTAGTCAATATTTGATGGTAGTTTTAGTAGTTACACTTTTAGGTAATTAATGACACAAATTTAAAATAGGGGATTAGTAAGGTGTTAGACCTAAGTAGTTAGTTTCAAATAAGGGGACTAGTTAGCAACTAAAATACTTAGTTTTAACTAAATTATGTGATTAATTAATTACTAAAGATTAGTTTTAATTAAGCTAATTGGATTATAAGTGGGTTAGTTAGGTATTAGGATTAATAGATTATCTTCAAATAAGTAACTATTTATCATTAAATAAATAATTATTCATTCATTATTTTTCATAATCAATCTAGTCATTATTTTACTTAAAATCAATCTAGTTTGCTCACATGCTTTTGTCTAATCATTGCAGGCTTCAGTTTAGCAAAGGCAACTAGAATCATCATAAATACAATCTTTGACAAGGTTAGATTCTAAATACAATCTTTGACAAGGTTAGATTCTACCTTTTCTCCTTTTTATTACCATCGACAAATAGTAAAGGAAATAAATAAAAGCAATGCAAAGAAAAGTCCAAACCTTCTCAAAAGACGGGGAAATGGCATAGTTAGTTAGCATGTGTTAATTGATTAATGTTAATGTTAGTGTTAGTTATAGTTATGCTTAGTGTTGGTGTCAGTTATAGTTATGCTTCATGTTAGTTAGTTAGTTAATTGATTACCATTATTGTTAGTTATAGTTAGTTATTTACCATTAATCAATAAGCCTTAATATTCTTAATATTTAACATTGAATAATTATTTATTAATGCTTAGTAGTTTGTTTTAAGCTTTTGAATTATTGTACTACAAAAAGAAGCAATGTCGTATTGCCTACAAGGGAACAAATTCAATCCAAATTGTAGTTGCTAGGAAAACCAACAATAGACCCTTAAACACAACAATACATCTACTACCATCCTAGGGATGAGCACCGCAAAGTTGTGCCATATCACCTAAAATTACTAGTCTTGTGGGGAGCCCACATGAACATTCAACTAGTGACAAAGTCATCCATCGCATTCTACCTATTGAAGTACACAATGAAGGCTAAGCCACAATCAAAAGATTAAACATTCTAATAGAAGATGCCAAAAGACTGGGTCAACAAGACTTGGATTCAAATAAGCAAAAACTAGTTTCCGCCACAATACTTTCCAAGCCAATATCTCCCACCAAAGCGACCTTTAAATTGCATGCAAATTCTAATGCTAACAAGAACCGAGGCTATTGAATACATAAACACCTCCCTTGTGCTAGCATATGACAACAAAAGCTCACAAGGACATGGAATATCGTAATGCACGTTGTTGACCTATACTGTGTCCAATCGTTGTGCTTAGACAACTTGACATTCTATGAGTATCACAAAAATTACAATATCACCAAATGTACATCTACATTTTATGTCAAAAACACTTTACGAGATGCTTATGGAAACATATCCATCATCACAAAGACTAGTACAATTCATCAAATTTCATTCGAATCACCAAGCTTAGGGTTTTTTCTTCAACATATTATTGCAATGAGTAACATTTAGATCTAGGAATGACTTGATAAGTGATGAGAATGCATAACAATCATACTACATAGAGTACCAACTCAATCCATCTGCTTTAGAACTGATACCAAACATAATACTATGACTCACATACACAAACAATACATCTCAACAAAATTCAATACATAACAACTATAGCATGACATAACTAAAAAACATCACCCAAGCTTCTTCCAACAAGTACATGAAACAAAATTCGATTGTTCTTTTGTCAAATATTATCACTTATATTAAAATTATTTTGAAGATACTAATACAATTACTTTTCCTCTTTTTGAGAGATAAGCAACATCCACGAATGTAGAGATGACTCTAGATGAGGTACACACATTACAAACAATACTATTTAGAATCTATAAAAAACCAACAATACAAATTCATCTAATTAGATAAAATTATGCACACAAATATCCAAGCTATACATTCAAAACCGCATGAACACCCAACAATAAATTGAGTATCATTTTGTGGACACAGAATAATATAGGCATTTGACAATAAACTAGACGAGAATGCAAGTATATTTGGCTAGAGATCATTGACATACATCGAGGGCTTCACAAACTACTATAATCTCCAAAATTTGATGGACACATCCAAGCATATACTTAATAAGAACCTACCTAGAGAGTAGAATAGAATCGCAAATGGTATAAACCTTGCTATCATCTTCAATATCTTCTTTTTCCTTATAATTTGACCCTACTAATACAGATACATCTCATATGCATGACTTCTAAAACATGTGCTTGACATATTTGAACTCCACTATGAAAATACACATGACAATCCACTACAAACAAGTGTTGTCTAAGTCTCATTAGACACAATAACAAATGGTATCTCCACATGCACAATTGAGATTTTGCATTAGGGATCCAACATCTTGCTTGAGGCCTTAGCAAAAGTATTAAAAGAAGAAGCTTACAAAACACTAAAACAAACATGGCAAAGAACAACTACACTCACATATATGAGAACCTTGCCATGACTGTACTTACTCGGTAGAAAGGTCTACAACCTAATCCATGGCTCTCAAAGCAATCTATTCATTGCTATCATATATCTCATAGGCAAGTACTCAAAACTTAGCTTCTTCAAAACTTGTAAGATATTTAACCGAAGACAAAAAACTCTCTAACAATAGTAAAATTTCTTGCAAAAGAGCAGAGTTCAACATACCAACAAGAAATCTAAGTTCTAACGGTGTTGGTACAATAACCTTAGTCATTACAAATGTTGCTACCAGCTCAATTACATCTACATCATCGAACACCAACTCCAAGCAACACCTACAAGCCAATTCAAAAGTAACAACACAAAAAAACAAGATCAAGCACTCATATAGTATCAAATGCAAACAAAATGGAAAGGTCTATGCAGACCACACAACGAACCCAAAAGAAAATCCATTAAAAAAAATGAGAAAAGACATTCGAACCTACCAACCATTTGAAGAAAATTTTGAGGTTAACATTGAGGCAATAGATGATACCATAGAGAAGGCCAAAAACTTGGTGTAGGATACAATTCTAAAAAAGAATTGAACTACTGCAGGCTACAACAACCTATATTGACATCTAATGAGGTGTGAAATTTTTCACTTTTTGAAGAGAAGAAACTTCATTTAGCACATCAATATATTATACATGATCTATTCCATGCTTCTTGACACACTGAATAAGTAAGTACAATTACCCCACTTTCTACATGATCCATGTTTTTCAAAAAGATTATTTTCAAGTACATTCATGTTTCCTCAAACTCCAATCAAATATTCAATAACCTTCAATAGAATTGCTAAATTTTCAATATCCATAAATAGAACTAGTATTTCGCGCACGCTTCACTTTTTTTCTCTCTCCTTTTTTTCTCTCCCCACTTTTCTTCTCTCTCTCTTTCTCTCTCCTTTTATTCTCCCCCCTCCCCCCTCTCTCCTCTCTTTTCCTTCTCTCTCCTGGAGCCCCAAGAGGAATACCAAGGAAAAGGGAATTCTCTTGCAAGAAAATCTATCTTGTAACATCAACAAGCTTTTTTATTAGTTTTTATATGATCACAATGAAGAAAAGAATACTAGGCACAACAAATCTTCATACAACATCATGTAGATCTCCCACGGATTTGATAGAATCAACCATATTCTTCAATATCTTCACAAAATCCATCAATAGAACAAAGAAAACAAAGGAATACACCATCTTTGAATGGAAATACATCACATAGTATTCATCTTCAATGTCTTCATAGTCTTCTCTCTCAATCTCTCACCTACAATCACACTGTTTTGGTAGAATTGGCTATCTCTGACTCTCTCTCTCTCTCTCTCCATCAATAGTACATCATATCCTCACTACAATCTCTCATAATCACTCTCAATAATCCTTCTTAGGTCGTGGATACCCCTCCCAAGAGGTATGTCTGATATGAAGAGGCACCAGAGCCACTACAGTGTCCTTTCGTAGCTCACCACTGTCACTTCACTCCAGTCTTCAAGCTACACTCTCATCCATCAGAACACATACAGAAGCATACAGAAGGTCTACAGAAGCTCATCAGAAGCTCACCAGAGAGTTACAGAAGGTCAACAGAAAGCATCAAAACCACATAACTCATACCAAAACCATTCCAAACCATCAAAAATCACTCAATAAGCTTTCAAACAATCTCAAACCCTATCAATCAATACTCCATCCCTCCATACAGAGAGAAAACAAAACAAAACAGAAGCTCATCAGAACCAATCAGGACAAATCAGAACATATCAGAACATCATCAGAACTTCACATCTCTACTAATAAACATCATGAGCTTAATAAAACCATTCCAACCTATCCAAAACACTCTCAAAACACTTCCAAACCAATCAATCATCTCATAAAATCAACCATTCAGCTCTTAAAAACAACAAAAATCAGCCAAAAAACAGATCATTTCAACACTCAACATATCCCCACACTTAATAAGGAAGCGTCCTCGCGACCCAAGAAAAAGGGAATACAAGTTCGTTCAAAAGCTCAACTTTGATCTTCAATAAATCTTCAAAAACAGTCCATCTGACCACGACCCCAACTTATAACCTGTATCTGATAGAAAGAATACAACGAAAGGAAAACCCTTTATACATTAACACTTCTTATCAAACAGGAAATCACAACAAACTTGTAAAGGATATAAGAGGTTTCTTCTTCTTCTGCATCAGCATCTTCAACTATCCAACCAGCAACACCATCACCACAATTCTCCAAAAATGTAGCTCGCACGAAAGCAAATCGAATAGGCAACCACCACAATCTTATTATATAAATTAATCCACAACACAAACACTACACACAACACAACCATCTGAATGACTCCTCCAAAAAGAGAGATTTATCATTAAAAATCATCCACCATACATGGCAAAGGTATCAATGAAGATGATCCCTCTTGAAAGATTGGTGATTTCGAAAACGATCCATAGACAAGGATTCATCTACAAATGTCTTGGGAGGATTCTGAAAAAATTGAAGGCAGCACATCCTTTCCAACAAGACAAGGTATCTGCTAGGCAAACAGAGGGCATGAAAGTACAATACATCCAGTTGCTAGGAATCAATGCTCACATTGACATTCATGCATAACTTTGGAATAGGCTTTGAATCATTATGAGAATGCCTATGCATATACGCCAGGTACCAAGTAAAATGAGCAGTTAAGCGCACAGAAGGATCTGCAAACTAAGAATATTGCTGAGCAAAATGCAGATAATTCTGATAAGCCTGACTAGCACTTATCCATTCTCCTGGGATCAATGGCCAATTGATTTGAGGTCCAGTAAGGGAATCATTTGAACTCCAGCCTCGTCTTCGAAGAATCTTCTGATCAAATCCTGGATACCCACTAACAAACTGAGGAGGATTAGGAATAGAAGTGTTAGGAGACGGAAGAGGGACTAATGAAAGAGGATGAAGTGATGGATATGCAAAATCATAAAAGGAAGAATGGATTAAAGATGGATTGGCTGAAAATTGAGGAGATTCTGTTAAGAATGGCATTAAAAGATAAGCAAGAAAAGTTGATAGAATGTCAGGGGATGGGGAAGGACAAGGATCAGGAGGTAGAAAAACTCGATCTTCAATAAAAGAACAATGGGTAAATATAGGAATTTGAGGAGATTCTTGAGGTTGGAAAAGAAGGGGTAAAATGACTTTTGGGTTAGATTGAAAAAGGGAAATATAAGCATCATACCTATGAGCCATTTGTTGATAATGAGTTAAGCAAGGTAAGGATGGACCTAAAGCTGATCTACAATGATAGGCTTCAAAGAAAGAAGTATCAAATGGGGGTTGATTGGAAAGATAGGCTAAAAGATCCACCCTCAGTTGGTTAGTGTTCTAGGCATGAGCTGAAGCTTTGACCTGTCGGTGATTCAAAATGACAGAATCAACCATAGTGTGCCATGAAAACTCAGGACACTCAGCCACCTTTGAAGAATATCCCTGGAACATCTCATCAATCCTCAACTCCAAATGTCGGACATACAAAGAAGCTTGGAATACCACATCTCTGACATACCAAGCCAGATCTTCATCATCTGGAATCAGTAAATCACCCCTCAAATACATGTAGGACAGAAGCATCGTATCTGGAGTGACAGAGTCTTCAAAAATCATCCTCACTACTTCGATCAGCAAATCTGATGACCAGGCCCCACTCCATCCATCCTCTGGAATAGGTAAATCCATCGTGGAAAGCTTTATATAGAAGCCCAACTTCTGTTGTTGATAATGGACAAAAAGGGAATGATCTGGTGGAACATGTTCTTGATACTGCTCAAAAGAAAACCATAACAATTCCATACGAGATTGCAATCTTTCCACCTTGGCCTGGAATAAGAGACATAAAGTAGCCAAGCTGTAAACAACTCCTTGGAAAGATAATGAGATGGGGATTTTGCAAGCATGAACCTGTCCTGAAGAAATTGGCATATCTGTTTCCATAAGGGATTGGAAATCATGGAAACACCCACTCCTGACGTGGTAATGACCTTCTTCGGATCAAGAATATCTTGAGTCTACTTCTGCAACAGCTTCAAAATATCATCATTGGTAAACAACTGTCTAGCAGTAGGGACATACTCCCCATGATATGGCAGACCAAGAGCCTTGCCTAGACTCTTCGGTGTCAGAAGAACAGTAGTACCACAGATTGGACCAGACCTCTTACTGTAAGAGGTTAGAAACTCGTCACAAAGGGAAGGATCATCTGGAACCAGTGGGAAAGAAAGGCTCACGAACGTGGACAAGCCCGCTTTAGCGACAACATCCGAATCCAGTAACAAAGAATAATCATGGACAGCCAAAGGAACATACTGAATCGGGGGAGGAGTACGAGAGGGCGCCATTCAGATGGTTACACACACACACCACAAACACAGACAAACAAAGAGAATGCCTGCAAAGCAACAGACAAAAACCAAGGATAAGATATCAATCAAGGTGGTAAAAACGTGACTCGACCAAATATCCCCAAGCAAACCACAGCCTAGAAAAAATTCGACATGACCTCTACACATATGCGACCGAAAGCTTCATGCTATGCAACATGCAAACACCCACAACCCCGTATCAGGCAATAAAGAAAAAAACTACACACCGTATCCTTAACCGTATCAAAGAAACAGAACCAAAACATAACAACAACCCACACATATCATGACCACAACTTTGATAATCAGGTTTGACCATAGAGACAACTCCGAAGACTTCGCGTACCCATCCCACGAAACGAGTTCATTAAAAAGGGGAAATAAGTGCAGTGAGGGGGAATTAATTTAATGAAAGGTTCATTTTATGAATTATTAAGAAATGGGTGAATTTTTATTAAGTGATAAACCTTAGCAAGAAAACAGCGGTTCCTTCTTAAAATTTTAATTACAAATTATTAGGTTAAAGTGGTGCATTAAGCCGAATCCCAGACTTCGATACCCAAACTGGATCTCTAAATGCAAATTCATTTATTAAAAATTAAGGTGATGTGGAGTATTTTTTTGCCAGCGCGTGCTCTTGTGACAGCTGGTTCATTTTTATTAAAAATATTAAGGTGTTCTTAAGCGCACTTAGCGCATGCTAAGTGAACGGCGGGTTAATTTTTATTATAAAATGGTGTGTTTAGCGTGAGTGCACGTGCCATGGTGGTGTTTAGGGTTCATATTAAAAATTAAATGTGGATTTTGGAGTAGCAAAAAAAATAAAAATATAAAAGGAAAAAAATACATGGAAGTGGGCGTATGTGTATGCAATGAATGCGCACTTCTCAATCCCAAAATATAGGTCAGCAATCCAAAAAGAACCAAGGTATCTGGATTTTTCTAGAATTTTCAGTTTGTGTTTTGAATTAAAGAGGATTTTTTAATGAATTTAGCATTTAATGAAATATTTTTACAGCTTAGAAAATATTCCAAAAATAAGTAAAAAAGTGAATGGAATTTTTAGGATTTTTTTTTGCAATTAAATTGAAATTTTAACCATGTTTAATAAATTTTTTCTCATGTTGTGGGTATTTTTAAAAGAATTTTGAATTTTAAAATGTTCTGAATTTTTTTTCTGAAGTTTTCAGGTTAGAAAAATATTGCAATTTACTGCAGAAAGATTGGGAATTTTTCAAGTTTTTTCTATATATATTTTTTTGAATTTTAAGTGTTTTTTAATGATTTTTGTTTAATTTTTCAATGTATTTTTAAGGTTTTCGAGTTTTGGAATTAAAAATCCGGGAATATACCCAGGAATAGACTGCGTGTCAGCTGCGTGTGAACAACCGGCTGCACACCACCTCACGGACCAGCTAACGCGCGTCCCTGCGCGTGAACAGATGCTAGCGGACTCCCGCACACGAACCCGCACAATCACGAACACAACCACACGTTCGTGTGTCAAGGGGCTGAGAAGAGGTGCCTGCGGGTGTCTGCGTGGTTCATGAATTTCTGTTGGTGCTGCTGGTTTCGGCGGGTGAAAGGGGGGCTTAAGAAAGGGTTTCTGCGGGTGGGTGTCTGCGGGGGGGGAACAAGGGCTTAAGAAGAGGTAAGGTGGGTTGTGGGGTTGGTGGGGTGGGATTGGGGCTTGGGTGGGGGGAATGGGGGCTTGGAGGGGGGTGGGGTGGGTTGTGTGCCTGTGGGGGGGGGAAGGGGAGCTTGCAGGGGGGTGGGGTGGGTTGTGTGCCTGTGGGGGGGAGAAGGGGAGCTTGCAGGGGGGTGGGGTGGGTTGTGTGCCTGTGGGGGGGAAGGGGGGCTTGCAGGGGGGTGGTGTGTGTTGTGTGCCTGTGGGGGGGAAGGGGGGGCTTGCGAGGGGGGGGGGGGGGGGGGGGGGGGGGGGGGGGGGGTGGAGGAGGGAAGAACTAGTTGGGGACAGGTCAAAGATGGCGAGCACCAGAGGTGGGGCACTCAGCGTGGGTGGTAGAAGGAGGTGGCGGACAGGGCCAGAGGGGCGCGAGTCATCAGGCGGCAGGGCGTGACATCGGCGGCAGGCGTGACGGCATCCAGGGCGAAGGCGGCAGGGTCGTCGGCGGGACAGGGCGGCGGCGGCAGCGTGCACAACCAGGGGCGACGGCAGCGAAGGACAGGGAACGCGTGGCGGGCGGCAGCGTCAGAGGGGCACCAGGCGAGGGCGGGAGGAGAGAAGGGAGGAGAAGAGGAGGAGAAGGGAAAGGAGAGGAGGAGGAGGGAAGGGAGAGGTGGAGATGGAGGAGCGTGAAGGAGAGGGAGATGGAGGTGGAGATGGAGAGGGGAAGATGGCATGTAGGGAGAGGGAGATGGAGAGAGGGAGAGAGGTGGTTGGGGGAGGAAGGGATCGGGGAGAGAGAAAGGTGGGGGTGGGGGGGATAGGGAAGGGTGCTTGGGGGGGGCGGGGGCCCAGGGGTTGGGGGTGGGGTGCCCATGGGGGAAGGGTACCCAAGGGAGGGGGTAGGGAGGTGCCTGCCATAAAAGAAAGGCGTGCCCCTGTCCCGCACGCGTGCGTGGGGTGGGGTAAAAAAATTTACCGTAACGGGATCGAAATAGTGACGGGATGTTGGTACGGGGCACGTGGACGTGACCGGGGCGTGTTGAGACGCGTAAAATCGAAAACGGGCGCGTTCACGTGCGGGACGAGTCGCGCAAAAACACGAAAAAGTAAAGAAAAATGAATATCTCCCAATCCGATCATCAAAACGAAATGTCATAAAAACAAAAAGTGGGCAGAACGGCAGGGGGAAGACAAGGAAAAAATACAATGGGGGTTCCGGGGGAAAGACAGGGTGTTCACATGTAAAAAAACGCAAAAAAATGGGTCAAAAAACGCAAACAAAAATTAATATTGGAAGATCCGTGCATTGAAACGAAGGGCAAGAAAAAGGAAAAATGTGCAGAAGGACGTTCCCGACAATCCTATCACATCAAAACATGGTTCCGACTAAGAGAAGATGCGTTCACATGGAAAAACCCCAAAAATAGACCCGAAAATGGAATCAGAAATTATATTGGACGAACCGCGAGCCGGAATGACATGTAGTAAGAAGGAAAAATGTCCGAGGAAGGGGTGGCACAAGGTTATCATATTAGAACGCAGTTTCGGCTGAAGTAGGAGGGGTTCACATGCAAAAAACTCTAAAAATACGTACGAAAACACATTAAAAATTAATAATTAAAAATCCAGAAGGTGAAATAGGATGGAGGAAAAAGGAAAAAGGTGGGGAAAGGCATGAAGGACACGGTTGTCAAATCAAACTGGAATTCCGATGGAAACAGGGCAGGTTCACATGGAAAAATGTCAAAAAGACACACGAAAAAGTCTCGAGAAACCGCAAAAATTAATATTGGACAAACCGTGCATCGGAAGGACACGAAGTAAAAAGGAAAAATGTCAGGGAGAAAGTGGTTGTCAGGGCTATAATGTCATATCATAGTTCCGAAGCAAGAAAAACATGTTCACATGGAAAACTGACCAATTTGCTCAAAATGCTTCAAAAATTAAAAACTCGAAAACTGTGCACCAGAACAGGGGTAGGTAAAAAGGAAAAATGGTCAGTTCAAAGGGAGGAACAGGGCGATAAGGTTGGATGTGGACTTCGGTGAACGTAGGATACATTCACATGGCAGGACAGCAAAATTAGGGAATGAAGGAAAACTGCAAGGGAACAGCCCCGAGGGTGGGTGGAAAAATGAACGGGTGGGTGGGAAGGGACCTCAGCAGGGTAAAAGCAAGTCATGGCATAGAGTCATTAGCAGGTTGAGGCATATGCAGAGGGGTATGCAATGTAGACGCGCAGGGACGCGTCCCCACACTTAAGACCTTAACGGATAGGATTAACCGAGCAACAGGGACCGAGGACCACACAACAGACCATCCACTAACGTCCCCACACTTAAAACATGATCATCACTGAGAAACAGAATGTGTAAGGTTAGAAAAACTTGGCCCATGTTGTCGAGAATCAAGGTTTACTGTCGATGGTACGTCCTGTGTTGTTGTCAGCTGTGCAGGAGGTACCAAGGTATCTTCACAGCACACATCCTTCGTGGCAAGGACCACGCGGCAGCACCCAAGGAGGTAGCTGGTTGAAGGAATCGCAGGAAATTCGTCGATGATGAGGAATGTTGCACTCAACTCACAGTCACTCAAATGGAATGAAAGAATTGTCACTCGCCCCATGACTAATATCACTCAAGGAATAATGATTGAAACCCATATCTCATACCCGGTTTAGAAATCGACAGGGGAATGGTGCAAAAGGAGTATGCCAGGGTGCACAATTGATTGTGCATTAGTGCGTCCAACCCGGTTGGTATAGGTACAAGGAGGAAGGCAAGGGAGCCTTACAGTGCAGTGTACAGAACAGGGTGACGTGCCTTGTGTTGATGACAGAGACCCACCCCGTGGGTGTATAGGGAAACGGGAACATACCTGACTCCAAGTGTCGTAACGTCCCTCAATCTCACCTCTCGGTAATTGATTGAAGAAACTCCAATCACACTCAGCCCACTCTCTGTTTCACGCTCTGCTGATAGATACAGGAGGGCAACCATGTCCTGAAACCCATTGATGTAATCCTCACGGTCACTTGTGCAAAGGTTGTATGCCTTGTACGCATTTGATGGTGCAACTGTGCATCCTGCCCTGCGCCGGCATACGGTGCGAGAAGGAAGGCCAGGGAGCCTTATGGTGCAGTGCACAAAAACAAATTGTGCTTTGTGCATTGAGAGGCCCATCCCGTGCATGCAACACTTCATTCACACTTCTCACCTCTCATTTGATTTGAAGGGAAAAGACTAGTCTCTCGCCCCACCCTCTGTCTCACACTCTGATAGATACAGAGGGCAACTATACTCACTGCCCCATCCGGTTAGGATGAAAGCTCACATCACTCAAGGGGTTGTCGATGAAGATCGCGTCGTCAATTGTTGAAGAGGCATACCCAGGGAGGTAGCCATCAAATCGAACGTTGTGTTGGATAGAACATGTTGTCTACTAGAGGACAGTTAGACGCTCTACAGAGAGACCCAGGACACAGCGTACCAAGGGAGGTAGCTTCGGAACTGGATTCTGGGGATATCAATTAATGAATCCACTTTCTGGACTGTTGGGTGTTGCCACCTTTTCCACAGCCAGCTTCTCGCCCAAGCGTGTTAAACACCTTTTCTTGGAACGAGGCCTGCTATGACAGGGAATTGCTTCCTTTTTTCCCATAACAGATTTTTTTTTTCTTGTTTATTTTTTTTTCTTTTCTTTTTCTCCTACTCCCGAGAGTGTTTCCACCTTTTCTCGAAGAATAGGTCAGCATGACAGGGACCTAAGTCCTTTTCTCCCATGACCGATATGTATATTTTTTTCTTTTTTTTTTCTTTCGAATTAAGCAAGGGAATGGTAGAAATACCACTTGTCAGAACCCACCTCGCCACTGTCGCTGGTGGAAAATAGAGGATAAGAGATCAAGGCTGGAAGATGGAACTGAGGGGACAGAGGGTTGTGTCCACTTCATCAGGAGTGGCTAAAGAACAGCTATCAGAAGTAGCATCATAAGAGTGACAGTGCCACGCCAACAGGGGAAAGGATCAGGTGACCGTGATTGTCAAGATCCCCAAGGAGGGAAGTACTTCTTCAGGCGATATCCATTGATCAGGAAGGGATCATCAGAGGCATCAACGGTCTGCACTTGGATAGAGCCATTAGGGTTGACAGCAAGTACTTTATATGGGCCCATCCACCGCTATTGAAGCTTGCCAGGAAACTTGCCAAATCGTGAATCATAGGCTAGGACCAAATCACCTTCCTTGAACTCCTTGTGCTTGATGAAGCTGTCATGGTAAGCCTTACATCGAGCTTGTGTGGCTTCCATGCACTGTAGAGCCATCTTGCGAGTTTCGTCTAAACATTCCAAGTGCAGGAGACGACATTGTAGTGAATCATCGTCCCCCAAACGCTCTTTGATAGCCACTCTCAAAGAGGGTAATTCCAGTTCAACAGGGAAAACAGCTTCTGTACCATACACCAGCTGGAAGGGTGTCTGTCCTATTGCTGCTTTATGGGAGGTTCTGTACGCCCAGAGGGCCTCCGTAAGTCGATCGTCCCAATCACGACAATGTGCGGCAATTGTTCTTGTCAGGATCGAGCAGAGGATGCGATTGGTGACTTCGACTTGGCCGTTGGCTCTGGGGTAATAAGGAGTGGACTTGCGATGGCGGATCTTATACAGCTCTGTCAACTCTTCCATAACTTTATTAATGAAATGAGTGCCTTTGTCACTTACCAGCTCTAAGGGATTGCCAAAACAGGTGATGATATTCTCGTACATGAACAGGGCCACCCTGTTACCATCATCCCGCTTTAGGGCTTTAGCTTCACACCACTTTGTGACATAATCCGTACATACGAGGATGTATCGGTTCTGCTTCCTTCTGGTGGGAGGATCGATTGGGCCTACGAAGTCAATGTCCCACTTCTCGAAAGGCTTCAAGGGAAGGATAGGTTGCAGTGGCATGACACTTGTCTTGATAGGTTTCCCCATTCTTTGACAGGCATCATATCTTTTACAGTAATCATAGGCATCCTTGTGAATGGTCGGCCACCAGTATCCTGTTAACAGAGCTTTCCTGGCTGTGCCTTCTCCTGCAAAGTGGCCTCCACATGGCTCGTCATGGCAAGCCTTCAGAACAATCCCAATCTCATCTCCTGCAACACATCTTCTGAGCACTTCATCTTTGCCTTTCTTGTACAGTGCGCCACCTAACAGGGTATAGGGGGCTGATTCTAACATAAGCTTTTTCCTTTCCCGACTAGAAATGCCAGGAGGGTACTGTTGGGTTGCCAGCAGATTGGCAATGTCTGCATACCAGGGAGTTACAGTTTCTACCAGGAATAGGGAAGCATCAGGGAGGTCTGGATCATCCTGCTCCTCGTTTGCAGTTTGCGGGATACGCGAAAAATGATCAGCCAGAACATGGGAACGACCAGGTTTGGTAATTACCTCAAAGTCGAACTCCTGGAATAGAAGGAGCCATCTCATCATTCATCCTTTCACGTCTGCTTTGTTTATCAGGAAGGACAGGGCCTCGTGATCCACATAAAATTTAAAGTGGGTAGACAGCAGATAGTGGCGGAACTTCTCTAGGGCAAACACCATTGCCAAGCACTCAAGCTCTGTCACTGTGAAGTTCCGTTCCCTATCAGTGACTTTTCGGCTTGCGTAATAGATCGGTTGATCCAGCTTTGAGGAGCCCTTCTAGCAGAGAACTGTGCCCAAGCCTTCAATAGATGCATTAGTGTGTACATAGAACTCTGTCCAATCAGGAGGTTGCAGAATGGGTGCCTCAACCAGACACTACTTCAGAGTGTTGAAGGCTGTGTCACATTCTTTCGTCCAAATAAACTCTGCATCTTTCCTCAGAAGCTTGTGCAAGGAGGTTGCCTTTGTTGCAAAATGGGCTATGAAACTTCTGTAGTAATCCACATGGCCTAGGAATCCCCTCAACTGTTTGAGGTTGGTGGGTGCTGATAGGGCTGCGATTTTTTCGATCTTTGCAGGGTCTGTTGATATCCCTTTGTGCAGAGACAATGTGGCCCAACAGAACTCTAGAAGAGACCCCAAAGATGCATTTGTCGGGGTTGAGGGAAATCCCATACTCCCGGCACCGGTCAAAGCATTGTTCCAAATGTCCCCAGTGTTCACGGATCAAACTATAGACACAGAAGTCATCCAAATATACCTCAATAAAGTCGTGCAGATGATTTTGGAATGCGGCCATCATGACTCGCTGGAAGGTAGCAGGGGCATTGCAGAGTCCAAACGGCATCACTCGATAAGCGTAGGTCCCCTATTCTGTAGTGAAGGTTGTTTTGGATTGGTCTTCTTCTGCTATCTGCACTTGGTTATATCTGCTAAATCCATCCAGAAGGGAATAAAGCTCATGTCCTGCCACTGTGTCCAACAGTTGGTCTATGAAAGGAATCGGAAAGTGATCCTTCTTCGTCTTGGAATTCAACTTGCGGAAATCCACACATATACGAAGCTTGCCATTCTTCTTGGGTACAACCACGATGGGTGAAACCCATTCACTATTTGCCACTGGATAGATGAACTCGGCTTCCAGAAGCTTCGGCAGGTCTGCTTTCACCAAGGTCGAATAGTTCGGGTTCATCCGCCTCTGTCGTTGCCGTACGGGCTTGGCATCAGGCTCCAAGTCAATATGATGCTGACATATTGTGGGATCAATCCCCTTTAGGTCTTTGTAGGACCACTCAAACACGTCCAAATTCTCTTTCAACAAGTTGTACAAGGTTGACAACTCCTCTTCCGGTAGGCTGCTACCTACCTTCAAATGGCGTTCAGTGCCATCTGTATCCACAAAAGTTAACTGCCTTTCACCTTCTACTTCACGGATGAAGGTCCCACGGACTGCTTCTGGGTACAGATCCGACTCCTTCAAGGGGGTGGTGTCCTCTTCCGATGTCCCACTAGAACCAACTTCTTCTTTTGGTGGAGACTTAGGTTGCCTCTTGAGATGTTGGAATGGGATTAGAGCCGTTTCAGGTTTAGTTTTAAGATTAGTTACCTCTTGGCTTGAAGACTCATCTTGTGATGACGCGTCCAGGAACATCACATAACAGGGACCATCTGATGCCTGTTGGAATCGTGAGAATGGTGCTTATTGGCATGGTGCATCATCATCATCTTTTCTTGGCAAAGGTGGTTGAGGATGGCAAGAGCCACTGCTGAAAGATGGCTTATTCTTTTTAATCCATTTCTTATAAAGATTTTGCATATGAGAAGATCCATTTACCAGACCAAATGGTACCATCGCCATCCTGTCCCACATCATGAGCTCATCTGCTTCTGATGCTTCCGGAACTTCTTCTTCATATATAACCTCTTCAGGTGGGATAGACTCTTCCGTCTCGCTTTCATAACCTTCTTCTTCCATATCATCTCCTTCCTCTTCTGTCTCTGTCTCTGTCTCTGTCTCTGTCTCTGTCTCTGGCTCTGGCTCTGGCTCTGGCTCTGGCTCTGGCTCTGGCTCTGGCTCTGGCTCTGGCTCTGGCTCTGGCTCTGGCTCTGGCTCTATAGGAGCTCTGTAAGAGAAGAACAAGTTCTCTGTTTCATATTCTGCCTCTGTCTCTGGCTCTGCTATGGCCATGTAACAGGGAGAGTAGTACATCCATGCTTCTATCTCACTGTTAGAAGTGATTTCAGAAATCGTTCCTGGTTCAGGCAGGAAGTATTCACCCATTGATAATGGCTTTGCATCTTTTGGGAGTTGGCTTACAATATCCACTGTTAAGGAACATGCCACTGTTTTCTTGGGAAGGATCAGTGGAAGAAGGAACTTTACAAACATCCATTGAATTTTTCTCTTCTTGGCAATGCCATTTCCTTCATTTTCAGCCTCTTTTGGTGCTTGTTGATGGCAAGTCTCCCCGGCTGCGCACCAAAAATATGGAGCCCCAAGAGGAACACCAAGGAAAAGGGAATTCTCTTGCAAGAAAATCTATCTTGTAACATCAACAAGCTTTTTTATTAGTTTTTATATGATCACAATGAAGAAAAGAACACCAGGCACAACAAATCTTCATGCAACATCATGTAGATCTTCCACGGATTTGATAAAATCAACCATATTCTTCAATATCTTCACAAAATCCATCAATAGAACAAAGAAAACAAAGGAATATACCATCTTTGAATGGAAATACATCACATAGTATTCATATTCAATGTCTTCATAGTCTTCTCTCTCAATCTCTCACATATAATCACACTGTTTTGGTAGAATTGGCTATCTCTGACTCTCTCTCTCTCTCTCTCTCCATCAATAGTACATCATATCCTCACTACAATCTCTCATAATCACTCTCAATAATCCTTCTTAGGTCGTGGATACCCCTCCCAAGAGGTATGTCTGATATGAAGAGGCACCAGAGCCACTACAGTGTCCTTTCGTAGCTCACCACTGTCACTTCACTCCAGTCTTTACTTGAGTCTTTAGCAGCTACTTCTTTTAGCTCTTTTGCACTTGTATTCACCTCTTTCCAAGGCTAGAAAACTTTTCCAAGCTACACTCTCATCCATCAGAACACATACAGAAGCATACAAAAGGTCTACAGAAGCTCACCAGAGAGTTACAGAAGGTCAACAGAAAGCATCAGAACCACATAACTCATACCAAAACCATTCCAAACCATCAAAAATCACTCAATAAGCTTTCAAACAATCTCAAACCCTATCAATCAATACTCCATCTCTCCATACAGAGAGAAAACAAAACAAAACAGAACAAAACAGAAGCTCATCAAAACCAATCAGGACCAATCAGAACATATCAGAACATCATCAGAACTTCACATCTCTACTAATAAAAATCATGAGCTTAATAAAACCATTCCAACCTATCCAAAACACTCTCAAAACACTTCCAAACCAATCAATCATCTCATAAAATCAACCATTCAGCTCTTAAAAACAACAAAAATCAGTCAAAAAACATATCATTTCAACACTCAACATCTCCCTCTCCTCTTTTTTCCTTTTTTTTCTTCTTCTCTCTCTCTCTCATTTTCTTCTCTTTGCACTTTTCCTCTCTCTCTCTCTCTCTCTCTCCTGTCTTTTCCTTCTCTTTTTTCTCTATTTTTTATTCTCTCTCTTTTTAAATTTTATATTTTCTCTCTCTATAATTCTTTCTATATGTTCTCTCTCTCTTCTTCTTTTTTCACTTTCTTCCCCCCCTCAGTCTCTTTTAAAGTATGCAAATTTTATCTTTTCCTTATATATAATTCTCTCTTTAAGTTTATATTCTCTCTCTTCTCTTCTCTCTCTCTCTCGGTGTCCCCTTTTCTTTTTCTCCCCTTTCTTCTAATTTTTCTTTTTTTCTTCTCTCCTCTCTCTTTTAAATTTTATCTTTTTCTTCTCTCATTCTCTCTTTTAAATTTTATATATTCTCTCTCTCTCTCTCTCTCTCTCTCTTCCCCCCTCTCTCTTCTCTCCCTAACTCTCTCTCTCTCAAAAAATATTTAAATTTTAAGAAGACTTTTCTCTTTTCTCTTTTTTCCCATCTCTCTTCCTCTCTTCCTCTTTTCCTCTCTCTTCTTCTTATTATTCTTCTTCTCTCTCTCTCTCTCTCTCCTTTCCTTCTCTTCTCTTTTTTCTTTTTTTTCTTCTCTCTTAAAAATTTTTTCTTTTCTTTTTCTTTTAAATTTTATCTTTCCTCTCTCTATAATTCTCTCTATGTTCAAATTCTCTCTTCTTCTTATTATTTTCTCTCTCATTTTCTTCTCTCTGTCTCTGTCCTCTCTCTCTCCTCTTTTTTCCTTTTTTCTTTTCCTCTCTCTCTCTCTCTCTCTTAAATTTTATATTTCCTCTCTCTATAATTCTCTTTCTCTCTGTTCCCTCCCTCTCCTCTTCTTTCTTCTTTGCTCTTTGCATATTTCTCTCTCTCTCTCTCTCTCTCTCCTTATTTTAATTAAAAGGAAAGTTTATTTTTTATTTTTATTTTTATTTTCTCTTTCTTTTAAATTTTATCATTCCTTTCTCTATACTTTTTTCTCTTCTTCTTCTTATTTTCTCTCTCTCATTTTCTTCTCTCTGTCTCTCCCCCCCCTCTCCTCTCTTTTTCTTTTTTCTTTTCTTCTCTCTCTCTCTCTCTTAAATTTTATATTTTCTCTCTCTATAATTCTTTCTCTCTGTTCCCCCCTCTCTCTCTCTCCTTCCCTCTCCTTTTCTTTCTGTTTTGCTCTTTGTATGTGTGTGTGTGTGTGTGTATGTATGTATGTATGTATGTATGTATGTATGTATGTATATATATATATATATATATATATATATATATATATATATATATATATATATCTCCTTATTTTAATTAAACAAAAAGTTTACATTAAAAAGTTTAATGAGAGAGAGAGAGAGAGAGAGAGAGAGAGAGAGAGAGAGAGAGAGCTCTCCTTATTTTAATTAAACAAAAAGTTTACATTAAAATGTTTAATCAGAGAGAGAGAGAGAGAGAGAGAGAGAGAGAGAGAGAGAGAGAGAGAGAGAACCTAGGCCCTACGCATGAGAGAGAGGGGGGAGGGGGAGAATAAAAATGTTTAATTAAAAAAAGACTATTCTCTTTTCTCTTTCTCCCCTTCTCTATCCGTCTTCTTCTTCTTCTTCTTCCCTCTCTCTCTTTTATTCTATCTCCTTCTCAAAGTGTGTGAAAAACTATGCTTGAAAAATTTTAAATAAAAAAATATTTTAAAATATTTAATTAAAAAAGTTTAATCTAACACACACACACACACACACAGAACCTAGGCTCTACACACGAGAGAGAGGGGGGAAGGGAGGAGGAATTTAATTAAAAAAGAAAGGGGGCTTTAATTTAAAAAAGGGAGGTGAGGAAGGGAGGCTTTAATGAAAAAAGAGAAGGGGAAGAGAAAATGAGATATTACATGTGAGAAAGAGAGGAAGGGAGGGGGTTTTGATTAAAGAAAGGAGGTTTGGAAAAGGAGGTAAGTTTCGGAAAGCCCTCTGGAGGTTGGAGGCTTTCCGAACTTATAGCTAAAATAATATAGTAATAAGATACCTTATCTTAATTTGATGTTGTTCTTTATAGAAGATTCACAATTCGAAAACAAATATTTTATGTTTGCATTTTATTTCTCAACAATACAAACTTAAGCATCATTCTCCAAACCATTCAAAATCGATCGCATGGCTACACATGCCTACCTAGTTGCTAAAGCTACGGTGATTTCTTCCAACAAAAAACATTCGTATAACTCACTTTGAAATTTTTTTTATAATGGAAGATTGTTAGAAAAGAGTGTATTGGCCCGCCCCTTTTCCGTATTGCATGAATCATTCTTACTATTTGTTAGGATTTGAAGGTTGTCAATCTATATTATTAGTTAAGGAGAGGTGGGGGGCGGGTGCCATGTGGCAGCCCCCCACCTCCCCCACAAAAAAGAAAGAGAACGCGGGGGCGGGTGCCACGCGTCCAGCACCCGCCCCCTGTAAAAATCGCGCCCGCCATTAGTTAAGGAGAGGTGGGGGGTGGGTGCCACATGGCAGCCTCCCACCTCCCCCACAAAAAAGAAAGAGAACGCGAGGGCGGGTGCCACACGTCCAACACCTGCCCTCCCCCCCCAAAAATCGCGCTCGCCCCGGCGTCGGGGTGAGTCTAGGCGCGGAGCGCCTAGTATGTTCTATTGTAAGGTATTTCTAATTTTTCAGGAGATGAGATCGAAGTGTTTGAAGAGACACTTTGGTCCCACTAGTGCTGGCTGGACTTTCAAATAGCCATTGCCCTTTGGACCCGGCAAAGTGGGTAATGTATTTTCTCAAACGGGGGAACTTGATGAAAATAATGGACTCTCTCTAGCCGAGTATTTGCACGCCTTAGTCTATGTCATGTTTGCTTCGGGAGACGTGCAAACTCCATTTATGCAGCAGTAGCAGGCCGCAGCTCGCGTTACAGAAAATGGCAGGAAATCCGAAGGAGCCTTCCCCCAAACGGTTGAAAGCAGATGGCGATGGCGTAAGTCGCGTTCTGCTGCCTTCCCTTCTTATGCCTTCATTCTCTCTTTCAGTTACATTAATGAATCTGGTCTTTCGTCTTTCTTCCAGGGGAAGAACGCAGTAAGCTCATTCAGCATCTCACAGCTTTCCACTAAATACAAGGTTCCGTCCTTTTCTTTTGCGATAATTTCTTGATAGCTACTCAAAGATACATTTCCAAGATCATGTAAATGCATATGGTATATTTGGACGTGTAACAGCGACATAGATATCTGTCTCCATCTACAATTCGTACACATATGTAATATGTTTGAGCTACCTAGCTTGAGGTGTTTGTCAAGCTGGAATCGGCCAATGTCCTCTAGAAAATATGAGCTATACAATAGCAGGAAATGGGAAACAAGCTGGAGCAGGGAAGAAGAGGCCATGCCATCACTTTTCATTTAGAGGTCTTAGAGCAACTCCCCTTTTATTTATAAAGGTGCAAGTAAATGTTTCAAATGCAATATACTTTGTTTGGATGATAACAATTTTGTGACCCTTTTATAGAATGGTAAAAGCCTTTCTTTGAAGGATATTGGAATCTTGAAATTTTACGCTTGGGCTACATGTGTAACCCACCTCTTTATGTACATGTTATATGCACTTGGGACCCATGTGCACACACCCACTAACCTCCTCCTCTTCCCCCCCCACACACACGCCTGCGTGTGCTTCCTCTCCACAACCTGGCACCATTCTCCCTTGCCATGTCACCTACCACCACTCCCCACCCCTTCCCTATTGTAATACACTACTATCCCCTAGCCATAACATGTCTCCCCCTATTTTGCCAGGGTTTGTCGAGTTGAAGTTTGTCAACAATATATACTCATTCCTAGTTTCTTTCTTTTTTTATTTTTTTGAGTAGGAAGCAAAGCTGCCCGATGGATGGAAAGCCTATTCGACCGTCATAGTCGGAGAGGTCACATAGATTATAGATTTCACTTTCGACTTGTTGCCCAATTTATCAACTAGATTTTGTTTAGTTGGAAAATAGTAGTTGGATTTATGAAGTTGTAAATATGTTACGGTCAAATTGTTTGGACTAAGTGGTTGATGATATCTTGCAGTCAGATGAACTAGTTGCAAGAGAAAAGATAGCTGCTTTTGATTTTGATGGATGCCTAGTAAACACACGGGTTAACAGGTTTATGGTCAAGCCCTTGTAATCTTAACTACTTATGTTGTTTTGGTTCTCTCATCTTTGCATCAAGCCATGTTATGCCTATGAGAACCGATTATTATTTTGCTAGTCTTGATTATGGTTTCTTATTAATGAATTAATATTTGTAAATAGCCTAGCATTGCATGGATAACTTTCAGGCATGGTGCTGATGCATGGTCCCTACTTTATCCAAGCATTCCAAAGAACTTGCAAAAGTATTACGATGATGGCTATAAATTGGTGAGATGCAATTCACAAAAGTTTTTGGTCTCCAAGATCATGATTTTGTTGTATTTGGCTTGGCTCAACTTGTTTCATTTGTTTAATTGACTCAATATTGATGACTGGATTATTGTTGGTCCTTGTTCTTTTGTCTATAAGGTGTTTTGTAGATCTTAGTATCACCATGAAGTCATTATAGGCCTTGATCTAGTTAGCATATTTGACATTTGAAATTTTAGTCCATTGAATAAGTAATTCCACTATAATGCTATGAGTGTGTCGTGAGAGTATGCAATGGATGAGAAAGACGAACACACACACACACACACACACACACACACACACACACACACACACATAGAGTGTGTGAAGGAAGAATACTGTACTAACTGAAAAAGAATGTTAATACAAAGGGGGGATTGATTAGTCCCTACATATAGTCCAAAGTGTCAGTGAGGGCACTAGATTAGTGTGATGACGATGGTAGCACCAAGCATGGAGTGTCGAAGTGTTCGAGTGTGCACTTGCAAATGAAGGATTGAAGATTGAAGAGAGTGTGTTTGCTAAGTGGGAGAGAGAAGCTATAAATAGGCAACAATATCAAAATTTGGTTGATCTGCACTAGTAAGTTGCATTGAAAGAAATCGAGAAAAAATAGACGAAGGTCATAGAAAAATCTGGGATGGCAAGGATAAGTTTTTGGCAGGTAGAGGCAAACTGTGAAAAGCAAAAACTGACCTAGGAATGCACACAGAAAGATGACAACTGAAGAAAATGCACCTAAAACTACTAGAGCTTCTATGTCTCCATTAGACTCCAACGGGAGCTCACAACTAGGAGATGACAGATTGACATGACTAACATAGGTAAGCTAACACCCCCTCTCAGATCTTGGGAGTGTTTGAAGGCCCAACAACCTCATGTGATGAAGCATAGAAGCTTGGGTAAAGGCTTTGTGAAGAGATCTGCAGTGTTGTCTACCATGGGATAGTAGACTATCTCCAACTCAAAATCCATGATCCGTTCTCGAACATAGTGATACTAATCCTCAATGTGCTTTGTGCGAGTGTGAAACACAAGATTCTTGGCCAAAGCTAAAGCACTCTGGCTGTTCACACGTAGCTTCGTAGGTCTAGTTGGGGAAAGCCAATCTCCACCAACATGTGGTGAAGCCAAATCGTCTCCATAGTTGCAGAGCATAATGTATGATACTCTCTCTCTATAGAAGAAAGAGCCATAGTAGGTTGCTTTTTATTGCTTCATGAGATAGCTCCTAGTTTAAGGAAGAAGGCATAACCTCTAGTGGACTGACACGAGTCCATATCACTTGCCCAATCAGAGTCACTCCAACCAGAGAGAGTAACCCCCTCTCCATACATGATTCTATAGGATCGAGTGTCAAAAGTGGAGCAGCAATGGAAGCGTAAACATATATTGTAATAAACTGCTGAAACACAAGACAAAAGAGAAAGGGAAAGAAAGAACATTGAAGAACACAATATAGATGAGAACTCAGATGTATGCTCAGGAAATGGAATCCATATATCCAACATGAGACAATCGCATATAATAGTGAGTCACTAGTTGCGTGGGCACTGGCATCGGCTCCTCTCTCCACAGGACCTCGAGGTGGTGAACTAACTGATGGAGGAGGAGCCTAGAATTTATAGGCATGAATAATGCCATAAAATATGTTAGGTCGGCCAACATTAATGCTGGCCGATTGGGAGCAATAAACCCATGAAGCATAAAATGCTACACAATAAAAATGCCTAAAATATCTACATAATGTGCCTAGCCCACAATACATGCTTAGATGCACACATGAGCTGACATACTTTGCTAACATCGAGTCCCCTATAAGTAATGCAGAACGCGCAAGGCGGCATGCTAGCGAGCCTAAGTAGGAGTCTTTATGAAAAGCTACAACAAAGGAAATATCTAATTGAGTGTGAATAAGCCAGATGTGAGAGCCAACAAGACACCTATAACGAGTAGCATATGTAAGAGGATCTCTTGTTGCCAAAAGGTTGGACTTGGATTTTGGGTCCATGGGGCATGAAATAGGTTGATGCTCGGCCATACCAAACTTTGAAAGAAGCTTGGAGATGTACTAGTATTGGGAGATAAAAATGCCATGGGCCATCTGACAAATCTCCAATCTAGGGAAGAAGTGTAGGATCCCAAGATTTGTCATGTCAAACTCCTATCTCAAAATCTTCTGAGTTTGATCAACCTCCCGAGCATAGCTCCCTGTGATGATAATATCATCCACATACAAGATGATCGAGACACACTTGTCACCCTCAACCTTGTAGTATAGGTTGGGATCATGAGTAGATTGATGGATTTCACTATGTAGAGAGAATTGATCAATCCTTTGGTACCAAGCTCAAGGAGCTTGCTTTAGGCTATAGAGGGCCTTTCGCAATTTGTAGACATGGTCTTCCATCCCCTGCACAAGAAAACCTAGAGGTTGTGAAACATAAATCTCCTCCTTAAGGATGCCATTCAATAAGGTAGACTTGACATCCATTTGATAAACAGGCCAACGTGGCGGTGAGTTGCAAGAGTGAAGATAGCTTGAATAGCAGACATTCAAGCCATATATACAAAAGTCTCAAAATAGTCCAAATTGGCATTTGAGCAAAACCTTTAGCAACAAGTCTAGCTTTGTGCTTGTCCAAGGAACCATTTGCAAGATACTTGGTCTTATAGATCCACTTTATATCTATCACCTTTCTCTTTTGTGGACATAAACCAACTCCCAAGTTTGATTTTGCTCGATAGAATCGAGCTCTTGCATGGGCTGATGCCAAATATCCTGTGCAAGAGCCTCCTCAATTATAGTAGGTTCTTCATCATGGAGAACTTGTGACATAAGAGCATAGTTCACACAGTGAACTATCCCATTGGGCATTTAAGCGAGTTAATCTGTATGGATGAAGGAGAAGTAGAAAAGTGAGAAACATTTGACTAATTCGCACGCTCCACCATACCATGCTTCGATGGTGTGTTCGGATGAGAATGCTCCACCCGAATACCATGATCCTTGCAAAACTGAGAAAAGAGGTTAGAAATAAACTTTCCACCATGATCTACTTGTACGGCACAAAATTTGGAAGTTATTTGCTTCTCTGTAATAAACACCTTCCACTCGCAACATCATGAGTACGCCTTGCTTTTGTACTCTAGAAAATAAGGCTACACATAATGATAGCCATCCACAATCAGCATCAAATACTTGGCCTTGCCAAGGGAGGTGTCAAAAAATAATAACGATGCTTTGATACCATGTCAAAATAAGTGACGATGCAGAGAGAGTAGGGTTTGTGGGGAGTAACATAGTATGTACGACAAACACTGAGAGAGGAGAAACTCAGAAACACAAGAACATGATGATGATGGACTGAATCATGCTATGAGAAGAAAAGTTGATATAGTGGAGCTGAAGCTAACTGCACTGAATCATGCTCAGAAGATAACTGCACTGTCTTATATGAATCGGGCGGTAGCACTTGCGGGGAATCTGTACAACAGGAGCATCAAAAAATTGGCTGACCTAATCCAAGAGAGGCCATAAATGCTGGCCGACCAGCATTAAATGTTGGTCACATAGAAAGAAATGCGAGAAAAAATAGGAAACACTCGAGCAAAATCCGAGATGGCAATGACAACGTTTGGTAGGTGTAGGTAGATTGTGGAAGGCAGTAATTGTCCTAGGAATGCACCATGAAGCCAACAAATAAAGATAACGCACCTAAATTGCCAGAACTCCTATGTCTCCATTAGACTCTAACAAGAGCTCACAACCAAGAGATGACAGATTGGCATGACTAACATAGGTAGGCTAATGCCCCCTCAGATCGTGGTAGTGTTTGGAGATCCAACAACCATATGTGATGAAGCATAGAAGCCGTGGGCAAAGGCTTTATGAAGAGATCAATTGCGTTGTCCTCCGTGGGACAATAGGCCATTGCCTACTCTGGAATCCACGGATCCACTCTCGAATGTTGTGGTACTGAACTTGGATGTGCTTCGTGCGAGCATGAAACATAGGGTTCTTGGCCAAAGCTAGAGCACTTGGGTTGTCCATATGCAGCTCCGTAGGTCCTAGTTGAGGAAAGCCAATCTCTGCCAACAATCAGCGAAGCCAAACCATCTCCATAGCGAAGAACATAAGACATGATACTTGGCCTTTGTAGAAGAGAGGGCTACAGTAGGTTGCTTCTTGTTACTCCATGAGATAACTCCCGATCTAATGGAGAAGACACAACATGTAGTGGACCTCAGTGAATCCACATCACCTGCCCAGTTAGAATCACTCCAACCAGAGAGAGTAACACCCTCTCCATACATGATCTCGTAGGATTGAGTCCCTTGCAAATAATGAAGAACACGTAAGGCTGCTCTCCGATGCTCTTGAGTGGGAGTCGTCATGAAAGAAGACAACAGAGCCACAACAAAGGAAATATCTGGCCGAGTGTGAATAAGCAATGGGGAGGGCTGCATCAATTGTTTGGGAAGGTTGCCTCAACTCTGGTCACCTTTGTATCCTTGCATTTGGCGACGATACCATGTGAGAGGGCGAAACATGAACATAGAGAGAAAGGAAGAGAGAGATAGTAGGGAGAAGAAGAAATTTGCAGTGGCTGAAGATGAATGCTGAATACAGAAGTGTGGACTGATCAGTCCCTGCATGCAGCCGGAGGTGTCAGTGAGGGGACGAGATCAGGCTGAGAATGATGATGGCAGCAGCATTGGAGATGGAGTATGCGAATCCATAACCTGTAGAAGAATGCGATCTGCTGAGTGTGGGGGACAGCTATATATAGCCAAAACCCCCTAAAACTTGCCGGTGTGAAATGTGGGCCAACCCTTTAAAATCAGCTTGGCGCGTGCTAAAGAAGCTGGCCGATTGCACTAGAAAAATGCTAAAATAATGTGGAGGCATTCTGGGGCAGCCACAAGGAATCAAGGCAATAGGTAGGTTGGCAAACCTAAGAAATGCACGGAAATGTGCTCCAAACAGAAGAAATGTACACTAAGCTGCCAAAGCTCCCATGTCTTTGTCAAACTCTAACAAGAGCTCCCAACTAGGAGAATGACAGAATGACAACCCTAAAATAGGCAGGCTAACAAATCCCTATCATTTGATGAAGAAGGCTCCCCCTTTGACTTCTCAATCCCTCCAGAAGAGACTTGAGGAGATGGGGAAGGGGTAGAAATACTTGATGATGAGGTAGAAGGAGGAGGCGTCAAGGGTCGAAGGGGGAGAAGGAGAGGTAGATGGGGTACAAGAGGAAGGAGGGGGAGGAGTCACAGACGAAGAAGGGGTTCTAATGGGTAACTTGGAAGGAAGGGGAGGGGCTGATGGTTTCTTTTTTTATTTTTGGGGGGGTTGGGTGGGTTAGTCGATGACGAAGAACCACCTACAACAGAAGAACCATTTGGATATTTGGAGGCCGTTGCCTCATCGAAGATCACATCCCTGCTCACCTCGATTTTTTGTTTCCTAGGGTCATAGAGCCGATAGCCCGTCATGGTTGTGTTGTAGTCCATGAAGATACTCTTCTTCAACTTGGGGTCTAGTTTGCTTTGTGCTGTCACTGCCGTGAGCAAACCGAACTTAAGGGAAAGAAAAATCCACATGTTGACCCATGAGCCCAAGGGGTACACATCTTTTACTGAAGCAACACAGACCTCATTGGGTGCATGTGACATGTATGGTCTGGTGTGGAATCTTAGTATGCTCAGATTATTCTGCCAGGTGTACATGGTACAAGTTCCTAGCATTTTGTTTCTGGTTAATAAGTTGTTTTTGAATAAGTGTGACTTCTTTCTTGTATGGCAGTGGAGCTACATTTTGTCTTTACATCTGCTGGACTGATGCTAAAAAAGAAACAAGCTTGAAGGATATGCTTGACTTACCAGATCTCGTTGGAAGCAGGTAATCTTTACTAACGAGTCCAATATTGAGCGCTGGAAAAATAGTCGACAAAAAGCAGTAGATTCAAAGATTGGGCGTTTGAAGGGCTTTATGAAGCTTGTCAATGTGCCTATGCAGGTATGTTGCACCCTAGAGAAATGGAATTTGAATGTTTGTGGAGCTTACAATGGATTTGAAGTACTCCATATCAGTTTACTATTTGCTTGTCAGTCATTTATCCTATGTTTTGCCTTCAAAGTTAATGAACCAGTTACAAGCGATCTGGATTTTCTGTGTTTCATGCATGTACATTCCCTAATAGTGGTCTATTGTGCTTCATGGCTTTCATTATGAGTCAAATCCTTTACTTGATTGTACTCTGCTACTAAGTCTAAGTTAGCTTTAGGTGCTCGCTCTTGTGTGTTTGATTCTCTGCCTCATACTCTCACCTCCAATCTCCATCATGTTGGTATAAGAGCATGTGTTTTTTCCCCTGTCAGATTGTGCTGCAGACTTCTGCTCACCAGCAACATGGAGCTTCTACCTTCTTTTCCAACGTAGCTAGTTTGATTGAGAAATTTGGTGGGACCAATGTCCCAACCTGACAAGAACATGCAACTATGAACTTGAAAAATGATGTGCAGAACATATAATGGGAAAGGCTAAGGAGCTGAGATGTGGGGCCTAGGTACAGTAAATTTACATGTCTGGGAACACAAGAATGAGAAACCACTTTCTTCACGTGGCATGGGCTGGGAGACACACTGCAACAAAACTGCAAGTGACATATGGGCACGACTCAACGCAAATTTTAGGAAGCATATCAAGTGTTTGATCTAAAAATAGAAGAGGATTAAAAGATGAAAAAAAAGTTGTCTTGTTACCTAGTGTATAGTAGTTGAGAAAGTACTTGGAAGGATCAGCCCACTCATAGATGAACAAGGACACCATGTGAATACAGGTCAAAGGTGAGATTCATCTCCTCCAGGAAAGACCCGTTGGTTGTGAAAAATCTCCTGTACATGCTTTTGCATGTCAACACCCCCTTAGTATTTCACACTATGTGAATGCACTCTAGCTGTATGTGGTATTTAATGACCATTTTCTTCTTTTAGAGGTATGCACTACATCCTTGGTAGCTCAAGAGTCAACAGGCTCAGATTCTTCTTGTAGGGCTTATTTTGATCGTATCCCTATAATGATCATATTATAAGGCTCCCATCAGATATCATTCTTTATCTTTGTTAGCATTCATGGTTAGTCCTTGTTTGAGAGCCCTACATAGAGTGAGGGACATTAGGACCTCTGTTTGGTCGTGCTCAGTTTTGTCCGATTTGATCCAGTTAATCTTAATGGTCAGTATTCTATTTTTCTAGCCTGCCATGTTATCTCTGGGCCCTGGACACTTTCATGCTAGTTTAGGTCACGGAGTCATGTGCATGCATTATAGGACAGCCTATCAAGTGGGTAACTATCTGCCCAGTCATTTTGTCTCACATCCTTCTAGTCTTGTTCATGTCCAGTGCCCTCACTACACACATTCTATGTGATCATGCAGGGGCTGTATTGTATTGGCCTTCTTCATCTGTTTAGAGGATAGTCATATCAGTTGCATTTTCTTGCTTCTGCTCACATATTGACATGGTATCATCACCATTTCATGTGATAGCTTGCTGATTTCTGTATTTCGTGCAGAGTTATTGCTGCATTTCGTTCTGCAAACAGCTTGCCTGGCCTCAGGATTGCGTTACACAGCCTTGATACATTGTTATGACCTGATTTTGGTGCCAAATTCTTGTGTTTTTGCATCAGTTAGTCTGCTGCAGGTTGTGTTTTGAGCCTGCTACAGCTGTGTTTTGCCCAGGCTCTATCCCCTCCTGCAGCATTTTCCTAGTTCATAGCTCCTACTGCTGTTGCAACAGGTTCAACTGCTGTTTGGCATATCAGAAGCCTATATTTCAGCACTGATCAACCTGAGACATCTGCATTTTTGCCTGGTGGGTGGACATCCTGTGCCTTTGATAATGGTTTTGCAAAAAGAGAAACACATTTTGGAAATTGAAAAAGGTCATGGAATCATATCGATTGGACAAAGAAAAATGCCTCATATTTTCACCTATTTTATTGTCACAGACTATGCACTGCAGTACATTGTCATAGGCATACCTAACTCGTTCAAAGATGACATGCATGACCTGTTGATTATTTTCTCACCGGTCAGATTTTTGCAACAGGTTTCCAAGTCATGCGTATGAAAATTAACTCTGGAAGTTTGAAACTAATTGTCTTTCTTAAATGTAGTGATTACTGAGTATTATGCTCATCTGTAGGCTTTCATATCTTGTGGTAGAGAAGGGACTGGTGATCTTTTTCGTAAACCAAAGGATGGAATGTGGAATCTGCTGGAGCAACATTTCAATAGAGATGTACCTATAGACAAAGAAAGGTGGCTAGGATTTTAAATTTCTAGTGTATTCCTTCTAGTTGGCAGAACTATTCTTGACACTACAGGGCACGGGTAGCACTTCCTGTCAATAATTTGTGCTTTTAAACTTTCAGATCTTTCTATGTTGGTGATGCTGCTGGGAGGCCAAAAGACCATAGTGATGCTGACATTGGATTTGCTAAGGTACTGGGCACAATGTTCTTCTCTCTTCATGGAGTAACTTCTGTTCTGTAAAGATTGTTAACATATCTCTAAATGCTACAGGCAGTTGGGGTGAAATTTTTACTGCCCGAAGATGTGTTTGTAGAGGCCAAGCAATAGGACACCTAATCCGATGCTATGGAGTGCAGTCTCCCCCGAATTGTTGGCTACACTTCTACACGGATGCCATTTTGATTGTAGAGCTAAGCTCAGCAGTTGCTGCTCCCTAAGAAAGTGCAGTATTCATTTCTGCAACTTTGGTGGGGATATGGATTTGAATCCCCAAGCTTGAATGGACTCAGACTGTAGACAGCTGAAATGTCATCTTGGATTTGTGCCATTGCAATTTTTGAAAACCTTCGAGGTTGTGTTACCAAGCAGTATTCATGTTGTAATTCATAGCTATTGAAATAGCCTAGGATAGAGGTATCTCAACTTGAATGCCATGAAACACGTGGAATGCAACATAGCTTTTCTTGCGGTGGTTCATGTGCTGAAGATTAAATGTACTTGTGATAGTCCTGTGAGCTGCTACTGTGCCAAAGCATTGTTGTAGTAGCTAATATGGGGATTTACTACCGACTTATCAACTCCATGCAATGCCTTACCATGAAGACCTCAATTCTTTTCCACTCGTGAAAATCAAAACCATTGTATAGGCTATAAAACATCTTGCTTTATAGCAACCAATTTGAAACATCTTCCTACATCAATTTGAAGTTAAAGCTCTCCAGGCTTCAAGTATTAGTGTTAGATGTTCACATATTATGGAGGTGCGGCTCCCTTTAATGGCAATTCCAATGGGTGCATTCCACACACTTTTTTAAGTGTCAACCATTAGAGCTTGGGACATTGGAATGCCAACTTGTACCTAGTGAAATGGGTGGAAAACCTTCCAACCTTGTATGCACTAGCTTGCTCAGTTGTAGCTTATTTGTGCAAGCTCAAAGTTTGCCTCTTGGCCTCCTAGCAATTGTTGCTGATGAGCTGAAGTTGACTCCTCTGTTTGATGGAATCTCTTGCTTGTGCTTCATGATCTTTGTTGGCAATCATGTGCTTTTGAAGCTTTGATGGGGGGAAAGCAAAGAGAAGTTTTGCTCCAAGCTTACCTCTTTTGCATGTGCACGTGCGTGCACAATCACATTCTAGCTTAAAAAGGCTTTGACGCATCGCAAAAGCAAGAAAGCTTGCTTTGCCTTTGGTTAGAGAAATGAAACAGTGAACCACTACAATAGGTAAATGTAAGTGGGTGTTTATAGCCCTCAATTCCATGCTTATGACATGAGGGGTCTTTTGCACTCACTCAACCTCATTTCTAATTATTTTGAGGCTTGAGTGGCACATTCTAATCTAGATGCATGTAGGGTTGGTTGATTGCCTATATTTGTGGTGCAAGTTACAAGCACTAGTAGATACACGCTTGTGAATGGATAATAGTATTTACATTGCTCTTAAACATTGGATGAAGTGAATTTTTTTTGGATGGGGTGTTAGTTCATGCCCTAGAGGTTATGCCTCCTCAAGTTCTTTTTTGAGTCTTAACATAGAAGAGGCTCCATTAGCAACTATTCGTTGAACTAATGCCTCCTCAAGTTCTTTTTTGAGTCTTAACATAGAAGAGGTTCCACTAGCAACTGTTCGTTGAAACTAACATAGAAGAGGCTCCACTAGCAACTATTCGTTGAATTTGGAGATCAAAGGTTTGTTACATGCCTTCATTTAACTTTGAGATAGTCTAGTTGCTTGCCTTTTAAGAATAAAACAAAAACCAGAGATGGCAACTCTACTTTTAGTGCACAAGTTGTATACCATCTACCTTTAACCACCCTTGAAAAATAGAATTGGAGAAGTCTTTACATGTATTCTCATCGATAACATATAGGGACATTGCATGCAAGTTAATCTTGAAAAAATACACAGAAATGTGAATTGGCACAAAGCTTGAAAGACTCAGATCTTGAAGCTTTTGCAAGCTTCAAAATATAATGTCTGTCATTTGATATATTTGTTATCAATTGATTTATTGAGTGTTAAGTCATGGATGAGTCGTTCAATAGACTCATAGAATGGGCATGGAAGTAGGTTGAGAGTCCCATCTAGTTTTGTAGATGAAACTACTAGATATTTGCATTAGTACATAAAAATGTGAAGTTGAGGAGTTTGTGATAGCTTTCTGCTCATCATAGTCTCATCTACAATTGGTTGAGCTCCATATGTCCCAATTAGGCTTTTGGAGGCTATACCTCGAACAATTTTGTTACGGAAATATTTGTTGTTAGAATAAAGATACCTAACACATGGTGGGAGAAGAGTAAATGGTGGGAGAAGAGTAACATGAGTAGGTACAAGTGAAGGAGTTGGGATAAAGAGCAAACTTGGTGAGAGATAGGTGAGCCAGTGAGAGTGGATCTGCTTGAAGGGATAGGTGGCCTATCAACTCCACAACTTTGAAGTAGTTGTCTCAACATTTTGGTTCCATTGCATATACACACTATGGGCTCTCGCACTCATTCATGAACTTGAGATCCTTAACATTGTGGCATAGTTTGCTCCCCATGATTCAATATTAGGGTGGTAAGCATAAAGTGGAAAAAATTAGGATTAGACTTCAATCTCTCCACATTCGGCAACATATTAGAATTAGAATCCAAGAGGTATGACTTAACCAATTTAAAGATCACAATGTCAAGGGGAATCTTCTAGTATCCATGAATCCAAGGATGTGACAAAGCCTATGTGATAGTAACAAATTTTGAATGGAGCCTTGTTGTAGAGAGCTTATGCTTGCTCATGTGAAAACCCAACAAAGACTTATTTGATGTAATCTAGAGGTGAATGCAGACTTAGCTAATGTAATCCAAAGGTGAATGCAGACTTAATTGATGTAATCTAGAGTTGATGTTGTAGATGTTACTATCAAGGATATGTTGGGTCTTAGAATAGTGATGAAAGCCTACTTGAATTGGAAGTTGGCAACCAGGACTCAAGAAGCACTTGATTTTGTGTAGTTGAGATGTAGTTGCTTTAGCTAAGATGTTCCCTTGATACAATCAAGGTGATGAAATTAGGCTTTGTGGCACTAGCTTTGGATCATGTTTCTATGATTAAGTATTTATGACTAGGCACCGATGGCTCTTTTTTAGGATTGACAACTCTTGAGTTGAAACTTGGACTAAAAGTTATGAAAATTTTCATTAGCGAGGGTGCTTGCAGTTGAGGTGAAGAATTGGAGACTCCTAGCACTCGCTATGGGTCTCCTCTCTACGATTTTACATCTTGAAGAAGTAGAGGCCTTAACTAGCTCCATTTTGGAACAAGCATATCTTGAAGTAGACTCTTTGACCAAATTTTCTATTTGTTTTCATGAGTAGGGATGCTTGTATATGGGGTGATAATAGCTACAATTGAGGTGTAAACTTGGGGACTCCTAGCACTAGCCTTAGGTCCCCCTTTTGTGCATTAATAGCTTCAAGAAGTGGAGGTCATAGCATGCTTTGTTTTGGATCAAGCATACTCTTGGATGAAATAGCGAGGTGCTCGCAGTTGAAGTGATTACAATTGTAGTCAAGTTGAAGAATTGGAGACTCCTAGCTTTGGATATGGAACATACTTCTGGAGTCTCACACTATTCCCATCAAATAGGTCATGTATGGTCCCTTGATATGTCAAGGTGGTCCTTGGATCCACTCAAAATGGTTAAGGCTATGTTCTGAGGGTCCTCTTTTGGCCTCTACTACCTTGAGGTAGTATTAGAAATAGTGTAGGCTACATTCGATCAGAGAGCACTATAATAAATCACTTAGGTAAGAATCTGGTAGTCTAAGCTCAGTATTTGAGCTATGTATGCACATTACTTTTGGATGGAATCAATTCACACGCAGATACTTGACTAGAATGCACTACACTGATGGTTCGAGATGTATGAGCAACCTTAGTATTCAACATGCGATCTTTAGGACAATTTGCAATAGTTGAGGTGATTAGGCAAGGGGATGCAAACACCACATTTCGGGTTGATGCAAAAACATTGTGCGAGGGTGCTTTCCAATGGGTTTCCAAGTGCAATCAATGGTTTTGGGACATGTTATGACACAAAAACAATTGGATGACAACAAAAACAATGTTAGCACCTGGATGACCTAGTGTGCTTATAGATGATCTCTACCATATATATCCGAGTTTTTCATTTGTTGTGGATGCAAAAACAAAAACTTCAAATCCAAAAATATGTAGTCAAGGTGATGCACTTGAGGAGATGATGGTGGATACCATCCAATTCAAGCACATAGAGCCTTCCAACCGGTTTAAAATTCAACCCATTGTTTGTCCTAGATATCCAAGCATAGTGTAGGTGATTTTAACGTGCTCTAGATCAAAAAAATACATTTTCAAGCACAAAATTTAGTAGTCAGGAGATAGGAGATGCGATCAAGGAGATGATGGCAAATAAGATCATGTAAGGTCTTGTTAGTTAATCCAATGCAATGCTTAATGATTGTGCTTGATTCCTTGAAGCAAGAAAGGTGATTTTCATGGTCAAAATGCTTTGAAAAGAAAGATTTTGGGACACAAAGGAGTAATTGAGATCATGCCACATGTTGTTGAGTGATGTAATCACTTTTTGTGTTGATTAGATCATGCAGTATGCATTCAGAGCCACTTGATCAAACAATGCGCAAGCATTCATGTACCTTGTAGTAGATTGCATTAGAATTTCAATATCCCAATGCAATGGATGCCTTGTAAACTTTGAATGATAAAACAATAGGAGTTTTTGTAGAATTATCATAAGCTTGTAGCTAATGCCATATAATGAGAATTGGAGGATGTGATAGTGCACCTTTGAGAAAAGGAAATAGGAGTTTCAAGATCCTATGGGTTTCAACAATGTATATACTTTGTGGAGTTATACAATTAGCTTCCTTAGTTAAACCCTTTCACAAGGTTCCTTCATGTAAATTTTGGGCAAAAATACAAAAATAATGTCAACAATCCTTTGGAAATATATTCTTTTATTCAAGTCAATTTATTACACAATATGCCCTCTCCAAGGCATGAAGCACCCTCCATGGGGTCACATTGAGCTCATGGGATCTTCTATGCATCCTAGGCTTGGCAATGTATATTATTAGCCTAATCAAAGGCCTACTAGTTAGGAGCAAGGCTTTCCCATGTGGACGACATCTCATACTAGGTGCAATCGTCGCATAGGGCAAACATGATTCCTAGTGAGGGAACCCCATCGAGGACGTTGGAGAGGTTAGTGGCACCAAACTCAAAATTTTGCTTGGTGATATAGAAATTAAATAAGTGTATTTTCTTGAATAGAAAAAAGGCCAAAAAATTTAACTTAACCTTAAGCAAAATCCTTTGAAGACAATTTCTTTATTAACAATTTATACCCTACGAGGCACATCTTTTCAACACAAGAATTCTTTTCAACCAAAGTTCTAAGTAATTTATTAGGTAGTAAGGCTAAAATAAATTTCCTCTTATTGAACAACTACATATCATTATTAATAAGATACTTGTTCAAAAGTAAGTTAAGGCTATATTTCCAAGGAGTTCCTTTTAAGTACAAGATAGTTTCTTGAGTAGGATTTTATGAGCCTTGGTTCTTGTTCATTTTAGGTTAGTTTGGAGAACAAGATTTCCTTATTTACAAGGTTTTGTTTGGTGGTCTTTGGTTTGTTGCTATTAATATCTAATTCATATCCACTTGTTAACTCTATAGTGCTTCAAAATCAATATGTTACACCAGCTACTCATCATTAGCTAGAATTTTTGATATTTGATATAACTTTCCTATCCCCCCCCTTAGTTATTTAGGAAGGTTCTAGTAGTCTTAATGACCATAGGTATTTGTAAGGTCAAACAATCCTCTCATATCCTCTAATTTAGTCAAGCATCCTTGGTATCCTTGTGTAAGTGTAGTTGGATTTCCATAGTTAAAGATGCTAAGATTTAAGCTCTTGATTCACCATTATATAGATTTCAATCCTAATTCAAATGTTTCAAGGCATAATATTTATAGATAATGATTTCTTAGATTTGTAAATAAACATTAACCCTTTTGATGTCTTGTCCTCTAAAATTATTTATCCCTTAAACCATCTACACCAATTTAAATCCTAGTTTAGATACAATGTTTTAATGTTCTCCATAGGATTCTTTAAGAAGGGATCCAATGCTTCCTAATTGTTTTTTTTGGAGTAGCATTAAATGTAATAGACCTTGGTGAACTTGATTTTTAATTAGTCTAATTTAATAAACATTCTAAGCGTAACCCTTATTAGGGTATATTTGCACCACACTTTGGAGTAGTCCATCGTTGGTTAACAAAGTAAGAACCTTTCATAACCATGACAAGAATCTAGATTAAGAAATAATAGATTGGCACCTCATTTTACTCACTTGTATGGGGACTTGTAGAAATATTTTTCCCAGTGGATGATAGAGTTGTAGCATTGATGAGATGTCCTGGAGCCATCTCATGCATGGGATAGTTGTGTAGTTCTCAAATGCTTGTTTTGCTCATGCACTGCCATGTGTGCTATAAATTTTCCTTCCTTGTATGCAAGCTTTGATGGAATTTAATAGTAGATTGGGGAATTTTTTTCATCATTGGCCGTGTGCTCTCTGTCTCTATCTCTGCCTCTCTTTTTCTCACTACCTTCCCCTCTTGCCCATCATCAGTACTTGATTAGTTGAGAAAATCATGTTTAGAGAGGCCCTCAATTTATAGGCAAAGAGGTTTGATAAGACTTATCCTTCCTTTTTGGATATATTTTTCAAGGTAAAGAGTGGTTGCCATGTAGGTCACTTTTAATCATGTTAATTTAGAAATAGAAAGAGAGAGGACTTTATAGATCCAAATACAAATAGGGTGGGAGGTAGATATCCCTTTCATTGAATTTCTTGAAGAGAGAAAGAGGATTTTTTCTAATCACACAAAGGTAGGAATAAATCACTAGTTTCCACAATTCATAATGCAAGAATAGGGAACATTCTCTTCTTTGTTTATATATATATATATATATATATAGATAGAGAGAGAGAGAGAGAGAGAGAGAGAGAGAGAGAGAGAGAGAGAGAGAGAGAGAGAGAGAGAGAGAGAGAGAGAGAGAGAGAGAGAGAGAGAGAGAGAGAGAGAGAGAGAGAGAGAGGGAGGGAGGGAGGGAGGGAGGGAGGGAGGGAGGGAGGGAGGGAGAGGGAGAGAGGGAGAGAGAGGGAGAGGTACTTTCGAAGGAAGAGACCCTCTTTGGTAGGTATGCCTTTGTGTGGCCCAAGGAGGTGAGGTTGTTGAGGAGGTGGGTGTGTTAAAGGAGGACTTTTCTAAGGTCTAAGGCCTTTAACATCCTTTTTTTCTTGGATTAGTATGTGCTTCTTTTTTTTCATGCCAACAAACTATTTGTTTTGTGGTTCGTGTAAGGATGAAAGGATCAAGGTAGTTGATGTCAACATGCTTAACCATCAATCTCATTGCTTCTCCGCTACTTGCAAAGCATGAGGTTCGGTTGCTCTTTTTGTGCCACATGGAGCCAGTTGTTGTACTTGGTAGGTGGAATGGGGAGGTCTTTTAAGGCCATGTCGTCAATATTGATGTGCTTGCTGTAGGCTACCAATAAGCTATTTTATTATTGGGGGTAAAGGTGCCTCTGCCTAGCCGCCCATATATTATTACAACAATAGTACCCGCACCTGCACATTGCAGGCAAGCGATGGGCACCCATCAGTGTCACTTCATTCTTTATTCTTTCAGTGACATGTGGATAAAGGGAAGGCTGGTCACACATTGTGACTATTGGAGTTCCCACATTTGGAGTCTCTCTCTCTCTCTCTCTCTCTCTGTGCTCCTCCTCCTTCCACCATAGCTCTTGCTCCCACTTGTACTTTCACTTTAGGACTCACCTCCCTTCAACTGGTATTAGAGCCTTCTTCTTCACGAGCTTGAGCTTGGTTCGGCACACTCTTAGCTTCCATTTGAATACCTACAACAATCATCTCTTTGTTGGCAGCCATAGCCACTCTGTTCGAGCTTCCTATCAGTTGCATTCTTCTTGGGCACTCTTTGAGCCTTCTCGAGCAAGTTGGAGTAGCCCCCCATAGCCCTCACCTTGCTAGTGCAGCATCATGTTGCATGGAACTGAAGCCTATTTGGTTAGTGTATGTTCTACTTATTGCTTACAGCTGCTTCTTGGGTGATTCATTTGACCATACGAATGTATATGGAGGTTGGAAAATGCTTTGTTTTGGTTCCAAAATGCTTTTGAGCAGTGACTAAGCTATGTTTTGGTCTACACTAAGTGGCATTGGACTATAGTTGGGATTCTTTGTGACAATTTATGCCTATTGTCTATGTTTGACATCTAGGGTTCATGCTTTGATGCGTATGTCAGAAATGGATGTTACTTGGAATGTCTATGCTTGAGCGACATTTGGGCCTTCATTTGTGATTGCATTTGAGAATTTTGGAGATCTTGGACACTCTATTTGGTTGCCAGCTACTTGACTTTGGAAGCTTCAGTGCTTTATGCTTTACAGGCTTGAGCTACTTTGGGATGTATGCTCTAGATATATTCTACTTGGATGTTAGATGTTTGATGATATGCACTTGATGTATTTGAGCAGTTCCGTTTGCATTTGACTTTCCTTCCAATGGGAGATTCAGGCCTATTTGGATGTACATAGAGCTTTGACTTTGCAATTGAGCTTGAGATCGTGGGACGTTGATAGGTATCTGCTCTCTTAGTGCTTCACTTATGTAGTTCATGCTTAGTGGGCTGATCTGACACTACTCTTGGGCATGCACCTATCTCTGTCATGGTGTTGTCAGTTATGTATGCATCTCTTGAATGGCTCTGTAGTATTGAGCTTTACTTATACTACTCTATTAGTTGTGCATGTGCTTGGTCTCTTTTGTTACCCCGAGACTTGTTACATGCATGAATTTTATGTCTATGAGATGTGTCTTGTTTGTCACCTTGCTTGGTTGATAGTTCTTGGCGCCCATTGCTCTTTTTCACTCATTGTTAGATGTATTTACTTCATGGCAATTACAGTTGGTCATGTATCAGTGATAGCTTTGCTCTTGGGTTCTTTTACCTCCTGCTGTGATTTATTACAACAAGCTATAAATTGCAAACTGTGAGCATTTACTGAGGGCAATCATTACTATTTGATACTCTTTTGGTCATATTTGGTGGATAATTGGTCATTTTAGCAATTGGAAGTATTGATATGAGAGGTATAATAAAACTCACCAGGAAAAAACATCTTGCTAACCCTGATTACGTTGTCATTATAATACCTTGGTAGTAATTTTGGCATCTTTACTACTAATTATAGCATCATGTTTTTTGTATAGTCTACCCTTCTTTGACTCATTATGGCTAGTCATCTCAAAGATACGACTTTGTTTAACATTACCAAGTTGGAAGGCACCAACTATGGCCAATGGAAGTTTCATGTATGGTAGGTTTTGGTGCAAAAATTACATATTAAGCCACTAAGAAACAAGGGTATTAAACCCAAGAACATGGATGATGATGATTGGTCTAATTTAGATGCACTATTTGTTGTTGAATATGAAGATTGGAGTGCATGGAATCTATGGGAAAAGGTTTAGGAACTTTATGCAAAATAGAGTCCTTGCTTCATTGATATATTGGCTTAGACAATCGATGGATCTCTGCATGAAGGAGGGGAACCCATTGTCTGCTCACTTTAGCCAGTTTCATTCTATCATGAAGAATCCGCTTCAACAAGGTATCGAGTTTTAGGATAAATTGCATCCTTTGTTTTTGCTTGGCACTTCACCAGAGTCTTAGGATGTATTTTGCATTGCAATTCTGTACCAAAAAACTCGATGGCTGAAATTGAAAGAGAGAGTGCTATTTTGACTGAAGAAATTAACATGAAAAACAATGACGCTTCCCGGAGTTCACATGCTTTATCCCTTAGAGGTGGTAGAAGTAGTAAGAAAGATAACGATCGTCATGGTAAGGACTCTCAAAAGTCCTTGTCTAAGTCACAAGTCCCGTGGACATAAGTTTGATCTTACATGCCATTATTGTGGGAAAGTAGGACACATATGGTCATAGTGCCATAAGATGCGTGACGATAAGCACAAATAAAAGGGAAAAGAGAAAGTGCAAGAGAAATCCAATGATTGTGGTATTATACTTGCAAAGTCCAATGTAAATATTGAGGAGATAAATGTCATGTAGCTTGAGGAATACGATGGTGACTACATATTAGTAGCCTCTTCATGTGATGCCTCTCAGTCTATGCATGCACAGTGTTGGCTCTTGGATCTGGGTGTGTCTTTTCATGTGACCCCCTACTGTGAGTGGTTTCATACCTATCGTAGTGTATCTGCTTCTGTGCACTTAGGTGATGATCGGCCGATCTCTTGCTATTGTTGGCGTTGGTGATGTCCATGTCTCCAATTTCCCTTTGGTAGCACTTTTGTTATGCATAATGTACGTCATGTATTTGCATTGACTAAAAGCCTTATGTCTGATGGGTAGCTTGATGATGCAGGTTATCATATATGCTTTGGTGATTCTGCATGGAAGATAACTCGTGGCAGGCTTGTTCTTTAAGAGGTACCGAGCTTAGTAGCCTCTACCCCTTGGTTGTATCTGGTACTATTGACCATGTTTTGTCAGTGGGTTCTATTCCACATATATCTCTTTAGCATGCTCATCTTGGGCATATGTCACTTAAGGGAATGAAAATGCTTAGTGCTTTGCAGTATCTTCTACCTTTTGACTACTCGCATTTTGAGTCATGTGATCACTATTTATATGGCAGATAGACTAGGAATTTACATAAAAAGTATGGTATTCCACGTATGGGTGAGCTTTTAGCTTTTATGCATTCAGATGTATGTGGACCCATGCCCTATCAATCATTAGGGGGTGTGAAGTACTTTGTCACATTTATTGACAATTATTCATGTAAGGTTTGGGCTTATCCCATAAAGCAGAAATTTGATGTTTTGGCTTTCAGCGCTGGCTTGCTCTTGTAGAGAATCAGTCGTTTGGGCATAGGCTAAAATGCCTAGGGACAGATAATGGGGGTGAGTATGTCTCATGTGCCTTTGAGTAGTTTTGTGACGAGCAGGGTATTAAGCATCAGTTGACTGCCCCTTACACCCCTCCCCAGAATGGTATGGTTGAGCGCATGAATAGGACTATCCAGGGGAGGGTGTGCAGTATGCTTAGCCAAGCATGCTTACCACAATATTTTTGGGTTGAGGCAGTCTCTACTACTATGCATCTCATTAATAGGTCACCTTGCAGTGGTATTGACTTCCAGGTGTTGCAGAGGAGGTATGGTGATAGGAAAACCTCCCTCATATGCTCATTTGCATGTCTTTGGATTTGAGGCCTTCTACCATGTGCCCAAGGACCAACACAATAAGCTAGATCTGAAAAGTGTGAAATGCATTTTCCTTGGTTATGGAGATGCAAGTGAGATGGGTTACCGTCTTTGGGATCCGTAGGGTGCGGAAAGTCATCCGTAGCCATGATGTAGCCTTCTATGAAGACAAGATGCATAAATAGCCTGAGAAAGTGGTTGAGATATGCAGGGTTATCTTTCAGGAGGAGTCCCTTACTCCCACATAGCCAGCTAGACAGCTTGCACCAGTAGTCGATGCTCATGGCCAGAATATTAGATAGGATGTTGGACAGGTAGCACAACTTGCTGCCATGGGGCATTCTACTAGAGATAGACTAAATGTTATTTGCCCTCCATGGATTGTCTTAGTGGTGACTGTCACTCCTGGGAGAGGGCCGTACAGTTTGAGATTGACTCATTGCATAAGAATCATACATGGGATTTGGTTTCCTTGCCTGGTGGCAAGAAGGCTTTGCCTTGCAAGTGGGTGTACAAGTTGAAAAGTACCCCTAGCCACCCCAAGACAGCATACAAGGCCAAATTGGTTGCTAAGGGTTTTAAACAGGAACATGGTGTTGATTTTAATGAAGTCTTTTCTCCTATGGTCAAGATGACTACCCTATGCTTAGTCCTGGTTTTGGTTCTATGCTTAGTCCTGGCTTTGGTTGCCCAGCTTGACTTGGATCTTTATCAATTGGATGTCAAGACAGATTTCTTACATGGAGTATAGCCTAAGGGTTTTGTAGAGCTTAGTAAGGAACACCTAGTGTGAAGACTGATGAAGAGTCTTTATGGTCTAAACCAGGCACCTAGAGAATGGTACCACAAGTTCAATGCTTTTATGTAGTCATAGGGATACAATCATAGTGCTATGGATCTGTGCTTGTACACGAAGAAAGCCTGTGATGGTTCATTATTGATTTTGGTACTCTATGTGGATAACATGCTTTTGGTAGATGAAGCTCATGATGAGCTAGATGCTCTTAAGGCTTAGCTCAAAAAGAGCTTTGAGATGAAATATCTGGGACAACATGCCTCTCATATGCTTGGTATGCGCATTACGTTGACAGTTCTCAGGGATTACTCTATCTATCACACTGAAGGAGTATATCCATAAAGTCCTTGAGTGCTTTCGTATGCACGATGTGAAGCCTATTGGCTATCCCTTGACTTCTCATGTGAAGGTATCACATGATAATTGTCCACAAATAAATGAGCATAAGGTCGAGATGGCCAAGATTCCCTATGCATCTGTAGTGGTGGGCAATCTTATGTATGCCATGATAGCCACCTGTCAAGATATTGCTTTTGTAGTTGGTGTTGTGGCACGTTATATGGCTACACATGGCAAGAGGCATTGGGATGCCATTAAAGATATCATGAGGTACTTGAAGGGCATTGCTGATATGTGCATTTGTTATGGTGGCTAGGATACATGAGTCGTGGGGGGTACATTGTCTCTGACTATGCAGGACATGCAAACAATAGTAGGAAGTCCACTTCTGTCTATGTGTTCACTTTTGCTGGAGGTGTTGTTTCATGGATGTCCAGGGTGTAGAAATGCATTTCCCTCTTCACTACAGAGGCCGAGTATGTTATAGCCATTGATGCTTGCAAGGAGGCCATCTATTTAGGCTGTTTAATTGCTAACCTTGGTATGACAGATGCTATCCCTACATTGATTCTAATTCTTTGAGTGCTATCTAGTTAGCCAAGAATTCTCATGTGAAGAAAAAACACATTGAGGTGAGGTATTGATCTTGTCAAGGTCTCAATTGACCAAAATCCTGCTGAGTTGCTCACGAAAAGTCTCCCAGTGGAGAGTTTTTCCTTCCTTAGGAAGATGATGGGTGTAGGATGAGATGACATCCTTTCTCATCTTGTTGTACCTATGTACACTTGTACTTCTTTCCTCCCCTCCTCATTGAGGTAGATTCACCTTTAAGTGGGAGGTTGTTGGAGGTAAAGGTGCCTCTGCCTAGTCGCCAGTGTATTATTACATTGAAGGGAAGGCCGGTCACACATTGTGACTATTGGAGTTCTCACATTTGGAGTCTCTCTCTCTCTCTCTCTCTCTCTCACTCACTCACTCTCTCTCCTGCTCCTTCCACCATAGCACTTGATCCCTGATGGACCTAAAAACGGGCCGGCACTGGCTCATGCACTAGCCGGACCTCGTCACTATGCGCAAGACAACCCCTCGGCCTCGCGGCCAGGAGCGTCTATCAAAATCTCTGCCTTCCTAAACATTGCGTTTGTAATACGTTGTAGTCCAACTGATCCTAACCCAATATTGCTCCTCAGAGGGAGTCCCTTTCACATAGCCAAAAGGCTCGAATCACATACACATGGGGTTCCTCCTACGGCTGAATGCCGTCAACCCTCTGCGACTCTCCTACACCTCGGGGATTGGCCCCTCGATGCGCCGCTCAACATTTAGACATTTCGCACAAACGTCACTCAAGGTACCAAATAAACGTATCCAGGAATGTACCATTGTCCTTACTTGACTTCCCCTATAACCCTCGACTAGCCTACAGCATAGGAACCTCACACTCTCAACGGTGGGTCACAGGCCTACTGAAAACAATTGCTATGCATATCCAGGAGCTAACTCTAATACTTTTAATTTCCTCTAAATGATCATGCAAAGAGGTGGATGCCTAGTGCTCAAACATTTTAAAAACCACCAGCGTGCAAGTGCAAAACATCTCTTTCATGCTTTTCTTTCTAACCGCTTTGTGCTTCGCTGCAACACCTAGCACCGAAGTGATCTTCGTGCTACTAGGTTTTAATTTTTATCATTATTATTCCGTCCTAGATGCAATGCATATAAAATCAGCAAATTATTCCTCATGCTCAACGGCATTTAACCATTTTTTTTCCACAACTCTACCCTTCCCCGTTGATAGGGCATCATTGCATTCATTTCTTTCAGGGTTTCCTTGTCATTTTATATGGAGAAAGGAAGGAGACACGCACTAAAACATATAAACAAGGCTGAACTGAAGCATAACTTCATGCCCCAGCCTTGCTATACATCAACAAACATAAATCCTATTTTTCTATATTTTTCGTAGCCCCAAATGTATTTTTCCCCTATTTTCCATGGTGTTTTTATCATTTTTCCCCATTTTCTTCATTTTCTTGTATTTTTTTAAATTGCTGAAAATGAAAACCAGTTTATGGGCTGTGGCCCTTAGTTCATTTGCAACAAAATTGAAAGATTAGTTGATGTGTATCGACGGTTTTCCCCATTTATACGCCCAAAACCCTTGTTTTTCCCCATTTTTCATGCATTTTCGGGTTTCTTGACATTATTTCGGGCCATGAAATGCATGTTTTTCATAATTTCTGGTTATAAACAGTAAGAACTCAGAAGAATCAGCAGCATAATCAAATCTTAGTCCATATGAACGGCATTCCATCAATCAAAAGCATAAAACACTAAATTTTCTTTGTAATTTTTTAGTTTACCGCTTAAACGCGTGTTTCGGGTTTTGTGTCCATGGCTGTAGATTTGGAAAACAGCAACACTTCATGTCCAGCAACATCCCAAATCACCATTCTCAGCCCGTGGAGCAATCCGGTCCATGCCGGACAAGCCTCCATCATTCTTTCTTCATTGCTCCTTCTTCCCACATGATCTTGCCTTTAGAAGAGAGAGAGGGAGGAGAGAGAAAGACTGAAATCAGAATTCTCCAAAGAGACCACCATTTCTCGGGCGAGAGGCGGCGATAGAGTCCACAGACAGAGGGGAATGAAGCCCCATAATCCATTGGGGGGGTTGTTTGCAGCAGCTATGATGCCTCTCATCCATTCATGGCGCATTTTTCGGGCGCCATCTTCTTCCACGTTTTTTCATGTCTCTTCATTCTCTCTCCACGTTTTTTGCTTCATAAGGTGCATAAAATTTTTGGGGGGGGTCCAAACTCAAAAGGCATGCTCAAATTTGGCCTCCCAAGTGTCCACCTTTTCATATCTTGACCGTTTCCTTGGCCATTTCCCCGTCCGGACTCCGAATTGAGCTCTGAAAAATCCTGGGCGTCCGGCTTAGCATCCCGCATTGGCCAGTAACTCTTGCCAACCCGCACGACTGTCTGAAAAATTATGAAAAATCAACAAGTGTCGCTCGGGCGCCTTTAAAGCACTTTGGCGCTTAAAATCGTCCTAGATCGAGCCGCCGCCTTTGACAGTGAATATTTTTCCCTTGATCTTCATAATTTTTAGCTATTTTTAAGCACTTCCCGTCACCTAAATTCTGCTCTCATTGGCGACCACGGGATAGGGCGACTCAGCCCGTCGAATCCACGAACATATCTGCACATAAATAACCAAAGAAGCATCAAACTGATACAAAACAAATAGATAATAAAACTCAGCACAATGCTCCCCCTACCCCTGGACAGAACCAAGGCATGACCTCCACAAGGAGTAGGCCTAGCATCATCGAATAGAAGATCCGAAGTGAGTCACTAACCAACTGCTCCAACACAGCCAAACTAAAAAGAACTGCCAAAGAGATTGCCCTAAGTGGTAGTCTGAACTACTGACCAACTAAAGACAACACAACTAGGAGCTCCTACAAGGCGAGGACTCCTATAGCCTGATCAAAGAGTATTTGCCTTCAGTACATGTCTTCGTTGAGGATTTTTATTGGATGAACATACTTGGGCATGTAAAAAGGAGGGAGCTGAGCGTAGTGACCCAAGGAGAACAGGGCATCGGTCTCAGGACCTGTCTCGGCACCCAAGAACCTACCAAGCCCTCGCAAGGCGACACTTAATCCTTTTCTAACGCTCACTTTTATTTTCGCTCCAACCTTCCTTGTTTTGATATTAGTTTTCCAGCAAGAAGCCACCCCTAGGAAGACAAGGTATCGGCCCCGGGTCTGACTCGTCCCCAGGAACCTACCAAGCCCTCGCAAGGCAATGATCAACTGCTTATATTTTTCCATTTCATTTCATTTCTTTTCTTTAAGAGGGGTTAGAACCCCTTTTTACACACCTTCGTATTTATATTCATCTTTTAGGATGTACAAAGTTTCTGGGCATCATCATTATTATCTTCTGGCAGGCTTCTCTAACTGCCTCACTACTAACAAGAACTCCTAGAACGGCTGCTTAGCAGGTTAGCAGAACAGAGCCACTAGGACGTCCTTCTAAAACAGGTCTTTCAATGTCTAACAATGTCGTTGCAGGAGGCAATGACGACTCCGACCTCCCTCAAACATACTCAACCGAAACCTGGGACTTCATACCTTGGTTGCCGGTCCCCAACAAAAATGTATCCCCTTGACAAGTACAAATACAAATATAACAGGAAAGAAGGGTACTCGTAAAGGAGAGGTATCACCTGGATTGGCCACAAGAAACTTCCATCGCAGCAAAGGCTCCCCCAGGCTCCACCAAAGTCCATGAACCACGAAATCTGTCCAGCACAACACTAAAACAAAAACCCAATTAAACGCACCTGCACTAGACAGGGAAATGGCCCTCTTGGCCTAATGAAATAAAATACTTCACTACAAAACTAAATCGGCCCTCTTGCCCTAACAAAATCTGGAGGTAATATCCAAAGCAGCTAGCCTTCCTAGCTTAAAACTAGATAGGTCATTTTAGTCCACGTAATACTGATGTCCTTGGCATATATATCACACCCTCTCAGACTACCCAAGGTGCCAAAGATAGCATATCATAGGTCCACTAGCCCCATGCTACTCATGCAGGTTAGCTAAAAGCTTGATCTTGTATATTTTTTCCTTTTTTTCTTTTTAATCTTATGGTTGTCTTCTTGTAAAGCTACAAGTCCAAGCCTTTCCACAAATAACTCATCAATAAGACCGATCCCTTCTTGGGCACTATGAGCTGAATGAACAACCTAGTGGGCTCGCATGTCCCACATTTATTGTAATCCGAATAACCTAGTCGTTCAAGCGGCTGAGTGGCTCCTTTGGGAGAAAGAATCATAGCTTTGTACTCATTCAAACCTCCCCTATTTGGGTTTTCACGTAGATCAGTGCTGGGACCCAAACTAGGTAGAACTTCAAGCCTAAGCATATCACATGGGTGTGTCCCAAGGCAGTGTATATGGTCAGATGTATATCCAATCTTACCCTCTTGGGGGTTCAACAGAATATATCCAGATGGGATCCTTGGCCTTGCATCTGACACTCCTGCCATACTTTTGGAGATTTTGGGTCTCCAAATCCATCTCACATTTCCCTTAATATTCTTGCACTCCCTCAATTTGCTGCACTGGTCTAACGAACTCAATGCAAACTTATCCCTATGGCTAAATGGCCTCACATCCTTACGACCTTTGTGAAGCACAGGTGGACTTTTAGCATTTTGCATCCTCTTTACAAAAGATGTCTTTACTTGTTTACGTCCATACTGCAAATTTTCTTCCATAAGAACCATGCTTTCACTGGAAGGAACAACATCCACCCGGAAGCATGATTCCAATACCAAAGGTCTCTCAAGAGCCTTACTAGCAACAAAATTAGAACCACACACAGAATTCTTATCAACACTCATAGGCCCATTGGTGCGATCCATATTTCCATCACAACTATCTCTCGTGGAAGTGTTGCAAGCCCTACTGGGACTTACATGGCTTGGAACCTGTTCACTGAGAGGCATGTCATTACTACTCATAGGATGGCCATTTTCTGCTTTGAGATTTTGGCCACTAAGGTTCCCCTCATAGGCTACCTTGGTATCAACAAGTGAGCTGTCTTCTTGCAGAAATGGTTGGAAGCTAGGATGCACGTGTACTGAGTGGGGAAAACTCCAAAAGTTTTCCCAACATTTCTGAATATGACCCTCATAATCGATGGCATGCATTTTTGCTTCCCTTAATGACTTAGGATTCCACAGTCCCACTTGGATTTGCGTATTAATCTCTAAGCCATTCAGAAAGAGCTCACATAGCACATCATCTGGTAGTGCACTGGCTCTTCTTGGCCAAAGCCTAAGAGTACTATCAAAGGCTCTAGCATACTCTTTAACAGAAAGATAAGACTCTTGTCTAAACTGCATAAGCTGCCCTAAGACCTGAATCATAGGGAGCTGTTTTTCATACTCATCTAGAAATCTATCACAAGACTCCTCAAATGATTTGATCGACCCTCTTGGGAGGTTCCAGTACCATTTCCTTGCCTCCCCCTTTAGGGTACTTGGGAATACAAGCATCCGATGTATATCGTCAAACCCACTTGCAATACAAGTTAGGTCGTATTCTCTTAAATGAATCATCGGATCCTCATTTGGCAACCCATAAAACACTGGGAGATCCCTATAAAGAGGAGGACATTTAGTCCTCCCTTTTGGGATCAAGACTGGGTCATTAAAATCTTCGTATTCCTCTTGACCTAATACCAGTGTATTAGGGTCTTTGACATCTTCCATTTCCACCTTTACTGGTGTGGAAGAGTCACTAATTCCATGAACTTCCCTTTCCGCCAACTCACAAAGTGGTTTAGGGAATCCAACACTATGCAATAGGGAATCTATCCCATCATCTGCTAGTGGTGTTCTAGTAAGCCTATTCTCATCTACCACCACTTTGCTAAAACTTAGGATAGGTCCTAATGAAATCTTCCTTACTAACAATGGTTTTCCACACACATGGACATCATCCAATGCTTCATGGATCTTGGCAATCACACTACGGTACCCAACTGCGTCGGGCACTAGCATCGGATGTATCTTTAGATCATAATCATCATGTCCTCCTATGTGCATATTAACCATCATTGTCACAGTCTTTTCTATGACATTATCATCATGAATTATCATAGATGACTGTGTCATCTTAACATTACTTTCACTTTCCCTTTTCTCTAATCGCCATGGGCTATTAATCTTAGAGGTAGCTCCATGGGTATTTTCCCATAGGGACCCAAACTCAAGCATGGTATCACTTTCAGGGCAAAGGGTAAAATAGTCAATCACCCAACGTGTTAAAGATCCCACTAGAGTGTTCAAGATAGACAAAGTATCCTTTGGGTGTTGGGAATTTCTTGGATTGACCGTCATACTAATGACCAAAGTTTTTATCAGACTAACTTGATATCCACCGCTTCAAGGCGGCTATCATAAAACTAACAGGTCCCTTATGAGACCAAGATTCGGAGACCGCCACTTATCGGCAGCTCCCGGCAGACGCACCACTGATGGACCTAAAAACGGGCCGGCACTGGCTCATGCACTAGCCGGACCTCGTCACTATGCGCAAGACAACCCCTCGGCCTCGCGGCCAGGAGCGTCTATCAAAATCTCTGCCTTCCTAAACATTGCGTTTGTAATACGTTGTAGTCCAACTGATCCTAACCCAATATTGCTCCTCAGAGGGAGTCCCTTTCACATAGCCAAAAGGCTCGAATCACATACACATGGGGTTCCTCCTACGGCTGAATGCCGTCAACCCTCTGCGACTCTCCTACACCTCGGGGATTGGCCCCTCGATGCGCCGCTCAACATTTAGACATTTCGCACAAACGTCACTCAAGGTACCAAATAAACGTATCCAGGAATGTACCATTGTCCTTACTTGACTTCCCCTATAACCCTCGACTAGCCTACAGCATAGGAACCTCACACTCTCAACGGTGGGTCACAGGCCTACTGAAAACAATTGCTATGCATATCCAGGAGCTAACTCTAATACTTTTAATTTCCTCTAAATGATCATGCAAAGAGGTGGATGCCTAGTGCTCAAACATTTTAAAAACCACCAGCGTGCAAGTGCAAAACATCTCTTTCATGCTTTTCTTTCTAACCGCTTTGTGCTTCGCTGCAACACCTAGCACCGAAGTGATCTTCGTGCTACTAGGTTTTAATTTTTATCATTATTATTCCGTCCTAGATGCAATGCATATAAAATCAGCAAATTATTCCTCATGCTCAACGGCATTTAACCATTTTTTTTCCACAACTCTACCCTTCCCCGTTGATAGGGCATCATTGCATTCATTTCTTTCAGGGTTTCCTTGTCATTTTATATGGAGAAAGGAAGGAGACACGCACTAAAACATATAAACAAGGCTGAACTGAAGCATAACTTCATGCCCCAGCCTTGCTATACATCAACAAACATAAATCCTATTTTTCTATATTTTTCGTAGCCCCAAATGTATTTTTCCCCTATTTTCCATGGTGTTTTTATCATTTTTCCCCATTTTCTTCATTTTCTTGTATTTTTTTAAATTGCTGAAAATGAAAACCAGTTTATGGGCTGTGGCCCTTAGTTCATTTGCAACAAAATTGAAAGATTAGTTGATGTGTATCGACGGTTTTCCCCATTTATACGCCCAAAACCCTTGTTTTTCCCCATTTTTCATGCATTTTCGGGTTTCTTGACATTATTTCGGGCCATGAAATGCATGTTTTTCATAATTTCTGGTTATAAACAGTAAGAACTCAGAAGAATCAGCAGCATAATCAAATCTTAGTCCATATGAACGGCATTCCATCAATCAAAAGCATAAAACACTAAATTTTCTTTGTAATTTTTTAGTTTACCGCTTAAACGCGTGTTTCGGGTTTTGTGTCCATGGCTGTAGATTTGGAAAACAGCAACACTTCATGTCCAGCAACATCCCAAATCACCATTCTCAGCCCGTGGAGCAATCCGGTCCATGCCGGACAAGCCTCCATCATTCTTTCTTCATTGCTCCTTCTTCCCACATGATCTTGCCTTTAGAAGAGAGAGAGGGAGGAGAGAGAAAGACTGAAATCAGAATTCTCCAAAGAGACCACCATTTCTCGGGCGAGAGGCGGCGATAGAGTCCACAGACAGAGGGGAATGAAGCCCCATAATCCATTGGGGGGGTTGTTTGCAGCAGCTATGATGCCTCTCATCCATTCATGGCGCATTTTTCGGGCGCCATCTTCTTCCACGTTTTTTCATGTCTCTTCATTCTCTCTCCACGTTTTTTGCTTCATAAGGTGCATAAAATTTTTGGGGGGGGTCCAAACTCAAAAGGCATGCTCAAATTTGGCCTCCCAAGTGTCCACCTTTTCATATCTTGACCGTTTCCTTGGCCATTTCCCCGTCCGGACTCCGAATTGAGCTCTGAAAAATCCTGGGCGTCCGGCTTAGCATCCCGCATTGGCCAGTAACTCTTGCCAACCCGCACGACTGTCTGAAAAATTATGAAAAATCAACAAGTGTCGCTCGGGCGCCTTTAAAGCACTTTGGCGCTTAAAATCGTCCTAGATCGAGCCGCCGCCTTTGACAGTGAATATTTTTCCCTTGATCTTCATAATTTTTAGCTATTTTTAAGCACTTCCCGTCACCTAAATTCTGCTCTCAATCCCGCTCGTGCTTCCACTTTAGGGCTCATCTCCCTTCATTTATAGGGCCTTTATTCCTTAAGACTAAGGCTTAGCTATAAGTCTAATAGGGTTTACATGTAACTTGCTTTTTCTCTCTCTTATTTAAGGCAATATGCCTTATTAAGGTTTATGGTAGCCAATGTTTCAAAGATCACAAACCTTACATCAAGCCCAACTTAATCTAGCATTGACCTATGGTTTTTATGAGCATTCTTGAAACTAAGGCTTTCTCTAGGGCATTGACCTAATGCCTTAGGTATAAGGTTGTCCAACTTTCAACGTATTGTTATTATTATTATTGTAGATTTTCACCTTATTGCCTACAATGTTTGCAATGATTTGAATAGACCAATAAATCAATAGTTGGAACTCAATGGGTGCTTGGCTCCAATAACAAAGTTTTAACTTCAAGGATCACGCTAAGGACTTACCATTCTATTTCTTGAACCTATATGTACATTTAATCACATTGATCTTACTACTTGAGTACATTACAAATTGTGATATGGTTTTGTTATGTTGCACCGATGTGTTGTAGATTAGTTGACAATACCTTAAGGATGATTCTACCAATATCCAATCCCCTTTCCCATTTCTTTCCCTATCCTAGATCAAAGCTAGTAGCCTAGGAGAGAATGTGTTGTGATAAGAAACTAGGATCTAAGAAGAAAATGCAACATATTGGACAAGTTGAAGAGTGAACTCGTTTGATGGATCTAGATGATGAAAACAATCCAAATTTTGTGAAGATTGTGCCACTTTGGATCATAAACTTTGTGATAAGTTGGCATTTTTACTTTAAGAGTTCAAATATGTGTTCACATCAAACTAAATCAATATAAAGGGATTGGATCCATGATTCTATCTATAGAGGGTTTCCCTCAATCTGGATCCTTTATTCACTCACATATAATGTTATTGAATGAATTTAGACATAGAAAATTTGGTCAACAAGAAATAGATTTCCTTCTTAGCAGGTTGAATTTATTGACATGGTGGATTGCAAAAAATTTATCACTTCTATTATATTTATATCAAAGAGTAACAAGATTTAAGGATGAATGTGAATTGCTAGAAGCTTAATGAGACTACCATTTTGAACACTTTTCAGTCTCTTACTACCTGAATAGCATTTTGTGAGACATAGTAGGTCACAAAAATTATTCCTCGTATGACTTGAGTGGATATAATTTGGTGTTGATGGCACTAAAATACCAACAAAAGACCACCTTTATCATGGAAAGGGGGGTATCTATTGTTAGATATGCTCAATGCTCCACCCTCATCACAAGGTGCCACAATGATTCATGATGCTCTAAGTTGTAAGGCTCCTATTATGAGGAGAAGCCACGTGTGAGCACAGACATCGGATGGGTCCTATTGTGGATCTAGCCTTTGGGTTAAACAAAGTAGTTATGTTAGTAGCAACTCAAGACACAATGCATTGAGTTGTTGTGGAGTGTGGGAATTATCATCTTAGGGACCCCTATTTTGGGGTCCGAGAGCTACAGAAGTGGCCCTTGGCACTGGTCCTTCTAATGGGGGTCCTAGGACAGCGCCCTTGGCTCGTTGATAAAGGGAATATTCTCTAGCCAACTAGGAAAGGTTCATAATATGGTCAGACTTGTCGCCCATACTACCTTCTCGGGATATAAAGAAAGACGCCTCTAAAGCCATCGCCAATCTATCTTTCATCCAATCAGAGTTCTTCCAACTACCCTAAGCTCTTCACCTATCATTTGTTTGGATCACCATCTAAGATTCACAGTGGTGGAAGCAAATGGGTGGACAGATCCATCTTTGTATCGATTCATTTGAAATTAAAAAATCTATGTTATTCTCATTTTTTGCTGTGTATTCTCTATTACTTACTCAAATTTTGTTTGTTGTGCAGTGTAATTTCTACATGGTATCATAGCCCAAGGGGCTTTGAAAAGTGAAGAGTATGCGAGAGGCAAGTGCTTCAATAGCGAAGAGGAGAAATATCATTTACTGCATCAAGTAGCAGTGCTGACGCATTAGGTGGTGATACTACTATACCAGGAGATTCAAACACTGAGGATTCGTCCACCAACCTTCATCCAAGGAAAGTTAGATGGGTACAAGCTACACTTTGTGGAAGTTTAAAATCACAACTATCCTTGATTCTTATGAGCTTTTGGAGAAGGTGCTAGGGACTGACTTAGAACCACAACCCACCCCCAACCCATTGAATTGGAGTGTTATGATTCCTCCAAATGTAGATCTTCTATACACTTGGAAACAAAGGAATGCAAATGCATTGTGTGCCTTAGTTACAAGTTTTTATGACAATGTTTTGACCTTGATTTAGCATACAACCATCCAAGGTATTAGAGGCTTGGAATGTACTGTAGAGTTAGTACGAAACGTGGAATCAAATAAGGATTTAGAACTTGGAGAATCAAGTAGTAGCATAGAAGTTTGTTGAAGGAGAGACAGTTGAAACATTTGTCACTCGGTTCAAGAATTTGTGTGATTCGATGGCTAGCATTGGGATACAAAAGATTAGTGAGGAGCTAGCTCAGAGGTGTCTTTGAATTTGTCCACCAAAGTTTGATGGATTAATAACTACCCTAAATACTCAAGTGAGACCTCGAGCTTTGACATTTGAGGAATTGTGTACACTAGTAATGGAGAAGGAGTTGAAGCTTAAAGCCCAAGAAGGTAGCAATAGTGGAGATGCTGCATTCTTCACCAATGCAAAAGGCAAAGGTGGTTCCTCTACCAACGATGACAAAGAAAAAGGGTGGTAAGAAAAAGTTTCAAGGAGAGTGCTTTTACTGCAAGAAGAAAGGACATGCAATTACAAATTGTTGTGTTAAGAAGATAGATGAAAAGAATGGCACCATGAAGACTAAAGAAAAGGAGACAACCAATATGACTGGAAGTGTGTTCCTTGGTGCAAGAAATGTCTAACATTGACTCATGGGTATTGGATAGTGGCAGCTCCCAAGAAAGGTCTATATAGTTCTATGAAGCCTCTACAATAACCCATCACTATGATGGTTGGAAATGATGAAAAATGCCCTGCTGATGGCACATGTAATATTTTATTTGTTACTCCAAATGGTGAACTCAAGAATATTTCAAATGTGTTGTATGTTTTAGAGATTAAGAGAAATTTTCTATTAGTTGCTTCTATAATTGATCTTGGCCATGAGGTGAAGTTCACTAAGACATGTGCAGAAATTATCGAGAGTGTTGGCAAAGTTGTCGGAAAGGAAGAAAGGAGGAACGACTTGTATGAGCTAAATACTCTTACAGCCACCGCTGGTGTGGGCACAAGTAAACTTTGGCATGAAAGATTCGGTCACATTGGTTTTGTAGTGTTGAAGGAGATGCATAAGCAAGGTATGGTTGCTCACCTACCTGTAGTAAACTTTAATGAAGGAACCATGTGAAGCTCGTATGATGGGCAAGCAACAGAGAAGGGCATTTCCACAAGAAAGCAAGACTAGAGGGAAGGCTCCTCTAAAGTTGGTGCATGCTGACTTGTGCAGTACAATGCCTACAAAAGCCTTGGGAGGATCTTTTTACTTTATGTTGATCATCGATGACTACAATAGGAATGTATGTGTGTACTTTCTTTGTGATAAGGCTCAAGCTTTTGGGAAGTTTAAAGAAAAACTAAAACCTTGTTGACAATGAAACATGACAAAGTGTAAAGAAGTTTAGAATAGATGGTGGTGGTGAGTTCAACTCAAAGGAGGACTTTTGCAAGAGCAAAGGGATTAAGTGTCAATTGATGATGCCTTGCACACCTAAGAAAAATGGCGTTGTTGGACACCAAAATTGCTCCATTGTGGAAATGGAAAGGTGTATGCTTAAGGGAAAGGGATTGCCTAGCCAATTTTGGATAGAAGCTATTAATATTGTAGTCTACATTCTCAATCAGAGTTACACAAAGGCTCTTAAGGGCAAAACTCCTCATGAGGCCTATTCTAGTAAGAAGCCATCTATTTCACATTTCAGAACTTTTGGATGTGAATGTTATGGACATGTTCCAAAGGATAAGATTTGATATATGCTGAAACAAGGAGATGTGGGTTAGGAAAGTCTAAAGATAATTTAATATTGCACTGAATAATCTCTTTTATAAATGAAAAATAAAAAATTTTCATGCTAAAAAGTTTTTATATCAATAGTTAATAATCATTTGTAAGAAGTAGTTTCATGGTACGAGGGTTAGTCTTAATGCCAATGGTGAATTTTAAAATACATTCATTGGTGCACAAATCAGATGCTGGATGCACGCGTAGTGAGCGCCGGAAGGTCCCCAAGCACAAAGAACTCTACTAAAAACCATAAAAGCAAGAAGAGAGTTTGCACGACATGAGGCAAAAAGACAAATTGGGTACAATCTCCCCCCATGCCTTGTATGAGCACTCCACAAGGCATGTATTAATAAATTTATTAATCTCCAAGCTCAAAAATAGCCCAGTTTTACAATTAGTATGCTTTGGCTTTTGTGTTTGCTTTTGTCCAAATAAAGAATAAAGTGGTTGGGGATCCCAAAAGTTGGGCTGTGCCCAAATACAATATCCAATAATAAAATACTTAAATCGAGAACCTATGTGCATACAAAATAATAAATATTTGTCAAGCACTTCAATAAATTAGCGCGCCTAAATAAATATTAGGGCCACGCCTTTAATGATAAGGTGTGCGCCCATAAAAAATGATAATTTATTCTAGGTAATTTGAATACATGCTATCGCCCAGTACTTCCCAATGCCACCATCGCTTGCTCTATACATCAATCGAAGCATTCACAATTGTTAGAAAATAATAAAAGTAAACTGACAAAAGTGAATATCTAGCAGTCTTCAGCTACAAAATAAATAAATAGGTTAGAATTATGTCCTAATCTTAATTTAATACGAGTGCACTCTAAACTCATAAACATCCATTAATTTAAATATATATTTTGTGAAATCATCCACATGCGCATTAAATTAATATGACACTCGAAAAGGACAGGCATCCCTGTCAACTTCTCACACAAGGAATCCACCTTGTGTACGAGCCTCGGCAAATAAATATAGTTTCATGAAATCCACCGCAAAACCTCACGAAATCCATTGTGGAATATGTCTCCTGGCATCATACCCCCGGGGTGGGATAGCAATTGTCCTCAATTTCTATTAGCTCAATGTGGAGCGAGCAGTGAGGGGTAAGCACTTAGGTCACGGGCGTGCATCCATTGGGCTTCTTCAACATGATGATTTTTAAGCTTAACCAAATATCTAGAATATCTACGGCCAGTTCTAGTGGTCATAAAGTTAGTGTCTAGAATAGTTTTAGGTTCAAGGATTTTAGTTTCTTCTTCTAACAAAGGAGGGTTTTCATAGATAGGGTGAATAGGTAATTGGTCTTTAAAAGATCGTAACAAACTGATATGAAAAGTATTGTGGATTTTTCAGTGTTGGGGTAGTTCTAATTTAAATGCATTGTTATTGATTTTGTGAATTATTTTAAAAGGTCCATAAAATCTAAGTGCCAATTTAATAACAGGGCGTTTCTCAACACTTTGCAATCTTCTCTTTTCTATGCGTAACCAAACAGAATCATCAACATTGAAACTCATGGCTTTTATTCACTTGTTAGCTTGTCTAGTGTATGATTGCTGGGCTTTCACAATCATATCTCTAACTTCATAAAAAATAGTAACATGCATATTGGAAATATCATCAATAGCTTTAACTTTGTTTGACAATGATGTAACATGTGTAGGCAATCTATGTCCATAAATGATTTCAAAAGTGTTTTTAATGTAGTTGTGTGTGGTGTATTATTGTATGCAAATTAAAGTAGATGCAAGTGTGTATCCCATGCTTGTGGTTTTGAAATTGTGTATGCACGCAAAAGATCTAGAATTGTACTGTTAGTAGCTTTTGTTTGTCCATTGATTTTAGGATAAAATATAGACGAGAAATCAATCTTAGTACCTAAATTAGCAAACAAAGTAGTCCAAAAATTATTACAGAATCTAGAATCATGATCTAAAATAATAACTTTTGGCAAACCATGATTAGTAAAAACTGTTAAGACTTCAAGCTTGATCTACTATCTTTGGTATGACCATACCCAATACTTAAGTTGTCCAGCTGTACCACACTATGTGGACATTAAATAAGTCGGTGCTTAGGACTTAACTGCTTTGGTGTGAATGGTCCTTTGTGACCTTAGGTTGTACATTCACTAAGTAGTGTGTGGAATGATAATGAAAGTGAGAGAGCACTCTGCTCTGACTGTTGCTTCTTCACTCTTGTCTCTGTCTCTGATTGTTAACATGGTATCAGAGCCATCATGGATGGGCTCTTAAAGGCATGAAGCTGTGAGAAAGACCTGCATCGTGAAGACTCAGGGTAGTGGTTGAAGAGAAGCAGGCTGTCATTGTGCAGGCTGCCATTGTATCTGTGAAGGTATGCATTTTGCCATTTTGGATTCTATGGTTCATGGCAGTGCTTGAGGCTTGATTAGAGCCTTCAGGAGACTTGGTTGAGCATGTAGAAGGAGACGACCTGCTGCTGTAAACTGTCATGTTAATGGCGTGTTTGCGCCTACTGTAAATGAAGGCTGTCCTGCTGCTACTGAAGACATAAATCACTACTTGAGTGATCAAGAGCTTGTACGCTTGCTTGGGAAGACATATTAATGATCTGACATGTCAATGATTGGTCTGGAGTTGATAAATGAGCTGGAATACTGAAGTACAGATCTAAAATTGAAGATAGTTTGTTATAAACTGAAACAGGGTAGGATATACTAATCACTCTTTGAAGCATTGAAGCCATTTGATGAGCATTTTGAGCTCTACTAAAGTGAGGGTTCATTCGGGAAGCATATGTATTGAGTTTGATGCATTTGGGTTGTATTTTACTAATAAAATATTCAGATTTGAAATTTTATGACAGGCTAAAAATTGTCATAAAACTGTCATCAACATAACTCATTGACTTGAAGAAATACATGCCTTTTGTTACCTACAGGGAGTTGTATGGTACGGGATATGATTGTTGAATGCTATGAGCATTGAGATGAGTATTGAGATGAGCATTGAAGGCTCTTAAAAACTGAAATTTGAATTAGAGAACAAATGCTTTGACAGTGTATTGGTTGGTCATAAATAGTCCATGTACTTTTTGACATTACTTCTTGAAGATAGAGAGTATGCGAATGCCCGTATGGTTATGTATTGATCCCTACACACAGTGGCATATGTATGAAGTGGCTTAAGGATCTCTTGGGCTGAAATACATCTTGGTTTGATAGTTTATTGGCTGTATACAATGTGTGAGCAGATTTATGTCACTTGTACTTGCTGGATATGCACTGTTTTGTGCCTGTATGACTATGTCTAGTTGCCTACATATACTAGCAAATGTCTGGGAAAGTTTGGAGCATGTATGACATGTTTTAAAGTGGTTTTTGACAGTAAATTCACTGCTGGTTACTGAAAAATTACAGGTTTCAGACTGCGTATTCTCTTTACTGCAATAAGCTTGCATGACACAAAGTTACAGTACTTGCAAAGTCTATGTACTGACTGATGTACCTACGAGTTATACCACATGTTTGTGCATGTTTTTGAGGCTGTAAAGGGCTGAAATACCCTGGTTTTTTGCAGAGAATAGTTGTAGAAAGTTGTCATAAACAGTAAAGGACTGAAGTTGGTCAAAGTGACTTGTTGGCTTGCAGGAAGTCAGGCAGTGTGACTAGATATTGTCTGGTACAATATGGCTAATGCAGAAAGGACTGACAACATAACCCAGATAGTGGGGGAAAAGCTTGACAGTAACAATTATGCCATATGGAAGTTCCGTATGGAGAACTTCTTAATAGGGAAAGGCTACTGGGAGTTGGTGACTGGAGCAGAAGCTGAACCTGAGCTCCCAGAGTGACCTACGGCTGATCAGAGATGACTATACCGAGCTTGGACAGAAAGAGCTCGTAGGGTGTTGCACTGGCTATCTCTATGTATATCAGATGCCATGGTAATGCAGATAATGAACTGCAGCTCTCCTAAGAATGCATGGGACATTTTGGTTAAGTACTATGGCACAACCACAAGTGCCAGAAAGATACAATTGAAGCAGAAGCTCAACAACATGGAGAGAAAGAGTAGATCTATACATGATTATGTCACGGTGGTTAAGACCATTGCAGATCAGCTGGCATCTTTTGGTTCATAAGTTGAAGATGAAGACATGGTTGCTGTGATTCCAATCAGCTTGGAAACTGGGGTCATAGTCATAAGTATCTTTCATAGAGATAGGGGAATCAAAAGATAGAACGAAAATATTATGGATACTTGGTCTTCTACTTAATGCATCAGAAACAACATTCTCTTTTCCAGGTTGATATTGGATAAGTGGATGGAAACTTTGAATGAAAGCAACCCATTTAATATGACGGTCAGAGATTTTTGGCTGACTAAGGAGATGTTTGATACTTTGTTGGTCAGTTTTGATCATGAATTCAGAGATAGTGTTTCCATCGCCGTAAAGCTTGTACTACAGCTAACAATTCCTTACCATAGGTAGAATACTTCAGTTCATAGGATTTAAGTTTGCAACTAGAATAGGCTATGGGATGTGAATCTTGCATAAGGACAGCTCCTATTCTAGATCCGCTAGCTACTAGAAAGAATGGTCGATTAAAATCAAGTAATTGCAAAACAGGTACATGTGTTAAAGCATGTTTCAATAAATCAAAAGACTTTTGCTGATTATCAGAACAATGACATACAATAACTTTCTTTAATAATTTCGTTAAAGGAAATGCAAGCAATAAAAAATTTCTCACAAATTTTTTGTAAAAGCTAGCAAGACCTAAGAAAGAACGTAACATGCACATTTTTAGGGATTGGTCAATTCAAAATTGCTTCTACCTTTTTAGGATCAACTTGAATATCGTCAGAAGAAACAATATGTCCTAAGTATTCAATTAGGGTTTGGAAAAATTTACTCTTTTCAGGGTTAGTATATAATTGATTCTCTTTTAATAATTTGAAAACCAAAGATAAATGTTCATAATGCTCATTCTCATTTGTATTGAAAACCAATATGTCATCAAAGAAAACAATTACACAATGCTGATGCTTCAAAAATATGCGATTCATCATATGACTGAATGTAGCTGGTGCATTAGTCAACCAAAAGGTATAACAAGGAATTTATAATGACCAAATTGAGTTCTAAAAGTAGTTTTAAAAATGTTAGGTGTATCCAATCATACTTGATGATATCCAGATTTGAGAGCTATTTTGCTAAAAATAGTGGTCCCTCGTAGTTTATCCATGAGGTTGTCTACCCTAGGCATCGTATATCTATTCTTAATTGTGATCTTGTTTAGGGCACGATAGTCAATGCACATCCTATAGGTATTTTTTTTCTTCTTAACTAATAAGTCATGTGCACCAAAAGGAGAACTACTAGGCCTAATAAGTCCTTGGGTCAACAATTCTTTAACTTGGGCTTGGATTTCTTTTTGTTTAATCTGATTGTATCTATAAGGTGCTTTACATGGTGGTTGAGAACTTGGGATTAAGTCTATTTTATGATATTCATGACGTGTAGACGGTAAACTAGGGGGTAAATCAGCAGCAAAATAATCTTTAAATTGTGAAAGAAATTGTGCGTGCCTAGGATGCATCTGATTTTCCTTAGCTTCAATTTCATTCACTCATAGTAAGTATGATTTGCTACCTTTTCTCAATGCACGTTTAACTTGTGTGTGACTAAGCAATGGAAAATTATCAAAAGTATGTGTTCCATGTAATGCAATTTATTTTCTGTTAGAATGAATTTTTATTGAATGTGTGGGATAATCTATATCGGGATTATATTTGCGACACCAAAGCATTCCTGAAATAATGTCACTAGCTTGCAAAGGCACGACCAAGAAATTTCTGCGCTCAACATACTCTACAATTTTAATTTCTAAATCATGAACTTCTTGTGTACCATTGTATCTAGTGCCTAAGAATGCAACTTTTATGCGATAATGTGTTGGAACAGTATGTAAATTCAATTCTTTTACCAACTTTGCAGAAATAAAATCATGTGTGCTCTCATCATCATACAAAACAATCTTTTCGTGACCTTGCACAAGACATTTCATTGTTAATAATGAATGAGGATTTGACATACGTGGTAAAGTATTTGAAGCATCACCAATATCATCATCATCTTCCATAAAATCTGGCATATCTTGATGGTCTTCGTCTTTAGTCGCTTCCAAATAGTTGATTTGAACCATTGGCTTCTTGGATTGACAGTTTACTGCTAAGTGTCCAGGTTGATGACACTTGTAGCAAACTACAAACTTGGCTTTGGAAACGTTATTGGTAATGGCTGGTAGTTTAGGTATGTTGGGATTTGGTTGAAGAGATGGTTTAGGATTTGAATTTATGTTTGATGGTAAAGCAGGGGGCCGTGCCCAAGATTTATGGAAAAAAGAAGGAACAAAGAGAATTTGATTGAATCTTTGAAAGTTAGAATTGAATTGCTTTGTACCAAAGTTATCATTAGTTAGAAATTGTTGCGGTCACTTTTCTCATCCACAATTTTTGTCTTCAATATCATGGGCCAAAGAAATCGCATCTTCCAAAGTCTTTGGCTTGAACATGTTCATTTCTGCATAGAAGTGACCAAGCAAACCAAACATATACTTACACTTGTGGATCGTCTCAGGAACATCTTCAAGCATTCGTAGTTGCAATAAGGAATTCTAGAAATGCTCGGTGTATTGCAGAATAGGCTCATGATCTCTTTGTTGCAGAAGATCCCACTGTTTGATTGCTTTTTCATGGAATTGAGGTGGAAGAAAATTCTACAAAAATTCTTTTGAAAGGCCTCCCAAGTAGTAGGACAATCAATACTCTTGCAGACAACAGTCCACCATAACGATGCTCTGCCCACTAAATGGTTAGTGACACATTTGAGTTTATCTTTCTCAGCGTACTGCTCTTCATGGAAGTAATCATCAAACTGATTGATAAAAGCGAGAACAGTTTTTTTGTCACCTTGCCTATTAAAAGTACGAAATTTGAAATTTCTTTTATTTATCTTGGCTTCTTTCCTAATAGACTGTCCTTGGAGTGTCGCATCGATCGTACATTAAATAACGTCTTCGGGTTGTGCTCCATCTTGATCAGCAGTGGATCGTTGAAGAGTAGCTAGTTGAGCTTGCAAATTTTGATGTGCTCTTCATTCCTCTTGAAGTTGCATAATAATGGGGTCTAATTTTTGCTCCATAGTTGGTTCCGGTAAATCAACTTTGGCCATAAAATCTTCCATAGTTTGATCTGATATCCTGCAAAATCTCAAATAACCTCACACACTCGAAATCTTGTTAGAGGGATGAGCGTAGCTCAAGTTTGGGTTTACAAGGCTTGCTTTAAAAAAAAAAGATTTTTGCGATCTTGTTTCTTTGTGGTTACGGTAATTGATGTCAGTCTTCTTCCAACAAATACTTCTTCCGAGTAGACCGTGTATGGCAATTTGCTTACTGGAAATTGTCTCTGTCAGGGTGCAGGTACGAACAGGGGGGGCTCATTGGAGTTGCAAAACTGGTTTGGGATTGATTCAGGAAAGAGCTTAGTGTGAACAGTTGCCAGGCAGGGGATTAAAGATTGAAATCTTTAAGCTTTATGATAAGCTTTATAATTTCAGAAAAAACGAATCAGGATGAAAGGATGTCATTGACGGATTTGACACGGTTGTGAACATGCTACTACCACAGACGCTAAAATTTAAGAAGTTAAGCTTTTTATAAAGCTTATTAAGCTTTATAATCTCCAAACTAATGAAAATTTGCTTCTCTTCTTCTCTGAGAAAAACATCTTGATAAAGGAGCTTGGGAAGTGGTGCTTCGTCGTACCAGAGAGTGGTCTTCATGATCCAATAGCACATCAGAGGGTTCTTGACTGCCAAGAACACACTGGTATTGATGGTTCCTCGTGAGACTTTCTGTAGAGCCCGTTCGTTCCAGGAGCTTCGTCTTCGCGTGAGATGGTAAGTAATTGCCCTTGATGTCACTTGGCTCTAATACCACTGGTGCGCAAATCGGATGTTGGATGCACGCATAGTGATCGCCGAAAGGTCCCCAAGAACAAAGAACTCTACTAAAACTCATAAAAGTAAGAAGAGAGTTTGCATGACATGAGGCAAAAAGACAAATTGGATACAATCTCCCCCCATGCCTTGTGTGAGTGCTCCACAAGGCATGTATTTATAAATTTATTAATCTCCAAGCTAAAAAATAATCCAATTTTACAATTAGCATACTTTGGCTTTTGTGTTTACTTTTGTCCAAATAAAGAATAAAGCAGTTGGGCGTCCCAAAAGTCGGGTTGTGTCCAAATACAATGTCCAATAATGAAATATTTAAATCGAGCACCTATGTGCATTAAAAATAATAAATATTTATCAAGCGTTTCAATAAATTAGCACGCTTAAGTAAATATTAGGGCCACGCCTTTAATGATAAGGCACACCCTCGTAAAAAATGATAATTTTTTCTAGGTAATTTGAATACATGCTATCACCTAGTGCTTCCCAACACCACCGTTGCCTGGTCTACACATCAATTGAAGCGTTCACAATTGTTAGAAAATAATAAAATTAAACCGACAAAAGTAAATACCTAGTAGTCTTCAGCTACAAAATAAATAAATAGGTTGGAACTCTATCCTAACCTTAATTTAATATGAGTGCACTCTAAACTTATAAATGTCCATTAATTTAAATATGTATTTTGCAGAATCACCCGCTGTGGAATCACCCACGTGCACATTAAGTAAATTTGATGCTCAAAAAGGATAGGCGTCTGTCAAATTTGCATAAGGAATCCACCTTGTGTATGAGTCCCAGCAAATAAATATAGTTTTATAGAATCCATTGCAAAACCTCACGGAATCCGATGTGGAATAAAAACCTCATGGAATCCACTGTGGTCTCACAAAATCCACGTAGAATATGCCTCCTGACATCATTCATTTAGAATACTATAATTTTATTTTTTAAGCAAGAAAATAGAGTGGAAGGTCCATAAGTAAAAATTCCTAAGTTTGGGGGCATAATTTGGATATTTAAAATGAATTTTAGACATGTATGTGTAAGAGTTGAAAGGAATTTTGTTTTTCCATTTTCTATATAGTTAGTTAAGAGAAACAAAAAGGATGTTATTATTGAAGACTCTTAAATTTGTTAATGATTTAACCAGATTAATAAGAAATGATGCATGATGAAACATAGTGGGCTTCGAAATTCGAAGGAATTTAAATTATAAGGATTTTTATAGGACATTAGATTTGTTTATTTTGAATGGTTGTTTTTTAAATTTGATAAAAAAACAAATATTATCTGAAGGCAGAGAGGAAACATTCAAAAGAAACCTAAATGGTGAACACTTTATAGATTAGTTGATATATTTCTTGAAATGAACTCGAAAAGCTAAACACGAAGCATTCCTAGATGAACCATTGCTAAGAGACAATAAAATATTTATGAGAGGAGCAGCCCCTAAAAGATGGGGAGAATCCATAGTAAGATTAGGTTAGATTTTGAGTTTGTATTAAGGACTTGGTAGTGTGAGCAATTATTCAAAGTAGTATTTTGATACTTCAATGCTAGTCAAATTAATGAAATTTAGCTAGTTGTGTGAGATTAAAGCGTTGATCTTATAACTAGACTCCACCTTATCTTAGTACAAAAAACTATCAAAAGCTAGCTTGTTACCCAGCTTAAAGTGACTCACTATATAAGTGGATCTACAAGCTGAAGGCATCTTCATATAATGCATCACCTAAGTACAAAGCAAGCTTAGTGGCCAAAGCATTCAAGTAGGACAAGGGGATTGACTTTAATGAGATCCTCTCACCGATAGTCAAGATGACCACCCTTCATATGGTTTTTTCTTTGGTTGCCAAAGAGGATATGGAGTTGGTTCATATGGATGCAAAGATTGCTTTCTTGCATGGGACTTGCATGAGGATATTTATACGCAATAGCCTGAGGGGTTTGTTGTGGAAGGCAAGGGGCAGTTGGTGTGTATGCTGCATAAGATCTTACATGGTTTGAAATAGGCTTCCAAGGAATGGTATCATAAGTTTGATGCCTTATGTGGATAACATGCTAATTGATGGGAAGTCAGTTGTGGATGTGGATGCTAGTCACATTCTTGGTACGTGCATTAAGCGAGATCGAGACAAAAATATACTCTATTTTTCTCTGAAGAAATGCATTGGGAAGGTATTTGAGTGTTTCAATATGGAGAGAGGGAAGGTTATCAATGTTCCACTACCTCCATATTTGAAACTTAGCCAAGAGGATAGCCCCAAGTTAGATGGGCAGAAGGTAAAATTGTCCAAGTTCCTTGTGCATCCTCAATTGTAGCTTGATATATGCCATGGTTGCTACATGTTTAGACATTGCTTATGTAGTGGGAGTGGTTAGCAAGTATATGGTGACCACACATCTACAAGTGATCAAAAGAGAGTTTCTTGCTAGGCCATACCTCTTTTTGAATCTTGCCATCCAATGGATTGCTAGGTGACTACTTAATCAAATGAATGTCAATAGTCTTAACATGTTTTAGTCCAAAAATTATTCTAATGATCCATGATGTAGCGATGTACATTTCATGGGTGTTAAGCTATTTATTAGGCTTTATGTTGGGCACTCTTATGGGTAGTTGGGCCACCCATTTAAAGCAGCTAATTTGTCTTAGGTCTCATCCTAGGGCCTACATATACTTCACTCCTTCTCCATTCTTGTTGTATTGAATCACATCCTCTTGGAGAGAGGGAGACTAGAGGTACTATTGGTGATGACCACATGTGTCACTCACTTGTGTGTTTTCTATGGTATATCTTTTGCACTGTGGTATGGATTCTATTGTCTGTTCAAACACTATTTGAGTTATTGTGTTCTCTCTTTCACTTCATCCTTGGTAGTGTTTAACAATTGTGATTCTTTTGCTTCTATTGCTCATTCTCAACCCTAATCATTTTCCTATTGACCATTATCCTCTTTATGACTCATGTAGATGTGATTAATTGTGAAAGAAAATTGTGCCATCATCTTGTGCCTCAAATTCCATCTTGCAAGGTTAAAAGTTTGATGTACAGATGGTGTATAATACTTTTAACAAAGAAGAAAAAGGCGACTTCAAATTAGAGATTCCTGGTCGCCTTGATTAGTCAGCTGCATCTCTAAGCTTTAACCCTTATTCTTTGATCCCACAGATTCTTATGGTGTATCAGTTGCAAGACATATCCAGGAATCCCTTGCTTGCCTAATGTTAAGGCTTGACTTCTTGAGCCACTTGCAATCTTCTTTTCCTTACCATCTCCTTCAATCACCCTAGTACCAACAAGGAATGAACCTACAAACAACAAGGTGAAAGATAACTAATGCACCAACTACCATCTCAATTGGTGGTTGAGATACAATATGGACATCTGCTTCAACTACCACTTGGATCAAACTCAAATATTTGCTTGCCCAACCTTTAGTCTCTTTACAATGCTCTTCATAATTTTCTTTTCCTTAACCTTCATAAGATTTCCTATCCCTCAACCATGTAGTGAACACCTTCAATAAGAAGCAATTGTAGAAGTTGTCTTCTATATTATGTACATTGAACTACACGAGCACGTATGCTCACACATTATTTGCACTATAACCTATACATAGACTCTTGCAATGTAGGGTATATCTAAGGAGTTATAGCTAGTGTTAGACCCATGTTCCTACGTAACAATATATCTATGCTTAATAAGGCAAGCACTTGGGAGGTCCACATAAAAAAGTATGTGTGTACCATGCGTGACCAAAACAATAGTAAGCTTCTTTTACCACATTTGAATAAATATAGCGAATATACTTATGATATGGGATTTCTATTGCAATTTCAAAACAATATGTAAGTTTCGTAAGCAATAAACTTCATTTTATTGCCTTATAAAATGTAAGAAAAGGGGATTTTTAAATACCCTTTGAATGCACATGATATGGATGGTTTTGTATAGGTGAATGCCTCTAGTACTAACACTCCCCTTAGGAAATGACTAGATGTAAGGTCTTAATTGCAAGTACCAAAGCTTGTGAAGAACTAGGCCTTTCATCTCCATTTTCAAAAACACATTCTTCATCCTTTTGCACCTTGCAATTCCTTATCCCCAGCACTTTAAGTTACATCATTATGGAGGGGCTAACTAATCAAGTGTATTGATGTCAACAAAACACTATGTTCAACAAAGCCTTGTTGCTCAATGTGCTACCTAAACCTACATCTAGCAAGAAAGGTGAAGTGTATTCCTCATCTCCCACAACATGACACCCTATGTATATAATGTGTAAAAAAAACAATAGGTATCCTACTCTTCTATGTGAAACTTTGAACACCCTTGCTCCCCTATCTTCTTTTTCTTCTTCTCCTTCATCATAGCTTGTGAGACAAGTCGAGATTACTAGATTGCATGCACAACACTTGGGACATTAAATGAACTCTTATTATTTCAAGAGTACTAACCACATTAGTCAGCCATCTCTCAATATGTTCCTCTCAAACCAATCATTCACTCACTCTTCTAACCTCAAAAGCAAGGAATGCAAAACCAAGATCTAGTGAACTTACCCTCTTTTCTTGTAGTCTAAATCTCAAAGGTTTGTTGTTAGCTCTGATCCATGATGCTCCAAGAGTTGTATCTCCATGTCCTTCCAATCATATTTTGCATCCCAATGTGGATATAGGAGATTATAAAGAAGAAGAGGAGAAGAAGAGTGAGATCTTTACACTTGTCACTTGCTCTCTCAACTTGATCATCACACACTCCCTCAACTCTACTTCTTACCACAAGGGGATGGAGAAAGAGAAACAAGAATCTAAGGGAGCTTCACCTCTCTAGTCTCTCACACTCACATGTATTCTCACTCCCTTCCTCTCCTTCACTCTCACGCAAGAAAAATGGGTAGCAAGAAGTGTAGTGACTCAAGTGTGCATACAAACAAATGAGCTCTATATGCATATGCCTTACATAAATTGGACCAATCCTATCAAAAGTAGATAGAATCTTAGTGCTTAAAACCTTATATAGTTATGGGTCCTCCTATCTAGCTTTGGGATATATTATAATTTACATGGGGGTGAGCCCTTAACTCTAGAATAATATTATGAAAATAATAACACGACCCAAAATTATTATACAATACAAATAATAGTGGTTAAAATAATATAATGAAATCAAAAAGTTATAATCATTTCAAAATTGATTCCAACACATTATCCTTCCTCTTGACTTTGCATCCTTCTTTGCTAATTCAGGTTAACATCACCCCTCCTAGACTAGTACCAATCCCTTGGCACTCAATATCATAGGTAGCATGCTTCAACTTGCACCAAAGACATGAAATGCTTGCGACATTAGATGTTTTCCTTAGAGGATTGGTGGTATTTGTTGTGATGAAGAATGTTCTTAGTCACTAGGGGAGATTTGAGGTCTCGAAAATGCCTTGTAAGAGATCTTACATAGAGAAAAAAATTAAAGAAATAAAAATTATTTAAAAATTTTAACTTTTTATATCTTGATAAATAAACATATCTAAAATTATTAAAAGATCATTATCATAATATTCTCTTACCTTGCATCAAACCTAGACATGTAAGTTACCATGAAGATGATGATAATTGACTTAATGAAGTTCCTATCTTGCCTTGATATAAGTGAAAGAGAATTTCAATTTCAAAATTTTTGACATTCGGTTATCTCACTCCATCCTCATTCTCTCTTTTCCTTCTTCTTCTCCTTATTAGTTACTCATTTTTCTACTTTTTTGAATTCACATAGTATTCCAACTGAAAGTTGCAAATCACATCTTTAGTTATGAATCAATAATCCAATGATCCTTGTAACACTAGTAAAAGAGCTCTCTATCATCTTCATATTGAGCTAGATTGTGAGTATGAACCAATTAAGAAAAGAACAAAACAATACACTATTACAAAGTCTATGAAACATATGTTTGGATTTGAAGGAAAGAAAAATGTCGATCTTTGGCTAGATGAATGATTATACCTTAGAGATCCTATCAAAATAGTACTTCTTTTTATAATAGCTCTTTACTAATGCAGTTTATTGGTGATGGTTATAATGGAGTTTTAGGCTATACACTTAATCTTATTGAGAGATGAATGTTCTTAGATTAGAAAATCAATTGTTAACAAAACATAGAGATAAGTTGTTGCAAAAACTACAGGATTGTTAACAAAAGAGTCATTCATTGGAGAAATGCATCAAAGCATCTTAACAAAAAACAAACTATTTTAAGCCTTCAAAATTGATAAAGAGCTCTCGAGAATATTAAGCATATCAAATGAGGAGGAGATGGCTGTCATAAAATATTTATTTTTTCTTGTGTTTCTCTTTTTATGTGAAACACAAAATTCTTTGCTTGACTTGTTCTCATATTGCTCTATTTTTACATTCCATATGTTTGCTAGTCAGTGTTTGATGGCTATTAAATGAAACACGATTTTAAGAGCTTTTTTTTTTCATGGTAACATTTCCACATATTATACATCATGTTGCAAATGTATGGTTCATAATCGTATTTTCCCGTCTTTTTCTTGTGTTTGTTTTTGTTGACTTATGCCTAGAACTAAAGCTATTGCAAGGAAGTAGAAGATTGATCCTAGTAACGTTTTTGAGAAGATCCATCAATCCTCTAAGCCATCCAAGCCACCAAAAAAGCATAAAAGGAGATTTGCACAGTGTGTGAGATATCTTAGGGAGATCAACAAGGAAATGAAAGATCTTGATAATGCAGCTTCAAAGTTTCCATTTGAAAGGGTGGCCAGGGCGATATGTGATAGACATAGTCTTAATAGTTATAGGTAGACAAGGAGTATTCTTACTTGCATCCAAGAGGCTACGTAGGATTTATTAATTAAAATTTTTAGGATGCATACATTTGTGTTGTCATGCACATGGGGTGACACTTATGGACAAGGATATGATTATCCTAAGCAGATTGAAGTATAGATTTCCCAAGGTTTTAGAGCCAGTTCCTCTTACAAATGAGAAGACATACAATATTCTTAATGTGTCACCATGCAGGAAGAAGGAGGACATAGGTCCTAAACTAGAGGATATCACATATGAGATCCAATATGGCATGAGAAGAAGAAAAATGTTATAGAGGAATAAGTAGAGAAATGGAGGGAGCATAAGAGGAAAAAAGCATAAGAAAAAGAAGCAGAGGAACTAGGGCCACTAGAAGATGAGCTTTTTGGCATACTTGATTGTGTTAACCTAATGGGTTTCAATATATATTACTTCTTGCCTGGTGACATAGGCAAGAGAAATGATATTGTGTTTTTGGACTCAAAATGTATGAGGTCCTCAATGATAAAAAGAGAGAAGTAAGTGATTTGATTCTTCTTATAGGATTGAGGTATAACATATCTAAAATTGTTTGTTATTAAGAATGATATTTTTCTAACAATAATTTTTTAAAAATATACTCACTATCTTACTACTTTTACTAGATGCATGATGCATAAACTCCCTTTTGATATACATCCAAAAGTTGAGATTCTTGATCCTTTAATCTCCCATTATATGAAGTTAAGCGAGCTTGCAACAAATGCATTTGACCATTGTCTCAATAGAATTGATCTTGATATGCTGGAGCTTGTTATGATTTCATACCATGAAAAGGAAGTTAATTGGTATTTTTTTCTAAGAAGAGTTTATTGTATTAGATTATTTACATATGATTATTTTCACATCTCATTGGAGTCAAATTGCCATAGATTGTGTAGATAAGTAGTGTTTTTAAATCAATTCTTTGAAAGAAATACATAAAAATATTAAGATGTAAGTTGAATAATTCTAAGGCTCCTTGATCATTTGAACTTTTATTTGTTATAAGTACTCTAAATTTTGCTACTTTTTTGATATGTGGCAGCAAAAAGATTGATTAAAGTGTTATAAAAAAAGCCTCATATGCCTTCGAATCTCCTTGGATAGATGGAGCATAAACAAGTAGTGGTAAGGCTTTTATCAAATACATCAAGATACTTGATTCCATAAACTACCATAAATACGTTTTATACTTTTGATTTCTATTGTTGTTTATAGAGCCTTCATCAAGATAATAAACATTCTTGTGGTTAGAGAGTAATTGTTAATTCCAAGAGATTGATCAAATTTATTTATATTAATGATGATAAATTTATAAGGATAATATAAAAGATGTTTAAATTTAAGATATTGTTTCACTCAAAAGACAGTCTATTGCAAAACAACATTGAACTAACATTCATTTCTTTAAAAAATGTGACAAATTTTTAATTATTATTACAATAGTGAGCATATTTTGTAGTGTACATGATGATCTAATTGTAATAGTGTCCTTATTGAGCCAAATGTCAAGATCCACTATAGGATCTTTGCTAAAAACTTTAAGATTCTGATCCAAAGCAACTAGACTATCACCAATATAACACCATCTCCTGTAGTAAAAGCTAAGGATGAAATTTTGAGTGGCAACAAGCATGTATTTGTGCAAGCAACACAATCTTGATCTATCTTACAAGTTACAGTGCCTTTTATCTTAGTATCCCACCAATCATCAACAAATTGTAAGATATGATATGCTAGGACATCATGGCCTTTGATCTTCTTATCGTAGCATTGGAAAAGAAATCGGTAAACACATTAATAGGTATAAACAAAGTAATCTTGCTTAGTCTACTTGAGGTATTAGGTTTTAATGTTCTTTATATCTTAGAAAAGATTTTACATTTGTAGCTCTCACTAGTGGCTAGACTTGGTAAAGACCACTCAAGGCTTGTAAAATTAGGCAAAAGAAGTAGGTATATTTGCTCACTATTGCCCATTATCTATAGGGATAATATAATAATGGTCATTAAAAGAATACTTGATTCTCTACAAGCTGTGTTTTTCTCTTGCATTTGTACATTTTTTCTCCAAGCAAACCATACATACCATCAATAATAACAAAAATAGACTTGATGGGCTGCCATTCCTCAAGATTAGAAGGATATATATCTACAAATAAAAACAAAATTTGTCATAATAAAACCTAATACCAAGTTTGATAGAAAAAAAAAACATTGAGAATAAAATACTTAAATTTTGATCTATGCAATGGAAGACTTGAAGCTCTAGATTCCAAATACAACTCCCTATACATAAATACATATTATACTAAAATCTCTTTTATGATATTCTTGTTTGCTCCAAGTATGAAATCTTTGATCCTACTCTTCTAAGTAATGATGAAAGAGCTCTTCTATCTTTGTCTTTTCCTATGTTTTGCTTGTTGCATGGTGATCCAAGTACCTTTGCTAATAATGGTAGGAATCCATCTTCTATGTATTTGGAATGAATTAAACACAGATATGGATGTGACTTCACACCTTTGATACCTTATTGAAGCTCGAATTTTTATATCCATAGCAAAGAGAGGGGAGAGAAACAAACAAGCTACCACCAAGAAAGGAAAGAGACGAGAATAATAAAAAAAGAGAGGAAAAAAAGATGAACACTAAGATTTTTGGTAATTTGAATTGGCCAATTTTTTGTCATTAATGTAAATTGGCCAAGACCTTATGTCATAATATAAACAATGTCATAATTACAATTACGAGTTGATGAAAATAGATATTCATAATAAAACTTTGTAGTAATATTGTATCCCCTATTTATAAGTTGATTAAAAAAATATAAAATAAAACTTTGAATACAAAAACTTTGCTCTCATTGGTCTAGAGCACTCTCTCTCTACATCCTAAAAGGCATGTTTAAGATATCAAAACTCTCCTAGTATACTTATTAGTTGGTAGTTGAAGTAGTGAACTTCATTTATTATTTTATGCACACTTGACTAAATGTTCTTATGGTTAGATAAATCTTGAATGGACATGGGGATGTACAATGTAGAAAGTGGCATATTCATTGTTAATAGATAGGTGATACTGTGAGTGTTTTTGTAAGCTTTTGCACCTACAATGGAAAACTCCATAGACATTCTCTTCTTAAGGGGAAGTGCTAGGTGCTATTTTTAGTATACAAGATATTGTAAGAGAATAAAAGTGCCTAAAGGCCTAAGCCAATATTTAGCCTATTAGGGTTAAGAATAAAAGGCGAAGTTGTAACAGCCTAGCATCTTTTTGCCCTTTTGCAGCATTACATATTTGAGGTCTCAACCTCCCACTATCTAAGAGGGTGCATACTCTTGGCCACCATAGCTTGGGGTGCATACCATGCTACAACCTCTTATCATTTGATTCTTAGTCAACAATGCTAAATATCATTTCATGCCTAGCCACCTTGGCTATGGTTTCTTGGTTAAATAGTCTATTTCTTTGTATTTTCAATATAATGGCTTCCTGTGGGAATTAGCTTCTTTACATTATTATTAGAGCACATATTTGATCCAATGGGAAGGTCATTTTCATGGTGAATCTGGTTACAAGTTTTAGGCATAGAGTAATTGGAGGACAATAATTAGTGTCACAGGATTTGAGATAGTTAAAATTGCAACTAGTTAAGGTGTCTGTAGTAAGTCCGGACTAGATTTGATGGCCTTGATGAATGTCTGAAGAAATAATGGTGGATTCATGGTCATTTTGGTGGTTTTGGTCAAATTGGGGCCATTTTGAAGGATCATACACTTAACTGAAGCCTAAATAGGGTTTAGAAGGATTAAACCGTGGTTACTTTTTGGAGAAAGCTTCTCTTCCCTCTTTCCAAGCTTGTTGCTAAAAACTCACATGGAGTTCTCTTCTTATTTCTCTCTACCATGGCCATATCTCTTCATGCAACCTATAGAGGATGATTCCTGATACCTTGGGTAGCCTATTGACTACCTATTTACTTGATCTTCATCAAGTTTCTAATCATGTGATGCAAGTGTTTGGCACTTTGCGCTGATTTTTTCCAGCATCCATTTGTCTTGGAAATCATCATTCTTCTCCATTACCGAGCTTCCCCTTTGTTTTTTGGATCATTGGCAGCCCTAACATGAAGTATTTACCCTCTATTGCTTGATCTTTCACTCTCGTTTAGCCTTGAAGCTTCCTTCACAACCCTAGCTATGGCTGAAAATGGACAGCATGAAGATTTCAATAATTTCTTGAAGTTTTGAGTCAATCTTGGTCTATTTTAGATTCAGTGGAAAGCAAGCATCTACAAATGACATTGGGCAAACATTGGAGCTTCCAAACAAGATTGAAGCATTTTTCTTATCTCAGATTAGGGCAAAATAGCGCAGCCATCAATCTTCATCAAATTTTGCTTCCTTGAGGCTTCAATTTATGGGGCTTTTGTTGTCTTCAACCTCGGGAAGATTCAATTGAAGGTATTCCATCAAGATTGGGCTTATATTGAAGAATTTCTTCAAGATTGAATGCATTTTCAACCTCGTGAACATGGCAACATCTAAAAATTCTTGGAATCCTTGATTCCAACAAGAATTTATACTCTTCAAAGCTCAAAGGATCTTCTCCAACAAGCCATTGCACACTTCTATCATGTCATTGGATTTTCTTGAAATATTGGAGCAATATTATTGATCAAGAGCTGAAAATTATATGGGAGCAATCATATTGGACAAAGCTTTCTTGAATCCGGCCTTATGGTCTTCAGTCTTGATCCATGGATGGTGGCTTATGCTGAATATTGATTGGTTGGATTCATCTACTACTCTTCATCAATATTAAAGAGATAATTCTATTGCTTTCAGCTTAATCTCTCTTTTCATCCAATTGTTGATAAGAGAGATTGAGTGTAATAGATCCTCTTAATTCCCATTGAAGGGCATGTAGAATTTGGCCTAGGACTGATTATGATTTCTTGATGAATTTCTTTCCTGCCCATTCAAATGTTGATGCTCAATTGATTGCATAAATGCTACTCAATTACCTACTTAACTTGGATTTCTGTTGGATGATTGAACATTGATACTATAGGACTAAAATAATGATGAAAATGATAAGTGAAAATATTATAAAAGCAATGAGTCACTACAAAAAGGTAATGCCCTATCCATACCCTTTTCAATTCAGTCATTTTCCAATACTCACTTGCATTTCATTGAAGAATTTAAAGGTTTTTTCAATCAATGCATAGCATCCTTGCTCGATTAGCCATTAGAATGTACTTGCCATGTTGATTCCCATGAGGAAAAGTGGATGCCAGGTGAGTTAGGAAGACAAAAGAGGGGCGACCCTCCTTTCTTGATTATGACCTTGAAGGGGTGCACAACCTGGCTTGAGGAGGAACTTTGCATACCCCTCAAGTCTCGAAGCCCATGGAAATTTCAAATTTAGGTGTAGGTACATTTCCCCTTGTCAGATTTTGGTAGTAGTATAGTAGTGATTAGCCCTATTCAGGGTACCATAGGTGGTTGAAGGTTCCATTGGAACAAGATTGGAAGAGGTACAGGGCATCTCCTATTTTTAGGATACCTACAGGTGGTGGTCACAGTTTTATAGGTCTTATAGTAGGTACCTACCAATCTACATATTATCATTGAGCCCTATAGGTGCCCCATAATCCTATTCAGGTTGCTACAAAGGTTTACAAGGGATTTTTCCACTCAAGGTACTCCCGCACAGGGTTAAATAGGGTACTTATAGGTGGTAGACAGGGTGCAAAAAGCTTTTGTTCAGACATGAATATTCAATTACAAGAAATTATGTCATGATCCAAACTAAGAATTTGATGGCTCCATTTGAAGAGGGGATCCTAAGCTTTGATTTGAATAAAATTTTTTGGTAATCTAATATCGGGAGCTCAAGTTATTGCTGATTTTCTGTCGCTAGGTAGTGTGAGACAACACCTAGACAATATATAGGGGGATACTCTTTGTCATTGTTTCATCCAAACTTTCCAACCCAAATCCATATATTTTGAATATTATATCCCCATATATTAAGCTTCTCATAGAGCTTTTAAGCATTGGGATTGGTGCTATATTCTGAGAGAAATAGGGGATTTATTGACAAACTATCTACTATTACAACACTATCTCATAATGGCTAGGAATAAGAAGAAAGACCCCATTATTGAAGCATTGAATGATGGTGTTAGGAACTTTCAAGAGGATCAAAATTACAAAAATGAAGCCCATAAAATTGAACAAATAGATGAATATTTAAGCATTGGGATTGCTTACAGCACACACCAAGGAAGGAATGACACATATGAAGTGCATACAGTGAATGATTACCTTTTACTTTCAAAAGAGTTGGGACATGCGAATGAAGGCATTCCTAAGGAATTGAAGACTTTGAATGAAGGCTTAATACATATGAATCAAGGTTTGTTGCAAGGGATGGCACAAGTAAACAAGGGAATATCTGATCTGTAGCAAAGTAACAAATCTTTATTCCAAGAACTCATTTCAGCCATAAAGGAAATTTTGAGCAAGCCACAAAGGGAACCTCCAACTATTGAAGATCCACATATAACTCCTCTTATTGGCAATCCCACCCATCCAAACAAAGAAATTTCTCAATTGGTTACGCATACTTTTGAAAGGGAAGAACCATTTAGAGTGAGGGGCAACCATCATCCTTCACAAATCCATGGTATTCATACCCTAAGGCCTCAATTTTTCAGCCCAAAAGATAGTCATAGACATGAAGGGGAATAATACAAGAATTGATGGGATGATGATTATCATGGATGCAACCCCTTCTATAAGTATTTTTACTATCAGCCCTTAAATGCACAAAAAGGAAATGCAATCAACAATCAAGTTCATGAAGGTGGGAGATATGATGAGAGAAGATCAGCCCATGATATTTCAAACAAAGAGCATGTTTCAAATGGTCAACCCTCATCCCATGGTTTTCGGCCACCTACTTTTAGGAAAAACTCTTGGAACAAAGAGTCATGGAAGCAACATACTTATGGGCAGCCATCTTACAATGAAAAGGAGTATAAAGAAAAGATCAATATCACTAATTTCAAAGGGAATGACACTTCACCTTCAGAATGGGACAAGTGGATTAATAAGCTTAAATTATACTTCACCCTTTATCCTAAAAGTGAAGAAACCAATATTTATTTCGCGGCTCTTCATCTTGAAGGTTACACCCATACTTGGTGGTGTTATATGCACAAGATTGGGCAAAACTTTCTTAATTGGGAGAAGTTCAAGCAAGTATTTTTGGTTTTCCTTTGGAAAAAAAAAGGCTCCAAAGAAGATGGTATGCATGTGCTCAAAGAGGAATGTTTGTTAGAGACTATTCCAACACCTACTTGAATCTCTCAATGTATGTTGAAGGCATTTTAGATTTTGCTAAGATGAATAAATACATTTTTGATCTTGACCTGGCCCTATCATCGGAGGCAGGAGCTCAACAACCAAAAATGTTACATGAGGCCATACAATTGGTTGAAAGATATTCCTTGAATTACAAGAGAGATGCATGAAATTTCCAATAAAGGACTTAGGGTAATAATATTTCCAATCAACCTACAAAGTATGGGCAAGTTTTCAGCCAATTAAGAGACTCTTTTAAGCAAGAAAACAGGGGTTATAACAATCAAAACAATTATAACAGCAAAGTGCCAACTTTTCCCACTGTTTATGCCTCTAAATAGGTGGAAATTATGCACAAAAATAGGGGTAAAATTTCAAAAATGTGACTGAGACAAGAGGTAAATTTTCAAGAGCTAAAAATGCTCCTAAACTGTCTCAAAATAGTTCTAACAGCAACTTCCTTCCTCATGACAAGCTTAGAGAAATGCATACCAAAGGATTGTGCTTCAAATGTGAAGAGAAGTGGTCACAAGATCATAAGATGAAGTGTAAAGATAAGAATTTAAAAATCAATTTAGTGATCACTCAAGATGTGAAAGTTGAAGAAGAAGAAGATCAAGAGGAAAATTTACTACATGTTGATGCTTATCCAATGGTCGAAGAGATTCACGAAGAAGAGGATGCCACTAATGAAGGATTCTATGATCCCATGGATGGATTTCCATTTGATACGGGTGGCACTCATGATTATCATGCTTCCTTGTGTACCATTTCACATGATGCATGGACCGGTTGCAAAGGGAAAAGTACACTTAGACTCAAAGGTATTATTAATGGCAAGGTTGTACATTTTTGAGTGGATACAAGTAGCACTCATAGCTTTGTCAAATACCAAATGTTTGAATGGGCTAAAGTTGCTACCCATTGATATGGATTCCTCCTTGCAAATACAAGTTGCCAATGATGCATATGAGCCTAGTAAAGAAGTGTGTCCATGTACTTCAATTGAGCTATCGCCCTTTTGCACAATACAAGTGCACTTGACTTGATCACTTTGGATATGGGGTCTATTGACATTGTTATTGGATGTAATTGGCTGAAGACACTTGGAAAATTCACTTTAGAATTAGAGAAAATGCAAATGGAATTTGATTAGCAATAAGGAGAGCACATAGAATTGAAAGGCATAGACCACAAACATATACAACTCATCTTTTTGCAAAAAGAAATCAATGCCAAATCATGCATCTTCACTCTTTTGCTTGCGAAAGTAGATGAAGAGCAATCATCACATTAGCCATCTTCTTCTACAAAGAAAAGGGATCCAAGATTGGAAGAGCTATTGAAGAAATATAAGGATTTATTTCAGTCACCATCATCTTTACCTCCAAAGCGAGAGGTTGATCATCTTATTGATTTGTTGCCCAATAGAAAGCCCTTCAACAAACCTCCCTATCACTTATCCAAGTTTAAGAAGGAAGAAGTGGAGTGACAAGTCAAAGAATTGTTGCAAATGGGTCTAATTCAATAAAGTCAATCACCATTTGCCTCTTTCGCACGCTCTTAGTCAAGAAGAAGGATGGATCATTTCGTATGTGAATTGATTATCGGGATTTGAACAAGTCAACAACTAAGAATATGTATACTATTCCTTGAATTGATGATATTTTGGATGAGATTAAAGATGCAAAGGTCTTCACCAAAATAGATCTTTGATCGAGTTATCATCAAATTCAAATGAAGGAAGGAGATGAGTTCAAAATAGCTTTTAGGACTGAAAGAGGGTTATACCACTTCTTGTTATGCCGTTTGGACTTTCCAATGCACCAACTACTCCCCTCATGAATAAAATAAATAAAATATTACAACCATTCTTATTCAAAACATTCATTGTTTTCTTTGATGATATCCTTATCTATAGAAAATCCAAGGATGGGCATTTGAAGCATATACGAGAGGTTCTATGACACACATTACGAAGAGACACACTCTTTGCCAAGATGAAAAAGTGTTATTTCATGAAAGATAAAGCTGAATACTTAGGTCATGTTGTGGGAGAGAAAGGCATTAGAGTGGATCCAACAGGGTGAAATGTGTTAAACAATGGCTTACTCCTATGAATGCAATCTCTTTGAGAGTGTTCCTTGGGTTATCATCCTTCTATATGAGGTTTATCAAGAATTATGCTCATGTGGTGGTTCCATTGATGGATAGGGTCAAAAGAAGGCTTTATTTTGGGACTCCATCACCAATCAAAGTTTCAATGAGCTAAAATATCTCTCAATTTTAGCACCTATCCTTGTATGCTCAGTTTTCTTTGAGGAGTTTATTATATGTGTGAATGCTAGCGGAAGAGGAATTGGGGCCAAGACCATGGAGTCATAGTTTATAAAAGCCAAAAGCTTGATGACAAGGAGCGTCAATCACATGTTTATGAGCAAGAGATGCTAGTAATATTGCATGCTATTAAAAAGTGGCATCATTACATCTATGGGAGCCATTTCAAGGTAAAAAATAATCATCCCGTGTTGAAATACTTCCTTGTACAACCAAATTTGTCTCCCAAGCAATGAAGATGGTTAGCTACTCTTTGAAGATATGAGTTTGAGATATCTTATATGTCTAGAAAAGACAATGTGGTATCTTAAAGACAATGTGGTAGCGGATGCCTTATCAAGAATGTGGGCATGTTCTATCTCTACCATTTCAACCATGCATAAAGATTGGATCCATGACATTCAGAAGAGTATTTGCTTGATGAGCAAGCTGCCAAAATGATGAAGGAAATTTAGCAAGGCAAAGGAGAAGAGTACCCAAATTATAAGTGGCATAATGGCCTTTTATGGTATCAAGGATGGGTTTTCTTGAATCCTCAATCATCTTTCAAAAAGGCTGCATTTTGCAAGAGATGCACTCTTCACCTTTAACGAGACATCATGATAGTTTAAAAAATTTGATAATATCCATAAGAGCTTTTATTGGAAAGGGATTTGGAGAGATGTTAAAGACTATGTCATGAGTTGTCTTCTGTGTCAACAAAATAAGGATTCCACACTTCTACCTAGTGGTTTGCTTCAGCCACTACCTATTCCTCATGGAAAGTGGACTAATATTAGCATAGATTTCATAATGGGATTTCCTACAATAAAGCATGGGTGGAATAGCATTTATGTGGTGGTAGACCGATTGACTAAATTAGCCCATTTCATTCCAACAAAGGCTCAATTTACAATAAAGCAAGTAGATGATCAATTTATGGAATGCATCTTTAAGCTTCATGGAATGCTATATGTTATGATAAGTGAGAAAAAGGTCATAGTTGTTCCTGATAATGTGAGTGATGAAGCAGCTTCACAATTCATAGGCAATCCTTGGACTGTATATGGTTTACTTGAAACCTTGGCTATTCCAAAGGGTGAATATATTGTACAAACAGCTGCTGGATCTGTTCTTGCCAGGTTCCCCCCTCCCCCCCTCTCTGTGTGTGTGTGTGTGTGTGTGTGTGTGTGCACGCGCGCATGTGTCCCCCGCTGAAATTATTCATTCATTCACATAAGACATAAACACATGTGAACACATGTTCACATGTTAAAACTTGCATGCATATTACACATACATAGGCACATCAATCATTCATACATACATGTATGAACACACATAGTAGTAAGTTGGTTTCAAATCCTTATGTAGAAATTAGTAGCCCAGCATATGAACTTTAGCTTCCTTACCATGCACTCCTAAAACTACCTTACAAAAGATTTTGTAGTGGACAAGTCTTTATACGAGTTTTTATAAGGATAACAAAAATGAATTGACTAGTTTATGGTCAGTGCTAAGTAAGGAAAAGTGTTAGGAATCATCATGATAATAAAAAGTGAATTGACTAGCTTATGGTTGGTGGTAAGTGAGGGAAAGTGCTAGAAATCATGGATTGCACGTACATGGGTTAAGCTATAGACATTAGTTCTACGTATACAATAAGAAGATATGCTTTAAATTTAATTGAATAACTATTTTTTTCTTGTTTGTAGACAATTGATACAATTTGCAAAACATCAAGGTGTGAAAACCATCAACATAGTTCAACAGGATGAATTGAAAGACGAACTTCAGGCTCTGGGAGCTGATGAAGTGATCAACTCAAGTACTGAAGGTGTTATGTACTACCTTAACTATAGATATCTCATGATTTAACTCTTACTTTCATATACCCTTAACATACGCGATACTCCTAAATATGTTATATTAGATGTCATACAAAAAGTCAAAGATATTACGAGAGGGGAATTGGCATTTGGAGGGCTTGATGCAGTTGGTGGCGATCTTACTAAGGTTCTCTCTCTCTCTCTCTCTCTCTCTCTCTCTCTCTCTCTCGTATAACCTGGGATTATTCCCACCATGCCAAAAATCCTCTCATTGGTAAAAAAGAGCACTTATGTCATTTAGTATATATGTGTTGGAAAGTGCACTTTTGACACTAGATTTTCGAAGTACATGAGTGTAGTGCTCGATTTTTCTCATTTTGCATGTGACACGTTTCTAAGTTACAAATATACAAATGAGCTTTATAATGCATTAGGATTCTAAAATCATAGCCACTTTTCTTTCTTGAATTTGGAGCATGTGCATACAAAACCTACACTTATTATCCTTTTATAGCTAATTTGCTCCATATGTAATAGCTCTTTAACTTCATTGTAGCTATCAACATGGTTAACTTTGAATATATATTGTATTACACAAGCTTTCATATTTCAAAACAAAGACTTCTTGTGTACATAAAAGTGTAACTGAATATACATATCATATGGCCAGTAAATGCTAATATTAGTTGAGCATAACATGTCTACATGCGTATGGTAAGCATGAAATTTAGCAATTGTTTGGATGTTTATATGTATAGTCCATTAAAGTTTCCAAATAGGTAGTTAGACTGACAAATGCACAGTGACTTGTAGGTTGTGTCTGCATGCATAAAAGACGGTGGCCAAGTTCTTGTGAATGGAAGCCTCTCAGGATTTGATTATTATAGTCAAACCCTTCTTGATTTAAAAAGGAAGGTCCACATACATTGGTGGACTCTTTATGAGTATGTAAATAATGAGGAGAAGGAACAATTTTTGGCAAAAGAAGTAATGTCACTTTTAGAGAGCAAGATCATAACTCCCCTTGCAGGGAAAAAGTTCAAACTAGAGGACTACAAGGAAGCCATTCATGAATCTATAAAAGAAGCAAGAGGAGGGAAAGTTCTCCTAATCAATTGATTATTCTCTTAAGGTAAATTCTAGTATCTTAGCAATATTCTAGGTGAATGGAAGTCCACCCAACTATCATCTAGATGTTGTAAATAACTTTATTCTGTATTAATACAAAACTCACATCTCTTTTACAACATTCATGAATTGACTTCTCTCTCTCTCATACATGTCCTCTTTTTGCAAACAATAAGTTACACCATAATGATAAGCTCAAGTTTCTCTTTGTAGCCTTGGATTGGCCATTTACAACATGGTCAAGTACAATCTCACTTGCATTTCATGGATTCACATATATCAATGCATTCACATGCATGTGTCTACACATACATGCTACTAGCTCATGAGTGTTGAGGAAATGTTTATATGATAATGTAAGTTTTCCCCTTTGTGTAGATGGTATTGCATCATTATACACTTAACCTAGGAGGCAAAGAAGGTGCCTTTAGCCAAGATTTTTTTTTTTTCATTTTGATCAACATTAAGGATGATGATAGCACATATTAATTTAGAACACATGTGATTTATAGTTATGTTAATTATGTTTATATGAATATTACTACCAATAGAAGGCTGAGAGACTATTTCCAAAGTGTGGATAGACAAGAGTAAGAGTCAACTTATCGAGAGAGAGAGAGAGAGAGAGAGAGAGAGAGAGAGAGAGAGAGAGAGAGAGAGAGAGAGAGAGAGAGAGAGAGAGAGAGAGAGAGAGAGAGAGAGAGAGAGAGAGAGAGAGAGAGAGAGAGAGAGAGAGAGAGAGAGAGAGAGAGAGAGAGAGAGAGAGAGAGAGAGAGAGAGAGAGAGAGAGAGAGAGAGAGAGAGAGAGAGAGGAGAGTAGTTTATTATCATCCACGGAAGGCCAAATTATGACCCATGGGACATTTCTAGATATATGATGATTCTCCTCTCCCATGGTAGGAAAGGGTAGCTACGATGAAAGAATGATCTATGCAGTGTGGTTCTCTCGAAAGCGTAACATGCTGGTGATGAGAGCCCCTAACTTTGATATAGGAGTAGTCGTCAGAAATTGGTGAAGTGGCCCCTATAAAGGGATATCAAAGTCATCCCGTATGTGTGCATATGCTGGGCATGTCATAATCATGTGCTCCTCTGATTCTACACTCTGTAGTCCACACAACTTGCATAACCTCGTCTCTCTTGCCTATCCACTCCATGCACCTGTCTCGATCAATAAAGTGTGTGATCAAGTTCGAAGTCGTGCAATACTCCGTCTAAATACCACTATAAGAGAGAGAGAGAGAGAGAGAGAGAGAGAGAGAGAGAGAGAGAGAGAGAGAGAGAGAGAGAGAGAGAGAGAGAGAGAGAGAGAGAGAGAGAGATTTTAATTAATTATTATGTTTACTATCATAATAAAATGTACTATTTTATATATTTATAATAAAAATTATTGCTATGTACTATTAAAAATATTCATTCAAAATTTACTAATGTTTATCTTAACATAATAAAGCATCAATATTTCATATGTTTATTATCAAATGTATATTATCATCATTATTAATTTTTTAAATATGGTACACATCTTGAGCTAGGCACTCTTGGCTACTCTTATCGAGCAAAGCGTAAATTAGGGTGTATAGCACCAAAGTAGATGTGTAGTACCTATGAGATGTATTCATTTGGTAAACCTAGGGAGGCGACGTTTGATATTCATCTAGTTGCTCATCCTACTAATGTGATATTGGTTGGGTCCCATGAAACAAGTGAGCTTAGTCAGTAACTAGGTTGCTTCTAGGTCTACCTTGTAGGTGAAGCATCTAGCTTGACCCATGAGAATTAACCTAGAGTACCTAGTGACTTAACTAATTTTTTAACAACAATCTAGCATTGAGCTAAGAGAGATTACTTGTGTACTTAGTTAGAGCTTGGAATATACTAGCATTACAGTTGGTTTAATGAGATTGAGAGGCAAGGGGGAGTATAGCAACAACCCCTTTGCCCATAAGGCATAATCTCATGTCAACCCCCTAAAATGGTGCTAAGCCGATTCTAAGGCACAGACACTATGACGGTCAATGTCTCTACTCTAGCAAATTCATCCTAGTTGAGAAGCGCCCTTATTGGATCCACCCTTCCATAGGACACTTTTCTCCAATGAGATAGTCTACTTGCTTTCAATGCATGCACTGTCAAGCTACACACATGACATGCAGGACTTGGATGGAACTCCTATTATTTCAAGAGCTTTAATGATCTTGGGACTCAATCACCTCTCAGATAGTCTTCTCATATTCCATTGTTGAACCGGTCTACTCTCTCCTCCCTATTCCAAGCAAGCAAGAAATCAAACATTCAAGAGCTGATAGTAGACTCTCGTTCTCACCCTCATGTATTATGGTTCGAATTCCTTTGAAGACTTGATGGTACATGGCTTCGTCCACCGATCTGCACCTCAAGCACTCAAACAAATACAGGAAATATAGAGAAGAAAGAGAGATATTCCAACCTCACCTCAATTCTATCTCTCACCCTCCAAGATATGGAAGAAGAAAGGGAAGAAGAGAAGAGCATGAGACAAGAGAGAAGCTTCACTCTCCAAGTCCTTCACTTGCACTCTCACTCTCCCTTGCACAAAAAGGTAGGATGAAATCAAGAAGAAGAGAGCTCTCAAGTTTGAAAATATAAGAATGAGCACTTTTATTCACTTTTTAGCTTTTATATATGGTTTTGGGATTTAGGGTTCCCTATATGAGTTGGGCACCCTTTCCACTTTTTGGCTTCTTGATTGGTTCCTTGTATTCATGTGTATACCTTATGTTAATCAAACCATCCTTCCTAAAAGTGAATAGAACCTAAATGCCCACACAAGCTCACTTGTTGTAGGTCTTCCTAACTAACTTCAAGGCATTTTATAATTTGTAAAGGAGTGAGCATGGCTCTCAATGATATTACAATAATAGTGTAACTTGAAGTTGTTGGGGCTCATGTGAATAATGCTACATAAAATATTACAATGCAATTCAAAAAATCCTTTCTAAATTAAATTCAACATGTTGTGCTTCTACATGGCATCCTTTTTCACCATTTTTGGTCAATATTTCCCCCCTCTTAGACAAGTACTAGGCACTCACCATCATAACTAGTATATTTTAGTGTGCACAATAGATGCGGAATGCTCAGGATGTTGGCCTTGGGGAAGTAGTGGTACTCACCAATGAGGAGTGTTGGTACTTGGTAGATGGCAATGCCGGTCAATGATCGAGATATTGAAGAGATTATAGTTGTTAGTTGGTAGTCCCTTTAGCTGGATAGACTTGAGTGGGTGTTGGAATGAAATTATTGTTGGGGTAAATAACTTATTGGTTCTTTGTAGTGATTTGGGTGATGGTGTAAGGAACCTCAAAGATGGGAAGAATTGTTGTTGTTGTTGAGGAGAGAGTACTTGAAGAAAATCAAATGGAGATGGCCTTTCCTAAAGGTCCTCTCACATGACAACTATGAGTATAGTCATGAGAGGTTGGTTCTTTTTCAAGCACCTCTTCTTGCTTTGCTTCCACTATTGAGTCGACGGCACATTAAGCTGGACGAGAAGTAGAGCAAGGTAGAGAGAGAGCATGTGTGAGTGAAAGAGTGAGACAAGTCTAAGTATGGGCGAGTTGAGCTCCCTATGCATGTCATGTCCTTGTTGTGCCTTGAGTATATGTGGGAGAATTGGGAGAAGGGCTAGGGGGTTAGAGATGAAGCCATCCAACCAAGGCCACTAAATTCACCTAACTTCAGGATCCCTAGGTTAGTGTGGCAATCATGCATGTATATCTATTCCTATTTTTATTGTTTTCTTTTATCTTTTTCTTGAATAAATATATAATTGTCATACAATGAGAATTCCAGCTTGATGCAAATGAACCAAATGTTAAGAATTGAGAATTTTTTTATAATGAAGATCTTGGCTTTTGGATTAGAGGAGTGTTGTGCTAAGATTATTGAAGCACAAGCCTTAATGTTGCAATGTTTGTTGTTGATGAAGAACCACAATCATTATTGAAGATGAGAATCTTTTGAGCAAGTAGCTTGCACAACCATCAAGGGAAGTAGAAGTTATTAAGGTAAAGGTCAAGGTGCACCATTTTGAACAAAGACACAGCCTCAATCTTGATGGTGTCTTGTATGTCATAAGGTTGATTGAGGCTTCTACCTAACCTTGCATTTTCAATGTTTTTGCACTCTAGGGCTCTTTCAAGGAATTGCTGCTTATTACTTGTTGAAATTATTTGTGAAGTAGAGCTTTGCTTGCACTTGTTTTGTCTTGCATTCACTTGGTAAAACTTAAGAATACATGTAGTTTGATCCTTTATGTCATTTAAATTCAACCCCCTTTGTATCACTTACGAAAACTACAACAGCTCATTGTTTCTTTGCTAGTTGGTTTCTCCCCCCTCCCCCCTCGGCTACACAAAAGGGTGGGGTTCTTGTTGTGTGTATGGGGTTTCTCTATTGAGAGAGTTATTTATGTACAACCATATGGTGAATTTTTTTATTTATATACAAGTGTTTGCCTATGGTGATACAGTGCGACTCAACAATGAACAAGCCATGTGTAAGAATTAGGGTTATTTTAGAGTGCAACATCATCATTGAGGAGTTATGATATCCTTTCAAAAATTATTATATAAGCCATAACATTGAGGAACACATCTCTCTAGCCTAATTTACTTTAACATGAAATTCTTCTTGTAAGAGGACTTTGGTTAATAGGGCGAGATCTACGACAAGTTATGGTAGTTCAACATTCTACATAGTTGTGAGTACTCGAAGAGATCTACGACCAGTTATGGTAGTTCAACATTCTACATAGTTGTGAGTACTCGAAGAGAAGTGGGCCTACATATATTGGATTATTCTTGGAATTCCACATCGCGTATCTTTTCTCAGTGAGAGTCATTAGTTGAGCTTGGTCATATTTATTGGAATTCCTCAGTGAGAGTCATTAGTTGAGTTTGGTCATTGAAGCTTGCATAGTGAACCACTCTCTTTGAGCTTGGATTTTTAGCTCAGCACTTGTACTTCCTCTATGCTTTTTTTGAAAGTCTCAATGTGGTATAAAGGGATCAAGTGAATTTCTACATAAGTTTTAGACATATGTTGCATGAGAATGGCAATTGCTTCTAGGTAGCATGTGCAAACATGTTTGTGCTCATCCCACATTAGTGGGCTTGTAGGCATTTATGATACTACTCATTAGCCAACATTCCAAGGTTTGAGAGGATGGGGATTATGCAAATGGTTTTATATTTTTCTCAATTTCGTTATAGCATTTGATCACTAGTTGGTTCTCTTGTTGTGCCTTTTCATTGGCCATGTCTCTAGACATCTTTTTTCTTGCTTAGGCTTTAGATTCATAGGAGTTTTTGGTCAAGAAATGCATTTTTTCGTAAGAGTTGGAATGGTGATGCTCTCAATATTTATGCTTGTATCTCGTTTCATTGAGACGTTGGTAGTTTGTCCTTGGTAGGGTTCTCAATCGCAAAATCAATGGATGCAATGGTTTTGATTCCACTTTAGGTTGGGAAGTAGTAGCTACATGGTCAATGGATTTTGTTGCATGGGTAATTGTAGGTAATTGTTGAACAAGATCTTGGGACTCACTCAAAATATTCTTGAGTTTGGTGGTTTTGGGAGCATCTATTGTGACATGCTTGGTATTCTTCAATTATATGTACATTGGCTCTGCATTGTTCCCCTTAGGATACATGGTAATAGCTTTATCAGTAGCACGATATGCCTATTATCTATTTTCTTTTATCTTTTTAGGTGACAAAGGTTTGGACTTAGGAGATTTGGGATATTCAATTGGATTAGTAACTAGTTTTAATTGTTGACCATCAATGCTTGAGTAATTCATCGTCTCATTCTTGGGTTCCTATACATTGGATTGAGTAGCATTGTTGGGATTTGACAAGTTTGGCTCTTCCCATTGCAAGGATGGGCTCTTGAGAGTTTGGGGCATTGTTGGTACATTAGCAATAGTTTTAGGTTGAGCTTAGGTAGTGTAAGAAACTGGGAATAATGATATGGGGAAGTATTGGCTACACTGACTGGTATAAAATGTGGAAGAGACTTTTATTTTTCACTATTTATAATAATAAAAAGTCTCTTCATCTACATCTTCTCTCTCTCTCTCTCTCTCAACTTCCATGGCTTCCATATCTCATTTCGTATCTTTCTCTCTCTACTTTTAGTATTTCTCTCTCCTCACCTAGTCTTTCTCTCTCCTTTGCACTCTTTTTCTCTCTTCTATAGTCATAACTCTCTTATTTCTCTCTCCTAGCTCACTTATTTACAAGTTATATCAGAGCATAAGCTCTTGATCCATTTGATTTTCTCAAATTTCAAACATATTTTTTTCTATTTTCCACCATTGTTAACCCCAACACGAAGAAAGCAAAAGGAAGTGGAAAAGACGCAGGGCAAAGGCGGAAAAAAGGTAGCTGACTGAAGAAAGAAAAGGAGAAAAGGCCAAAAGCGCAAGGGCAACCTTAAAAGTCCAAGGCAAAGGCAAAAGGGGAAAGGCGCATTTTAAAATAAAAAGGCACACCCTGAAATCTTGTAAAAGAGCGCCGGGCTCTCACCCGTGCAATTTGTAAATGTAGACAGGCGGTGGAAAGGAAGCTAGGAAGATAGAAGGATAATGGGAAAAAGGGCCTAGGCTATGGCCGGCCATGTAAAAAGGGGAAAAAGGGGATGACCGCCCAAAAGGGATTTAGGGTTTTGTATATAAAGTTGAAAAGTGAATGAGAAGCTCATTCTTGTGTGTGGCCAAAAGTAGCTCTCCTCTTCTTCTTCTTCTTCTTGTTCTTGCTTGCTTGAGCTTGTGCTTGAGAGAGGGAGTGTGAGAGTGTGAGGGAGTGAGTGTGTGAGGGTGAGGGACCGAGGAGGAGAAGCTCTCCATCTTCTCCTCTCTTCTTCTCTTCTCTTCTCTTCTCTTGTCTTGCTCGCGGCAATGGAGCTTGGAGCGTGGAGCTTGAGGATGGAGCTTGCTTGAAGCTTGCACTTGGATCGTGGAGCTACCGGAGTGTGCGGGAGAGGAGGCAACTCGAACGGCATCAAGGTAACCTCACTACACCCATAGATATGGATGGCGCGTCGGCTATGTGAGAGGTAGCCATTAGTGCTCGGCTTGGAACGCTTGAATCAATAAGCGGTCCGTGGGTCTTGGCGGTTGAGTGAAAGCTCCCACAACCATTAAATCTCAAGTAGCAAGTACATGAGCCACATGGTAGGTACTTGTAGACATTCTACTTGGAGTAGAGGCAAATCCTAGAGCTCTGACAAAGATTTGGAGGAGAGTTAGCCAAAATAGCAGGTTGTGGTCAATTTTCATGCCATTTTGAAGATAACTTGGTAAAATAGGGGCTAATTGGACTTAGTTGAAGAGTAAACCATGGTTACTTTTTGGGAAAGAGCTTCTTCTTCCTCCTGTTTGAGACTTCCATGGAACCTTCAATCCTCCATCTCCATTTTTCTTCATGAACCTTGCTTCCCTTTCATAATAGACATCATCAAAGAGAGCTTCAAGGCATCATAAGCCATAAGTAGAGCACCGTATTAGTGCCATGTGGACATGTGAAGTGGGGCACCAGACTATTGAGATTTGGAGTGCTTTCTAGTACTCAATCCATCTATTTTAGGCCATGTGTTTTGATCCAAAGCTCTAAACTTCTTCACCAAGGATAATTGTCAAGTTCATGACCAAAATGGCTTCCATTTAAGCTCATTTCTTCATCTCTTGCTCTTGGTGCAAGTCATGAGAAGCCATTGAAATCTTAGCAAATCTCTATAGATTTAGGGGGATTTTACTTCTTTCTACTGATAGGCTTCACCTACAACACGATCCTTTCAAGATTTGATCAAGATGGGAGACATTGAATCATTCTTTAACCTTTCAAGCTCCCATGGAGGAGAAATTTGGGGATTCCTCATCAAGCATGAAATTCTTGGTTTTTGAAGTTTAATGAGAGCTGAAGCCCTTTCATTTATAGGAATTTATATGGTTTTGCTTCTTCATTGACAACATTGGAGCAACATTATTGAGCTATGGAGTTCAACCTTGAGCCAAGACTTGGGGCAAATAGGCTTAAGCTTCAATCTTAAGTGTATGATGCTTCAAGATTACTTCCAAGCATTCAAGGAGCAAGGATTGAATATTATTTTGCCAATGACAAGCAATTGGAAGCTTATTCAAGCATTACGGGGAGCATCCAAGCCTTCATCAAGTAATACATCTCATATTCGTCCTTTTGCTGAGCTTCATCCATTTTTTGGAGAGATTAAATAATTAAAAATTTACCATCGGATTTCAGCCCTTCATTGATTAAATTATTTCATTCATGGATTGCATTGCTCTCTTGATTTGAATAGTGAACTAGAAGCTTTTGCTTGGTCTTTTAGCATTGCATTCAATCCTTATTGCTTGAGAATCAATTGATTGGTTGAATTCCTCAATCTAATCATATACCTTGCTGTAAAGGGTAAGTTAGGCAGTGAGTCACTGCACAGTAAGACCCTCTCCCTACTCATTTTGTGGATTCCAATTCCGCTCAATTGCATTACATGGAATGAGATGAATGATTCCTTCAAGCAATGCACATCATGCTTATTGATTATAATATCATACCATTGCCATGTTGAGATTCCCACCGAGGAAGAAGATGGATGCTGGAGAAGATAGTGGGACAAAAGAGAGGCAACCCATCAAAGATTTTGAAGGGGTGCAACCAATTGAGCTGGGATGAACTTTGTCCACCTCCTAGTGATTTGGAGCATGTACAGGGAGCGAGTCCTGGACAGTTTCATTCAGTCAAGTTTGAGCTACTGTGACTCTTTTTGTCCTAATCAAATTTTATTTTTAAGTGCTTTGTTTGAAGAGGGAAAAGTAAGCATTGATTTGAATGATTTTTTTTTAAAAAAATGGAGCTCTCTAGCAAAAGTTATAGTAGATTTAGTGACTGTAAGTACTGCAGGATTGCACTCTGACGTGGCAAGGAACAAGGGTAAAAACAAGGGTAATGAGGATTTATAACAACAAATCAAAGATTTCAGGGACCCTAAAGCTAGAGATATCCATGGGGATGATCATGAAGAGAATTCTTATGACATGGACACTTATAGTACATTGAATAATACTTTATGTCAGCATGAAACTTGACATTCAAATCGACACCATGAGTCACTGGATGCTATGAACAAATTTAGTAATCAAACTCAGTCCTCTATAGATAAGCTTATTGATCAAATCTCAAGAATGGATGGATTTTCAAATGTTTGAGAGTTGAGAGATAAGATTATACTATTTAAGTATAATGGTCAATCTTCCTCCCCATTAGAACTTGAGGAGTGGCTTTCTAAATAGGAGGATTATTTGACATGTTTCCTAGAATTGATGACCACAAGATCCACTTTTCTACTATACACCTAGAGGGTTTTGCCCACACTTGGTGGCACTACATGAATAGGGAAAACCATTAGGTGGACACTTGGGAAGATTTTAAAGCTCTCATGGTGTAGGCCTTATATACTTAATCAAATTTTGAACCTTGCTATGTATGTGGAGTTTGTCAATGTGATGATGCTAAGCTTCACAAATATATGTATGGTTTAGATCCCAATCTTTCAGTTGATGTAATGGCACAATACCTTACAAGTTTACTTAAGGCTATAGAGTTGGCTGAAAGGTTTTCCAGGAAGTATAGAAGAGAGGCTCCATTGCAATCATCTTTTGGATAGCAAAGAAATACCTTGAGACAAGGTGAATTATAGGGATATGTTATAGTGGAACTAATGTGTCATTGAGCAACCCTAAAGTATCTACTTATCCATCTTTCAATGCTTTAAGATAGCAATGTACTTTTAGGCGAACAAACAATTCAAGAATGGATAATAAACAAGGACACAATAAGCCTAGAAATACTTCACCCAATGACAATCCGAAGTCTATTCCTATGGATCTCTACAAGTGATGAGAAGTATACAACTGATCATGCCACAAAGTGTGCTTATAAGAATGCAAAAGCCAGGCTTCATAGTATGTTAGTTCTTGAAGGTTCAAAGGAGGACATTCGGATGATGCAAATATACTTATGGATGCAACTAAAAATGAGGATATTGATGAGAATGTCGGGCAAGAACAGTTCTATGATCCTATTGACACTTTTCCTTTTGACCATGGTGGTAGTATTTTTTTTGATCCAAAAGGGATTGATGATGAGACATGTGTTGCCACTATTTGTTCCATTTCAATGGATGCATGGATAGGATCAAGATGCCCAAACACACTTCATATCCAAGGGAGCATTAATGGAAAAAATGTGTTCATTTGGTTGATAGTGATAGTTGTTGAGATATTGAGCTCCACTCGTGATACGCCAGGGTGACCGTTGTGTATTTATGTCACCGACTTGTCAGTTGCAGATGCGGTTGGTACACCGCCCCTGAATAATAGCTACATGATAGCTATCCTTATCTACTCTAGTTCGTGGCTCAGTTAGTATGCCACCTTAGTTAGTTGAGTTTGGTTTGAGACCCATATCTTGGGTTCTTCTATTTCTTTGTACTTGAGTTCTTTTGGCTTACACAACTAAGTAGAGGAAAACTGTTTTCAGCCTCCACCTTTGTGTGCATTCCCCCATTGTGCAAGCAAGAAAGCTACAAGTGAGACTCCTTCCTTCTCTCCCACAATCTTGACATGGTATCAGAGCCTTGTTCATGGTAAGGAGCTCAAGAAAGCAAGCCAAGCTCGCGGTGTTCTGGTAAGAGGAGCAGTGTTGCTTTCATTTTCTGTTTTGGGAGCAGATCTCTGCAGGTAGCACAGCCGGAAAGTGCAGGAGTGCATTGTCTCAGGTTGAGACGCCCTTCGCGGTGAAGCAAGAGGGCAGTATATGCTGCGGGAAAGGCCTTTAGCCCTTGGCGACCTTGCTTTTTTGATTTGAGGCCATTTTGAGGCCTGTTTTGGAGGCGGAAGTTTTCTGCACGCACTCAGGAAAAGGCCCAGTTTTATGCTGTGCAGCCACTGTTCTACAGGTCGGTAAATAGCTACTGTAAAAATTGCATTGTATGCTTGTGCGCAGAGACATTAGGAGTTACAGAATCATCCCTGTTGCCTGTTGATGCAAAATCGTCACTAGGAAGTGACTGTGTGGTCAAATACCACTTTTGCCAGTTTTGCAGATTTTCCCTTGTGAGGGTGAAGCTGTGGTTTTTGCAGTGACATAATTTTTTGCAGTCTTCTGTAATGGCATCTGATTCTCTTTCACAGATTGTCACTGAAAAGCTTGACAAGAACAACTTCCAAGCATGGAAGTTTAGAATGACGAATTTCCTTATGGGAAAAGGATATTGGGAATTTGTTGCAGGAAATGAAGAAGAATCAGTTCTTCCTGATGTTCCCAATCAACAGCAAATGCAGGCATTTAAAGCATGGCATGAGAGAGCTAGGAAAGTTATGTATTGGCTGTCTATCAGCATTTCAGACTCTATGATTGTGCATATTCAGGATGCAAGTACGCCAAAGGAGGCATGGGATACTTTGTCAAAAATGTATAGCACAAATACGCAAGCCAGGAAAATGCAGCTCAAGCAAGAGTTGCACAATGTGCAAAGAGAAAATATGAGCATCAACGACTACCACATGAAGGTGAAGAAGATTGCAGATGCACTTGCTTCCATTGGGTCACCAGTGGAAGATGATGATTTAGTTTCTGTGACCTTGAATGGTCTAGGAAAGGATTATGCACAGTTTCGGACATCCATTTCAGTTCGTGAAAGATTTCCTGATTTTGAGGAGTTGATTGCTCTTCTAATTTCTGAGGAACAGAGAAATGGTGGTGCATCTTCTTCAGGAGGAACTTCAAAAGAAGCTGTCTTCTACTCAAATGCTGGAAGAGGTAGAGGCAGAGGTAGAGGAGGCCGATTTGGAGGCCGTGGTAGAAATCAGAATATGCAGCAAACTCAAGAAAACCAGTCCTATGGAGGAGGACGTGGTAACTCTAGAGGCAGGGGGAGCCAAAGAGGTCGTGGTGGATGGCAAAGAGGTCAAAATGCAAACAGTAATGTTGAATGCTACTACTGTGGTAAAATGGGTCATATGGCTAAAGACTGCTATAAAAAGCAGAATGACATCATGAATGGAAAACTGCAACAAGGGAATTATGCATCTTCTAGCAGACAGGGTGATGATAGAAATGAGCATTTGTTCATGGTGCAGCACATGAACAATTCTGTGACAAGTGCAGAAGAAAGTAATGATGTATGGTATGTTGACTCAGGTGCATCAAACCACATGACAGGTCATGCAGAATGGATGGAGGATGCAAGAAAAATGGAAAAACCAGGATTTGTGGAGACTGGTGATGATACTGCACATCCTATTGTGCAGATTGGAAAAATTCCCTTGTCTATGCAGGATGGGAAAAAGAAATACCTGTCCGATGTATTTCATGTTCCGAATATCACCAAGAATCTGGATTCTGTCGGTCAAATGGTTGAGCAGGGCTTGCAGGTCAGATTTAATCCTCATGGATGCTTTGTTGAGGATATGAAAAATAAAGGTCGCTTGATAGCAAAAGGAAAGAAGAAGGGCAGAATGTTTACGTTGGATGCAGACATGTCTGAATTGAGTGCAGCAATGTTTGCACATGGGACCATTGTAGTTGCAGATATTGATATCTGGCATAAACGCATTGGTCATGTTAATGTACAGCGACTTAAATCAATGCAGGCCCAAAATATTGTTGCAGGATTGCCAAAATTCAAGGTTGCAGAAATGCATAAGGTATGTGAAGCCTGTCAGTTTGGAAAACAGGCAAGGAAACCATTTCCTAGACATGTTCAAGAGAGTGAGAAGCCATTGGAATTAATCCACTCTGATGTGTGGACTACTAAAGCTGCATCTCTTGGAGGCTGTCATTATTTTGTCACTTTTATTGATGACTATAGCAGAAAAGATTGGGTGTATTTTATGAAAAAGAAAAGTGAAGTTTTTGGGCATTTCAAAACTCTTAAAGCTATGGCTGAAAAAGAAACAGGTCTGCAAATAAAATGCCTAAGGTCAGATGGAGGGGGAGGGTACCTCTCAAATGAGTTTGCAAAGTTCTTACAGGAGCATGGCATAAAGCAGCAATATTCATGCAGTTATACCCCACAACAAAATGGAATTGCAGAAAGGAAAAACAGGCATATTGGAGAGGTATCTCGTGCCATGCTCAATGAAAAAGACTTGCCAGATTTTTATTGGGCTGAAGCAGTTGCTACAGCAGTCTATATAATGAACAGGACTCCCACTGCAGCAATACATGGGATGACTCCAGAGGAGAGGTATACTGGTAGGAAACCAGATATTTCTCATTTGAAAGTTTTTGGTTGCATTGCCTATGTACATGTGCCAGATGAGTTGAGATCCAAGTTGGATCCAAAAGCTGAGAAGTGCATCTTTATTGGTTACTCTCTGCAGCAAAAAGGGTATAGATGCTATAATCCTTCTACTCGTAAGTTTACAGTGAGCAGAGATGTTGTTTTTGATGAGATGAGTAGCTGGTATAAACCAGTAAATGTGATTGATGATGTAGATGCACAAAATGGTAATGCTGCACATAATTCACAGCAGCAGTCACAAAATATTAGTGGACCTGGAGCGTCCTCTAGCAGTGGTTCACATTCTTCGCCATGGACAGGCAGATTGAGATCAGGAGAATCTTCTCAAAGCAATGCAGATAGTGGTATGCAGGTATCACGAAAAGGAAAAGAGAAGGTTGATCAGCCCATGTTTGATGTGAATGCAGGTCACTCTTATGTGGATGGTGAATCCAGTGGCTCAGAACAGAGCATTGATGATGAGTTGGGTATTCCTTCTATTGTTACACCTGGAGTAAGGAAGACCAGGGATGTTTTGAGAGCACCTGGGAGTGAACCTACTTTGCGCAGGTCTACGAGAGCTAGGTATCCTGTGGATAGGCTGAAATATGATGGATTTATAGCCATTCACTATGCATATATGGTCAAAGTGATACAGGAACCAGAACCCACATCTTTTGAGCAAGCCATGGGAAAAGAAAAATGGGAGAAAGCCATGGATGAAGAAATGGATGCCTTGGAAGAAAATGCTACATGGAAGTTAGTACCTTTGCCTAAAGGTAAGAATGCAATTGGCTGTAAGTGGGTTTATAAGGTGAAGCACAATGTAGATGGTTCTGTGAATAGATACAAGGCAAGATTAGTAGTCAAGGGGTATGCACAAACATATGGCATTGACTATGAAGAAACATTCAGTCCGGTTGCAAGGATGGCAACCGTAAGAGCAGTCATTGCTATGGCTGCATCAAAGGGATGGTCTTTACATCAGATGGATGTAAAGAATGCCTTCTTGCATGGTGATTTGCAAGAAGAGGTCTATATGGAGCAGCCACCAGGTTATGTGCATGCTGTTCATCCTGAGTTTGTTTGCAGGTTGAAGAAAGCCTTGTATGGCTTGAAGCAAGCACCTAGAGCATGGTTTGACAAGATAGGACAGTATCTTGTCACTATTGGCTTTCAGATTTGCAAGGCAAATTTCTCACTTTATGTGAGAAAAACAGAGAAAGGTATTATGCTACTTGTCATTTATGTTGATGATTTGATTATGACAGGTGATAGTGATGAAGATATCCTTCATGTGAAAATGCTATTGAAGCAGAAGTTTGAGATGAAGGATTTGGGAGAGCTGCGTTATTTCTTGGGCGTTGAGGTGATTAGATCACCAAGTGGGATACAGCTCTTGCAGAGGCAGTATGGATTGGACATGCTGTCCAAATATGGGATGACAGGCTGTAAGCCTATTTCAGTTCCTTTGGAGCAGAATGTGAAGCTGAGCACAGATGCAGGTGAGCCTCTAGAAGACCCTACTATGTACAGACGCATAGTAGGAAGTTTGATTTATATGACTATTACCAGGCCAGATTTGAGCTATGCTGTTGGATTGGTAAGTCAGTTTATGCAGGCTCCAAGGAAACCACATTTGGATGCGGCTAGACGCATACTCAGGTATGTGAAGTCCACATTGCAGTATGGACTATTTTATGAGACTGTGGTTCAGATACAGTTGCATGGATACACTGATGCTGATTGGGCTGGTAGTACTTCTGATAGACGATCTACCAGTGGATATGTGTTCTCTTTTGGGAGTGCTGCAGTCACTTGGAGCAGCAAGAAACAGCCTACAGTTGCCTTGTCAAGCACAGAGGCTGAGTACAGGGGTGCAGCAATGGCTGCATGTGAGGTAGCTTGGTTGCATAAGCTACTTTATGATATGCATCAGTCTATAGATGGGCCAGTTGTCATTTATTGTGACAACATGAGTAGTATACACTTGGCAAATAACCCAGTCTATCATGCTAGAACAAAGCACATTGAGGTGCATTATCACTATGTGCGAGAGAGGGTTTTACTAGGTCTTATTGATCTAGTTTATGTCAGCACAGAGGATCATGTAGCTGACATATTCACAAAGGCATTGGGCGCAGAGAAGCTGCGCAAGTTCAGAGACCTGCTTGGTGTGCAGGAATTGGGATTGAGCTCGAGGGGGAGTGTTGAGATATCGAGCTCCACTCGTGATACGCCAGGGTGACCGTTGTGTATTTATGTCACCGACTTGTCAGTTGCAGATGCGGTTGGTACACCGCCCCTGAATAATAGCTACATGATAGCTATCCTTATCTACTCTAGTTCGTGGCTCAGTTAGTATGCCAACTTAGTTAGTTGAGTTTGGTTTGAGACCCATATCTTGGGTTCTTCTATTTCTTTGTACTTGAGTTCTTTTGGCTTACACAACTAAGTAGAGGAAAACTGTTTTCAGCCTCCACCTTTGTGTGCATTCCCCCATTGTGCAAGCAAGAAAGCTACAAGTGAGACTCCTTCCTTCTCTCCCACAATCTTGACAATAGTGCCCATAACTTTATAAATAAATCAATCATAGATGAATTGAGGTGTTTTCCTACTAATTTATAGCTCCCTATCAAAGTCCAAGTGGAAAATGGAGATGAAGAAAGTAGCAATAAAATGTTTCCTAAGGTATGTATTTAGTTGGATGAAAATTATGGGTAACAAATGGACTTAATTGATTTGGATATGGGTCCCAATGATATTGTGTTAGGTTGTGATTGGATGATGTAATTAGGCAAAATTGTTATGGACTTTTCTTAGATGTACCTAGAGTTTATTAGTGGTGGATAGATTATATGCTTGGATAGAATCCATAACAAAGCTAATATTCAAATTATTACACTAAAACAAGCCAAAAAAGAGTTCAAGAAAAGATCCCAAATCTATGTCTTGCATCTTAATAAAGAAGTGCTAGATCAGTTTGAAGAATAACCAAGAATTCAACAATGAAAGCTATGTTGGAAGAGTACAAACATATGTTCTAGATACCTACAACATTGTCTCTAAAGGATAGGTTGACCATCCAATTGATTTAGAGCCTCATTCAAAGCTAGTTAACAAGCCACCCTACAAGCTTTCCAAGTGGAAAAGGGAAGAAGTGACCAAGTAGATTAAAAAGCTATTAGAGATGGGATTTATAGAGCCTAGTTCCTTACCTTATGCATCCCCAGTCCTCTTGGTGAAGAGAACCAATATATCAATTTGAATATGTATTGATTACAAGGATCTCAATAAGATTATGGTGAAGAACATGTATCTTATCCCTAGGGTGGATGACTTGGCAAGTTGAAACGAGCAAATTATTTTATCAAAATAAATTTATGATCTAGCTATCATTAGATTTGCATGAAGTAGGGCGATGAAGTTAAGATTACTTTAAGGACAAATCATGGAATCTATCATTTTTTAGTTATGCCCTTTGGATTGACAAGTGCCCCATCTTCCTTTCAAAGTGTCATGAAAAAGATTTTATATCCTTTTCTCTTTCACTTTGTACTGGTATTCTTTGATGATATAGTCATCTACAGTAAGACATTATAGGACCATCTGGCTCATGTGAGGAAGGTATTTGATGTTTTGAGAAAGCATAGGTTATTTTCCAAGGAAAATAAGTGTTCATTCATGGAGATTGAGGTGAATATCTAGGACACATTGTCAGTGAAAAGGGAAATCAAGTTGACTCCAAAAAGGTGCAATGTATTAGAGATTGGCCTACACCCACTACTACTACTTCTCTACATGGATCTCTTGGTCTATTTTCATCCTATAGGAGATTTATTAACAATTATGCTACTATTGTAGCTCCTCTTACATACAGGCTAAAGAAAAAATATTTCTTTTGGGATGTTGTAGCTAATTGGAGTTTCAATCAACTGAAAGATTTGCTTACCTTAGCACCTATCCTTGTTTGTCTTAACTTTTCTAAAGAGTTCACAATCTAATGTGATGCTAGTGGTTGGGGCATTGGAGTAGTTTTATTGCAGGAGCATGGGATAATAGCCTTTGAGAGCCATAAGCTAAATGAAAAAGAAATGGCAAGGAATGTTTATAACCAAGAAATGTTGCCCATTCTTCATGCAATAAAGAAGTGGAATTACTATTTCTATGGCAATCGATTCAGGATGAAAAGTGATCATAGGATCCTTAAATATTTTCTATCTCACTCAAAACTCACTTCAAAGTAACACAGATAGGCAGCTACATTACAAACTTATGACTTTGATATCACACATACCAAGGGCAAAGATAAGATAGTTTGCTGATTCTTTATCCAGAATGTGGGCATGCAAGGTTTCATTCATTTTTGAACTTCATAGTGATTGGATAGAGGAGATCCAAGAGGCATGCCTTTTAGATCATGATTTAAACCCTATATTTTAGAAATTATAGCAAGGCATTAGAGATGAGAACTCCTAATTTCAATTAAGAAATGGTCTCATATGGTATTATGCTAGGATTGTCATTTCACATACTTCCCCCTTCACATAGAAAATTATCCAAGAGATGCATTCCTCGTCTACAACTGGTCATTTTGGTGACTTTAAGACCTATGACAGGATTGCTAAGAGTTTTTATTAAAACAACATTTGGATGGATGTTAAGACTTTTGTTTCTAGTTGTGTACCATACAAACAAAACAAGGGTAGCACATTGAAGCCACATGGTCTATTACATCCATTGCCTATCCCTAAAGATAAATGGATGCATATTACTATGGATTTTATCACTAACTTACTTGTCATTAAGAAAGGGTGGAATAGCATTTATGTGGTAGTGGATAGACTCACTAAGGCAGTCTATTTTATCCCTCTAATGCTCAATATATAGGTTCTCAAGTAGCCAATTAATTCATGGAGAATGTCTTCAAGTTACATGAATTACGGTAGGTCATAGTGCATGATAGGGATGCAAAGTTTATGAGAAACTTTTGGTGAGTAGTATTCAGCTCTATGGGCACCAAATTAGCTCATTCTGCAACTTACCATCCTCAAACAGATGGATAGATAGAGACGATTAACAAGTGGTTGTAGACTTACTTGAGACACTTTTGTCATGATGTACATAATGTATGGGATTCATGGTTGCATTTGGTAGAGTCAGCCTATAACAACTCCACTCATTCTAGCATAGAAGTTTCACCTTTTGAGCCTTTGTATGGCTACAAGGTACCCCTTCTTATAGTCATTTTCAATGACAAGATAAACCCTTAGAGCAAAAAGAATTGGATTGCATGCAAGCTCTCCTTCAACAATGTAAAGTGAATTTAAAGAAGACCCAATATCAAATGAAGCTTTATGCCAATGAGAAAGGTGGGATCTAGAGTTCCAAGAAGGGGATTTGGTGCTTTTGAAAGTGCCGAAGTCTTGTTATGCTACTCTCAAAGATGGTTCTAGCACCAAACTAGCTCATAGATTTTATGGTCCTTATAGGATTTTGAAGAGAGTGGGTGACTTGGTATATTGGTTGGCACTTCCTTCATCCACTAGGATTCGCAATATCTTCCATGTGAGTAAGTTAAAGATTTTCATTGGATCTACTATGGATTATGTTGAGGAGCTTCCTCCCATGGATGAAGAGGGCATCATTCAATATGTGCTTGAAAAGGTCATTGGCTAGCGGGATAAGAAGCTAGACAATGATCAAAGAATACTTGATCAAATGGAGAGGATTATCTTTGGAAGAAGCTTCTTGGAGACCAGCATCAATGATGTAGGAGTTTCCTTATCTCAAGGAAGCAATCTCCAACTGAAGACTAGTCATATTTGGCCTTGTTCTAGCACAATTAGAAGACTAGAGATAACTCTCTATTTTAAATCTGATTCTACTTTGTTTATGGACAACAAAATACAACTTACATCCTGGAAGCATTCGAAAAGAGCTTTTCTCTAATGCTTAGCACACCCCAATTTTAGCTTTCTACCAAAAGTTATATTAGATGTACTACAACAGGGTACTAGTAGATAGCATGTTGTTCCATGTTTGTAGGCTTCATTTGGCCATTGATTTATAATCAAGTGATGGATTTTACTATTATCCACTAATGTATGTTCAATATACTTGATCATACCTCAAAATTTTCCATATTCTTGGAAAATATTAATTGATTCATCCATTGTAATAGTTGAAATAGAGAAGTATTTTGTTTTGCTCTATCCCATACTTTGTAATAAGTTCCAATTTTGTTTTTGGTGACAAAAACATTCATATGGAAATAGAATGTAAGAAATTGAGAGTAATGATGTGGGAAAATACTAGCTACACTTGTTGATATAAAAGGTGTAAGAGACTTTTATTTTTTACCATTCATAGCAATACAAAGTCTCTTCATTTGCTACATCGTTTCTCTCTAAGCTTCCATCTCTCATTTTCTATCTTTCTCTCTCAACTTTTAGTCTTTCTCTCCTTGATTAGGCTTTCTCTCTCCTTTGTACTCGTCTTCTCTCTCTTCTGTTGTCATTTCTTGCTTCTTTCTCTCTCATGGCTCACTTCTTTATAGGTAGTTTTAGGTTTTGTGGTGTTCTTTCAATAGATGAGAATAATATTTTTTGGATTGACTGGATTTGGCTATTGTCCTAGGTTTGGATTCGGTCTTATATTTAGCCTTAGTTCTCCTTTTTTGTGAGGAAGTTAGAGTCTCAACCATAATTGGAGGAACTCATTTCGACTCCATCATTGGTTTAGCTCATTACCTTGGCTTGCAAGGCCATTCACAAAAGCTCATGAGCCTTTCCAGCCCTTAATTTTTAAAGGTGTTCACTATCTTGTCTCTTTACGTGAGGAAAAATTAATTTATCTAGGTTCTTCTCCATCTTGCATTTTTAAAGTTGTGCACTCTTATCTTGACCTTTCTTTATCCAAAACTACATTTAATATGAAACATGTTCATACAAAGTCATAGTCTTTCTTTATCCAAAACTTATCATAACATAAAATAACTTTAACGAATAACCATTGGGGCACTTCCACCCTTACAATTGTAGGCCCTTTTAGGTAATGTTAATAAATTAAGAAGTGGAGAAGATTGATTTGAAGGCTATCTAAATGAGAATCTAATGTCACATTAGGGTTCCTTTCCCTTATTGTTTTAGCCTCCACATGGTAAAGCCCTCTAAAGCTCTTATTAATAGATGCATAGACATAATATTTAATAAAACATCATTATCAATATATTAATTATAAAATAGTATATGCTACACACACAAAAATATTTTATAATATTTTTATAAAAACTTAATGAAAAGTCATCATAAAATCTTAGTAGTTTAATAATTTTTATATTATCATTAAGGTAGTAAAATTAAAATAAAATTCTAAAATTATTAGTACTTTGATATTTAACTTTATTTTATTATATAAAACTTTAAATTTTATTTACTTATTATAGTAAAATATTAATATAAATATATTATCCGATAAAAATTCATTATAAAGTAATATTTGGTATAGGTTCATTATACCATATTATATGAGTTGGATCATTTGTGAATATTTTGCTATAATGTAGCTCATTGTTATATTGAGCAAAGGACACAAACAACTTAGGGCAAAGTACCAAACATAGAAGCATGAGATGAGGTAGACATATTCTTTTGGCTTTGAGTGCTAATGGTAGCTTTCATGTACAGTTATAAGTTGAACGTTAAACTTTTCAATAATATTTTTGAAGATTAGATATTTTATTCCTATATTACGATGGAAAATTTTATCTAATGGATTAGTTATTGCATTTTGAAGGATTGCCAAAATATTAAGGATTTCTTGTATATTAATTTATTGTATCATATAAAATATTGAGCATTTTGTAATAAAATAAAATTTATACCCTTAGTTTAGGGAATTATAGCTTGCTTTAGGCTAGAGTATAAAAGACAAGCGAGTGCCAATGTAAGGATCTTTTTGCACATTGTAAATTTCTCTATTTCTTGGAGCTTAAGGGTTTCTTATCTTGCCCACCAACATTGAGGGTGGATACTCAATGCCCACCAATGCAAGAGGTGGATTTCTTAGAGAGCATCCCTTATCATGATTCTCATTATATCTTGATTCAATTTAGCTATAGTTACATTGTGATGTAGATTGATGCAAGGTTTATCTATGACATGGCTATGGCTAATTGTCTCATATGTTGTTTCTTAATTTTCTAGGTGTAAGACCATAGAGCAGTTTCTGATTCCTTACACCTTATGATTTTCTTGATTTTACCCCATAGAGCAGTTTGTGATTCCTTACACCTTATGAAATTGTCTCATATGTTGTTCTTGATTTTCTTGACTCTATGGATCATGCAAGGGTTCGTGTCATGGCTGTGCTAGCCATCCACCGGGGCTGTGCCAGGTGTTAGCCATGGTCATGGTCTACACTTTATGGATCATGTATTATACCCTTAGCATGGTTGGTTGGACCTTAGTTATGTTAGTCTTATGTGTGAGGTAATATTTATTTGTCTCATAAAGTTTAGTGCCTCATGAAGTGCAGTTTTGAGGTAGTTAAAAAACGGGACTTGAAGAGGCATTTTGGTGTATCATTTTCATGGATCTGATCATTTGTGATGTCTATGCTTGATGTATGATGGATTCATATGATTATAGAGAGGATCTGGCAGTTGGCACCATAATCTATTGTGTATTTCTCTTAATTGCAGCATGTTCTTTGTGATTTACTTCTTATTCTTTGATTTATAGTGATGAAGTTAGTGTTTCTATATGTCTATGTGGTTAGTTCTGAGTTTCTATGAGTTTTGATTATGAATTTTGGGATTATCCCCATGAAGCATTCTCTGTCCTATTATGTATTTTGCATAAATAGGGCAGCAACACTTTGGTGATCCTGCCATGATTTTCTGAATCTTTGGTGTGGAAGTTTAATAGAAAAATGACTTTAGTTGATGCCAGAAATTTGAACCTCTGTAAAAAACGACCCTGTTTTGGGGAAGACAACCTAATTTCCTATATGCAATTTGAAAGGTTTTATGGATGTAGAATTTGTGCACAGACTTGAAGTAGTAACAATTGAGATTTGTGAGAAACGACTTTGTTCTATGGATGAAAATGTATTTTCTGTATGGAGTTCGAAGGGTTTTCTGTTGGTATATACTGCCATTGATTCTCTATGTCTTTGTGTTCAAACACCATTAAAAATGGCAAAGGTTGAGGCCAGAAATTTAGATTTGCTATATGGAGCAAGATTTCTATATGGAGTGCAATTTCTGCATGAAGTGAATTTTCTATTTGAAGCAAAATTCCTACATAAAGTAGTAGTTCCTGCATGAAGAAGTTTTCTGTATGAAGCAGAATCATTGTAGGAAGCAACTATGTAGTATCATAGCCATGGGGATCAGCCTTATTCTATTGTTCTCTATTTTGGATGTTAAAGCATAATTAAAATAATATTCTTTGATGATATAAATTTGAGAATCTAGTTGATTCTTGAAGTAGTGGTAGATTGCTTGAAGTAGCATGATGGAGATTAAAGGTTTAACTTTTCATTTCTGCATATATGTTAGAGAATTACTTGTACCCATCAAATGTTATTTTAACCTACAGCAAAGTTGAAAGGTGAGAAGGATCGAAGCTTGCTTGGAAGTGAGCTATGGTGGAGAGCAAGAGCAAGAAGAGAGAGAGACACAAATGGGAACTCCAACAGTCACAATGTGTGACCGGGCCTTCCTTTATTCAAGCTGTCACTAAAAGAATAAAGAATAAAGTGACGGTCACGGGCGCCCGCCACCTGCAGTGTGTAGTGGTGGGTATTATCAGTGTAGTAATATATGGACAGCTAGGCAGAGGCACCTTTACCCCCAACAACCTCCCACTTAAAGGTGAATCTGTCCCAGTGAGGAGTGAAAAGAAAAAGAAAAGATAGTACAATGCACACATGTACAACAGGATGAGGAAAAATGTCATCTCATCCAATGCCCAATCTCCTGAGAAAGGCAAAGCACTCAGTAGTGAGGCTTTTCGTAAGCAGATCTACAGGATTTTCATCAGTGGAGATCTTGATAAGGTCAATAGACTTGTCCTCCATAACCCCATGTATGAAGTGATACCTCACCTCAATGTGTTTCATCTTCGCATGGAAGACCGAATTCTTGGCTAACTGAATAGCACTCATAGAATCCGAATGCAGCGTAGGTATAGTATCAATCCCAAGGTCATGAACCAAATGGCCCAACCATATGGCCTCCTTGCAAGCCTCAGTGGCTGCAACATACTCGGCCTCAGTGGTAGAGAGAGTCGTACACTTCTAAACTGGTGCGCAGATCGGTCGCAGATAGCTCACGTAGTGAATCCCTGAAGGTCCCCAAGAACAATGAACTCTACCTTTTTGCACAAAAAACCATGTAAAAGCATGCACGACAAGAGGCAAGAGACAAATTGGGTTCAATCTCCCCCATGCCTTGTGTGAGCGCTTCACAAAGCATGTATTTAATGTATATTTCCAATCTTCATGCTCAATAATAGCCCAATTACAAAAATATGACAAGCTTTTAGCTTTTGAGTTTGCTTTCTACAAAAATAGGAAAATAAAGCTAATGGACGGTGCCCATAGAGTCTGGCACGCCCAATCTCAATGTCCAAATAGAAATAACATATCCGGGCGCATAGGCGCATACAAAATAATAATCAATAATCGATGTCTCAATAGACATAACAAAATATAGGCGTGGCGCCTATCAAAATATAGTCCAAAGGTCGAATACTCGCTAGACTCCAATGCTTTCCTTCGCCACTGCTGCTATCTCTACACATCAACTGAAGCATTCACAATCGTTAGTAAAATAATACAATTAAACCGACAAAAGTGAATACCTAGCAGTCTTCAGCTACATAAATAAATCAACTGGTTAGAAATAAATCCTAACCTTAATTTATTACGAGTGCGCACTCTAAACTCATAAACGTTTATTAATTTAATATGCATTTTGCGGAATCACCCGCTATGGAATCACCCATGTACACACTAAATTAATGAAACGCCCGAAAAGGACAGGCGTCCCCATCAACTTCTCGCACAAAGAATCCTCTTTGTGTATGAGCCCCGGTCATCTAAGTTTACGGAATCCACCGTAAAACCTCACGGAATCCACCGTGGCACGGAATCCACCGTGGAATATGCCTCCTGGCATCATACCCCCGGGGTGGGATAGCAATTGACCTCAATTGCTATTAGCTCACAGAGTGGGGAAAGCATTTAAGTCTCTAGCATGCATTCATTGTGCTTCCTCTACAGGATGGTTCTTAAATTTTACTAGATATCTAGAATACCTTCGGCCAGTTCTAGTGGTCATGTAGTCAGTGTCTATAATGGCTTCTGGTTCAGGTATTTCCGTCTCTTCCTCTAGTAAAGGTGGGTTTTCATAAACAGGGTGGATAGGTAATTGGCCTCTAAATGGTCTCAATAAACTAATGTGAAATGTATTATGAATTTTCCAATGAGATGGCAATTCTAATTTGAATGCATTATCATTGATCTTATGAATGATTCTAAATGGGCCATAGAATCTAGGAGCTAATTTGACAACTGGATGTCTATCTACACTTTGCAGTCTACGCTTTTCTATTCGAAGCCAAACATAATCATCAACTTTGAAATTCATGGCTTGTCTTTTCTTGTTGGCTTGTTTGGTATATGATTGTTGGGCTTTAGCAATCATATCCTTAACCTCATCAAAAATATTTTTATGCATAGTAGCAATATCATCAGCACTCTGAATTCTATTAGACAAAGATGCAACAGGTGTAGATAATCTATATCCATAAATAACTTCAAAAGGTGCTTTCTTTGTAGATGTGTGCGGTGTATTGTTATATGCAAACTGTAATAAATGCAAATGAGTATCCCATGTCTGAGGTTTAGAGATAGTATATGCACGTAAAAGATCTAAAATGGTACTATTTGTGGCTTCTGTTTGTCCATTTGTTTCTGGATGAAATGCAGATGAGAAATCAATCTTTGTGCCTAGATTTGCAAACAGTGTAATCCAAAAATTATTACAAAATCTAGAATCACGATTTGAAATAATCACTTTTGGCAATCCATGGTTAGTAAAAACAGTTTTCAAAAATAACGGTGCTGCTTGTGATGCTGTTAAAGTTTTCTTACATGCAATGAAATATGCTTGCTTACTAAATCTATCTACAATTGTCCAAATCATGTCATGGTTAGATTTAGTATTTGGTAAACCAGTAATGAAATCCATAGAAATATGTTCCCAAGGTTTAGATGGAATAGACAAAGGCATTAATAATCCATACTGTTTACCATGATGTCTCTTTATTCTTTGACAAATCAAACATTCAGAAACGAAATTAGATACATCTGCATCCATATGCGACCAATAAAAATCTTCAGTTAACATGCGTAATGTAGATATGATACCTCTATGACCTTGATATGGGGGACAATGAATTTCATTCAAAACAAAAGATCGGAATGGAATAGTAACACACAGTCTCTTTTCAAAAAACATAAATCCATCATTATATGACAATGAATCAACAGGAATGAAATTATTTTGAACTAATTTTTGCCAATCAGAATGAAAAGTAATATCCTGGTGATATGTATCTTTCATAGCAATCAAAGAATCAAAAGATATGATAGAAATATTATGAATTGCAGGTCTTCTACTCAATGCATCAGCAACTACATTTTCTTTTCCAGGTTGGTATTGAATGATAGGATGAAAACTTTGAATGAAGGAAGCCCATTTGATATGACGGTCATAAATTTGGGGTTGGCTAAGTAAATGTCTAATGCTTTGCTGGTCAGTCTTTATCATGAATTCTGAACCCATTAAATAGTGCTTCCACTGTTTTAATGCTTGTACAACTGCTAATAGTTCTTTGTCATAAGTGAAATATTTGAGCTCAGAGGGTTTCAGCTTAGAACTAGAATATGCTATTGGATGGTTGTCTTGCATTAGTACGGCTCCTATTCCTGATCCGCTAGCATCGATCACAACTAGAAAGAATGGTCTGTTAAAGTCAGGCAATTGTAGAACAGGGGCATTAGTTAATGCACGTTTCAGTAAATCAAAGGATTTCTGCTGATTTTCAGTCCATTGATAAACAATTCCTTTCTTAAGAAGTTTGGTTAATGGTAAAGCAAGTAATGAGAAATTACGTACAAACTTCCTATAGAAACTAGCAAGACCAAGGAATGAGCGTAATTCATGTACATTTTTAGGAACAGGCCAATGCAATATTGCATCAATTTTCTTAGGATCAACTTTAATTCCTTCTTTTGATACAATATGACCCAAATATTCTATTTCTGTCTTAAAGAATTCACTCTTTTCAGGATTTGCAAACAATTGATTTTCTTTCAGTAATTGAAAAACTAATGATAAATGCTCATAATGCTCTTTTTCACTTTGACTAAACACCAAAATATCATCAAAGAAAACAATCACACAATATTGATATTTTAGAAAGATACGGTTCATCATTCTACTGAAAGTAGCAGGTGCATTAGTCAATCCGAATGGCATGACTAAGAATTCGTAATGGCCAAATTGTGTTCTGAATGCGGTCTTAAATATGTCAGTTCTATCTAGCCTCACCTGATGATATCCAGACTTAAGGTCAATTTTACTAAATATAGAAGATCCTTGCAGTTTGTCCATAAGGTCATCAACTCTAGGTATAGGATACCTATTCTTTACAGTGATCTTATTTAATGCTCGGTAGTCAATACACATACGATAGGTATTATTCTTTTTCTTGACTAAGAGTACAGGTGCACCGAATGGAGAACTGCTAGGTCGAATTAAGCCTCTATTTAGTAATTCTTCAACTTGACTCTGGATTTCTTTTTGCTCTATTTGGTGCTTTGCAAGGTGGTTGTGTGCCAGGTATTAGATCAATCTTATGGTCTTCTGGACATGATGGAGGTAAACTTGGTGGTAGGTCTTCTGCAAAACAATCTTTAAAATATGCAAGAAATTCCTTATGCCTAGGGTGCATATGATTTTCCTTTACGTGCAATTCATTCACCCAAATGAGATATGATTTAGTATTCTTGCGTAATGCACGTTTTGCTTGAGTATGCGAAAGCAGTGGAAAAATATGAGATGCATGCATACCATATAATGTAATAGATTTTCCTTGAAAATTAATATTCATTGTGTGCGTGGAATAATCTATATTTGGATTATGCTGGTGTCTCCATGGCATTCCTAAAATAATGTCGCTTGACTGTAATGGGACAACTAAGAAATTTCTTCTTTCAATGTATGCACCAATTTGAATTTCTAAATCTTGTACTTCTTGTGTGCCATTGTACCTAGTGCCTAAAAATGCAGCTTTTATGCGATAATGCGTAGGTACAGTATGTAATTTCAATTCCTTTACCAATTTTGCTAAAATAAAGTCATGGGTACTACCGTCATCATGCAAAATAGTTCTTTCCTTTCCATGCACCATACATTTCATAGTTAATAATGAATGTGGAGTAGGCATACCTGGTAAAGTGTCGGAAGTAGTAGTAGGATCATCCTCATCTTCAGTGAAATCAGGCATATCCTCATGCTCGTCTTCGTCCATGGCTCCAAGGTAGTTGATATGTGCTGGTGGCTTCTTTGAATGACAATTTGCTGCGAGATGCCCCGGCTGGTGACACTTATAGCATACTATTGGCTTGGCTTTGGTCACATTATTTGCAATGGCTGGAAGTCTGGGTACATTTGGATTTGCTTGTGGAATAGGCTTAGGATTTGGATTGATAGTGGATGGTAATGCAGGTGGTTTAGGCCAATTCTTGCGGAAAGATGGTGATAAGAAACGACCTGGATTAAACCTTCTAAAATTGGAATTGAATTGTTTAGATCCATAATTACCGTTGGCTTGGAATTGCTGTGGTCGTCTGTCTCTTCCGCGTAACTTATCTTCAGTGTCATGAGCTAAGGAGATGGCGTCTTCAAGGGTAGCAGGCTTGAACATGTTCACTTCAGCGTAGTAATGTCCAAGAAGTCCAGACATATACTTCCGCTTATGTGTCGTCTCTGGTACGTCTTCAAGCATGCGTAGCTGTAGGAGTGCATTCCAAAAACGCTCTGTATACTGTGGAATAGGCTCACGATCCCGTTGTTGAAGTAAATCCCATTGCTTGATAGCCTTCTCATGAAATTGCGGTGGAAGGAAATTCTGCATGAACTTCTTCTTGAAATCTTCCCAAGTAGCAGGACATTCTATGCTCTTGCGGACTACAGTCCACCAAAGTGATGCTCTGTCTATCAGATGATTAGTAACACACTTGATTTTATCTTTTTCGGGATAAGTTTCCTCATGGAAATAGTCATCAAACTAGCTAATGAATGATAAAACAGTCTTTCCTTCTCGTATACCATTGAAAGTGCGAAACTTGAAACTTCGTTTACTTATCTTGGATTCCTTGCGAATGGTTTGTGCTTCAAGAGTGGCGTCGATGGTACGTCGAATCAAATCTTCAGCTTGAGGTTCTTCTTTATCGGTGGACGCTCTTTGAAGTTTTGTCAATTGCGCTTGCAATGCTTGCCTAGCCCTTCGCTCTTCTTCCAATTGTAGCATGATTAGATCCAGCTTTTGTTCCATGGTAGGCTCAGGTAAGTCGTCTTCAGCCATAGGATCATCCATATGTGGGGTAGTCATCCTGTAAAACTCAATAAACCTTTCTCACTCAAAATCAGGTTAGCGGGATGAGCGTAGCTCAAATTCGGGGTTACAAGGCTATGTATTTTTGGGTATTTCTTTCTCAATTTTCAGAAAATATGCAATATTTCTGTCTTCGTTTGCTGAAAGTACTTCAACAAACTTGTAGATAGGTAGAACAGCTTGCTGCGAACAACTTTCCAGTTCAGAGTTTTTGCATAGGAACAAGTCTTCTAGGAGTTTTAAGCACTAGTCAGTTCTGATTTAGTCTGACTTGCAGAGTTGTAGACTTAGCAGACTTGCAGAGTTGTTGACTTGCTGAACTTAGGCCGACTTGCAGAACTTACAGGACTTGATTCCACTTGACTTGCTGAACTTGACTTTTGCAGTGCAGGACCTGGAGTTTGCCGACTTGTCTGCCCTGTGTGACTTGCAGAGAATTGAGTGACTTAAGCTTTAGTGATTAAGCTTAAGCTTAATTAGCTTAGAGGAGGAGTAAACAGGGCGGCGTCAAATTTTCGTGGGGGGGGCCGTTTTTTTGGCCGCGCGGAATTTTCGGAGGCCTCTTCTGATACGCCGTGATGAAATTTTGAAGCTCTAAGCTTCCTTTAAGCTTATTAAGCTTTAATGTTAAGCTTGATAGATATGAAGATTTGAAACTTATCTCTGTAACTCCACGACTTCTATGTGAGGATGTAGGAGTGGTCCTCTGCCTGCAGAGCCTGGTCCTTCGCGATCTGACAGTAGAAATGGGGGTTCTTGATCACCAGAAGTCTGCCTGTATCGACGGTTCGCGATGAGATTGACTGTAGAGCCCGTTTGTTCCTGGAGCTCCGCCTTCGCCCGAGATTGGTAGCGATTGGAAGCTCTTGATCTCTGCTCCGCTCTGATACCACTGGTGCGCAGATCGGTCGCAGATAGCTCACGTAGTGAATCCCTGAAGGTCCCCAAGAACAATGAACTCTACCTTTTTGTACAAAAAACCATGTAAAAGCATGCACGACAAGAGGCAAGAGACAAATTGGATTCAATCTCCCCCATGCCTTGTGTGAGCGCTTCACAAAGCATGTATTTAATGTATATTTCCAATCTTCATGCTCAATAATAGCCCAATTACAAAAATATGACAAGCTTTTAGCTTTTGAGTTTGCTTTCTACAAAAATAGGAAAATAAAGCTAATGGATGGTGCCCATAGAGTCTGGCATGCCCAATCTCAATGTCCAAATAGAAATAACATATCCGGGCGCATAGGCGCATACAAAATAATAATCAATAATCGATGTCTCAATAGACATAACAAAATATAGGCGTGGCGCCTATCAAAATATAGTCCAAAGGTCGAATACTCGCTAGACTCCAATGCTTTCCTCCGCCACTGCTGCTATCTCTACACATCAACTGAAGCATTCACAATCGTTAGTAAAATAATACAATTAAACCGACAAAAGTGAATACCTAGCAGTCTTCAGCTACATAAATAAATCAACTGGTTAGAAATAAATCCTAACCTTAATTTATTACGAGTGCGCACTCTAAACTCATAAACGTTTATTAATTTAATATGCATTTTGCGGAATCACCCGCTATGGAATCACCCATGTACACACTAAATTAATGAAACACCCGAAAAGGACAGGCGTCCCCATCAACTTCTCGCACAAAGAATCCTCTTTGTGTATGAGCCCCGGTCATCTAAGTTTACGGAATCCACCGTAAAACCTCACGGAATTCACCGTGGCACGGAATCCACCGTGGAATATGCCTCCTGGCATCATAAACACTGGACATCCAAGAAACATCAACTCCAGCATAGGTAAAGACATAGCCGGAAGTGGACTCCTTACTATCTGCATGTCTTGCATAATCTGAGTTTGTGTAGCCCACTACTCCTGTATCTTGGCTGCCATAGCAAATACACATCCAATAGGCTTTACGTCTTACGTGCGGAAACGCTTAAGAACTTTATGAATGTACTCCCTTTGTGAGAGGTAGAGTAGTCTGTGATGCCTGTTGCGCTTAATGTGCATATACCAAGAATGTGAGAGGCCTGTCCCAAATCCTTCATCTCAAAGCTCTCCTTCAGCTGAGATTTAAGAGCATCCAGCTCATTATGAGCTTTCCATGTTATTAGCATATCATCTACATAAAGTACCAAAATAAGCAATGAGCCATCACGGGCTTTCTTCGTGTAAAGACACGGATCCATAGCACTTCTACTGTAGCCCTGTAGCTGCATAAAGGTATCAAACTTATGATACCACTCCCTAGGTGCCTGCTTCAAGCCATAAAGACTTTTCTTCAACTTGTACACTAGGTGCTCCTTGCCAGGTTCTGCAAAGCCCTTAGGCTGCTCCATGTATATCTCATCATGCAAATCCCCATGCAAGAATGTTGTCTTGACATCCATATGGTACAAGTGCAAGTCAAGCTGCCCGACTAAGGCCAAAACCAAGCATAGGGTGGTCATCTTGACCATAGGAGAAAAGACTTCATCAAAGTCAATTCCATGCTCCTGTTTAAGACCCTTCGCGACAAGTCTTGCCTTATAAACCGACTTGGGGTTTCCAGGTGTACTTTTTAGCTTGTACACCCATTTGCATGGCAAAGCCTTCTTGCTCTTAGGAAGTGCAACCAAATCCCAAGTCATATTCTTGTGCAGGGAGTCAGAGTGACTGTCACTCTTGTGCATAGCCTCATCATAGGTGAGAGGCTCTCCTACATCTGTAACCAAGACACAATGCATCGAGGGCTCAAATCTATTAGGTGGACGTCTATCTCTAGTAGATCATCTCAGGACAGGCTCTGTGACCGGTCCGACACCCTGACTGCAGATGACTGTCCGTGCTTGCAGATCCTAGAGGTGGTAACCCATCTCACCTATATCCCCATAGCCAAGGAAAATGCATTTGACACTCTTAGGATCCAACTTAGTATGCTTGTCTTTGGGCACATGGCAGAATGCCTCACATCCAAAGACACGTAGATGCACATAAGATGGAGGTTTCCTAGTCCATACCTCCTTTGCAACTTGGAAATCCAAACCACTAGAAGGTGATCTATTTATGACATGCATAGCTATACTAACTACCTCAGCCCAAAAGCTCTGTGGTAAGCCTGCATGGCTAAGCATACTGCGCATATGCTCCTGGATGGTTCTATTCATCTACTCAGCCAAACCATTCTAGGGTGGGGTATAGGGGTCGGTCAATTGACGCTTAATACCCCTCTTATCACATAGTTGCTCAAAAGCACGTGTCACATATTCTCCCCCATTGTCAGTCCTAAGGCATTTCAGCCTATGCCTAGTCTGGTTTTCAACAAATGCAAGCCATCTCTAAAATACAGCCAAGACATCGGACTTAAGCTTAATGGGATAAGCCCAGATTTTACGCAGAAAATCGTCAATGAACGTCACATAATACTTTGCACCACCCATAGATTGATAGGGCATGGGCCCACAAACATTCAAATGTACCAATGCTAGGGGCTCACTCATGCGTGTCCTACCAAACTTCTTATATGTATTCCTAGTTTGTCTGCCATAAAGACAATGCTCACATGAATCAAAACACAGATAGTCAAGAGGCGGTAAGTATTGCAAACCAAAAAGCATTTTCATTACCTTCAAGGAAATATGGCCTAAATGGGCATGCCAAAGAGATACATGTGGGATGGAACCCATTGACAAAACATGGTCAATAGAGGACCCATCAACTACAAGAGGATAGAGGTTGCCAGCTTTGGTACCTCTAGCAAGCACAAGTTTGCCGGGTGATCTTCTAGGCAGAATCCCTAAATGAAACATGAAAACCAACATCATCAAGTTGCCCTCCTATAGACATAATACTGCGTGTAAGCGTAGGTACATGACGTGTTGAGATATCGAGCTCCACTCGTAATATGCCAGGGTGACCGTTGTGCATTTATGTCACCGACGTGTCAGTTGCAGATGCGGTTGGTACACCGCCCATGAATAATAGCTAGATGACAGCTATCCTTATCTACTCTAGTTCGTGGCTCAGTTAGTATGCCACCTTAGTTAGTTGAGTTTGGTTTGAGACCCATATATAGGGTTCTTCTATTTCTTTGTACTTGACTTCTTTTTGGCTTACACAACTAAGAAGAGGAAAACTGTTTTCAGCCTCCACCTTTGTGTGTATTCCCCCATTGTGCAAGCAAGAAAGCTACAAGTGAGACTCCTTCCTTCTCTCCCATAATCTTGACATGGTATCAGAGCCTTGTTCGTGGTAAGGAGCTCAAGAAAGCAAGCCAAGCTCGCGGTGTTTTGGTAAGAGGAGCAGTGTTGCTTTCATTTTCTGTTTTGGGAGCAGATCTCTGCAGGTAGCACAGCTAGAAATTGCAAGAGTGCATTGTCTCAGGTTGAGACGCCCTTCGCGGTGAAGCAAGAGGGCAGTATATGCTGCAGGATAGGGCTTTAGCCCTTGGCGACCCTGTTTTTTTGATTTGAGACCATTTCGGGGCCTGTTTTGGAGGCGGAAGTTTTTTGCACGCACTCAGGAAAAGGCCCTGTTTTATGCTGTGCGACCACTGTTCTACAGGTCGGTGAAAAGTTACCACAGAAATTGCATCGTATGCTTGTGTGCAGAGACATTGGGAGTTACAAAATCATCCTTGGTTCCTGTTTATGCAAAATCGTCACTAGGAAGTGACTGTGTGGTCAAATACCACTTTCACCAGTTTTGCAGATTTGCCCTTGTGAGGGTGAAGCTGTGTTTTTTGCAGTGTTCTGTAATGGCGTCTGATTCTCTTTCACAGATTGTCACTGAAAAGATTGACAAGAACAACTTCCAAGCATGGAAGTTTAGAATGACGAATTTCCTTATGGGAAAAGGATATTGGGAATTTGTTGCAGGAAATGAAGAAGAATCAGTTCTTCCTGATGTTCCCAATCAACAGCAAATGCAGGCATTCAAAGCATGGCATGAGAGAGCCAGGAAAGTTATGTACTGGCTATCTATCAGTATTTCAGACTCTATGATTGTGCATATTCAGGATGCAAGTACGCCAAAGGAGGCATGGGATACTTTGTCAAAAATGTATAGCACAAATACGCAAGCCAGGAAAATGCAGCTCAAGCAAGAGTTGCATAATGTGCAAAGAGAAAGTATGAGCATCAATGACTACCACATGAAGGTGAAGAAGATTGCAGATGCACTTGCTTCCATTGGGTCGCAGTGGAAGATGATGATTTAGTTTCTGTGACCTTGAATGGTCTAGGAAAGGATTATGCACAGTTCTGAACATCCATTTCTGTCCTTGAAAGATTTCCTGATTTTGAGGAGTTGATTGCTCTTCTAATTTCTGAGGAGCAGAGAAATGGTGATGCATCTTCTTCAGGATGAACTTCAAAAGAAACTGTCTTCTACTCAAATGCTAGAAGAGATAGAGGTAGAGGTAGAGGAGGCCGATTTGGAGGCGTGGTAGAAATCAGAATATGCAGCAAACTCAAGAAAACCAGTCCTATGGAGGAGGACCTGGTAACTCTAGAGGCAGGGGGAGCCAAAGAGGTCGTGGTGGATGGCAAAGAGGCCAAAATGCAAACAGTAATGTTGAATGCTACTACTGTGGTAAAATGGGTCATATGGCTAAAGACTGCTATAAAAAGCAGAATGACATCATGAATGGAAAACTGCAACAAGGGAATTATGCATCTTCTAGTAGACAGGGTGATGACAGAAATGAGCATTTGTTTATGGTGCAGCACATGAATAATTCTGTAGCATGTGCAGAAGAAAGCAACGATGTATGGTATGTTGACTCAGGTGCATCAAACCACATGACAGGTCATGCAGAATGGATGGAGGATGCAAGGAAAATGGAAAAACCAGGATTTGTGGAGACTGGTGATGATACTGCACATCCTATTGTGCAGATTGGAAAAATTCCTTTGTTTATGCAGGATGGGAAAAAGAAATACCTGTCCGATGTATTTCATGTCTCGAATATCACCAAGAATCTGGTTTCTGTTGGTTAAATGGTTGAGCAGGGCTTGCAGGTCAGATTTAATCCTCATGGATGCTTTGTTGAGGATATGAAAAATAAAGGTCGCTTGATAGCAAAAGGAAAGAAGAAGGGCAGAATGTTTACGTTGGATGCAGACATGCCTGAATTGAGTGCAGCAATGTTTGCACATGGGAGCGGTGTAGTTGCAGATATTGATATCTGGTATAAATGCATTGGTCATGTTAATGTACAGCGACTTAAATCAATGCAGGCCCAAAATATTGTTGCAGGATTGCCTAAATTCAAGGTTGCAGAAATGCATAAGGTATGTGAAGCCTGCCAATTTGGAAAACAGGCAAGGAAACCATTTCCTAGACATGTTCAAGAGAGTGAGAAGCCATTGGAATTAATCCACTCTGATGTGTGGACTACTAAAGCTGCATCTCTTGGAGGCTGTCATTATTTTGTCACTTTTATTGATGACTATAGCAGAAAAGTTTGGGTGTATTTTATGAAAAAGAAAAGTGAAGTTTTTGGGCATTTCAAAACTCTTAAAGCTATGGTTGAAAAAGAAACAGGCCTGCAAATAAAATGCCTAAGGTCAGATGGAGGGGGAGAGTACCTCTCAAATGAGTTTGCAAGGTTCTTGCAGGAGCATGGCATAAAGCAGCAATATTCATGTAGTCATACCCCACAACAAAATGGAATTGCAGAAAGGAAAAACAGGCATATTGGAGAGGTATCTTGTGCCATGCTCAATGAAAAAGACCTGGCAGATTTTTATTGGGCTGAGGCAGTTGCTACAGCAGTCTACATAATGAACATGACTCCCACTGCAGTAATACATGGGATGACTCCAGAGGAGAGGTATACTGGTAGGAAACCAGATATTTCTCATTTAAAAATTTTTGGTTGCATTGCCTATGTTCATGTGCCAGATGAGTTGAGATCCAAGTTGGATCCAAAAGCTGAGAAGTGCATCTTTATTGGTTACTCTCTGCAGCAGCAGAAAGGGTATAGATGCTATAACCCTTCTACTCGTAAGTTTACAGTGAGTAGAGATGTTGTTTTTGATGAGATGAGTAGCTGGTATAAACCAGTAAATGTGATTGATGATGTAGATGCACAAAATGGTAATGCTGCATAGAATTCACAGCAGCAGTCACAAAATATTAGTGGACCTGGAGTGTCCTCTAGCAGTGGTTCATATTCTTCGCCATGGACAGGCAGATTGAGATCAGGACAATCTCCTCAAAACAATGCAGATAGTGGTATGCAGGTTTTACAAAAAGGAAAAGAGAAGGTAGATCAACCCATGTTTGATGTGAATGCAGGTCACTCTTATGTGGATGGTGAATCCAGTGGCTCAGAACAGAGCATTGATGATAAGTTGGGTATTCCTTCTATTGTTACACCTGGAGTAAGGAAGACCAGGGATGTTTTGAGAGCACCTGGGAGTGAACCTACTTTGCGCAGGTCTACCAGAGCTAGGTATCCTGTGGATAGGCTACAATATGATGGATTTACAGCCATTCACTATGCATATATGGTCAAAGTGATACAGGAACCAGAACCCACTTCTTTTGAGCAAGCCATGGAAAAAGAAAAATGGGAGAAAGCCATGGATGAAGAAATGGATGCCTTGGAAGCAAATGCTACATGGGAATTAGTACCTTTGCCTAAAGGTAAGAATGCAATTGGTTGTAAGTGGGTCTATAAGGTGAAGCACAATGCAGATGGTTTAGTGAACAGATACAAGGCAAGATTAGTAGTCAAGGGGTATGCACAAACATATGGCATTGACTATGAAGAAACATTCAGTCCGGTTGCAAGGATGGCAACCGTAAGAGCAGTCATTGCTATGGCTGCATCAAAGGGATGGTCTTTACATCAGATGGATGTAAAGAATGCCTTCTTGCATGGTGATTTGCAAGAAGAGGTCTATATGGAGCAGCCACCAGGTTATGTGCATGCTGTTCATCCTGAGTTTGTTTGCAGGTTGAAGAAAGCCTTGTATGGCTTGAAGCAAGCACCTAGAGCATGGTTTGACAAGATAGGACAGTATCTTGTCACTATTGGCTTTCAGATTTCCAAGGCAGATTTCTCACTTTATGTGAGAAAAACAGAGAAAGGTATTATGCTACTTGTCATTTATGTTGATGATTTGATTATGACAGGTGATAGTGATGAAGATATCCTTCATGTGAAAATGCTATTGAAGCAGAAGGTTGAGATGAAGGATTTGGGAGAGCTGCATTATTTCTTGGGCATTGAGGTGATTAGATCACCAAGTGGGATACAGCTCTTGCAGAGGCAGTATGGATTGGACATGCTGTCCGAATATGGGATGACAGGCTGTAAGCCTATTTCAGTTCCTTTGGAGCAGAATGTGAAGCTGAGCGCAGATGCAGGTGAGCTTCTGGAAGATCCTACTATGTACAGACGCATAGTAGGAAGCTTGATTTATATGACTATTACCAGGCCAGATTTGAGCTATGCTGTTGGATTGGTAAGTCAGTTTATGTAGGCTCCAAGGAAACCGCATTTGGATGCGGCTAGACGCATACTCAGGTATGTGAAGTCCACATTGCAGTATGGACTATTTTATGAGACTGGGGTTCAGATACAGTTGCATGGATACACTGATGCTGATTGGGCTGGTAGCATTTCTGATAGACGATCTACCAGTGGATATGTGTTCTCCTTTGGGAGTGCTGCAGTCACTTGGAGTAGTAAGAAACAGCCTACAGTTGCCTTATCCAGCACAGAGGCTGAGTACAGGGGCATAACAATGGCTGCATGTGAGGTAGCTTGGTTGCATAAGCTACTTTATGATATGCATCAGCCTATAGATGGGCCAGTTGTCATTTATTGTGACAACATGAGTAGTATACACTTGGAAAATAACCCAGTCTATCATGCTAGAACAAAGCACATTGAGGTGCATTATCACTATGTGTGAGAGAGGGTTTTACTAGGTCTTATTGATCTAGTTTATGTCAGCATAGAGGATCAGGTAGCTAACATATTCACGAAGGCATTGGGCGCAGAGAAGCTGCGCAAGTTCAGAGACCTGCTTGGTGTGCAGGAATTGGGATTGAGCTCGAGGGGGAGTGTTGAGATATCGAGCTCCACTCGTGATATGCCAGGGTGACCGTTGTGCATTTATGTCACTGACGTGTCAGTTGTTGCAGATGCGGTTGGTACACCGCCCATGAATAATAGCTAGATGACAACTATCCTTATCTACTCTAGTTCGTGGCTCAGTTAGTATGCCACCTTAGTTAGTTGAGTTTGGTTTGAGACCCATATATAGGGTTCTTCTATTTCTTTGTACTTGACTTCTTTTTGGCTTACACAACTAAGAAGAGGAAAACTGTTTTCAGCCTCCACCTTTGTGTGTATTCCCCCATTGTGCAAGCAAGAAAGCTACAAGTGAGACTCCTTCCTTCTCTCCCACAATCTTGACATGACGTACATCCTGTAACAGAAAAGTACTGCTAGTAGAGAACTGCAGCCGTACATCCCTAATGCCAAAAATAGCAAGTGACCTGTCATCACCCAAGCGAACTGAACCAGAGACAGTGCGATAGGAGTGGAAGCACTCACGGCATGGTGTAACATGAAATGAAGCACCAGAATCCAAAATCTAGCACTGTGCATACATAGAGTGAACATTAGTCAACGACGTAGCATCACAAGAACTAGCTGCAAGTATGTACTCCTCATCGGAGTCATAAGTCTGCATGACATTTATCTCCTCAATTTTCACACTGGATTTCACAGGCATAATGCTACGATCAGAGGACTTTTCCTGTACTTTTTCTTTCCCCTTCTCTTTGCACTTCTCATTGTGCAACTCATGACACCGTGGGTGTATATGACCCTTTTTGCTGAAATGATGACATGTCACATTAGCATTTCTCCCACGAGACTTACGACGTGACTTACCACACAACTTAGACCTAGACTTCTACGAGTCTCTGCCATGGCCATTCCCACGGTCATTCTTGCCATTACGATATCTGCCTCTAACAGTTAAAGCATGCGACACATGAGAGGCATCCAAGTTCTTATGGTTGATCTCTTCCTATAGAAGAGCACTCTCTACATCAGGCAAGTTCAAAATAGTAGCGGGGACTCACTTAGAGTCCCAAGCAAAAACAATGGAGTAACCTCATCATTAAAGGTAATAGCCTGTGAAGTCAAGTTCTTGAGAATAGCATGGAACTGGCTCAAGTGAGAAGACATTGTCATATTGTCCTTCATGCACAAGTTCATAAGTTGCTTCAACCAATACATCTGACTTGCTGGACTTTTCTTGTCATAGAGATTTTTGATCTTATCCAAAGCTGCCAAGCACTCTATGCTTCTTCAATCACATTGTAATGCACTTGTTCAGTGAGAGACAAGATGAGGGTGGACTTTTATAACTCATCAAGCTCATCCCATTCGTCATTAGTCATAGTTTCAGGCTACTTGCCATGCATCCTTAGTGGCTTTATCTATGATTTCTGCACCAATACCTGCCAAACTTGGCTCTTCCAATAGGCATAATTTGTACCATCAAGCTTAGTGATGTTGAAGATAGCACTATTAGTGGAAGAAGAACCCATAATGCAGTCCAAAACAGTGCATACAGTTCAAAACTGCTTGTTATTTTCTACTGTAAATAGCCAAAAATACCACCAGAACCAAGGCAAAATGACCATGAACTGATAGCTAATGATGCTGCCCACCACCAAGTACCATCAAAAGTACATAAAATTAGGATGATTCAGCATGAAAATTCCACTTTAGTCCATACATAACTGCTTGTTGTAATAAATTATAGCCATGTACAATGAGAGCAAAATGTAGGCAAAATCAATGCACCAAGTCAACCACTGACTGTCAAAGCATAACCAGCATCAAATGGGCATAAATCAACATATGACAAGCATACATACATCGAGCAAACACCCAAGCATGTCAAACAAATTTTTCAGTAAGCCGAAACACCCCCTATGTAATAGGGCAAAGTGTACACAACACTGGTAAGACTTGACACAAAGAGGTGTATGCTCAGGGAGTGTGAAGCCAAAATCAGTCCAAGTACATGTATGCGGACCACGTCATATCAACCATGCAACATCCAAGTGAAGAAGATCCCAGTCTCTCAGAAGACTCAAAGCTCAATAGCATAAACCACCTGCTCAATGTCCGTCAAACATCAAACGATGCTCCCACTAGCACAAAAGCCGTATGGATCAAGCCAAGAAGCTCAAGAAGGTCATATGAGAGCACCAGTGATGATGAAAGATCCAAGACCAGACATCAATAAGACATCATGAGCATATAGGCTCTGTAGCCTCCAATTAGAGCATCCATAGACATCAATTGTATCCCAAATACAACTCTGGCAAGCCAAGAAATATCCCAAGTAAGTTTCGGGAAGCCAGATGCAAGCCAAGACAAGGCACTAGTAGCAATCAACTCCAAACAATGTAACTAGCATGTAGTAGTGGCATAGTCCAAGCATGGCAAGACCGGTCAGACATAGGTAACATACATGCCATATGTACATCCAAGACAAAGCATCAAATACATTTCAAAGCTGAGCTCAAGCTCAAATGAAGATCCGGAACTAAAGACAAGCTCGATGTCGTACCCCGAAGGTCAATACTTCATTGCATTCCCAAAGACATAGCCCAAAACCAATAGGCATAACCAAATTGGAGGTAAAATAACCTGTCAACCAAGATAGCATAAATTCTAACCAGCAACAAAGTGTTTGCATCCAAATCAAGGCTCAATAGCTCTCAAATAGCATCTCCGAGCATAAATCATGATGACCAAGCATCGATACATCCAACAGGACACCCGAATGTCAACAAAGAGCATTATGCATAAGCCGTCCCTGATAAAACCTTGCTACCCAAACAATCTACAGGAGTAAATCCTTGCATAAATCAAGCTATGGAAGCTTAAACCAAAGTCCCAAAGCATCTCAAAACATTGGGCAAACATCCCCAAAGTATCTGGGTATCAAATATCAAGCCTCGGGAGCATCACATAAGCTAAGAGCATGACATTTTCTTGTTGTAAATCAACTCAGATCTGTTGCAGAAAATTCTATGATTAGATTTTGGCAAATCTGACATTGCCATCGTGTCCGGAGTGTGCCAAAACCCCAAGTTAGACTCTTATCTTGCCTAAATTGGGTTCCGGATGCTTGAGATATGAGAAAAAACGGGATTTTTGAGCCAGTTTTTGAAACAGGCGCAAAAAAAAAACGTGAGTTGACTGTGGGGCATGCTCGTTATGCTGAGGATAAGGGGTCAAATGGGGACATACAAGGTGCCCAATGAAGCCAAGGAACATATGCAAAGAGCCTATGAGGGCCGGGGAGAGGCGGAGATGAAATCTTACCTTGGGGGAAGAAGCCATGGTTGGCATTGAAGCTCCAAGCTCTAGGTCTTCAATCCGGGCTGAAGTAATGCCGGGCCAAGGTCCATGATCAAGCTCTAATCCAAAGCTCTAATACCAGTTGAAAGGTGAGAAGGATCAAAGCTTGCTTGGAAGTGAGCTATAGCGGAGAGCAAGAGCAAGAAGAGAGAGAAACACAAATGGGAACTCCAATTGTGATCAGGCTTTCCTTTATTCAAACTGTCACAAAAAGAATAAAGAATAAAGTGACGGTCATGGGTGTCCGCTACCTACAGAGTGGAGTGGCGGGTTTTGTCAGTGTAGTAATACATGGGCGGCTAGGCAGAGGTGCCTTTACCCCCAACAAAATCTAGAGAATTCAGAGAGTTATTGGTAGGACAACAGTAGGGGTTATTGCAAAATGATGCTAGGAATCCCATCCTAGAGGAAGAAGTGCTTTCCTTGTTTAGAGTGGAGGTCCAAGATATTGGTACCTCTGCTGGTACCATTACAGCATATCATTCTCTTGCCTAGAGCAGTAGAAAGATTACATCATTTGGTGTTAGGGAGTACTGTCTTATTGAGGAGTAGAGTAATTACAACAAAGAAGTCTCTTACTTTTGATCCCTTGCCTCCAATAAAGAAGAAGAAGCCAAGAGTTATGAATCCTAATCCACCACTTTACCCTAAGGTTAGGTTATCTAAGTTCTGTGGCAAAAAGAAAGAAGATCCTGACTACCATGTGGCATAGTTTCAAACAAGATGGGTGGTTGGTGGTTTGAATAATATGTTTGGGGATCAAGTCAAATTATAGCAGTTTGCAGCAACCTTCAAGGGTAAATCCATGGATTGGTACAATACTTATGATGCTGGACATTTCACAATGTATGATAATCTTAAGAATGCTTTTCTAAGCAGATTTAGAAAATATAAGACTGCTCAAGATGTTTTAAAAAAGTTAAAGCAAATCAAGCAAAAGAATATGTTAGTTCAGGATTATGCTCAAAAATTCAAGAACCTAGTGAATAGGTTGAATCAATAGGATAGACCTTCATTGGATTTACAATACTCATACTTTGTTAAGGAGCTGGATAAGGGTATTGCAAGAGCCATTGCTAATGCAAAGGTGGAAAATAATAATACCATTGATGCATTGACTGAAATGGCACAAAGAGTGGAAAAAAGGCTTGGTATGAGCAAGTCTAAGAAGCAGAGTAATCTGGATTCTTCAAATTTTGATTTTGATGATTCTAATTCAGATGATAGTGTTGATGATGAAGATACCTCATTAGATTCTGAGACAGATTCTGAATCAAGTGATTTGGATGATGAAAGAAGTAAAAGGAGGAAAAGATGGCATAAAAAGAAATCTAAGAAGGATAAGGGTTCTTCTAAGGAGAAGAAGAAGGGGAAAGAGAAAGGAGAAAAGACAACTTTGGAAAAGAGATTGGAAAAGAAGATAAAGAAACAACTCTTCGATATGGGAGTTATGACTTCTTCAAGAAAGGGGAAGTCATGTAGTATATGTCAGAAAGTTGGCCATGAAGCTAGAGAATGCCGGTACAACCCAGTAGTGCAGAATACAAGACAACATACAACACCCCTAGTGGCATCGATAAATCAAATTGTACTAGAAATGGTACATTAGAGAGGATTTAGAGGTTTTGGCAGGAAGGGTCAACCACCTAAACAATGGGGCAATGACCAACCAAGGTAGTGGAATAATGCTCAGCAAAGGCAACACGGGCTTTGCTATTACTATGGCAGGTAGGGACATATGTCAGGACCTAACTGTGAGTTATGGGTACGCCATAGGGCTGAAAGGGGAATGCAAACTGGAGAGCAACAAGGAATGCCAGGACTACCCCGTGGACAGCAACTACGGGCACCCGCAGCAGTGGTCTTGGTTGAGATACCTATGAAGTCATGGATGGTCAAGCACTAAGTCAATTGGTAGAGCAGGAAACTAAAGTGAATAGTCACAAAGAGGTGCCGAATAAGGATGTTTTAGATGTACCCAATGATGGGTTAGAACCACAGTTGGGTTGTGATTGTTCAAATTGCATGGTTGTGGAAGATTGTATGGATATAGCAGTTTTGGCCATTACTAGGGCAAAAGCTAAGCAAAAGATTGATTGGGAGGATCACGAAAAGGCTAGAGAAGTGATCTCTAAGGAGGTTATGAAGTTGTAGAAGAAGCAGCACTCAAAACAATGTAAAGATGCAGAATTGCCCCATAGGGTTTAGCAGAGTCAAGTGCCCCATGAGGACAAACAATAGGATAGGTTTTTGATAGCAGAGCAAACCAATGACTAGCATCAAAGTTTTGACCCATATGAGTCATTTCATGGTTACCATGAGTTATTTGGTGCATAAGTTAAATCTTCTTTACAGCTAACTTTGGAACAAATTCTCGATTTGATTCCAAGATTTAAGGAAAAGCTCATTGCAAAGATGATGTCTAATCAAGATAGGGTATGGAATCATCATGATGGTGATAGTGGATTGATCTTAGAGTGCAAGAAATAATCCCCACATAGTCGGAGGTGGTAGATTATAAGGTTCCAACCATTCAAGTTGAATACTTGGGTAGTAAGTTTGATGATGTACTATTAGATGGAGGTTCAGGGGTGAATATTCTGCTTGAAGAACTATATCTGACACACAAATTGCAAGGACTTGTTGCACCACCATTTCAAGTTAAAATGGCTGATCAATGGAGACTTCAACCTTTGGGCATACTAAGGAATCAACTCATTTGGGTAGCAGGATTGAAGTTCAAGGTAAGTATTGTAGTTCTCCATATGGAAGTCTTATAAGACCTATAATATGTTGTTGGGAAGATTAACCAAGTTGAAACAAGATTGGGGTTCTGATACATTAATTATCCCTCATGGGGGGAGGGAGGTCAAGTTATCTATTGAGAATCAAGTGGTATTGAAGTCTAAATACCGTCCATCCATTAGTTGCTTAGACAATTAATGTACCTCCTGAGATTGTAGATGATGAGGAGGAACTTTTTATGCAGGCTAATCCTATTGTTATACTAGTGTTTGAAGCATGACCGTTTCACCTCTTGGATCACATGAGCAACATGACCAGGAGCATTTTATTACGGATTACCATGATGTTCATGAGCCTCCTAGCTCATGAGTTACTTTGATGTACCACTAACATATTTATTTCTTTGTTTGTCCATCATACTTATTTCATACTTGATATGTATTCCTCTATGTGATTCCTTTATGTTTTGTTTTGACTGTCTCTTGAGGGGTATGTGCAACCATTCAAAAGGCTATAAGTATCCTATTGGGAGAGGCTCTACTTGTGGTTTTTCTTTGTGGCTTCATGATGCAAGGATGTGGGCAAGGCATACTTTTTCTCATTAGATATGTTAGGTTTTGGATAAGGCATTTTGACTTTATGGATCATGCAAGGGTTCGTGTCATGGTTGTGCCAGCCATCCACTGGGTTGTGCTAGGTGTTAGCCATGGTCATGGTCTTACACTTTATGGATAATGTATTATACCCTTAGCATGGTTGGACCTTAGTTATGTTAGTCTTATGTGTGATGAAGTCTTTATTTGTCTCATGAAGTTTCATGCCTCATGAAGTGCAATTTTGAGGTAGTTAAAAAACGTGACTTGAAGAGGCATTTTGGTGTATCATTTTCATGGATCTGATCATCTATGATGTCTATGCTTGATGTATGATGGATTCATATGATCATAGAGAGGATCTGATAGTTGGATCCATCATCTACTACTGTGTCTTTCTCTTATTTGCAACATGTTCTTTGTGATTTACTTCTTATTCTCTGATTTGTAGTGTTGAAGTTAGTGTTTCTATATCTATATGTGGTTAGTTCTGAGTTTCTATGAGTTTTCGTTATGAGATTTGGGATTTACCCCATGAAGCATTCTCTGTCCTGTTATGTATTTTGCATAGATAGGGCAGCAACACTAGGTATTTTAATTCAAGATAGGCTAAGTTCATTTCAATGGTGTTAGAGCATATTTTTTGATCCATTGACAAGGTCATTTTCAAGCTTAGATCTAGTTACTAGCACCATATAGGATAACTAGAGTGCAATATTTGGTTACAAGACTTGGTATAGTTCAAACTGTGATTAGCCAGGGTTCTTTGCAGTAAGTCTTGAAGGATAATTTTAGCAACTCATGGTGAATATGAGGCCCATTTTGGAGGTTCTTGGCCTAATTGGATTTAATAAAGATTAGGGAAGGATTAAACAGGTTTTCTTTTTGCTAATCAAGGGTTTTTTCTCTTTCTCTCAAGCTTCCTTTCAAGCTTTCATGGCGATAACTACTTCATTCTTTCTTGCCCTTCCATTTAGAGCTTCAAGGATGGCATAGGCTTCTTTTTTGCCTTGATTACCACCTATAAATTACCATTTTGCCTTGGTAGCAAGGTGTGACAACATCATGGATAGAAGGATGCATCCATGTGATTTGTGCTAATTTTCCAATATGCCGCCTCATCATTCTAGTAATCCATAGCACCTATAGCTTCTTTAGTCAAGCTCATTACTCTCTACTAATAAAGAAGCATTGGTTGCTATATTCAAGCTTCTTCTCTTCTCTTGAGTCTTTGAAGGTTTATGGAAACCCAAGAAATGGTAGTTTTAGGATATCAAGGAAATTTTGATAATTTCTTGAAGATTTGAGAGGGCTTTTGTGCTCCTTGACTTTAGAAAGGTAAAGGCAAGCTGCTACATGCAACATAGATCCAATATTGAAGCATTTTGGCAAGATTTAGAGTATGGCTTCAAGAAGGTGAAGGCAAGCTTCTATATGCAACATAGACATGACATTGAAGCATTTTGGCAAGATTTAGAGTACTCTTGTCCTTCAATTTGGGGAAAAATAGTGCAGCCACAAATTTCTTCAAAATGTTGGTTAATCTAAGTTCAAACCATAGGAAATATGAAACATTTTACTCCATGGATGTAATACAAGGCCACACCATAAAGAATCATTAGAGCAACATATCAAGATTCATGGCATTTTCCTCTTCTTGAATATATGGACAGCCAATAATGTCTTAAATCTTCATGAACTCTTGATTCTAATCATGGATTGAAATATTTTCATGGAGCGTGGACTTGTCTTTGGCCATTATTAAAGACATTGGTTAAAAAATGACACTCTTATAGCTCTTTGGAGTCTTCAAGTGCATTCCCTATCAATGGAGGCCTCATATAAATTATCCCATCAATCATTATGATGGAATTTGGTCAATCTCAACATTCTTCTTCATCAAGCATTAAAAAGATACATCATCTACTTTCTTTTAATCTTTCCATTTCCATTAGTTGAAGCTCAGCCAATTAGTGAAGGAGAGGTTGAATTGAGTATATCCTCATTGCTTGATTGAAATTCTCAACATTAGTTGATTGGATTTTAATGCCCATCCATTGAAGATTTCAATGCCCATCCATTGAAGATTAAATTTCTATAATTTATGAGCTTGAAAAATCAGCCCATTAGCTTGTTTTCTTTCATTGATACTTCCCATGAATGATACATGAATGCAAATACATGGGTATCTAAAATTTTCAGTGATTTCTTGTCTATATGTGGTTGGCTAATCTTTGAATTTTGATTTCTTGTTGATCAAATACATTAAAACACCTAAGAAATGGTAAAAGCTTTATTTCAGCCATGTATATCATCCTTGTTTTTAAGAACACTAGCACTGCCATGTATACATAATATCAATTGAGGAAAAAGGTCAAAGACGGATGAGATATCAAGACAAAAGAGAGGTGGCCCTCCCTTGCTATTTAAGACTTCATAGGGCTACACAACCTAGCCTAGAAGGGACTTTGTACACCTTCTAGAGTTTCAAAGCCCATTTAGGTGCCATGATTACTATTTTATCCCTCACCACAAGTAGTGGACCATGGAAGAACATTTGGGAAAGAGTGTAAAAGGCTTAAAGATAATTGGGGATCATTGGCACTAAGATAGGATAAAATAGGGTAGTGAGCATTAAGAATTGTAGGGATTCATAGGTTTACATACCATATACAAGTAGTTGGATAATATTTTCAAGGTATGTATGATTACTTTTAGTAGCCACAAGTGTATGATGAAGCATGGTTATATTTGGCAAAACAGGGTCTAAATAGTGCAATTACAAGCATATACAGGTTGTTATCTCATTCTGGATAGTCATAAAAAGAATTAATTGTAGAATTAGATATCTTGGTTTCAACAAGGGTTTCTTGTACTTCATTTGAAGAGGATAAAGTTAGCTTTGATTCTAGTTGAATTTTTTTGGTAAATGGAGTTGTGTATCAAAATTTAGGACCATTTTACTAACATGTGGTCATTGTACACAACTCCTGGATAACTAGACATGGTTTACTATTTTGAACCCGGATCTAACCTCTACCATTTTTCAACTTGAAATTACAGTCGCATAATAAGATTCATCTAGAGCCAATAATTAAAAGGATTGGAGAAGTAAAACTTAAGATATCGCACATTTACTGACTGGTAGTCCTTTTCTACTGTACTATTTTCAATGACTAGAAACAAGAAGAACGAGCAAGTGTTTGAGAATATAAATGAGGACTTGGCTTCTTATCATGTAGAGATTAGCTCATCCATGTGGGCAACAAATTAATGGCAAAATGTTATGGACAATAGCAACACAAATGATGAGTCACATTGGCCAAGAGACCATCATGATGTGGGACCTATCATTGAAGCAAATATATCACATGATTCAAATGAGTACCCACAACTCTCACAAAGGATTGACAACATAAATAAAGGCATCATCCAACACAATCATGCAATAGATGACAAGTTTGGTCAAATGATCACCCATTTTGAGAAGTTTGGGTAGCAAAATTATATGTTGGATACAAATTTTGATCAAATGATTGCCATTCTCAGTACCTTGGGCAGTAAATGGTAAGGTAATTAACCTTCTAATGACAATGGTGTGCCACTCCCAAATGTTAATGCGAAGTCTAAAGCAACTAATCAAATTTTACACTCAACTTATGAGCATGGTGGCCCTTCAAGAGTCAAAGAAATAGTTCAGTCCCCTTCCAATTCATGGAATAGAGGAAGGCCCAATTTTAACTTCTCAAAGAATCATAGATAGTAAGAGAATTTTTAGCATGTTGATAGAGATGATAACATACTGTAATATTTCCATGCAATTAAAAGTTAGTTGGTTAGTTCGAAAATTAGTTATTCAATTAATAAGTTAGTAAGATTACTAACTAAAGTAAAAACTAACTAACGTTATGCTATACCTAAAACAATCCCCAAAGTGATGCACTTTGTGGGGCAAGTTAAATGGCATAGTAGATATTTGAGGTATATAGCTCATATTTGTGCTCCACTTACATTGCTTACTAAGAAGGGAGTTTAGTTTGTCTGGAGGCATGATCAGGATAAAGCTTTTGCTATCTTGAAGAAGATGTTGGTAGCAGCACCAATTTTGCAACCACCACAATGGGATATTCCATTTCATGTATTTGTTGATGCATCTGATATTGCAGTGGGGGTAGTTTTGATGCAGGAGAAGATTGCAGGTTGTTCAAACATGTCTACTATGCAAGCAGGAGGCTTACAACAATGGAGAAGAACTATACTGTCACTGAACGTGAAGCTCTCAGAATGATATTTGCATTGCAGAAGTTCAAACATTTCTGCATAGAAAGGGTAGCAAAAATAGAAAAAAAGAAGGAAACAAAAAGCCTTAATCAGAGTTAAAAATAGGAAAGAATAGAAAGGGTTCGAAAGAAAATGTTGAAAATGTTTTGGAATGAATAGGATGTTGTTCAAAAATTTCATGTCTTTAATTCAGCTTGTTCATTCTCTTCATGGAAGTAATATCAATATCTTGCTTACAAAAAAGTCATCTAAGGAATACTAATGTTGGATTATGATGAATGATAGGTACCCACAATGGCGGGGCAAGATAAAGGTGGCAAGCTCCCTTTCATGGAAGAAGGGCAGACTATGTACAGCCTGAGTGTCGAGACAAGGGACTTTAGCCATTTCACCTTCAAATATATACTGAACCTAGATGAAGCCATCCTTGAGGAGTCAGCTGTAAAGCAGTTGGTGGACAAATGTGCCCTCCGAAAGTACGTGGAGAAAGTAGGGCAAGCAATTGACTGCAGCATGTGCATAGAGTTCCCGAGAAGCTTTAATGATGCAAGAAACTGCAGCACAATAACAATCAGGACAAAGAAGAAGAAGAACGCCAAGTGGAGGTACCCCTAAGTGCTACAATGGTGGAGAAGGCCCTAGGTTTGGCCCCCAAGAAAGAAAAACGCCATCAAAGAGACGTGTACACAATGCTGGGTGTGAATAAGAATGATGTGCACATGGTGGATGAGATAAGTCTGTCAGGCATCCCAAACCCAAAAGTGAGGATGCAAGTAAAGATGGCCCATGCCCTCTTCTCAGGATAGAGGTACAACACATTGATGAACAGGATTGGCATACCATTGTTGGAGAGCATAACTGCAGGGTCCCCTGAAGAAGTGGATTGGAATGGGTTTGTCTTAAAAACCATCAAGTCCTTGGCCGCCATCCTAGCCATAAGCATAGCACCAACAGGAGGGGAGTCGCCAGCCTCAACGGCTAGATCAGCACGTAAGAAGCCTGCCTCCAAGACCTCCACAATCAGATTCAGCGGAGTCTTAATGGCTATCATCCAAAAGGCCATAAAGAGGTAGAAGGAGTTGAAGAGGAGGTAGGAGAGACACCCTAGCAGTCGCTGCACCCTGATGTAAAGCCATCTAGCAAGAGAACCATCAACGACCAAGGAGAGCAAGAAGTGCAGGCTACCTAGAAGGAGGCCAAGGCACAAGAGAAGAAGAAGGTCATAAAGCTCTAGCAACAAAGGAGAGAGGAGATAACATAGAAAGAATGGGTGGAGTTGAAAAGAGCTAAAAAAGAATCCAAAAGGGCAAAAAAAGAACGAAGGTAAAAAGAGGAGGAAGAAATGAAGAAAGTGAGAGAAGAATCACAAAGAGCTGAGGAGGAGAGGAGAAGGAGAGCAGAAGAAGAGGCTGAGGAGCTAAAGAGAAAGGAGGATGAAGACATGGCAAAGGCCATGCACAGGACTGTAGAGGAGACCCATGGTGCCAAAGAAATGGCCACCTTGAGCCCACAGCATGAAGGCAAACCAAGCGGCAATGTGGGAGTGTCCGTTGTTGTTGCAGGAAAGGGAAAGGCCCCACTCCATTCCCTCCCTTCAACTTTCACACCTCAGATTGCCACCACCACCTCCACAACACAGGAGCCAATACCTGCCATGGACACCACTCAACTCATGTCCATGATGCAGTTCCTGGTCATGAAAGTACAAGAGATAGTGCTAGGGCTAGGAGCCAAAAGGCTGGTTGCATAGCAGACACCGAGTTAAGGGAAGACCCAAAGTGACAAAGGTTGGAAGCATCCACCACCACAGCACCTCCAACAATGCCCTTGACTGTGGACTATGACGCCTATGTAGCTGAACTCCTAGCCCAGCTAGAGAAGGCTAATGAAGAGAAGAAGGCCGCTGCTATAGAACTAGAGGCCGAAAGAGAAGTTTCCACGACTCTAAGGCTAGAGATAACATGAAAAGCCATGGAGCATTAAAAACAAATTCGAAACCTGAAAGAGCAAATCAATGCCAAAGAAAAGGAGGCACAAAAGAATGAAGAGCGTCTAAGACAAAGGCTAGAGGATGAAGCCCAAGACCTAGTGGCAGAGCAGCAGGGCAGAAGTTGCTCATCCAACAATACATTGAGCTCCAGCACAACGAATGGCATGGGTGGAAGCGATGTATGCAGAAATATGGGAGAGCCAGCGGGAAGGAGACCAGGCATCAGAAGAATGACACCAAGAACAGGAGAATGCCCTGGTATTCAGGCGGTGGTTAGCAATGGAGGAGTAAGGAAGGCTAGAGAGAGAAATAGGAGTCATGTTGAAGGAGAAGGAAGAGGCCATAGAAGAAGCCACTAGGAGCTTGTAGGACAACCTATGAAATGCCTAATAGGAAGTGGAGGGACTAATGGCCATGGCCATGACCAAAAGAAAACTGCACCTAGAGGAGCTAGAAAGAAGAGCAGCCGCCAGGATAAAGAGAAGACCCAAATGCTGGAAGTGTGGGATGAGTAGTAGCAGGTGGTAATGATGTTGTCTCAGGAGATGGAAAGGGGTAAGGAAGATCTAGAAGAGAAGGCACAATAGTGGGAGAGGCGCAACTTTGAAAGAGTGCAAGGGTTGACAGAGCACCTGGCAGTGGCGGAGTGTGAGAGGGTACTCATAGAATCCAGAGCTGAGGCCACTGAAGCGTGTTCCATCATGTAGAGGCAAGATTTCTTGAGCATAATGCTTCATGTGACACAAGTTGAAGGCGAGGATTCGGTGGAGAGAATGAAAAGGAAGCTAGAGTTGACAACCAGAGCTTTAAGTTATGGCAGAGTGCCTAGCAGTGGCGGAGTGCGAGAGGGTACTCATAGAATCCAGAGCTGAGGCCATTGAAGCATGTTCCATCATGTAGAGGCAAGCTTTCTTGAGGATAGTGCTTCATGTGACACAAGTTGAAGGCGAGGATTCGGTGGAGAGAATGAAAAGGAAGCTAGAGTTGACAACCAGAGCTTTCTTGAGCATAGTGCTTCATGTGACACAAGTTGAAGGCAAGGATTCGGTGGAGAGAATGAAAAGGAAGCTAGAGTTGACAACCAGAGCTTTAAGTTATGGCCTGCAAGACTGCGCACTTCCAACTGGCACATGCTTAACCAAGTGTATTATGGTTGCACATACAAGTAGCAGTTACACAGTTTTGATATTTCAAATGACATTCTAACATTCTATCGGGAAATTGGGAAAATCAGAGTTCATACTATGACCTTTTATTTTCAAGATTCCAAAAATCATCAAAATTGACAAACATCCAAAATAGACAAAAGACCATACATATTACTAAAAGGACTTCTTCTAAGGTCTTCTAAGGTCTAGCCTAAACACCTGGCATAGCTCGGTGGCTTGAGCCAATAGCTGACCTCAGACCCATAGTCCCTTGATCTATGCCGCCCCTTTCTTTATCTACAACCTCCGATGACTCCTTTGCTAGCATCTTCAATTCTGCCTTCCACTGCTTGACATTAGAATAAATCCGCCTCTACTTCCTTTTCTTCAATCTGCACTACTTGGTTCTCAGCATCTTCCTTGCCCTGCACTTTACCATCCACAATCTATTTATCAAAAGCCTTTAAAGACATCTGCATCTTAGCTTCCTACCTTGCTACTTCCAGTTGCATTTCCAAGTATGCAATCTTTGCTTTCATCTCTGCATTCTCAGCCCAAAGTGAATGTTCTCTTGTAGCCTCAAACTAGGCTTTGAACTTGTCAATAGGTTTTGCCAGATGCTCTTGAAACAATCTAGGTGCATGGCCCTAGAGCTCCTTGATGTATTCAAACACCTCTGACCTTAATGAATTTGCATCCGTGTCAAGCAACAATACCCTGGTTACTCCTTGCCCATCCAATGTAGCTTTCTTCAACTCCACCATGGGCATCAACCGATTCGTTAGGAAGTTTTTATTTGAAATGAGTTGAACAATTTTATCCTCCACTTCCTCAAATTGCTTCTCTGTTGCTATCTTCAAACCATCCACCCAGATTCAAAAATCATGCACTGTTTAAGCAATTCCGCATAGTGACTCTGACTCTCTGCTTCCGCACAAACTAAGGCCTCCTGAAAAGCTTTCCCATCATTCATCAGCTCCTCCACTTTATACTACAGCCTCTTAATCTCTCTTTCCATCATATCAACCTTCTGTTCATCCCCCTTCTATTTCTACGAAGTTAGAATCATAGCATCTTGATTGAAAATAAACGGATTCAAATTTGACAAACTTCGAATTGCATCTTGAACATAAAATATTATGATTGCCCTCGAACTGTATTCCTATGAGAGTTGATTTGTCTTAATTGCTTGTGTGATTGGAGTCTGCTCCCTAGAGCCCTCTCCCAACTTCCGCGGAAACAAAGTGATGGTTTTGTTCCAGGATTCCGATCTTGGCACCACCGACTGTTGAGGAAACAATGGTATCTTCATCGCTTCTTTCTTATTAACAGGCGTTCCCTCTTGATTCTTTAAGCCATGCCCCACTCCACTTTTTGACTTATCAAAGGGCATTGGCTCCAATATCAACTTCCTCTTCTTGAACTCACTTCAGTCCCCTAACTAGATTTTCCCCCAATACTAGCTGGTGATACCAATGATACACAAGTGCAAAAGCCTCTTTGGACATGTAGGCCATCTTTACCAGCAAACAAAATTTGTCTAAATTCCAAAATAGGTGAATGTTGTGGGGTTTGTCACAATTTCACACCATGTAATAAGACCTTGTGCCTTTCGACACTCCAAACTCCACCTTCATGACAACATCATTAATCTTCTTCATCTTCTACCTTGGGCAATAAGGCACTTTGAACACCTCTGCTACCAACTGCAGTGTTACTTTCTTGTCATCTATGATGAATCCTTCATTATTTCTAGGATAGTTGAGCTACTTCTCTGCATACTCATTCTTCTCCCAAAGCTCCCATGGAAAACATGCATAATCATACAACCCGATTCTTCATGGCCAAACCTTCGGTCTTTGTTAACCAATAGACGAACAAAGGTGGAAAATCTGGAAAAGCTAAAGCAGAAGACAAAGGCCAATGCAAAGTGAAACGGAAGACGAAGGTGCGACATGGAAAATATGGAAACACAAGAAGTACAGAAAAGTCCTAAATAAAGGAAAAATGCACACAAGGAAAAGTGCAAATAAATACTTTTGTAAAAGAGCGCAAGCGCATCATGATTTAATTTAAGAAGTGCCGGGCTCTCACTCGTGCAATTTGTAAATGTAGACAGGTGGTGGAAAGGAAGCTAGGAAGATAGAAGGACAATGGGAAAAAGGGCCTAGGCCACGGTTGGCCATGTAAAAAAGGGGATAAGGGGATGACCGCCCAAAAGGGATTTAGGGTTTTGTATATAAAGTTGAAAAGTGAATGAAAAGCTCATTCTTGTGTGTGGCCAAAAGTGGGTCTCCTCTTCTTCTTCTTCCTCTTCTTCTTCTTGCTTTCTTGAGCTTGTGCTTGAGAGAGGGAGTGTGAGAGTGTGAGGGAGTGAGTGTGTGAGGGTGAGGGACTGGGGAGGAGAAGCTCTCCATCTTCTCCTCTTCTCTTCTCTTCTCTTGTCTTGCTCGCGGCTATGGAGCTTAGAGCGTGGAGCTTGAGGATGGAGCTTTCTTGAAGCTTGCACTTGGATCGTGGAGCTACCAGAGTGCGCAGGAGAGGAGGTAACTCGATTGGCATGGAGGTAAGCTCACTACACCCGTAGATATGGATGGTGTGTCGGCTATGTGAGAGGTAGCCATTAGTGCTTGGCTTGGAACGCTTGAAACAATAAGCGGTCCATGGGTCTTGGTGGTTGAGTGAAAGCTCCCACATCTTGGTTCCATTGCCGGGACAAACGGATTCAAGCCTTGAGCGCTTGCGCGCTTCGAATCGAGCATTGGAGTAGGGTTTTCCCCGAACCGGTTCTTGAGGTAGATAGGTAGGAAGCGAGGGAGTTTGAAGAGGTATTCGATCTCCTTAGCAAGTAGATTTTTGTTGTTTTGGACTTGGGAAAGTATGATGGAGTAGTGTAGGTATTTTCCTTATGATTTTTTCTTGTATTTAGGAAGGATAGGAGCAAAACATTGGAGCAAACAGTAGGGTTTTCTATTGCAGTATAACAGGCTGAAACAGGGAAAAGAAGGGCTAAAAATGAAATTTTGGGTTAAATGTTAGTAAGGGAGGCAAGACTAAGGTGAGTACATACTTGGGCAGGGTGATAAGGGGCCAGAAGTGGCAAGAAAGGCCACATTATGCATTGCAGGGTTTTAGGAGAGCAGGAGAGAGGAAGAAAGCTTCATTGAGTGGATCTGCTTCGATCTTGCCATCCGGGAGATATTTGCCCAGCCTAAGTAATTCTACACCTTTCCCTACATGAGTAGGTTGGATCTGGATCTGCTCGACCAGGGGAAAGGCCTCCAATGCTCGGCGCAGCGAATCTCGTGAAGTCTAGCGAAAAAAATGCGTCGTGCTTGGCATGTCCGAGTGACGGCGATTCTGCGCCGAGTCCCAAAATGGGCCCTCGGACCGCTCAAAAATTCGGCCCTCGGCCGTGCCGACTCGGCCCACCTGACTTGGACACCCACTGCTCGGCCCGTTCGAATTGAGCATTCGGACCAACCTTGAAATTCAGCCTCTGACTCGGTCCACCTGACTCAGCCCTCGGCCCACTCGACCCTCGGACAACCAGACTCGGACTAACCGAATTTGACATTCAAACCGGTTACATTCGGCCCTTCTACTAGGCCCTCAGACGGGCCAAATCGGAAACTCGGCCCCTGCAATTCGGACCTGTTGGGCCGAATCTAGATTTTTTCAAAATTTAACCTGAAGATAGTGAAAAAGACTGAGAGACCATATAGAGCTGAAACCATATCATAGATCAATCACACTGGGCTGAAACTTAGAGCAAGTAGTTCAAAATTTGGCTATAAACGGTCTTTTAAATCACGTATGGCATTTACCATAATGGCCCTACGGGCCGGGGGGGACTACCCCCCGGCCCTCGGACCCCCGCAGAGGGGCTCTGTCCCCTCCGCACCTCCCCCGAGTAGGTTGGAGAGAAAACGCACGCCGTGACAAGTCCTCCAAAATAGACCCTAGTGTAGTAATGGCTCTACACGAGCATGGATTCTCACTTGCAAAAGAGCAATGAAAAGCCCATACCCAAACAGAGACCCTAGAACCTCAATGGGCCAATCTAGCCAACAAGGGCAAAAAGACCACACTGCAAAAACACATGTGTTGTATTCGGATTGCATCTAGTCAAAGTGAAAAGCAACAACAACGAGAATGACTAGATATGAAAGTCTTGATGATAGATGCTCCTTGAATAGCACTGCATTGACGATCCAAGATATCAGTGGAGAATCCACATCTGGTCACGCAGTTGGGGACTCAAGGGCATTTGTCAGAAGGCTTAAATTTACAAGCCAAGACCCAGAAGACAAAGACATAGTACCACCTGCTTATCTTAGGGTCAAACTCACCGTGAAGAGAGAGCATACTATCGATGCTCTGATTGATGAAGGGGCAGATTTTAATATCTTGACCTATGAGGCATGGACCCTACTAGGCCAACCAGAGCTCACACCAACTAATGCAACTCTTAGTCCTTACGGGGGACACCCACAAGCACTTATGGGGAGGTGCAAAATCCTCGCAACAATTGAAACTGAGAGCTTGCCTATCCTATTTCATGTTCCTCCAAATAATGCTAATTATGGTAAGGAAACCCTCCTAGGAAGACCGTTCAAAAGGGCAACCAAGTGTGAGGCCGACTATGTAGCATAGAGGATACACCTGACACTACCAGGTGTGAGGATAGTCACAACCTTTAGCAAGGGTGACCTCATCGAACCTTGAGGGAAAGGCAAGGAAGGTGTTGACATAATAGTCAAGCCTACTAATGAGAGCAAGGACTTGTTGGAAGAGTTGATACAAGCATAGGTCGAACAACGAGAACCAGTGAGTGAGGATATGCCTGAAACAAGAAGGTCAAGAGACAATGCCAAGGACGGGCTTTGGACTTAAAAATATCATAGAAGACCCCAAAAGAAGCCCAAGCCTTATAGACGAAGGCATCAATGGAGAGCCAATACAACGCCGAGATGGATATCCAAAGCGTTGCTACGTGCTCAAGGGTATTATGCAGGTAACCGATGGATTTGGGTACCAAAACCCCCTGCTAAACCACCTATATTAGCTGAAGGCTAGATTGCATCAAAAGCAACGAAGCACAGGAGGGAATCTAAGAGAAACTCCAGGTCTCGAGGCAAGAAACCAAACATGAGTGTTCGAAAGAAAGAGCCTAAGCCTAGCATGCTTAATAAGCAGATGTCATATGTAACCATTGAGCGTGCACAAAGACCACTAGTGCTCAAGGAGCTTTTGACTTCCCAAGAGGATAATGAGCACCAGAGGCACAATGCTGCTCATGAGAAGGTTGATTGCTCAACAAAGAAAATTGCACAATCGTCTAATAGCCTCGAGCAAATCATTCAGCCAGTGCCACGTCCACCTAAGAGTCCTAGATCTCCTACACCCTCTTTTCCCAAACAGACACAGGAAGCACAACAATAGTCGTCAAGGGCGGCTGCTCAATCCCAATGTCTATCTCCATCTAAGCTTCCAAATGTCCAAGAGGTGGGACATGACACCATCCGTAGCTCTCAACCCAAGGATATGCCTATGCAACCTAATGTGACTAGATCAACTCATGCTCGATCTACACAAGTGAATGCTCAAAGGGCAACAAAAGATACGACCACTTCCGATTGCCCTAGGGACTTGACACTGCAATCTACTAGCAGTAGCCAGTCCACTGAAATAGTTGCTACTACTTCCAATCAGGGATCACATCAGTCATAGCCCTTGGCCATGACAATGCCCCTTGTGGAATGTGTCCTTAGTAGTTCACCTGTGGAGGAGGTGTCGCAACCAACTTCCTTGACAACTCTAGCACTTCCAAAGCGCCTAAAGCCTAGGCTGGAGGAGTTAAATAGAAGGGAATTGGCTGAAGAGCTAGACTCTCCAAAAAAAGAGGTAGTTGTACCCTCACAACCTAGCAAGGCTAGTCAGCAGGCCGTGGCTATGTCCCATGAGGACACACTAGAGAAAGAGAATGCTGAGGCCCAACTAAGCACATCAACGGTGGCTGACCTAGTTCATGGCCATGAGTTGTTAAGTTATGCACCTTCGCTGACCAAGAAAAAGAGGAGAAAACAGCGAAAACAACAGCAGTTACAGGGGGTTGTGGACCCCAAGAACATTGAGATCAAGAGCGTTGGAGAGCTGACGAATAGCATCAAGTCCATCCACCAATGAACCCATTGATGTCTCTCCTAATAGCGGTGAAACCTCAGACACATCCATGAGTTCTGAAAAATCAAAGCAGCCGTTACCATCAATGGTTGCTTGCAACACTCAATCCATCGACAACAGAACTCACAGTGACCAATCAAGAGTGGATACAACATTGTCACAACAGGGTGACAAATTTATACCAGTCACATCCAAGGAGAACCATGACGCAATAACAAAGCCTCAGGAGAAATATGGAAACCCCAAGAGCATAAGAAATCCTAGCGTTGACCAATCTTGCTCATTTAGGCCTGAGCCCCCAACTATGCTAAAGCCTAGGCAAACTCCTAGAACCTTGCATGAGATAGCAACTGAGCAAGCCCTCGTTGAACATAGAAGTGTCACAGAATGCTTAGCTGAGTTGGATGCTAAGCTCAAGGTATTCGCACGTGTCTACGTCCTTGCGGACATGGGTGCATTCCCTAAGGAGCAGCTTGGAGAATACTTGCCATTTTCCCTATCCTGAGAAGAGCAAGAACATCTTAACGAGCACTATGACAGGCTCCTACATGAACACATGCGAGCTACCTCTGACGAGGAAGCCGACGAACTATGCTTAACTGTAACATCCAATGATGTGCTCTACCAACCAAATCTCTTAGAGATAGAGAAACTAAAGTGACAATCGGAGGGTCAAAGTCAATTTGAGAAACGTTAGTTTGAAAACCGTGTTACAATGGCTGAGCTAGGAGCTCAAATCATGACAGTCTTAGAAGAGCGATTGGCCAAATGGCGGTCTCAAAAAGACCCAACCTATGTGGCGCCAACTTCCTTTCGAGTGCTAACTTCCATTCGGGGCGCGAACTTAGCTGAAACTAGCCAAGAGTTCTACAATTGGCTTTTATCCTCATGAAGTGACATGGATTTGTAAATATTTATATAAATAAACAATGATTTTTGTGTGACCCTATATAGACAATATCAACACACACAAGCAATGATAGTCAAGCGCAAGGAGAAGCGTTGGGTTTGACAGGCTAAGCTCCTCAGGTCCTCCTCTCATCACACAGTTAGAAGTCGTGTGACCATTTCCACCTCCAAGTGAAGGGCATGCAACCCTCATTACCGCCATAGGAAGCCTTGACCAACAACTCTGATGGGTAGACGGGGTATCATCCCTTTCTATACACCTTTCCCTCTTTCCGGTCTATCCTTCCGAGGATGAGCCCTGCCCCACTTCATGACAACCAGTCCACACAACTTAGCATAATCCAAGATCTGCTAATGGCTGGAGGCAAAACGAACATCATCATGGGGGCCATCCCTCTACAACAAACACTGCATGCCTCACCTCTCCCCTCCTCATCATATGCGCTTGATAACCCAATGTATAATCCCTTCCATGCAAATAGTTTTATCCTGCCTCAAGGCCTAATCCTTGGTTCACATTTTGCAGGTCCCCCTATGCACGGTAGCCAACATGGAGCACCGAATGCAGTTGGCTTGCAAGGACGCTATCCGTCATCGAAGGGAGCATGTAGCAAAAGCGCATCTACCGGAACACTACGTACCTACCCTTAAAAGGTATGCAAATAAATGAGGCCCCAAGTGACACCAGCTCGGACGTAGGCTAAAAGATCCCCAGGCCAGGGGAATAGAAGCTCAAGGGAGCACACGGAGTGTGAAAACACCGATTGTGCGGCCCCCACGAGACACTCGGGCACCAGGTGCTCGAAAGAGGAGAGGGTAGCTCGAGACAAACAAGAATTTAATACATTGTTCAAAAGCATTCTGGAAATCGTTGCGGCCAGGGACTACACCATCCGGGTCCCAGCCGACATTTTCCCCGCCCAGCCTCACAGGAGCCCCTCACCAGCACACCCTCAGTCGCCCGACCACCCAGACTCGCCCCGCCTTGTACAAATAGAGTAGCCCCATGTTGTATAAAAGGCTTATCAAATGCTACCTGACCATGACTTTTTGTCTTTAAATGGTTAAGTGTTGACATGTTCCCCCATTGTACAAACTTTTCATATCTGTGTTTAATATATTTCACGTCTTTAGCAAAAGAAAAAGCTAATCAAGCGCATGTGATAAGTATCTAAGTCAACACCATGGAATTAAGATAAGTGATGTCTCCTTGTGTTGCACTGGTTTATTATAGTTTTGGCATATACCATGCATGTACTCTCATGAAGTGACAAGTGGATGCAAGACGATACAAGTCTTTGTGCGAAAGTGTTCAATGCCCAAGTCACCACAAGTCCATCGACCCCACAAAGAGCTGCGACAAAGCCACGCTGCCGAAAGTGAAAATCACCCTTGCGAGTGACCATGTCACATGGCTCAAAGCATGAGCTTAACCATTTCCTCTTTCTGGGTTACACTCTACGCCGGGCACTCATGGCAGTTGTTACCCCAGTTGTACTAATATCACACGTTCCAAAGAGGGTTGCAATATCTCAAGTGTATCTCCCCATCTCAACAAGTACTTCTCTAACAACGAGGTTAGGACACACTCATCACTGTAATATCCATTTCCTGAGCCTTCGAAGCTTGACATTTCCCAACCCATTGAAAGGCTGATAGCCTCAACATATTGCAATGGTTGTACTCAGGCAAGTCCACAAAAAAAAAGAAGAAGAAAGAAAGAAAGAAAGAAAGAAAAAAGAACAAGAAAAAAAAGAAATGAATGAATGAAAAAAAAAGAAGCACCCATGATCACAGCACAACACCTAGGGGTCCTCAAATTAGGTACATCCAGTGACCTTGGTCGGTTGGCTCCGTCCCTAGTCCCCTAGCCCTTTAGCATCACCCACAATTGTTCAGGGCACATCAAGGGCAGGACATACCTAGGGAGCTGACCTATCACCCTGACCCATTTGCACGATCCCTCTTGCACTCTGCCTGCAGTGTCCCTGTGTTCAATTATGCTACATCATGCAGCCACAACGCAAAGAATGTCTTATACACCTTCATGTATACTTCTTCTCAACATGGACAACTTTGCTTCATCCACACATTGTTATGAGAAACCATCCCATGGTCTTCTAACAATGTAATATCTAAGTATGCACGAGCACTCACATAATATCTGCACCGAAGTATATACACAGTTTAGGTCCTCAAGTGCAGGACAATACTCTCAGCTTGCTTAGAGTTCATTGCTTAGAGTTCAACCTGTCTCCCAAACTAATTGAACTATGTCTTGTGCACGATAGAGAAGACTAGCACTACCCCTAGGGAGAGACCACCTATGAGAGGTTTTCAATTGTAGGTATTGAAGACTCCAACGACAGTGTCGCTCGCTCTTCACTGACACCCAACTCTGAATTCTTATCCTTTATCATCATGCAAGCCCGCCAAGAATCGTCATGTGCCGAATCCCCAACAAACCAACACTTGTGCTGGCCATCAGTGCAATCCCCAACAAAGAACAGCCCTACCACCAACTCCAACAACCCGACCACCAGCCACCTAGGCCACCAACGTGCCCCCAACGACCTTCCTCCACACCACCACCAAGACTCCTCCACGACAGCCACCAGTGTCCCTTCCACCCACGTCTTCAGTGCATGCCAAAGCCTGCTACCTACGACGGTGAGTGCCATGGGACTGGCACTCGTCTAGGAGAGGGGTTATGTTAACCGGTAGACGAACAAAGGTGGAAAATCTGGAAAAGCTAAAGTAGAAGACAAAGGCCAAGGCAAAGTGAAACGGAAGAGGAAGGCGCGATATGGAAAATATGGAAATACAAGAAGTATAGAAAAGTCCTAAATAAAGGAAAAATGCACACAAGGAAAAGCGCAAATCAATACTTTTGTACAAGAGCGCAAGCACATCATGATTTAATTTAAGGAGTGCCGGGCTCTCACCTGTGCAATTTGTAAATGTAGACAGGTGGTGGAAAGGAAGCTAGGAAGATAGAAGGACAATGGGAAAAAGGGCCTAGGCCACAGCCGGCCATGTAAAAAAGGGGATAAGGGGATGACCGCCCAAAAGGGATTTAGGGTTTTGTATATAAAGTTGAAAAGTGAATGAGAAGCTCATTCTTGTGTGTGGCCAAAAGTGGGTCTCCTCTTCTTCTTCTTCCTCTTCTTCTTCTTGCTTGCTTGAGCTTGTGCTTGAAAGAGGGAGTGTGAGAGTGTGAGGGAGTGAGTGTGTGAGGGTGAGGGACCGGGGAGGAGAAGCTCTCCATCTTCTCTTGTCTTGCTCGCGGCTATGGAGCTTGGAGCGTGGAGCTTGAGGATGGAGCTTGCTTGAAGCTTGCACTTGGATCGTGGAGCTACGAGAGTGCGCGGGAGAGGAGGTAACTCGATCAGCATGGAGGTAAGCTCACTAAACCCGTAGATATGGATGGCATGTCGACTATGTGAGAGGTAACCATTAGTGCTCGGCTTGGAACGCTTGAAACAATAAGCGGTCTGTGGGTCTTGGCGGTTGAGTGAAATCTCCCACAGTCTCTTTGTCCAGCACCTCGAACTTTTCATCCACTTCAATTTCTTCTATATCATCACCACCAGAGTATGCTTCCTCGCTTTCTTCGACATTGTGCAGTTAGGCTCTCTCACCTAGGGCGCAAGAGCTTCTCCATCGTTGTCTTCATGGACCTTGCATGCATCATAGACTCACTAGTAAGCTCTTCGTGCTAGTGTGCTGCTTTTGCTTCATGCTACCCAAGAATATGACGAGTTGAAGGCTAGAAAGCTCGCACACAACTGATTTGATGGCTTACACAGAGGGTACAGTATGCCTCCATGCAAATTTAGCATAATACATCAACTCTTTAGGCGGGTTGCACAAATGATGATGAGCCTCGAAGAGCGTACTGAACTTAAGTCCCTTCGCACATGTGGCCCACATATTTAAACTTTCTATAATTGTACTTCACACTCCAGTTTGGTGACATCCCCTCTGACAAAATTGCTTGAGAACTCCACAATATGAACACCAATAGCACCTTCAACAATCCGCAAGCCGCATCCAATCTGCATTCTGCAGCAACTCCACAAGCATGTGCCATCACTTGACAAACAATCACATCCCCTAAATTGTCTACTAAGATCTCTGGCACAACATCTACCCATTTGACTGCTATTTCTTAAGCTTTATTCACCATCCAATTAGGAATTTCAAGAACTTTCCCATAAAAAATTTTCAATTGGAATCCATTTACTGGCTTCAAAACTAGAGTCCCAAACACATCTTGCAAAACCTGAAAGTGCCTTTCCCCAATTCTTCCACAATCTAATAAGGCCCAAAATACCTCAACTTCAATTTACTAGGATGGGGTCCTAACTTTGAGTTATAGAGCATCACCCAGTCCCCTTTCTGAAATATCTTAAATTTCAACTGCCTTGAAATCCATGCTTGCCTTCTATTTTGATTTATTTCCACTGCATATGCACTCTGAATGTGATCTTCCTCCAACTTCAACAACTCTCTTTGTCTATGCAAAACTAAATCCTCTGGGCTTATCCTATGTTGTACTACTAGCCCCAAACTGGGAACTACATACTCCATTGGAACAATAGCTTCAATCCCACAAACTAGCTTGAAAGCTATCATCCCTATTGCAACTTTGTATGCTGTGCGGAATGACCACAATGTTGAATCCAACTTGTGTTTGTTCTCTGCCACTATCTTTTTTAGAATCCTCACCAGCACTTTATTGGTACTTTCAGCTTTCCCATTCGCTTGTGGATGATATGCGGTTGACTTCTTATGCATGATCATATGCTTACTTGTCAGCTCTTCAATAACTGAATTCAGAAAATGCACACCCTGATCAGACACTAGCTCAATTGGACATCCAAACTTGGTCATAATGTGCTTGTACAAGAATCTAGCCACACTTGCTGCTTTGTTATCTCTCAAAAGTATTGCTTCTACCCACTTTGTGTCGTAGTCTGTTGCAACCAGAATATATCTTGCTCCTGTCCTGCTAACTTTTGGCTTTATGGGACCTACAAAATCTAATCCCCATTTCTGGAATGGCTCAAGTGGCAACACATGATGATCTTGCATCCTATCCATTGAAGTTGGTTGCCCAATCTTCTGACATTGCAAACATTTCCTAGCAAACTGATATGCATCCTTAAGCAACAATGGCCACCACAAACCTACTTGCATAATCTTTCTTCCTGTAATTTCACCTGAAAAATGTCCTCAAGTTGTTCCATGATGTGCTTCTTGCAAAATTGCATTTTGCTCCTCATCCGAAACACATCTTCTAATTATTTAATCCACTCCTTTCCTATACAATGCTCTAGAAATTATTAAGAATGGCCTACTCCACAAGGCAAGCTTCTTCTTCTGGTCTATTGACATATCAGAAGGCAACACTCCATCTATCAAAAACTGCACCATTTGGTCGTACCAATTGTCAAAACCTTGTCCTTGTATTTGAAACAATTCTGCATCCGGAAGTTGATCTGACACTCTAGGTGCCTCCTGCACATGGTCCAATCTACTAAGATAATCCACCGCTGCATGTTTGTTGCCTGGTGTATGCAGCACTGTATAATCAAATTCTTGTAACCAAAGCATCCATCTGGCAAGTCGACCTTCCAGCTTTGGTTTCTTCACCAAGAAAATGAGCGCTTGATGATCCACATGAAAGATCACTTTCTTCCCTAGCAAATAATGCCTGAACTTTTCCAATGCAAAAATCATCCCCAAAGCTTCTCTCTTAGTGACCATATAATTATTTTCAGTTGGTTTCAGCATCCGACTAGCATAATGCTCATCACTGTGTATACAAATGCTCCCCATTTAGTTATAAACGCCGTCTTGGTGACATCATCTTCTGCCATCTAGATTTGATTGTATCTTGAAAATCCATCAAGAAAGCTGTACATCTCATGCCCTATGACATCATCCAGAATTGAATCCACAAATGGCAATGGAAATGGATTTGCGATTGTTGCTGCATTCAGCTTCCTATAATCCACACACACTCAAATTTTCCCTGACTTCTTTGGAACAACCACTATTGGTGATATCCATTCTGCCTAATCTATTGGGACAATGAAACCCACTTGCAAAAGGTTATCTAACTCCTCCTTCACCTACTTTGCATAATTCGAATTCATCCTATAATGTTGCTGAATCACCGGCACTACATCCTCCTTCAAATTGATCTGATGCTTATATACTCTTGGATCCATGCCTTTCATGTCAAAATAATCCCAAGAAAATACATCCATGAACTCTTGCAACAACTTCTTAAGATCCTCCTTAAATTCGTCCTCCAAATTAACATTGACTTTGACAAGTTTTGGGCTAACTTTAGATCCCAAATTCAAATCTTGCAAATCATCCTCTTTTACTCGTGAAACCTTTTCCATTAGCCTGTCATACAAGAACTCAGCTCTGGTTATTGCCTCCTTAGGTGCAACCTCCCCTTCTGCACATTCCAAATCCTCCTTCATCTTTAAATTATGAGAAACTGTTGACTCCTGAGTTGGATTATTCTCTGCATCCACATCCTCTAATTTACAAGATGACTCCTTAATTGACTTCCCATATTCCTCATGACAAACATATTTTTGCACAATCCTTTCCACATCAACTTCAAACACTGGTACCACACTGGGATTGGCATCCAAAAAACATGCTTCCTTCTCATCTTCAACATCCTCAGCTAAATTAATAGTCTGAGCCATCATTGGCTTTATTGATGTTGGCAATCTCTTCATAGTTGTCATTAGAAGCCTTACTGAATTCTTCCCTTTCTTTAAAACCACTTCATTTTGTTCCCAATCCTACTTAAGCTTTGCTAATTTGAACTAGGGTCTTCCCAATAGCATTGAAAAAGCATTACATGCATCTTGCATTTTCAAAACAACGAAATTTTCTTGAAATAACAACCCATGCACTTTAAGGGTTTTCCCTCTCAGCATCCCTATCAGTTGCACTCTTCGCTAGTCCGCCATCCTTACTTGAAATGGTGCAGGTTCAAGCTTCACATTTTTCATCCTGGAAAATTCATCCTGTGCCAAAATATTTACTCTAGATCCATCATCTAACAAAACATATGAAAATTTGTGACCATCAAACTCAAGCTTAACAGTTGGAATAGTAAAATCAACATCATCATGACCCTGATCTGATAGCTTCCAACATTCTCCTTCAATGCACTCCGAATCTTTGAAACAGTTGGCATCCTTGTAACTGAGTAAAACCTATCCTTGAAAATCGGGACCAATGAGAGCAACTGATCTAATGTAAAATGCATAGGAGTATTCAACAATTCTTCAAACAATGCTCCTCATGTCAATTCAGAATTCTCCGCTTCCTTCAATTGTTTTTTCTTCTGCTTGGATATCATGTCTTCTCCCTCTGACTTCTCCACTTCTTCAACCACCTCATCTCTGACTTCTTTCTATTCCTCCCAATCCCAAGGTGATTTTAGCTTTGCTTTAAAGCATGTGACCGCTAATACTTCTAGTTCACCTAGCTTGCATTGCGAACAATCACATTCCAGATAACAATCTGTTGACACTCGATTCTCCCATGATCCTTAGAAATCTCCACATCAATTAAATTGCTTTGAGGTGCTTTCTTTGGTTCCCTCGGCTGCACAGATGGGGCATGTAGCTGTGGTAACCGCTCATTTTGTGGTTGCTAATTCCAGCCTTGTGAATTCCACCCTTGCTGATTCTAGTTCTGTTAATTCCAATTTGGTGGCTGTTGCCATCCTTGCTGTTGATTCCAATTTCCTCCCCATATTCTAGAATTCTAAAATCCACCAAATCTTGGTCGGAACCCTTGATTGTAATTCCCTCTGAATGGCCTATCTTGATTGAAAGGTGGTCACCATCCAGAGAACTATTGTTGTTGCCTTTGCCATCCCGAATTGTTAAATGGCCTCTGATGTCCTGCAGGATCAGGAAACACTCCACTTGCCTATGCCAAATTTTGTTGAATCTTTTGTTGAACCCACTCCGGAATTTGTCCTCAAAAGTTTGGGTTATACCAGCAATTAGTTGTCAAATGACCATCCTTTTCACAAATGTCACAATGAGCCTTCTTGCTACTTGACTCTTGCTTGACACGCATTTCCTTCAACTTCTTCTCCACCATCTTTTGAACTAAACTCCCCTTGATATTTTCTTTACCCTTCTTCTTATGCTTCCTCTTCTTATCTCCTTTATCTTAAATAGAATCTGAATCTGAATCGAAGTCGGAATCTAAACTGCTACTTGCTTCTGAATTGGAATCCGAATCTGTATCTGTGTCAGAATCATCATCACTGCTGTCATCCAAAGATTTCTTCTTCTTCCCCTTCTTTCTCTTCCTTTTCACCCGAGAACTCTTCCTTGACGAACTCAGACTTGTAACTCCAAATCTCTTTTCTGCTCTTGTTGGAGTGTCCACCAAGGCATTAAAACTAGCTCCGACATCTACACCTGCTACTACATTCCGCAATTCTTTTTACAGAACAAGCATGTAATATCCAACCAACATTTCATCTGTAGGCCTTTTTGCATTTGTAAGCCTCTTCAAATATTGATCAAATTTCTGAGTGTAATCCTCCACAAACATTTTCCTCTGCTTCATCCATTTGATTTTTATAAGCACATCATTCGGAGTTTTCTCCTTTCAGAATCTATTCAGAAATGCATCCCTTAATGCTGCATAATCTACAAAATGCCCTATGTTGAAATTGCTCAACCACTACATGGCTCTTCCCTCAAGTGTTCTTGGAATTGTCGCATCTTGGCTTGCGTATCATACACTCCGTCAAATCCTCTGGCCTACCACCTTGTCTCAAATTGAGCTACGTGGCAATCAGGGTCTTGTTTCGACTTCCCGAAAAAGGTCCTGAACCTAACACGTAAATCTGCTCTAGCTACGGCTACCATATTCCTTTGCATATTTGGGGTCAAATGACCTACTGAAGATAATGTTGATGATGTATGTACTGAAGGACGTATTGATATGCCTCTTCGAATTCCCAAAGGGTCAAACTGCAACTGTCTTCTCACCACAAATGCATGTTGCAAAACTACTCCTCCTACAAAAGTCGGATCCAATTGCCCAACTCCTCTAGGTTCATTGAAAATTCCTCCATAATTCTCTATATCCTCCAATTCCTCTGCACCTTGATGCGACTCATCCTCCAAATTTTCACTTTGCATCCCACTATCTTCACCACCTTCATGCCCTTCTGCACGACACTGCTACACACAGCGTTTTGCTCGTTGACTACCTTGTGAAATATGGGTGAACAGGTTGCTGAGAATTATCCAAAATGGAATATCATTCATCATGTGACTTCCAAAAATATAACCACCAATGTAACTACCCCCAAAACCATTGCTCAGCATGGCACTCATCCCTCCCACAGAAGAGAGCAAACTCGACCATGAACACCCTTCATAAACACCGTGATCGCCAGTGTATTATGGTTGCACAACCAAGCAACAGTTACATAGTTTTGATATTTCAAATGACATTCTGACATTCTATCTGGCAATTGGGAAAATCAAAGTTCATACTAAACTTTCATCTTCACATCACAAGCATTTCACTTTCTACATCGCTGCTTATCTCACGACACTCAGATATGAACTACACAAGGAATAATAATAGAGAAAATAAGACAACATAGGTTGATAGACTACTGCATCTACCTCTCCTATTCAAAAATATGCCATAGTTACATAATGATCCACCTGAACATACATGCGAACATAATTGAATCCTAGAAGTGCTATGAAAAGCTACGACCTTCCATTTTCAAGTTTCCAAAAATCATCAAAATTGACAAATGTCCAAAATAGACAAAAGACCATACATATTACTAAAATGACTTCTTCTAAGGTCTAGCCTAAACACCAAGGAGCAACAACACAGCTACTTGCGACAAGCCGGCCTCTCCACCGATGAGCTCAGGAATTTGGAAACAGTGGGAGCTCAAATCCTGACCCTTCGAGTTCTCTTTCCTCTACCCACAAGCCTGGGATTGAGTCTTACCCCTAGAGGTAGTGGAAAGGATCATTGTTTGGGCACGAACCAATGGGTTGAGGAACGAGCATTGTAATCACACAATGGAGGTGGGAACCCGTGAATTACTGGCATGATAAGGTCTATTAGGTTTTCAAAAATGTCCGAGGTTACGAGGTGCAGCCAAAGTGGCAGAGGAGGATTTGGGATACCAACTTTGATGCATGGAAGACCTTCTACAACACACTACCAGAGGAGGGCAATGATCCTATCTACATGCCCTACCCTTGCAGGCATGAAGTGGATTACAATAGGGGGTGCATTGTAGGTATGACTTCCCAAAGATCTAAAATGTCAATGCAACAACTCTCGAGGAATGCATGACCTTTAAAGCGGAGGACTTGCACCCATCCACCAACTGCTTCCTCGAGATTTCTCTTCATGCCCGAACCAAGCCTTCATAATTACTTGTAAATACCTTAGGACCATTAGGTTTTTGCTTAATCAAAAGCTAGCAGGCTGAGGAAGCCCACCTTTCCCCACTCTTTTTTGACATTAACCTAGGAATAGATAGCTCCGCTATGGTTAGGCTCATGGTGAGGGCAACCCTACTTCCCTCTTTTTGTATGAGGATCCTTGAGGACATGAGTGATAGCCACTTTACGAGGTGCAATCATCCTTTCTTATCAACCACACCTCTTAATGCAAAGACTAGCATCAAGGAATACATGCAGAGCTATGCCTTTTTGACTAAGTCCCTAAGACCACCTCACGAATCGTCCGAGGAAGATTAGGCTAGAGCCTAAGAGCACCCCTTGCATCAAAATGCTGGCTATAATCATCTACTCCAAAAAAAAAAGACAAAGAAAGGAAAAGTGGAAATAGTGGACCCCCCAAAAACATCTTGAGTGCCACGATCATTGCACCTAGGGTTTCCTTACCTAGCCCCGTCCCCCCTGCACATGCTTAGGGCACATCAAGGGAAATACATTCTCCCAGACTTGTCTCCCTAAGCAATGCACTACACATACAATAATGCACGAACTGGGTCCTCAAGTGTGGGACACCACCGAGGGCGACGGACCCATCTCCCAATTCCACAAGCACGTGCACCACACACTACATAGTAAGGCAGAGACACCCCCATGTAGTGCACCTTCTTTTCTTTTCAAGTACAAACAAAGGCCTCAACCATTGACTTCGGCGGCCTCATCATCCATGCAATACGCCCTCAGCCCCCACCACCTTAATCAGGTGATCTGTTTCTTCCCAAGCCCAATTCCTCTTCAGCCCCATCATCATCGACTCACACGTTTGCCCTTTCTCATCGAACCTTCGTCAACTCCAAACCACATTGTCTTGAAACCAACACCCACTTACGAATGGGGCTATCTTATGTGACAATGTCACCATGCAAGTGCAACAAATCAGGGGAAACATATCGCAATAGCCCTAGTCAAAAAGTGAATGAAGAACCTCATTTTGAACAGTGCAAGAGAAGGCAACTGTGGAGGGCCAGGGGAGGGATCCGTCCAACACAATATTCAATTTTAAAGATGGATCTGCCCACCAACCTCTCTTCACACAAGGATTTGTCCAATACCATATTCATTTTCAAGGACAAATTCCCTCATGGCTAGCAACCAAGGAGGACCCACTCAGCTCTAATTTTAGTCAAGGGTACATCCACCCATGGCCAACCTTAAGAATGGGGTTTACCTTAACACCATCATCAATTTCAAAGGCAAACCTCCACCACAACTAGCTCCCCGAAGGGACTCACTCCAACACCATCTTTAATTCCAAAAATAAATCCCTCCAACACATCCTCAACCAGGGCTTGTGTACAAACTCAAAAAGCCACACGGCTACCCCTTCACCACCATCCAACTCACCACCTAGCAGTGCCATGGGACTAGCACTCGGCTAGGATGGGGGTAATGTTTACTGCAGAACAAGAAAGTGGAAAAAGAGGCATCAAGAGGAAAAGTGCAAGGTGAAGAAAAGAAAAAGGTGCCTCACAAGAGAATGGACCTGAAAAAAATCTAAAATCATGGGAAAAACCACCAGGAGTCCGAGGCACAACCATGAAAGCTACAAAAAAGTCAAAAGCAAGAAGGCGCACCTTTAAATATAAAGGCGTAACGTAAATCTTTGTAAAAGAGCACCATGATCCCTCCTGTGCAATTTGTAACCATGGACGGGTAGTAGGACTAAGCTAGGAAGTTAGGGCAAGGGAAAAAGGGTCCAATGGCCATGTACAAAGGGGATGACCGCCCAAGGGAAAGAGGGCATGTATATAAGCCAAAAAGTTAATGGAAACTCTCATTTTTGTGTGTGGCAAAAAGCTTCTTCTTCTTCTTGCCTTCTTGCGTGTGCTTGACTGAGGGAGTGAGTGAGTGTGTGAGAGTGAGGGATCGAGGAGAAGAAGCTCCACATCTCCTCTCTCCATCTTCTTCTCTTCTTTCCTATTCTCTTGTCTCATGCGGCTATGGAGGATGGAGCTTGATGGAGAGGGATTGAGATTTCTCGAGCTTGCATCGAGGATCGTGGAGCTACCAATGTGCAAGAAAGAGGAGGGTACTCGATTGAGCATCAAGCTAAGCTCACTACACCCAATAGGTAGGGAGAGTGCGTCGGCTATGTGAGAGGTAGGCCGCTCGGCTTGGAATGCTTGAACAATGAGCGGTCCGTAGGTAGGTCTTGGGGTCTCGGGGGTTGAGCGAGAGACCTCCCTTCTACGGACCGCTTATTGGTCAAGCATTTCAAGCCGAGCAGCCATGGTTACCTCTCACAATGCCAACGCGGTCTCCCTGCCTATAGGATGTAGTGAGCTTACCTTCATGCTCGATCGAGTACCCTCCTCTTTCTTGCACACCGGTAGCTCCATGATCCTTGATGCAAACTCGAGCAACCTCAATCCCTCTCCATCAAGCTCCATCCTCCATAGCCATGCGAGACAAGAGAAGAGAAAAGAAGAGAAGAAGAAAAAGAGAGGATATGGAGAGCTTCTTCTCCTCGATTCCTCACTCACTTACACACACTCACTCACTCCCTCACTCAAGCACATGCAAGAAGGCAAGAAGAAGAGAAGAAGAAGAATAAGCTTTTTGCCACACACAAGAATGAGAGTTTCCATTAACTTTTTGGCTTATATACATGCTCTCTTTCCCTTGGGCGGTCATCCCCTTTGTACATGACCGGCATGGTCCTTTTTCCCTTGCCCTAACTTCCTAGCTTAATCCTACCGCCCGTCCATGGTTACAAATTGCACAGGAGGGAGCTTGGCACTCTTTTACAAAGATTTTGGCCACGCCTTTATATTTAAAGGTTTGCCTTCTTGCTTTTGACTTTTTTGCAGCTTCCATGGTTGCGCCTCGGACTCTCGGTGGTTGTTCCCATGCTTTTATATCTTTTCGAGGCCCGTTCTCTTATGAGTGTAATGTGCCCCTATCGACTATCCAAGTACATTTTAGGGGTCCATCGAGAAACGAATCTAAGCATCACTGCCCGGCACTCCCATGGAATGTTCTGGGGTTTTGTTGCCTAGGGTTTCTCGAGTCCGCCTTACAACGGAATGTTCGCGGCCGAACCCACTAGGATTGACCTGAAATCTGGGTTCCTAGTTGTCAAGGTCTCCTAACAGCATTCTAGTGTCGGGTTTTGGACATCTTACTTTACGCAAAGATACCCAATCCGAAGTAGATCCATACTGACTTGGTTCAAAGAGAATGGGAAATGAGAGGGATGCGTCGCTCAACCTCTTTATCCGTAGGGCATAGTCCCATTCTGGTCCCCTAAAACGGCATGAATCGGGTTCTAACTTAACAATACCGAAAGTCATCATCGGTAAAGCCTTGTGAGAAGCCTCCCAGTTCTCTAGGACCACCCAGCCGTAGGACAGACCCGTCCGAGATTCCGCCCACTCGCTTCCCTTGATAGCTTTAGTTTTCTAATTAGGTCCTATCACATTTACGTGCAACATTTAAAATCAGCTTCATTAATTAAGCCTTTTAGGAAACGTGGTTCGTTTGCATAATTTACAGCACAGACACGAAAACTAAATAAGCAGTCCTTTTGACAAACAAGTTCCTTAACTTATCTTCAAGTTAATCTTTGTCTCCTGCCCATACAGGAGAATTATGTATCCCTTCTATCCAACAGAAGTACTTGGTCCAAATCACATGGCACCAAAATTTCCATCTTTTATCTAGAATAGGATCTTCCAACACCTCTAGAAGTTGGGCTCACGGGGATCTCAAACTCTATTCTGGACAGGCAAGGGGTGACCAGAGCTCCATCTAACCCACAAGTGGTCTAGGAGTGAGATACCATTTTGGCTAAGGCATATGCTAAAGGTTCAAATACTATACATGACATAAGTCCTATCATTCCAATGCAAATTAATTAATCTAGCAAGAGCATTTATGCCTCTTCTCTAAGTGACATTTATCTTTTAGCATTTCCCTATTATACAACATTTTATCTTGGCTTTATCTTCCTTTCTCCTCAGGCAAGGAGTCGCATGTCATCGATGTAAAGTTCACATAATCTCTCCCATGTATGTATTGTCTATATGCATTTGCAAACCTTAAACAATATTATCCTTGGTAAAGATTAATCAAAGACTCATCGATGTTCAATACTTTAGAGTCCCATATGCTGCTTATGCTATGCATGGATTCATCGCATAGCAACTAGGCGCAATTTAACTCCCCTTGATACAAGCACTTCACAAACTTCATATTTGAACATTTGAGATACGATTTATCCTTTTCAATGACATATTCTAGCACAACAAAGTATGGAGCCTAATGTATCTCATGCGAGAATCAAAGCAAGCACCTATCAATTTAGAAATACATTACTTACGACCGGAATCGTAGTTGGATTGACAGTGATGCCTTTGCCCGAAGCTTCATTGCTGGTTGTAGGATTGCCATCCGCACGCGACATTCTTCGCTTGGAGGCCATCGTCCGCAAGTAGACTCAAGAGATTAAGAAGGAAAAATAGATTTGAGATGGGAGAGTGTAAGAGAAGATGGTTAAGTCGAGGATCGAGATAGAGGGAATTGTGCAGCCTCTCAGGGTAACTCTTCTCTCTCTCTCTCTCTCTCTCTCTCTCTCTCTCTCTCTCTCTCTCTCTCTCTCTCTCTCTCTCTCTCTCTCTCTCAATCTCTTGGCAGGGGTATCCTTCTCTCTACCTCTCGCTCGCAGCCCCTCGGGGTCTCCTTATGCTCCCTTGTACCTCCCCATGCCTCATATTTATAATGAATTAGAGAGGAGGGGATAAGACTGAGAACAAGAGTGGAGGGGCTCTTGGAAGACTCAGTGATCTGATGCTCAGATCATAAATCTGATGGTTGCATTGGCTCCAAAAGGGGGGTAAAACTCCAAGTCACTTAATAGGAAAGCTTTCAGAACACTCCTTCTTCCTCTCCCTGTTCGAAGTGCTATCTACTGCTTGTACTGCCTATAGACAGTGATCGCAGCGCGCTCGATTTCGCCAGTCACTTTTCTTTATTTTTCTTTTTATAAAATCTCCAAAACTAACTAAAGCATCACTTGTCTTTTCTTTTAAATGACTTTCAGTTCTATCTTTTTAGGATAATATCTAAAATATACTAGTTTTTTTTAAACCCAAAAATCTAATATTTTTGGACCATCCAAACTATACACATTAATACTAGTGATTAATATGGCTCATAAGTCTTGTTTACATTGTACTTTTCATGAAGGGTGGCTATGGTACTTATCAATCCGAGAAAAATATCGGATTATGACTCTTGGTTTATTTTAAAATATATTTTAATTAAATAAAAAATATTAATTATTAATGTTAGTTAGTTTTTACCTTAGTTAGTCTTTAGTTAGTAATCTTACTAACTTATTAACTGACTAACTAACTTTTGAACTAGCCAACTAACTTTTATTGTGTGGAAATATTACAGTGAGGCACCTTTTCCTTTTTTCCACCTTGCACATTTCCTCTTGATGCCTTCTTTTCCGCTTTCTTTGTTCTGCCAATAAACAAGTGATAAAGCTTTCACATTCAAAGGAGTCTCACAAATTATAAAAAACCTCAAGAAGTTCTCCATTGTTTAGATTCATTATCTTCCATAGCACACACCAAGCTAGTAGTGTGGTGCTTGCCTTCAAAAATGATTTACATGGAACATAGTCTTTCATTTAGTATAATTACTTTTCTCTCTCTCCGGTATAATTGATAGCTTTGTATGTGTTCCTAGTAGTGTGGTGCTTGCCTTCAAAAATTAATTACATGGAATAGAGTTTTTCATTTAGTATAATTACTTTTCTCTCTCTCCAGTATAATTGATAGCTTTGTATGTGTTCCTATTTTTTACATACTAAAGCTATACATCTTTTTATGTGGGGAGAAGACCAATATAGACCACATACCTTAGATCTAATTTAAGAGTTACTTTGAAAAAATCAATGTAGGATATTGAGATAAGTAGAAAGAAAAGAGTCAAAGCACATGAAAATGAAACAAATACAAAGAATATATTCAAGTAACCAGCACTCACAAAAAATCTAAAGTACAACAAGTCTATGGTAAACTTATATCAAAAGCCTTAAAGATTGATCAATAGATTGCCTGACTTATTGTCAGTACAAGATCGTTGGGTGGTCGATAGACTTTCAAGTACAAGTGCATACATAGTTGTTCTACTAAGAAAAAGGGTTTGAATAATATAACAAAGACGAATAGCTCATAGTAAATAAATAATATATTTAAAATTTACATTATGAACGTGTACAACAATCGCATGTGCTATTTAAAAAGGGAGACATTGTATTGATGTGGAGAAGGATGATCTTTAAGTGATGCTTATCAAGATGCAACTTCAAGGTGCAAACATCATTGTGGACACTGAGAAGATCATGCTTGCATTTAAGGAGCACATACCTCCCCTATCTAATGAATCAGGAAAGCTTCTAGAGCTTATTCATATTAAAATTGTTTAATTAATTGAGGAGAATGAAGAAGAAGAATCTGATGAGGATGATGATAATAGTGATGATGGAAAAAAGACCAAAGAGAAAGAGCAATACCTTAAAGATGAACAAGCTATGAGTTTAAAAGATAGGCTATTGATGTATTAGATCACTATAGATTTTGTAGATGAATACAATTCATTTTTCTTGAAGTGAACTTCCTCAATCTAGTATATAGTTTTGTATATTGTAGTTAAGTACTCACCAAAATATAGTAGCTCACATTAGTATAGTCAATCTTTTATGATTGAATATTATATTTTTCCATATTTATTCATTAAATATTTTAATACTCAATGTTATGAAAAATCTAAATATCTCTTTAATTTTATAGCATACTAAGTAGTACTCACAAATTTATTAGCACATACTAGGATTTTTAAAAAATTTAGTTTTCATATTTGTTCATACAAGATTGTTATGCTTAATGCTTTGTGGATATTCATTTTTTTTAAATTTAAAATTTTACTAATGAAAAATTATATTGAAGATATATTTATGAAATGATCGCATGTTAATGGATTTTTAATTGTTGATAGAAGATATGAATTAGTTGATGATTATACACTTTGGCAAATAACTATAAGAATATATTTCTTGTTAATTAAGAATCAATTTTTATCAATTAAATTTTATAGGTCTCAAGATACTTATCATATATCATGTCTAAATGATTACTAAGTTTTGGAAAAAATGAATTTATTCTATATAAACTTTGTGATATTAAAGTACTAGCTTGTGTGGAAAAAGTAAGATCTAAAATTTTAAACAAAATCCTTTCATAGTAGTAGGTTGTATAAAAAATGCATAGACTTGAAATTTTTAGAAAGCCATATATTATTTTGTACCCAATTTTTAAAAAGAAATCATATCCTTAAGTTTTTTAAGAGAATTTTCTTAGGAGAAACATGCAACTTACCCAAAAGGTTTGCAACTATGTCATTTGTAATAGAAAGAATTTGATCTCATTTGAAGAAGCAAAAGAGATTATTGATTGGATGGATGTAGGATGAGGATGCTTCTATATTCAAGATGGCATATGGGATTTGATTGATGTGGCTAATAGCAAAAGGGCCATTGATATCTAGTGCATTTATAAATTGAAGAGATAACATGGATCATTACAAGGTTCAAATTATTGTAAAGGATTATGCTCAATAGAAGGGAATTGAATATGATAAGACCTTTGCACCTACCCACAAGATTTGGTGTCTTCTCATACTGGTTGCACATTATAACTATAGATTAATTGGACATTATGATTGCTTTCCTCAAAGGTCACTTATGCAACATAGTATGTATTTTGTGGCCTCTTGATTTTGTTGTGAAGGGACGTGAGTCAAATTTTGGCACATTGAAGAAGGCTCTTCATGATTTTAAATGGGCCCTCCAAGGTTGGCATTAGAGGATAAAGTTGCACTTTCTAGCTTATGTTTTTTGCAACTAATTGATCAAGAGTTCATTCTATGTAGAGAAAATGAAGGAACTCTATTAATCATCAATTTTGTATTGTGATTTGGTGCTTTTACTAGCTAGATGAGTCTATGCTTTCAACCTTTAAAGTTCATTTACACTCTACTTACTAGATGTTAGATTGGGGGATGTTGCACTATTACTTGAGCATTTAGTTTAAGTAGCTAGAGGAAAGTATTGTTATGCACAAATAAAGCACATTTGGAACTTGCTAAAAGAATTATATTTTGATGCATGTAAGCCATGGCTACTTACAAAAGATGCCTTGTGTCTTAGTCTTAAAGACCCAAGTAATCTAATTTATGCATCCTTATATCAACAAGCTATTGTATGTCTTCTTTATGTCTCTCATGCTAGGCTTGATGTGCAATTTGTAGCACCACATCAAGTAGATTTATGCATAGCACAAGCTCAAAGCATTGGCAAGCAGTGTTTTGGATATTTTATTATGATTCTAACTAGGCATGTTGTTATGACATTAGAGTTCCTACTAGTGGGTCTTGCTCTTGCCTTGGTACTTCATGTATGTATTGGCCAACCAAAAAGCAACCTACTTATAGATATGAAGCTAAGTACATAAATATTAGCCTTCACAATTGTCATTTAGTGTGTGTGGCTTAGATTATTTGTTACCAACTTGGGCATCTCTTGCTATGATCTACAATGATAGTTAGAGTTCTTTGGAAGTTGCAAAGAATCCAAAGTTCCATACTCACAAAATCACATTGAGCCATATTACTATTTTTTACCAAAGTGACTTATAGCAACCAAGTGAGATTAGCTAGGTGTATGTGGCTACACAAGACAACTTGACAAATATTTAGTGAGCGCCCTCTCTAGTGATAGACATTTTGTGAACACCCTCTCTAGTGAGAAGTTTGAAAATGTTTGTAAAGATTTGAAGATCTTGCCCTCCCAAATAAATCTATCATACTTTTACACTTGCTCACATAATCACTCCCAATGGGGTTTGTAGCATATGTTATGGTTGTAATATGTTTACTTACCTACTTTAACTACAAGATTTTATTTCCTCTCTAACCTGTTTTTTTCTCTCAACCTTGTATGCACCCTACCCTTGTTCTTTTAGGGTTGTGTATTTATCTATGTTTTATACATTTTTCATTATCTTTGATAATATAGCTATGAGAACTCTTGCTCCTCCATTGTTGCTTATGCTATTACTTACCCCTTTTGCTATTGTGAGATTTGGCTTGAGCTTCAATTGTTCCTCCATCATTTCTTGTGCTATTGTTTTTCCTCCTAATATTGTTACTAACACTAGAAATTGTGCCATTGTTTTCCCTCCTAATAATGTTCCATTGTTGCTTATGCTCTTACTTACCCCTTTTTCTATTGTGAGTTTTGTGTTCAGCTTCCATAAATCATTTATTGTGCTATTCTTTTCCCTCCTAATATTGTTACTAACACTAGAATAACAAAAAGAAGCTTAGTAGCACTAGCTTTTATAACTATAAAAGCTATTTCTAACATTTACATTGTAACCAAAATAGCTGGAAAGTGCTTAGAAGTCTTTGTAACTTATTTGTAATGTGACAACTGGGTTATATGTGTATCATTGCACAACCTCCTTTGTAATAAGTTGATGATGTCGTTGTAACTTATTTGGAATGCACCAATTGCTCTATATGTGTATCATTACACAACCTCATATGTAATAATTTGATGATGTTGTACACTTTTCATAACCATATCCTTGTTAAGGATGTGACTTTGCAAAAGTCTATGTGTTTTTCCACTTCAAAAAAAGGAAAAGTTCCTACATTTTCTACAAAGCATCTATCTATGCATGTAAGTTTCCACTTTTTTAAATTCTTGGCATTGCTTTACTACTTAGCTTCATGATTGCTAAACCAAAAAAAACTCTCAAGAAGCCTTATTTTTCTAGGGGTATACCTTTGAATAAACCTGTGTGCAACCTCAAGAAAATGAAACTTCAAAAAATGTATCTTAAAGGTCGATAACTCAACTACCTAAATGAAATGTATGCAACAATATACTTAGTAGGTAGGTTACCAAAGTTGTTATTTTGATTGCCCCACATGTCATTTTACTTTCTTTTGTTGAAATTTTTCCCAAGTATTTAACATGTTCTTCAAAACATGTAACATGATCTTCTTGATCCTTAAGGTAATTATATTTTGTTAGTATTGTTCTTCTATGTCATTTGTTTTGTTGGTTAAGGTTTTTTCTGATTTCTAAGACAAGGTGAGTTGTCCAAGCACATATTGCAATTTTATTTGATGTGATTTGGGTGCTATGATGCAATGAGCTATCTAGAGCTCAAAACATCTACAATTCATTAGAGGACATAATTTCATAATTAATTAGACGACTAAAATAAGAAGTAAAGAGTCACTAAATTAATTTTTTAATAGAAACCTTTTAGGTGATTTTCTAAGACAATCATTGGCTCTTAATCCATAAGCAATCTTTTATGTTTGTTACTTTATTGGGTTTGTCTCTCTCCCTCCTTCTCAGTTTCTATGAATAAGTAAGTAAATAAATAAATATATCGTAGTTTCCATTATAGTCCATAAATATTCAACCTCATTTCATGATTGCCTAAAAGAAGATGCCAATAAGTATGAAGGTAGTTCTTTATGTGAATCATTTCATGCAATTGACATGACATTGTGGAAGTTAATTGGTGGCATAGTAAATTCCCTATATTACTTCTCCTTTTATTTTTATCCGCGTCCCTCTAAGCTCCCCTTCTTTTGCAAATTATTCATCTCTTCTCAAGATAGACAATTGATAGATAGGGGCATTATTGTCAAGCTTGTGAAATAACATGCTACATTTTTTATTTGAAGCTTTAAATACAAGACATACAAGATCTAACAAAACTTTCATGCGATTTCCTAATTAGATCTATGTCCAAACATGGGATTGATAGAACACTAATCTAAACATACTAGAGATCAAATAAAATAAAATTGAATAAATACATCTTGGATGATTAGCCTTGCATTCATATATTTGAGTTATAGTACATAAATGAAATATAGGCTTGGACTTTCTTTGCAAAGCAGTGTTGAATAAGTGGCATATTTATTGTCTAATTAAGTAATATTGACGCACTTGGCTTTATTTTGCCACTTTTTGGGAGATATTCGTAGTTTCTTTGTAATGAAAGAAGCTGAGGGGAGAGAAAAAGCGAGCTGAGGAGAGAGAAAGAGAACAAGAAGAAGAAGGAAGAAGACTAGAAGAGGAGAGAGAAAGAGAAGAAAGAGGAGAGAAAGGAGAAGGAAGCCATGGAAGCTGGAGATGAAGGTGTAGAGTGTGATCTTGATAATAACTGGTTGCCCTAATCTGAGGCTCTTACACCTTAAATACCCTAGTCAGTGTGACGGGGTGTCTAAACCCTAGTCGATGTGTATCCCGCTTGTTACAATCTATCCCCACTCAAAAGGTTTTTTCCCTTAAAAAAAGGAGAAACAGAGGGGAGTGATGGGTGGGCTGAGGGAGGGTTTCTGAGTACTACTCAGAGCCCTTTGACAATGAAGAATAGGTGTGGAGAGACTAGGGACAGCATGCAGTCCTGGACCGGTCGGCTGAAGTAAATTGGTCATAACTTTTGATAGGTAGCTCCAAATGGGGCGTACTATATGTCGAAATGGAGCTTATGATGAGTACTTTCAGCCTATGTAGAATGCACATGCATTGGATTTGAGTAAGTACAAAACTGTTCTAAAATAGTGTGCAGTCTGCGGGCGGGAAGTGGGCAATTTGGGTCATGACCGGCTAGTCTTCCAACCGTTGGGGTTCACGGAGGTGGGGAAATTCATCAAGGATGGTTGCTGGGCACCAAGAGGCTTCTTCCAAGTGTAGACCTTGCCATTTGATGAGGTATTCTTTGATGGATCGGGATCATAAGTGCTTATCTCGCTGCCCAATGATTACTTCAGGAACATATTGAGTGATACCCTCTTCATCGATGGGGGGAAGTTCTTCCACATAGTCCACTGAGGAGCCTACAAAGGGTTTCAGTTGACTGACATGAAACACATTGTGGATTTTGCTGGTAGGGGGAAGTTCCAAGTGGTAGGCCAAGTCATCAACTCTCTTCACGATGCGGTATGGGCCATAGAAGCGGTGGGCTAGCTTGTTACTGTTGCCCTCTTTGAGAGTGGAGTAGCGGGACTTAGGCACTTTCAAAAGGACCAATTCCCCTTCTTGGAATTCTAAATGCCTGCATCTTTCATCACCATAGAGTTTCATGTGTGTTTGGGCCTTCTAAAGATTCATTTTGCATTGCTGAAGTAAAGCTTGCATGCGATCCAATTCAGCTTGACTCTGAGGATTGATCTTATCAGTAAACAAGACTATAGGAAGGGGAACCTTATACCCATATAAGGCCTCAAAAGGGGAAACTCCAATGCTAGAGTGTGTGGAGTTATTATATGCAAACTCAGCCAAGTGAAGCCACGTATCCCAATTGTGTTGTACATCATGGCAAAAGTGCCTCAAGTATGTCTCAAGCCATTTGTTTACTCTCTCAATTTGGCCATCAATCTGAGGGTGGTATGCAGTGGATGGGGCAAGCTTGGTCCCCATGGAGGTGAAAACTGTATGCCAGAAGTTGCTCATAAACTTTTCATCCTGATCATGGACTATGACTTGTGGTAGGCCATGCAACTTGAAGACATTTTCCATGAACTGAGTGGCCACCTCAGAGACAGTATATTGGACCTTCGTGGGGATAAAGTGGGCAGCTTTGGTGAGGCGATCAACTACCACATAGATACTGTTCCACCCTTTCTTCGTCAAGGGAAGGCCGGTGATAAAGTCCATTGTGAAGTGAGTCCATTTCGGTCAGGGATGGGGAGAGGTTGCAAGAGGCCAGCGGGCCTGAGCATACTATCCTTGTTCTGTTGGCATGGAACACATTTGGCCACAAAGTCCTTGACATCCCTCCATAAGCCTTTCCAATGAAAACTCTTGGCAATCCTATCATATGTTTTGAAAACACCTAAGTGATCGGCAGTGGGGCAAGAATGCATTTCGACCATGATCTTCTGCGTGAAGGGGGAAGTGTGCAAGATGACAATCTTGCCATGGGACCAAATAAGGCCATGCTTGAGCTGATACTGGGAGTTTTCAGCCATAACCCCATGTTGTAATTTCTGAAATATGTGGCTGAAATGGTCATCTAACAAGTAAGCCTCCTGGAGCTCTTCAACCCAATCACTATGCAATTCTGAGATAGATGACACTTTGCATGCCCACATTCGAGATATCCTTGCCCCGCATGTGTGAAATGTCAAAGTCATAGTTCTGTAAGGTTTCCACCCATCGCCTTTGCTTAGGAGTCAAAGTAGACTGAGTCAAGTATTGGAGGACTCGGTGATCACTTTTCACTTGGAAGCAGCTGCCATACAAATAGTTGTGCCATTTCTTGATGGCATGGAGGATGGCCAACATCTCTTGGTCGTATACATTCATTTGCATTTCCTTCTCATCAAGCTTGCGGCTTTCAAATGCAATCACACCATGCTCTTGCAACAATACTGCACCAATACCTCGGACACTGGCATCACAATGAATGGTAAAGAGCTTAGAGAAGTCAGGGCAAACAAGGATGGGGGCTGAAGTAAGCATGTCCTTTAACTGTTTGAAGCTATGATCTGCCGTGGCATCCCAAAAGAATGAATATTTTTTCAAGCGATCAGTCAAAGGTGCTGCAATGGTGGCATAGTGCTTAATGAAGCATTTGTAGAATGAGGAGAGACCAAGGAAGCCACGCAAGGAGGTGGTGGTGAAAGGAGTGGGCCAATCCTTAACACATTGCACCTTTTTGGGGTCAGCCTGTATACCATTTTTGCTTATAATGTGTCCCAAGTACTCCACAGATGTTTGCATGAATATACATTTGCTCTCCTTAGCAAAGAGTCGATGCTCTCTCAATATGTCAAACACCCTTTGAACGTGTGTCAAGTGCTCCATAGATGACTTGCTGTAAATGAGGATATCATCAAAGAAAACAAGCATGAACTTGAACAAAAAGGGCTGTAGGATTTTGTTCATGAGGCTTTGAAAGGTGGCAGGGGCATTAGTCTACCCAAAAGGGCATCACAAGAAAATGGTAAAGTCCACGATCAGTCCGGAAGGCCGTTTTGACCTCATCCCCTGCCCGCATATGAATCTAAAGGTAGCCAAAGCGCAAGTCAATCTTAGTGAAAAAGCATGCCCCTTTTAAATCATCCAGCAAATCATCAATCCGTGGGATGGGGTAGCGGTTCTTCACTGTAATCTTGTTCAAATATATGTAGTCAATACACATGCGAAAGGAGCCATCTTTCTTTTTTACTAAGAGGACAGGAGATGCATAGGGGGAAGAACTCGGCTCGATGAAACCCATCTTCAACAACTCCTTGATTTGCTTTGCAACCTCTTCACACTCACACTTGGAGAGTCTATAGGGGGGTTTGTTCACTGGCTTCGAATGGGGCTCTAGGTCAAGTGGGTGGTCCACTTGTCTCTTGGGAGGGAGGGATGTAGGCATCTGAAATAAGTCATTGTATTCCTCAAGCAAGGCCTACAAGGCAGAGTCATATGATACTATGGAGGGCTGATCAGAATTGTCCTTATTTAATTGCAAAACAAAGATCTGTGAGCATTTTTTAAACTCCCATTTGAGTTGCTTTGCTGTAATGAGCTGAAAATCAGCATGATCTTGAGCTCCCTCTAGGTGGATAGGCTATCCATGCATCATAAACTCCATGTAAAGTTGAGAGAATTCCATAGCAATTTTTCCCAATTGTTTCAGCCAATCACAGCCCAAGACAACATCAATGGGGCCCATATCGAGGGCAATCAGATCAACCAGTGCCACATAATTTTCAGCCAAGCATAAGGGAATTGCAGAACATACATGTGTGCTAATTTCTTCTTCTCCGTTTGCTACTTGGACCTTTAAGGGGTGGTATAATGCCATAGGAATACATTTCAACCGATCAATGGATGATTTATTGACAAAACTGTGCATGCTTCTACTATCCACAAGGATACAAACATGCTTCCCATTGATACTGCCTTGAATGCGAAGGGTACTGGGGCTATGCGAACCTGTCCAAGAATCCAAGGAGATCGAGCAAAGGGAAGTGGGAGGTGGGTGGGATGTTAAATCAAGTATCTGTGAGGGCACACTGCCCGGGTCAAAGGGAAACCCATCCTCCAGGTCATAGAATTGCTCATGATCAACATCCTCAGTGGGCTCAGTCTGGTCAATGGCCATGTCATCCTCCTCATTGTGCCAATCTTCCATGACATACATGCTATGAACTTTGACCTTGGCTGACTTGTAGGGGCATTTGGATGCATGATCAGCAATGTACTTATCTCCACATTTAAAGCATAGGCCCTTTTCTTTCCGTTCTTTAACAACATTTGGGGAGATGAACCGTTGACTACTGGATCCATGGGAAGGTGATGCAGTGGACTATTTATTTTCAAAATACCAATTCTCAGCCATAGAGCCCGATGCTGTCCCAAAAGTGCCCGTTTTTCTTTCAGCATGGAAGGCGGGGTAAGTGGGTATTTTGGGGCTGTTATTAGGCATAGAAGAGCCTCGAAAACCGCCTCCGTATGGGGCTGATCGTGAAGGGATGCGGGGAGGTCCAACACCTTGCTGAAAATGCTCATTCTTACGGTACTTTCTTGCATATCTCTCAGCCAGTTCGATTGCATCAAACAATATAGTGGGTTTTTGGGCCATGACATCAGCTGATAGACTCGGTTCCAACCCATAGATGTACTTGTGCAATTTAGCATCGTCACTGATGCTTTCCACATACATGGTTAAGTTCATGAATTGATTGGTGTAGTCACGTACAGTGAGGTTACGTTGGTCAAGAGTGTACCATCTTCTTGCTAACCGTTCCTTTTCCAAAGGGGACACAAAAACTTGGACCATATGCATTTTGAAATCTTCCCAATCAATAAACTGCTGATTCTCCCGATTGATATAGTGCCACCAAGTGTGGGCAAAGCCTTCCAAGTGGAGAGAAGCAAAAAGTATTTTCTGCTCATCAGTGCGGGGGTAGATGTTGAAGTAGGACTCCAACTTGGACGTCCATTCTTCCAGGTCAGATGGTGAGGGAGATTGCCCATTATACTTCGTGAGAATGACCTTGTCACGCAAATCATAGGGGCCATGCTGCCCATGAAATCCTTGTTGTCCATGCATCCCGTGGTGGCCATACATGCCCTGCTGTCCATACATCCCTTGTGGTGCATTTAGCCCGTGTTGTCCATTATAGCCATGGTGTCCATGATTGCCAGGCTGGCCATTTGTACCATATTGTCCTTGATGGGGTTGATTCATATGTGGTGCATGGGGGATCCTAGGTAGAGCGGGTGAAATTCGACCCAAGGTAGGGGAAGGCCTCAAGTGAATGTTGCCGGCATGGTGGACAGAGGAATTCAATAGGGGCTCATCATGCATGTGAGAGGGTTCCCCGACACCTCATAAGTAGAAGAGGAAATTCCCTTAGCGCCAAGTATACCCTATGGTCCATGCAATGGTTCCTGATGTGGAAGGCGTCTAGAGTCATTGGTCTTCTCTTGGGATGAAGCGGTCACTAACTGAGCAAAAAGAGCAGTGAGCTGTTCCAAGGTCTGTTGGGTCTTTGAGTTTGAGATGGCCATGTGCTCGATCGCTTCATCAAACTTAGACATCATCTGGTGGTGGTTGGTGATCATATCATTGTGGCGTTCCATATGACGGAGCTCATGTTGACAGAGGATGTGATTAAGAAGGGTATACGAGTCCGTTTCAGGTATGTACTCTTGTATATCACCATGGTAATCTTGCACTGAGCTTGGTTCCTCATTCATGGAGGTCCAGGAGTCTCTAATCTCCCTTTGGAGTTCCTCTTGGGCCTTGCTTTTGCCTTTCTGACCAGCCATCTAGATGCAGTCCACAGGACCTGTTGTCAATAAAAAGGGCGTAACTCTTAGTAGGAAACTCCGATCGCTGAGGTTTTGGGCTCAAGTTGGAGGGGACAATGGCATCTTTGAGATGATATATTAACCTTTATGACAAAAAATGATCAGAATTTTCTGTAGGGGTTTTACAGAGGCTATCCTGGAGCAGACTGCAACCTGTCCACAGTGACCCTAGTGCACAAAAATGGGCATAACTTCCACACCATAACTCCGATTGGGGAGATTTTTTATTCAAACCGGAGGAGACAAAGCCCTCTTCGAGATGAGCTATAGGGTTTACCCCCAGATTCAGGACAGAATTTTCTACAATTGGATCTTTGTGACAGTCCTGCAGGACTGTGACCAAAAAAATTATCTATCCCTTAGTACCAATATCTGACATGGATAGAGCATAGATCAAGGGGCCTGATCTAACATCTCAATAGCATCTTGAGCATACTGAACATAATCTGGAGCATCATTTCATACCCATCAACTCTGCCATTCATGCATAAGTGCATTCACTGCCATACATCTCCATTGACAGCATATACCTCAAGTGGTATACATGGGTGCCATTATCATTGCAGGGTATTCAAGAGGGATCATTGGGTAGGGAAGTGGGGCTTATGGAAGTACCTGCACTTGCAAACAAGTATTGGGCTCTAGATTACTGAGAGGTGGGCAAAGTTCCCCCCGAGCCAGGTTGTGCACCCCTTCAAGGTCTTAAATAGTAAGGGAGGGTCACCTCTCTTTTGTCTTACCACCTCACCTGGCATCGGCCTTTTTCCTCAGTCAGAGTATACATGGCAAAAATTTTTAATTAGCAATCAGCATGAGATGCATTGAAAAGGAGACATTGGGCCTTTTCATGAGATGCAAGGAATGGGGAGGGTTGGGGTAGGGGTTGCCTTGGCAGTCCAGTGACTCACTGGCTGCTACTTACCCAATTTACAATGGCTAATATTCTTCCAAGTTCAAAAGACAAAGTAGGGATTAATGTCACTCATTACAATGAAATCCGGGGAAGAGGTATGATGCTTATATGCAATCTTGAATCTCTCCAACAATGGATTAAGCTTAGCAAGTGGCTAAATTGAGAGATTAAGATCAGAGTGGCATACCTCTTTAATGCTTGTGATAAGCTCGAATCGTTATGATGCCGCTTGCTCCATTGATGAAGTCCGGTTGTTGGTTGGGCATTCGTGAAAGAGTGCTTCAGCCTTCGAGTGCTCTTGCTGATGAAAAGGGTTCCCAAGCTTATCCCCAAGCTTGAGCTTCAAGGACGGGAAGCTTCAAGTGAAGCTTTCATGGCTGCCCACAAAACTCCCATGCATGCTGAGCTCAATGGCTTCATCCGGGCAAGAAGAATCATTCATGGGCTGAAGGGGTTGTGGGGTTCAGCTCTCCAGGTTAGAGGAAGCTTCAGTTAGGAGAATCCATGGTTGCCCCAAACTGTTCCAAACAGTCCAACTGTTGTCCAATGTGTGGATTCAGGGCCTGGAATGGTAGAGGGGAGCAGGGAAGGAGGGTTGGGGCAGAGGGGGGAGGCAGGAGGAGTAGGGAACAGCAGCGCAAAATGCGACACAAATTGCCGGCTATTCCCTGGGGTCTCTCCTGGCCTATGACCCTTGTCAAGGGTAGTGCCTGTGATCAGGGGCGAGTGGGGAAGGCTCTTGAGGCTTCAATCTTGCCCTCTCATGGATGCTCTAGGGAAAAAGATGAGTTCTCTCTGTTGTGTGGCTATGGAAACTTGCCTGGGAGGAGAGAGAAAGGGGCTAGAGCAAAAGTAACTCGGGTTTTGCCCTTTACCTCCAGATATGTCTGAATCTCCAGCCATAGCTCCTGCTTGCTCCAAAAAGCTGGAGTTAACTGCAGTCCTTCTTGCTGTACCTGTACCTGTAAGCTGAGTAACTAGGGTTTTTGGGATTTGAAAAGGGAGAAAGGGGAAAGAGGAAAAGGACCAAAGCTTGAAGCTCTGATACCACTTGTAATGAAAGAAGATGAGGGGAGAGAGAAAGAGAGCTGAGGAGAGAGAAAGAGAACAAGAAGAAGAAGGAAGAAGATTAGAAGAGGAGAGAGAAAGAGAAGAAAGAGGAGAGAAAGGAGAAGGAAGCCATGGAAGCTGAAGATGAAGGTGTAGAGTGTGATCTTGATAATAACTGCTTGCCCTAATCTGGGGCTCTTACACCTTAAATACCCCGGTCAGTGTGACGGGGTGTCTAAACCCTAGTCGGTGTGTATCCCACTTGTTACATTCTTGGTTGATGGCATCCTTCTTTGTTTTGTTGTACCTATCAATGTTAGTTTGGAGAACTAGAGTGCTTGTACTATTTGCAATCATGATCGCTTGCTTTAGGTAGAACATAAATAGAAGGTACAATTTGTACATTGTTTGTAAGAACATTTTTAAGAAATGCATATTGATGTAATTGTGCCATCATATTGCCCATAACAAATGGGAAAGAGGAAGGGAATCACTAATAATTTAAAGTAATTTGTATTTAAATTCAAAACTATTACTAGGTAGGGCATTGCACTTGAATATTGCGGTCTGATTTTTTGGAGCATGTTGTAGTCTCATACTTGTATTGAGCAAGACTCACGAGTGTCAATTTTGGTAAAGGCATGTAGTATTGATGGCTTTGCAGGTTTTCTATGATAGAATGGTTTGTTTACATCTCTAGTTCATTCACGATCACAAAAGTCCGCACTTTGTCATGATGTTGAATAATTTCCATGGGTGCCTACAAAGAAAGGTATTCAACTTTTAAATTGATAGATAACCTTTTAGGAACCAACTCAATCTATGAGACTACCCATTTATAATTGTAATTGTGGGAGTGTGCAATAGAAATGAATAAGAACATAGAGCAAATAGAGAAGATGGGGGACTAGAAGAATGTAGTGAAACTAAAGGAACAAAATTGATTGAACCAAAGGTACATGGTTGCAATAGTCAGCCCCTACATGTAACATAGAGAATTAGTGAGGGTGCTAGATGAAGACATGAGAATGAAGACAGAATGATGAGGCAGCTAGCATGATTGAGTGATTGTGGAGAGTAGGGGATAGCAAATAAATAGACAAAAGTGATGCAATTGGTCAACTTGATTAGGTTGAGCTACACTAATTAGGTCGAACCTACATAAAATGCCACCCATGCCATAAATGAGGTAATAAATTCTACTTATGCTTGAGAAAATATCAGCTTATCCCATGGCAATAGATGCTTACTATGAATGAATAAAAACAAGTTGCCTAATGAGAAATGCAGGGAAGGGCCTGCACCAAAAGTTTCTCGAACAAATGAATTGATGGACAAAGACATTGTTAGAGCTCCTCGTGTGCTTGTTTGACTTAAACTGAGGCTCACATACAAGTGATGACTAATAAGACACACATTACTACTAACACTTTGACTTAGATCCTCAATGTGGTAGAAGATCAAAGGAGATAGATTGGATCCAAGGGTGGTAGGTAGAGTGCCATTGGCTGATAAAGCCCATTGATGAAGAATGTTGGCCAAGGAGTATGACCTCCTTTCCAAATGAAATCTTAATGCAATATGAGTCCACCATAGGCCAATATGAGTGGAGAGGCCTCAAATAGATCACTTTGGCAATGCCTAGTTAGTAATGGGTGAGTCAAGCCTCTAATTCAAGTGAGAGATGATAGCAAGGATTTGGTGAAGGCATTGTAACCTACTAGAAAATAACAACAAGGACAAAGGGCCATAGGATAGGCATGCTTGTGGCAGGGAATGGTGGCCCATTATGAAGAACAAGGATACCACACGAAAGAAGGGCCCGAAGGAGATTATGATGCTTGAATAAGCTCATCACAATACTAGGAATCCCCCTTCAAAATAAGAAGAGCCAATGAATTTGTAGCCACACATTTGAGATTGTCATTCAAGGAAACTACTAGAGGAGATGGTGGGGGATGGGGGCAAACCCTATGGGATAGAGGGTTCATAGATGAAAGTGGCTATGGCAATGGAAAGCCACCTCGAAGGACCCTACCCACCACCACTAGAAGGGGAATGCAACTAATGTAGCACCCTCTCTTGTGAAGCTATTGCAAGAATGGCTTATAATGAAGAGATCAACAAAGGTGACCTGCTTGGTGAATACAACCCAATTACCAAGTCTCATAAGGACATGAATGGAGAGGATATGGAAGTCTAAATCCTGAACATGTAGGGCTATCTATACAAAGCTTGAAGTTGGACAATAAAGAGGCACAGTGCCAAAACCACGTATAGGCACCAATTAGATGTAACTAATAGTAATTATACCCTCTTAAGTATGGAAATCTTGATGCCAATCTCCTTGTAGAGTCATATGACTTGAAGCACTACTCTCAATATGCCAAGTCCTCACTAAAAATGCGATTTCTAGAAAAGACTCCTCCAACTAATGTATGTGAAGGAACTTCGATTCTATTGTAAGTAGAGGTAGACATAGATGGAGGCTTTGCCATCACTCCTAGACAAAGGTGAGGATAATTCTTCTAACATTTCTCCTTGGGATGCAAGGTCTTCCAATAATGTGCAGACTTGGGATATCCTTTGCACCTCTCCTTTGTGTTTGTATAAGAGTGAAAAGTTGACTTTGGTTTGTTTGACTTCTTATTCCCTTTTTTCTATTTCGACTACTTGATCATGAAGTTGAAAATTTACATTTTGTGCATTGGTTCTATTGAGAATTAGTCTCCTTATGACATGCATCCTACTTTAACAACATAAGGAAAACTCCTCCCAAGTAATTGTATCCCATGTACGTGATGTACGTGAGGTGGGAAGACTCATATAGAAGACATCATACTTTGATGATGGGAGGTGTGATAGAAGCATCATATTAAAGTTTTCTAAAAGCACAATCCTTCCAAGGGATGCAAGATGATCTTGAATCTCATAAATTTGGTTGATGTGACCCTTTATTGTGGGAAAATTTGCAAAAGAGAGAGATATCATAGCTTCAACTTGAGAGACATCGGATACCTAAATATGTGAGCTTGATACAAGTATATCAATTGAGACTAGACCTATGTGGGAGTGCAAATTTAAAGGGTGAGTAGGAATGAGATAGAAAAGCACAAGTAGAAGCAAGAGCAAGAGCTACATAGGTTTGAACTCAAGGGAGCAAGAATAGTGTGTGGGAACTCCAACAGCCACAATGTGTGACCTACCTTCATTTTCTTATTCTATCATAGTAAAGAATAAGGAATAAAGATGATAGTGATGGGTGATCCCCCACCACCTGCAGTGTACAAGTATGCAACCAATGAGTACAAGGTAAATATAGGTGGCTAGGCATAGTTGGCCAAGCATAAGTGACCTTTGAGCCCCAACAAACTCCCACTTAAAGGAGAACATGCTTGGAGCAAGGAGAAAAGTATCAATATGCTTTCCACTAGCCAAAGAAACCAAATCCCAAGTATGGTTTTTTTTTGCAATGAGCCAAACTCAGACTACATAGCCCTCTCTCAAAAGAACTATCACCTCTATGCATAGCCTCCTCAAAGTAAGGAGCTCAACAAAGTCTCTCACCACATGACATAATCCATAGAAGGCTCATAATAATCAAAAGGATGTGGGCTCTAGTAGAGCATCATAAAGCTATCTGTGAAGCTAAGACATTAGGTTCTCTATATGCAACATTAATATGATCCCACACAATAGGTAGATCTTAGGCCACTAGAGTATTTAAAAAAAATGCATGCCATCTAAATAGGGATTGGTTGTACAATAACAAGAGATTTCTCCTAAAAAATCACCCTATGCACCTCAATCAAATGATTAGGTTTCTTATGCATTTGATCCTCATGTGATACAATGTCCTGGCTATTGATAACTTTTCTAGCTTACAGATCCTAATGATGATAATCCATCTTACTTGCATCACATATTCAAGAAAGATGCATTTGAGAGACTTCAAATTCAACTTGTTGTGCTTGTCTTTGGGAAGATGGCAAAATGCCTCACATCTAAAGACTCTCAAGTGTGCATGTGAAGGAGGTTTGCCAAACTAGACCTCCTCTATAACTCTACCACCGAGAGCAATGCATCGGGATTTGCCAATCAAATGAATAGTAGTACTAATTGCCTCAATCCAAAATGTATGGGGTAAGTCTATATGACATCACAAAACTACTCAAAATCATGCGATACATACTCATCCCCATTATCTGATCTTAGGTATTTTAGCCTCCTATACCTAGAGTGGTTCTTAACCAAAGCAAGAAATTGTTGAAAAGTAGCTAAAGCATGTGATTTTGGCTTGATGGAATATGCATGGGCTTTATGTGAAAAATCATGAATGAAAGCAACAAAATACTTAGCATCTTACAGGGCATGGGACTAGAAACATCTAAATAAACAAGAGCTAACAATGACACACCCATGCTTGTAGAGCTAGAATTCTTATGAGCATTACAAGTTTGCATGCTATATAAGCAATGATCACATGAATCAAAATAAGAATAGTCAAGGAATGAAAGATACTACAAACAAGTCAAAACTTTCACTCCTTTAAGTGACATGTGCCCAAGGTAACAATGCCATAGGGATACATAAGGAAGATTAGTGATAGCCAATACATGATTTGTAGATCCTAAAACAAGAAAGGGTAAAGACTACCAACTTTGGCACATTTAGAAAAAATCAGGTTGCCACAAGTAATTTTTCAAGAAAAATCACCAAAAGAGACATGATAGTGAGCATCACCCAATTGTCCACAATAGAAATAAGGCTTTTTGTCAAAGCTAAGATATAAATTACATCATCAAAAACAAAGAAGTATATATAGGAATAGCAAGCAAATATCATTAATGCCAATAATGTTACATGATCATCTCTCACTTGGATAGAACGTGAAAGGGTATGCTAGGTATAAAACCAACTAGGATGCAAGGTCACATGAAAGGAAGCTTTCAAATTAAGTAACCGACATTGAGAGAATGAGGATTAAATTTGTGGCACCAGGTGAAGAAGTAGCTAATATATAGTCATATGAATTGGACTGCAATGCATTAATCTATGCAATCTTGACAATGGATTTAGTGATGCATTGATTATCCAATGATTTAGCATTATTCTACATTTTTCATTTACCTTTATCATGCCTACCTTGGTGCATCTTATGGAAATATGGGCATATGTGTCCATGTTTCTTGCAATAATGGCATGCAAGTGAAAACTTAGGACCCTGGGATTTATTGCAAGCCTACCCATGAGACCCATACCTAGACATGTTTTGTTGTGGGTCTCTATCACCATGGTCATAACTACATCTAGCATCATTCCTACCTTGAACTGTGAGAGCATGAGAGGCGCAGATTGCATCAATACTCTTTTTGTTAACCTCTCTAGTGATTAAAGCGCCCTCTATATCTAAGCATGTAAAACCTCCCTCAAGAGTATTAGTACTAATGATAGTATGAAATGTACCCCATGACTCAGAAAGAGTGACAACCAAGAATATAAACTTAATATTGTCGACAAAGAAAATATTTTGTGATGTAAGTTGGCTTCAAATAGAATGGAAATCATTCAAATGACTAGATATAGAAGTTCCTTCCTTCATATGAAGGTCCACAAACTTCTTGTACTGGCTTTTGAGCTAGTATAATTGTGAAGCCGAGCTTTACTTGCCGTAAAGATCACATTTGTCATAACTGCCATGCACCACCAATATTCTCAATGATATTAAAATATACTTTGCTTAGATAAATACAAAATAATTGTGGATTTTCATAGCTCATCAAGTTCCTTCCAAGTGTCAATATTAAGGTATTATGTTCACTTTGCAAAGATTATATGGATTGAAATTTATTTGTGAAGGTAGTTTACATGTACTTAGTCTTCAATAGCTATTTTATACTTAGAAGATATTTAGAATACTTGGGGAAGCTTATAAAAAATTCATGTGTTTGGTAGTGCTAAAATATCATTTTTACATAAGCTTTATGCTAATTTGATATTTGGGTAGTTGCTTCTTGGATTTGTAGGGCACTCTGTTTGTAATCTTTTTGGTCCATTTTGAGCTTGCAATTGGGTATACCTTGCTATTTTTGGTATGCATACATACTTTTGCCATTATGGCTTCTTCATTGAGTTTAGAGAATACATTTTTTAATATTGAAAACCTTGATGGTATAAACTTTTCATACTCAAAAGAGTAAAAATACAATGCAAAGAAAGTAAAACCGATCAAACGTAGTGGAATTAAGAATGATGACATAAATGTAGATATATAGGAGGAATTGGTTGAGTTGGCATACTCTACTATCACACTAACACTCTCGAATTCCATGTATTTTAATGTGAAAACCATGACAGGTGCATGTGGTGTATTTAAAAAGCTTGGTGACCTATATAAAAAATAAAGTGTAACCTTAAAGCTTTATTGCCTAAAAAAACTCATTGACCTCCACGTGGAGGAGGATGCTTCAGTGTTTAATCGCCTCAATGAGTTCAAAACCATTTTTAGCCAATTGATATATTAGAAGATTGTCTCCCATGATTCAATGAAGGCCATGTTTTTATTAGTCACCTTGCCTAAGAGTTGGGACACTTCTAAACTTGCAATTAGTAACTCCACACCCCTAAGTGCCCTTATGAGTGCTAATTTTGAGAGAAGTTTGCTCATCTAGGATATGAATAGAAAGAACAATGTATAGTTAAAGAGCTCCATTGAACTTATGGTGAGAGGAAAGTCAAATGCCAAGGGGAAGTCTCGTGAGAAAGGCAAGCCAAGAAACAAGTCACGTAGTAAAAATGATGTAGAATTCTAATTTTATAGCAGAAAAAAGAAGGAACACATAAAAAAAGGATAAATATTAGTGAAAGGACAAACAAAAATACAAGAAGGCATTAGGAATCGTGTGGTGGGGGCACTTGCTTGAGCTGTTGCACCAAAGACACACCTTCATACAATAGGAAGATCACTCAAGAACACAAGAAGGGAGATAGAGGCCAAAATATTCCCTTATTGGTTTCTTCTTCTCATTTCACACACAATACAATATACACAAAGTATAGATGAGATACAACATAAAGGAAAGTGTCATACTAAGTCAAACAGTGCATAACTGACTATACTAATCAATTGATGCTATAACTATGCTAGCTGTAGATAGGTGCAACAAACTAAATATAATAAGTGATAAGTCAGTGGCCATGTGAGGATCAGAATGAACACTGACATGCTAAGTGTAGACATGTGAAACAAACTAACTAGGTGGTCTATCTCATCAATGTCCACAAGTATTGAGCTTGCCATCTCAACACTCCCCCTCAAGCTCAACTATATCTCTCCAACTCCAAGGAAGCTTTGAAATTTTCAAATCTTCTTTGCACCCAATGCTTTCATAAAAATTTCAGCTATCCAACCTTATGTGTTGACATATACCAATTCAATATCTCCTACAAGTACCTTCTCTCTCACAAAGTAGTAATGGACCTCAATATGTTTTGTCATATCATGGAACACTAGGTTCCTAGCTAACTGCATGCTGCTCATGTTGTCACAATGAATGAAAATTGGATCATCTCCCTACATATCCAAGTCACCCAGTAACTTTTGTAGCCATACCATCTAACATGCTACCATAGAAGCACCTCTATACTCAGCCTTTGTACTCGATAATGCAATTGTATATTGCTTTTTGCTACTCCAAGTAACTACTACACTATCAAGGCAAAACACGAATCAGTTGGTAGATCTTTTGTCAGACATGCTACCAACCCAATTTGTATCTATGTATCCAAACACTTGTATATCCTTATCTGCCTCATAAAAAAGTCCATAATGCAAAATAGACTTCATATACCTCAATATGCATCTAACTACATCCAAATGAGGCTTTCTAGGCATCTACATAAACTGACTAACAAGGCCAATAACATAACTCAGGTTTGGCCTTGTGATAGTCATATAAATTAGACTCTCTTGTATCCTATTGAAATTAGTAGGGTCATTTATCTCATCCCCAATATCAGCACTCAACTTCACATTTTGCTCCAATGGCACTGAAAGAGGCTTACACATTGTCATACCATAGTTAGATGACATGTACAAGCCATACTACCTTTGGGATAACCATATACCATCATCACATTTGATCATCTCAGTACCAAGAAAGTACCTTATCTCACAAAATTCTTCATCTTAAACTTCTTCTTCAAAAAGTCCTTAACTTCATCAATCCCACTGCCATTATCACTTGTAATGATCAAGTCATCCACATAGACGACTATGATAACCACAAACTTGCATCTCTCTTTCTCACATAAAGTGAGTGATTAGCATCAGAAACAAAAAAGACAATGTTGACAAGGTACTCTTCAATCTTGTCAGACCATGATCTAGGTGCTTGCTTTAGCCCATAAAGCACCTTTTTTAACTTGCATACATATATAGGATGTTCTAAATCCTCATAACTTGTTGGCTGCTCCATATATACCTCTTCTTGTAGTTCACCATACAAGAAGGAATTCTTTACATCCATTTTCTAAAAACTTCAACCTTTGGCTACTACCAAAGCAATCACACATCTAACAGTTGCCATCCTAGCAATTGGACTAAATGTCTCTTCATAATCTATGCCATATGTTTGAGGATAGCCTTTTGCAACTAGCCTAGCCTTATACCTACTAATAGAACCATTTACATTATGCTTAATTTTTTAGACCCACTTTTAACCAATAGCTTTCTTACCCTTAGGTAATGATACTAAATCCCAAGTCTTATTGGCTTCTAATGCAGCCATCTCCTCGTCCATTGTTGTTGCATCCCAATGAGCATGACGAATGGCATCCTCAAAATAAGTGGGCTCAACATCCTTGACCACATTTACTACAAAAGTATAATGGTGAGCTACATAATCTTCAAAACCAAATCTTTTAATAGGGTATTTGACCCTGCTAAACTTTGTACCATTGGATCACTTAGTGGAGCCTTTATATTACCATATGCTCTCTATACACCTCGTGTCCTGACTGAAGGAATACCAAGCTCATCATCCAAACTCTCTAAACCACTAAAATCTCCATCAAATCCCAAATTACTAGCAGATGCATCATTGCCATCTCACACTTTCTTCTTCCATTCGTCTTTACCTACAACACTAGTAGATGCACCTAAAGATGTGGAGCTGCTCCTTAGTCTCCTAGACCACTAGTTAACTATAGATGTAGTACCAAATGATGTTTTTGGTCCACTAAGGTTCTCTGTTTCTTGTTTTTTTTTTTTTACATATAACTATCATGATCATCATCATCATCCAATGCATCACTACTATATGCATATCAATTGCTCATTTCATAAAAAATAACATCCCTGCTCAGTTTGAACTCACAGTGAGACATGGTTATAACAATGATACCCTTTTTGCTCTAAAGAGTACTTAATAAAAATTAAAAAATTAGCATTTCGATCAAGATTTTTTTGTAACTCATGTGGCAAATAAATATATGCAATACAACCAAACACTTTTAAGTGTGATACATCGGGCTTTTTGCCTGTAAAGCATTCTTCTGCAGTCATTCCATGAATTGTAGCTGTGGGACTTCTATTCATAATATAGATAGAAATATGAACAACTTTAGATCAAAAATATTTTGGCATATACTTTTCAGCCATCAATGCTTATGGAAATTCTGCAATATACCTATTTTTCTTTTTAAAATCCCATTTTCTTGTGGAGTATATCTACAAGTTAACTGTCTCTTTATCCCATGAGACCTCAAGAAGTCACTGAACTCATTGGAGAGGTATTCTCCGCCTCCATTTGACCTCAAGTACTTAACTTTCAAGACTATTTCTATTTTAATAGCAGTGTTGAAAGTTTTGAAGTCCTCAAATACATCACTCTTTTTCATGAAGTATACCCACTACTTTCTTGAATAATCATAAATAAACATAACAAAAATATTTGTTGCCACCAAGGAATATGTTTTGTATAGGCTCCCAAACATCTTTATGTCTGATATCGATTATATTTATACTTACATCTCTATCATGAAAAAGGTTGTCTTGCTTTCTTATCAAAGTGACATGCTTGAAGGGGAGCTACAAGCTCTACCCCGAGACCTACGGACCCCTTATTGCTCAAGTGTTTCAAACCGAGCGGCCATGGCTACCTCTCACATAGCCGATGCGCAATGCCTACCTTACGGGTGTAGTGAGCTTACCTTGATGCTCCATCGAATACCCTCCTCTTTCTTGCACACCGCTAGCTCCACGATCCTTGAGGCAAGCTCAAGCAACCTCAATCCCTCTCCCATGAGCTTCATCCTCCATAGCCACGCGCGAGACAAGAGAAGAGAAGAGAGAAGGGGAAGATGAAGAGAAAAGATGGAGAGCTTCTTCTCCAAGATCCCTCACTCTCATACAATCACTCCCTCACACTCTCTCAATCCCTCTCTCAAGCACAAGCAAGAAGGCAAGAAACAAGAGAAGAAGAAAAAGAAGCTTTGGCCACACACAAGAATGAGCTTCTCATTCACTTTTCAACTTTATATACAAAACCCTAAATCTTTTTTGGGCGGTCATCCCCTTTTCCCTTTTTTTTACATGGCCGGCCATTAGCCTAGGCCCATTTCTCATTTCCCACCGTTCTAATCTATCCTGTTCCCAACTAATGCATACAATTTGCACAGGAGTGAGCCTGGCGCTCTTTTACAAGGATTCGGGAGCGTTTTCACACTTAATGGTGCGCTTTTTACTCTTTTACTTTCCTTGGGCGACTCTAAGACTTCCTGAGGGTCGTGCCCGTGCTTTTAATTTTTTCAGGGTCTGGTTACTGGTTAAGGCGCCTTTTTCTTCCTTTTTTCCTGCGCCTTTTGCTATTTCCTTTTTTCCATTTCCCGCTCCTCTATGCTGCGGTAAACATTACCCCCCTCCTAGCCAAGTGCCAGTCCCATGGCACTGTGGTGGAAAGTAGTGGGATAGATGATGCTATTGCTAGGCGGAACTGGTGGGTAGATGACACTGATGCTTGTGAATGAGAGGTGATGGAGTTTGATGACGATGACCAGGAGAGATTCCAGCGTGCTTTAGACTTCATGAAAATGCTCGGGATTTCACACACAGTTGTGGCTCCCATTCTGCGACTACGGATAGAGGTTCCAATTGGCTAGTGGAAAATAGGTAGCCGATTATCCTTTGGTCAACAGAAACGCTTGATCAATAAGCAATCCCTTAGGAGAATGGTATTGGAGGGATTTATCCTGGAGAAACCCCCCTGAACTCTATCTTGACAAAGGTTTGCTTTGTCTTCGCATGGAAGATCTTTGTCTTTGTTTTGAAGATCTTGTTATCCTGAGGATCCTTATCTTCGATTTGAAGATCTTCAGCTTTGATTTCAAGATCTTCAGGTTTGATTTCAAGATCTTCAGTGCTGAGCTGAAGATCTTGAACCTTGCATTAAAAATCTTCAGGCTTGTGGAATCAATAAGCGATCCATAGATCTTGAGGCGGTAGGCATGCATCTTTGGAAGATGAGGTTCCAAAATCTAAGCCAATGGCAGATCCATCACTGGGTTTTCCTTCTGCTTGATTTGGTTCAGTCATGGCAACCATCAGTAGGTGGATGATTGGCAACATGAAATCTGTTGAGCCATTTAAACCTTCGCAGCGAAGCTCCTGAAGTTGCAGTAATGGAGTCATGTCCGACTCATGGAAAAAGTCCTTGTCATTGGAGGATGTAGTGGATGATCTTCTTCAGCCAAGTAGCCAGTTCTTGAAACACGAAATAACCTACAAGAAAAGTTGTGCACTTCCTAGGGGGTGTGTCTGTCTCACTGTGTAGTGCATGGTGCCCGTGCCAGTGGAACTGGGAGATGGGTCTAACCTTGGGCAAGCCCTTGGTAATGTCCCACACTTGAGGACCCAGTTCGTGTGTCATTGGAGGTGCGGTGCAAAACTTAGGGTGACAGGTCTGAAAGTCCTGCCCTTGATGTGCCCTAAGTGTGAAGTGGGGAAGGGGCTAGGGAGAACCCTAGATGCAGTGAGTGTGGTGCACAATAACAATGAAGGGAGACTGCAAGCACATGTGAAGTGTTCTCCTTGTTAACTTGCTTAGTAGTAGATTCATCTTTCAGCTTTGCTATTTTTTGCTCTTGTCTTTCTCTCCAATCACCTTATCTTTGTTTCCTTGTGGCTTTTTCTCTCTTTGCTTTCTTTTCTTTTCTTTTCTTTTCTCTTTTTTCTTTTTGAGAATGAGAGAGCGAGTACAATTGTCAAGGCATATCACACCCATTTAATCACGGGGCGATCACAGGCATTGAGATAAGAATGCGTGACTTTGTAGGTATTCTCTAATACCAGCCTTAGCTCTCAGAGGAGTGGTTGACAAGAATGGGTGATTACACCTTGTGAAGCGGGTGTCACTCATATTTTCTAAGAGCTCTAGAGAGAAGGAAGGAAGGAGAGTAGCCCGCATCATTAACCTAGTCATAGCTCTACTATCTATTCCTAGGTTGATATCAAAGAAGAGTGGGGGAGATGGGCTTCCTCTGTTGTGGGTTTTTGGAGTAGCAGGAATTTGATAAGTCAGAGGTAATTACAAGTGGTCAAAAATGCTGGATCTGGGCAGGAAGAGAAGTCTGCAAGGAAACGATTTATAGAAGGAAGTATATCTTCTAACCTAAACACTAAGCATTCCTCAGGGCTCCTAGCATTTACATTATATATTTTTGGGAAGTCGTAATCCCCATGCAAGTCTTTATCATAGTCCACTCCATGCTTACAGGGGTAGGGCATGTAGATAGGATCATTGAGCTCTTCGGGGAGTGAACTGCAAAAGGCGGTCCATGCATCAAAATTGGTATCCCAAATCCTCCTCCGCCATTTCAGCTGTGCCTCGTAGCCTTGGACGGTTTTGGGAACCAGATTGACCTTATCTTCCCAGTAATCCTGTGGTTCTTGTCGCCACCTAGTTATTATCAGGCTCCTCTCTTCAATCCACCTATTTGCAAGTTCATTAGCTAGATCCTTGATCTTGGCTAAGACTCCTAGAGGCAGGGCCCGGTCCAAAGAGCGTGGGAAAGCAAATGAGAGCTCAAACGGCCTTTTTTGGAACTCTCACTGATGCCAAATGACCAACTCCTGGGGCCAGTCTACAGGATGTGCATCACCTCTCAGTGGCATGGGCTCTTCAGGAAGTTGTCTTGGAATTGTGCATGCTCGGTGTTGGGCCTCCTCAGCTAATTCTTGTCTTCTCCTCCTTGCTGCAACTATACGCTCAGGCAGATGGGCATCTGTAGGTTCTTCCTATGGGAGATCGGGTTGAGGCGGACTCGGCATTCTTTGTTGCTCTTCTTCATCACCTTGCTCGAAATCCGGACCCTCTTCGACATGTCACTCAACCACAGATGGGATGACTGGTGGTGGTGGTGGTGGCTGTTCATGCTCCTCAAAACCTAGCTCCTTAAGCTCAGCAGTGGAAAGGCCCGTACAGCATAAGTAGTGGAATTGTTGCTCCTTAGTGATCCCTGTACTCGTTGGGAGCTCCCGCTCTTGAAGACCATATCTTAGAGCTCGGGTGGTCAGCTCCAACTTTCTTTTCACCTTTTCCACTGGATCATCGCCCTCAGCTTGTGTGACATGGAGTACCATGTTGAGAAAGGCCTGCTGCTGTGTTTTAGTAGTTATTTCGGCAGCTTCAACCCTGGCTTCTGCAAACACCCTTTCGCATTCTGCTAGCCAAGTGTTCGGTCAAGTCTCTCACCCTGTCAAAATTATTCCTTTCCCAATCCATAGCTCTTTCTTCCATCCTTTTTCTCTCTTCCTCCAGTTGGCTCGCCAGGGTGGTCACTACTACTCATTTGTTAAAAACCACAACTGGTTCATTTCTCTTGACTTTCGAGCCAACTGCTCTTCAACAATCCCTTTGGCTTGATCTACAATGCTGAGACTTTGGTGCACCTCGGCCAGTACTTCTGATTTTTCCTGCACCCGCTGCTCTTGGCTTTGGATCTCAGCAAGGAATAGCCTTTTTTGATTGAAAGCCATGGCCATGAGGGCCTCTACATCTTCCTGGGAGGTCTCCAACACATCTTGTAATCTTTGCGCTTCATCTTGTAGCCGTTTTGCTTCTGCTACTGAGACTTCTGGCCCTTCACTCTTCAGAAACTCGATTTCACTTATTAATCTGTTTTGTTCTTCTAGCTCCTGCCACAAACGGAGCTCCATGGTATGTTCTTGTGGTGTACTGGCTTCGTCTTCCTGAACCTCCTGTCTTAGCATTTCCACTTGAGCGACCTTTTGCTGTAGATCATTGTATTGCTGCACTAGTAGCTTTAGACTCCTTTGCTCTGCCACCAAGTTGTGCTCTTTGTCTTCCAGCCTTTGTCTAAGGTGGCTTTCATTGTCCTGGGCTTCCTTTGCTTTTGCTACTAGCTGGTCCTGCAGGGCCTTCATTTCTCTTCGTCGGTCGGCTCCCTGCCTTCAGACTTCTAGCCTAAGAGCAGCTGACGTTTCTTTTTCTTTTTCTAGCTCCATTAAGGCCACTTTCTTCTCTTCCTTCGCCTTGTCTAGTTGTGCCAGTAGATCGGCCACATATGTGTCATAGTCAGTGTCGGTAGGCATGGGAGTATGGGGTGTGGTGGTTGATGCCTCCAGCATTTGTCTTTTAGGGTCTTGCTGTGACTCTGCATCTACGGCAGTGGGTTTTTTCAATCCGGTTTCTGGCACGATCTCGGCCACTTTGCTCACTAGCATTTGCATCATGTTCATTAGCTGTGCCATGTCGAGGGGAGGTGTGGGTTGTGTGGTGGTTGTAGTCGTGGTTTCAGTCGTTGCAGGCACAAAAGAGGAAGGAAGTGGATGTAGTAGGGACTTGCCCTTGCCTATAGCCCCACTAGAGCTGCTTCCATACTTGAACTAGCTTCGGCTTTATGACGGGGGCTCACAGGTTCAAGCTCTCTATCCCCATGGGTCTCTTCCACAGATCTTCGTGTGGCCTCTGCCAACTCGGCCAGCTCCTTCAGTCTCTGCTCTTCAGCTTCTTCTTCCGCCCTTCTTTTCCTGTCCTCTTCTGCCTTCTTTGATTCTTCTCTTATCTTTGCAAGCTCTTCCTCCTCTTTCCTCCTTCTTTCTTCCTCAGCCCTCCTAGACTCTCTTTGAGCCCTCTTGATTTCAGCTCGTTCTTCTTTGCTTAATTCCTCTTTTCTTTCCTTATCTCTCCTGTTCCCTTTCTTTTGTCCTTCCGGTTTGCTTGCTTGTGTAGGCGGCACCTCCTGTTCTCCCTTGTCACTTATCATTCTTTCACTTGATTCTTCTCCTTCGTGGTGAGGTGGGCTTTGATGCGGTGGGCTTTGATGTGCAGCTTGCTCTTGCATGACTCCAACATCCTTCATTGCTTCATCTATGATGGCTGTCAAAACACCACCATATCTAATTGTGGCCACCTTTGAGGCAGGTTTCTTCCTTGTGGAGCGCGCTGTTGAGGCAGGGGATTCTCCTCCTGTGTTGGTGCTTCCGCTGGAGTGAGAAGGGCAGCTGAGCTTTGAATGGTTTTTTGCACGAACCCATTCCGGTCTACCTCCTCAGGGACTCCTGCTGCGATGCTTTCTAATAACGGGACCCCGATCATGTTCATCAATGCGTTGTACCTTTGGCCCGAGAAGAGTGTGTGGATCATCTTCGCTTGCACCTTCACTGCTGGATCCGGGATTCAGCCAAGCTGATTCCATCCACTGTGTGCACCTCTTCTTTCTTTACCCCCAGCATGGCGTAAACATCCCTTCTCGGCCATCTCTCTTTCTTGGGTACGAGCCCCAAGGCCTTCTCTATGATTGCCGCATTGAGGGGCACTTCAACTCTTCTTTCTTGCTCCCATGTCCTCACTATGATAGTGCCACAGTTCCTGCCCTTGTCAAAGTTCCTCAGAAATTCAGCACACATGCCGTAATCCACGGCCTGCCCCACCTTTTCCACATACTTGTGGAGGTGGCATCTGTCCACCAATTCTTTGACTGCAGGTTCCTCCAATATGGCCTCATCCAGGTTCAGCGTGTGCTTGAAGGTGAATTGACTGAATCCTCGTGTCTCGAAGCTGATGCCGAACTTGGTCATCTCTTCTTCAGAAAATGGGAGTTTGCCCCCTTTGTCTTGTCCTGCCATGGTGGTTACCTGTCAACACACCATGCCAACATTAATGCTTAAAAATTGACTTATTTCTAACAAAACTCAATTTTGAGAGAAAAATGTATGTGTCAAAAATTGGTATACTTGCTTAGAGGCTTGAATTTTAGAGACAGGCTCACAGCAGCAATTGTTGTTGTTTTCCCTTTGCAGTATCTTCCATTGAAACTCAATTAATCATAACATTCTACTAGATAGCATGACTCTCATTTTGCTGACTCTCATTTTGCTCTGCTCTTGCTCACATTGCTCCCCCCCCGTCTTGGATCTTTCAAGGAATCCTTCCTAGGATTAGCACAGGAAGTATGAGGCAAATGCTATTTTTCGTGGATTGACTTACTTAGCCAATAACCAATCATAGAAGCTTGGATTGTATTCGAGTTGGGGCATGACAATCAAGAGCAGATGGTTGGATGGAGACTTGGGAGATGTAGGTCAAGACATAGTGAAAGAGATCTCCAGTATTAAGGCGGCTTGCAACATGTAATTCCTCTTCCGTAAGGAATTGGTCAATGTAAGGGTGAGCGAGCACATGGTAGTCTAAATGCTGGTTGCGGGTGATGGCCAAAACCCTAAACGAGATAGGTGCCACATAAGTAGGGTCATATTCGATGGTTTTAACTGCCCTGCGTTGCTCAGCATTGGTCATTATCCGACAACCTTTTTTCTCCCATTGGATTCTCAGAGCAAACCACTGCTGCAAGAACATGGAAGGCGAGCTTGCCATCTGCGTGAGCTCTTGCAACTCGTGCTCAGGAACAGAACGAGGAGGCTTACGATATGAAGTGATTAGTCTTCTGAGGGCAGCTTGTTCCTTTGAGATTTTGTCGTTTGCTATCAGTTCAGTAGCAATTTTGGGAAATTGACTGGTCATAAGTTTGTATTCTTCCCAAGTGCATGGTAATGCACGAACATCCGAAGCAAGTGTTTTGTCAAGAAGACCTAGGTCTAGCCTCTCATAACTTCTAGCGAATGTAGTGAAAGTTTTGTCCAACATCTTGATGCAGGTTACTAAGTCATCCCCAGAAGTTGCGGCGAGGTCTTTAGCCAAGGAAAGGAAAGGTCGTACCGCGTAGGAAGGTTTAAGACCTGCTGGTGGGAATGGTGCAAATGGACTGGATAGTGGTGACTCCATCATTGGTGTTTAAGACCTGCTGGTGGGAATGGTGAAAATGGATTGGATAGTGGTGACTCCATCATTGGTGTCACAGGTGTGGCTTTGCACTCTGAAGCACTTTGAGGTGCTGTAGGAAGCTCTGGGGGCATGGGAGTTATGCTGGGTTCTGAGTGAGCAGTCATGGGGGTATTTAAGTTCTCTGGATTAGGTAAGTCTAAGGCTTGTGGCGTTTGCTTTGGTCGATAGATGAGCTGGGGCTTACTAGCCACAGCGGGCAATGGTTTGCTGACTATGCCCTGGGCACCATGTGTGCAAGCCTCCCTCACTGGGGTGATGTTGCTTGTAGATGAGCTTTTAAACTTGCCATTTTTAGGCACCCAAATCCAGGGGTTTCCCTCGTAGTATCCTTGTGCTCGCAAGAGATTTTTGGGGATCCATCACGGCGTGGTTGTATGTCTACGTCGATAGCATCTAGACTGCCTCTTAGGCGGTGATGGGGCTGATTATTTTGGCGTTTAGAATCACGTTTGGGTGGTCTACCCGGATGTGGTCTTTGCCATTTTGGCACCCATATAAGCTTGGACTCCTTGGCCTTGTGAGCACTCTTGGTGGGTTTGGGCCTAGGGTCGAGAGCCTGGCATGAGGCCTTAGTTTTCTTCTGTTTAGACTTGGGCTAAAGCATGGTCGTAGGGGTTTCTACCGGTGGCTTCGTAATGGTGGAGGAGTCAGGATAGCCCTTGCTGAAAGTCGTCACTATATGCACATTGCCTATAGCAAGATGAATGCGGTTTAGGTTGTAATCCACATTACAGTTCGTTTGCTTCTTGAAAGTACGACCTAATAGTGACATATTACCGGCTCCTTTAGTGTCAGGCAACACATGGAAGAAAGCTGATCAACTTTCAAACTCGATAGAAACGACTACCTGAATAAGCATTACCCCCAAATGGGGTGAGTTTGGCATTAGTGGGCTATAGTTTCGATTGACCAATGCGTGTCCAATGGTCATGCGTCAAGATGTTGTAGTAGGCACCTTCATCAATCAAGGCATCGAAAGAATACATCGCTCCTGCTGTGACTGTGACTCGTAGATACGCCGGTGCCACTGCTTCTTCACCCTGATCTATAAGGTCAGTTATAGTAGCCATGCAGACATTCATTGGGGGTTCTAGCATGGGTGGCTCATGTAATGGATGGGAAGGAGGATAGTACTTCTTTATGCGGCTGCCATTAAAAAAGCCTATTCCTTCGCCTTCAAGTGTCTCTAACTCAACATTCCCTATTCTACCAATCATGCGTGCTTTGAAAGGCCCTAGCCCCCAAAACTTCATCTTCTGTTTATGTCCTTTTACAGAGTATAGCAGAACAAGGTCCCCTTGTTCAAAGTCTCGTTGTTTGACATGCTTATCAAACCACATCTTTTGTCGAGCCTTCTCACAAATCAGAGAGTGAGTGGCGAGGAGTCGGGTCTCCGTTAGGCGCTCTAACTCCACTAAGCGATTGGTCCAAGCCTCTCTTCCCTCCCAATGCTCCTGGACTGCTATCCTTAAGCTAGGGATGAAGGGTAAAATGGCTTCAGTTCCGTATGTCAGCCTAAAAGGCATCTGTCCTACAGTCATTTTATAAGCTGTGCGATAGGCCCACAAGGCCGCCATTAGCTTGTTGTCCCAGTCACTTCTTGAAGTAGACACTACTTTGTAAGCACATTGACTAAGATTTTATTCGTGGATTTGGCTTGGCCATTAGCCTAAGGGTAATAGGGAGAGGAATTCCGATGAATTATTAGAAAGGTAGATAGCGGGTGGGAAATCACCTCATTAATGAAGTGCGTGCCTTGGTCGCTTACAAGTTCGATTGGACAACCAAACCATGAAATGACCTGCTCCCACAAGAACTTTGCAGTGGTTTCCTCGTGGCTCGTGCCTCTACGCACTTCGTTAGATAATCGGTTGCCACTATGATGTAGCGAGCTTGGGAATATTGTGCCGTAGGACTGATAGGTCCAATAAAATCGATGCCCCATTTTTCAAAGGGTTGTCGGGCTATGACAGGGGTCAACTCCATCTTGTCTTTCCGCACAGGCACTTTGGTCCTTTGGCACTCATCGCAGTGCTTTACGAATTTAGCTGCATCGCGAAAAAGGGTGGGCCACCATAGTTGGGATTGTAGCACCTTTCGGGCTGTTGTGTCCCCGCTAAAGTATCCTCCAGCGATTCCGCCATGTGCTTCTTTCAATGCATCGTGCATCTCGTGCTCACATACGCATCTGCCCAATAAACCGTCTTGTCCCAACCTGTAGATTTGGCCGGCTCTATCAGTTGGTATGGCTAAATTTCCAGGATAAGTCTTCTTAGCCTGGCCTTCTCAATGGGTCTCTCAGGTAGTCTGCTCTCTAGCACTTGCACTATGTCATTGGCCCAATACGGCGTCAAATCAGCTTTAAACAATTCTCTCTCGCTAGACAGGTTAAAGAGATGAGCATCCGGTAAATCGTCAGGTATGCCTTGTCCAGCAACTTCTCCTGTGGGTATGCGGGACATGTGGTCAGCCATGTAATGTTTCTTTCCTTTGCGTACAACCACAGAGAAGTCAAACTCCAGTAGAAGGAGTAACCATCTAGCTATGCGTCCCGTAGTGCAAGGCTTGTTCACAAGATATAGCAAGGCTTGATGGTCAACAAAGAAGACAAAGGGAGTGGCCAACAGATAATGCCTAAATTTCTTTACCGCAAATACCATGGCCAACCCCTCCCTTTCTGTCGTGGAATAGTTCATCTCGGTCTGTGTGAGCTGTCTGCTGGCACAACTCACCGGGTAATCTAAGTTATGTTTACCAGGCTGGCATAGCACAGCTCCAATAGCGAACTTAGAGGCGTCTATGTGCACATGAAACGTCATGTTCCAGTCTGGGGCTCGTAAGATTGGTGCAGTAGTAAGAGCCTTTTTCAACTCCTCATATGCACGCTGGCATTCCTCAGTCCACTCGAACACTATCAACAGCTTGTACAATGGTCTAGAAATTAGTGCGTAATTTAGTACAAAGCGTCGATAATATCCAGTGTGTCCTAAGAAGCACTAAACTCCCTTGTAGTTATCGGGTGGCAGTAAGTCAACAATGACTCTGACTTTAGAAAAGTCAGTGGCAATGTCGTTCCTTGACACTGCGTGCCCTAAGATGCATCCGTGTTTCACCTAGAACTGGCACTTTAAGGGGTTCAACGAGAGGTGGTACAACCTACACCTTTCAAAGACAGCGCTCAATTTCTCTAAGTGTTCAGCCCAACTAGAGTGTATGCATAAGTCGTCTACAAACACTTCTAGTTCGCGCCTAAGCATGTCCTTAAAGATAGTGCACATTAGGCGTTGAAAAGTCGCAGGTGCATTCATCAGCCCAAAAGGCATGACAACGTAGGCAAATACACCCCATTCCGTGGCAAAGGCAGTCTTGTGCCTGTTGTCGGGGTGCACTTGCACTTGATTATAGCCCGAGAAACCATCCAGAAAATTGTAGGCTTCTTTACCTGCTACCCTCTCAAGCATGTGCTCGGTGTAAGGTAAAGGATAGTTATCCCTCTTTGTAGCGGCATTCACTTTCTTGTAGTTCACGCACACTCGGATTTTTCCATTTTTCTTCATGACAATTGCGATAGGTGATACCCAGTCCGTGTGCTCTATCTCATATATGAATCCTGCCCTCATGAGTTTATCAATCTCCTCTTTTACTGCATGGGCGTGTTTGGGATTCATGGGGTAAGGTCGTTGTTTCGTTGGCACTGCATCAGGGACCATTGGGATATTATGAGTCACAACCCTAGGGTCGACTCCCTTAAGTTCATCCAATGTCCAGGCAAATACATCAAAGTACTCTTGCAAGAGTGCAACAAGTTTGGTCTCCTCATCCTCCGTCAAGTCATATGTAATGAATATAGGTCTTGGCTTTTCACCTTCCCCAGCCAAGTTGACTTCCTTGAATTTGGCGGGTCCCTCGATCGGTTCACTAGTTTGGCCTTGTCTTTTCGCACCTAGTAGAATCACCACTCTGTCACCCTTTTTAAATTTTGTAAACTGTTTGGGTAGATCCTACGGTTTCTTTTGCCTTTCTGCTTCTGAGTCCTTTGCTTGCTTCCTAGCCTCCTCCTTTAGCCTCCTGCGCCTTAGGTGGACTGGCAAGTCTCCCTTGGTGTGTTTGACTTTAGAAGGTTATGGTATCTTGGGATCACTCTCAGTGCCGACTTCCGACTCTAAGTTAAACTCGCATCCCTCACTTGAGGAAGGTGTTTCCCCAGGGGGTCGTAGTTCAGTAGGTGCATCCGTCTTGAGCACTGGGATTACCCATGGTCGTGCCACTCCGGCTTGCTCGTAATCCACGGCTCCTATGTGTTCTAGCCAAGATCTGTCACACTCCATTCGCATGACTCCTTTTTCATTCTGACTGGTCCTTCCTCTCCTAGGCCTCGAGTCTACCCTGATTTGTTCTATCGCTTTTCCTTCCGTATCGTACTCTATTGTATCTATCTCTTCTTCACTCTCCTCTCCCATAGAGCGACAGTCCTCATACTTCTCGTCATCAGAGTCATGTCCTTCTGACTGCTCATCGTCACCTAGTCTTTCCTCTCCAGTCTCCTTGTCATCAGTAGCTAAAGCCCAGTTATATAACAAATTCAGTTCGTGGACCTTGGTCCATTTCCATTCTGGCTTAGCTAATAGATCACGTAGAGGTTTTAAGTTAGCAGCCAAGTTGCCTTCCAGTTTATTGGTCAGATACTCTACGATTTCCTAAAGCTCTAGTTTGTTGTTGGGGATATGGAACGAGGCTGGTTTGCCTGGGTTGAGTGAGCTTCCTGCCATCATGCAGAGTGGCACAATTGGCTCCTCAATTGGCATGGTTGCGGCTTTAGCAGCCTGCCGATATAGTTCTTCCTCATCCAAGAATGGTAGCTCAATGGTTGCCAAAACGTGCATCCAATCCCTCTCATCCTCAGGGCAAGGAATATATTTAGTGAGTGATCCATAGGGTTTGGTCGTTTGAGTATCGCCTTTTAGCATAGCTGAGATGGCATCTAGGTCAACAGGGGTCGTCTTCCAAGTGTCCATCTCTACCCTTACTGCACTAGTTCTGTTCCCTAGGAAAATCAAACCATTGCCCCAGTCCTCAATGACACGCGCATTCCTCATCCAAGGTCGGCCTAATAGTATGTCGTAATCCACTCCCTTCATGACAATGAATTTTACGGAAAACTGCACACCGGCAATCTTTACTGGCCAATTCTTTAAGACCCCGAATGGTCTTACCTTCATTCCATTTGCTAACGTGACATTAAACCTGGCAGTCTCTACAGGAGGGTTTCCCCATGCCTCTAAGACTGCATGGCTTAGTACACTAACACTTGCGCCTATGTCTACAATTCCTTTTCGCATCATATCTCCTAAGGCTAGGACGGGTAAAACTGCATGCATTTCGGTGCCTTCCCAAAAAGCATTGATGTGCAAAGACTTAGGAGTTGAGTGTAGAGTTAGACTTGGGATCTGTGTAACCGCATCATGATCTTGCGGATCAACACCCGCAAGTCTTGTGTGTCCCTCCATCAAGTCTTTTAACTCCTGCCATAAGGAATGATTCTGCCTAAGCAGGCCTTCCAAGCTTAGAGTTACTGGAGTAGACAACAAGGTTATGAGGAGGCTACTGGGCTCTTGTCTTCCCCTAAGGCTAGCATTTCTAGGCCATGCGTTCTGTCTGCCCTGGCAAGTTTCCCCTTGGCCTTGCTGTTGAGTTGCCCCCAGTGGTGCAAGTATGCTCACAGCTTGTGGTTTTGAAGGTGAGACTGGTGTGCTCACGCTGGAGAAATCGTCAATAGGATCTTCTAATATGGGTTCAGCATCCTTGAGGTGCTTTTGGGCATTCTTGACCCACTCCTTGACCTTAGCTATAGCCTCGAGCTGCCGTTTGGGGTGGGGATATTCCCCTACCTTGGCACTCCCTAGCTCGGCTGTCTTAGGAGCTGAGGTCTCCGCCTCTGCATCTGTGATCTTTCCCTTTACTAACGTAGTCGCTTCCTCGGTTTTAAGATTTATCTTTGCATCGATTCTCTTTTTCCATCTCCTCTGACTTTTCTTTCCTATTGAGGTTGCGTCAAGGTTACTTGGCCCTGGCAAAGAGATGCCTGTCTGTTTTGTTTGAGCTCGCGTCATAACATGTAGTGGGATGGGTGTATCCTCATTGTCAAAGGTTTCCACTCCAAAAATCCCCAAAGGCACCGATGGCATGTTGGCAGAGCTGGTTGATGGCTTCTGCCTAGGACAGTCAGGAAACAGATGTGTGATTCCACACTCTGTGCATCGGAGATCCGCTTTGTCCTTGTTAACTTGTTCTCGTTCTGGGCAGCGTGATGAAATGTGGCATGGGTGGCCGCAAGTCCAGTATGTGACTGGATCTTGGCTTGGCCCTCCAAAGCCTATGCCTCTTCCTCTTCCTAAAGCCATCACCAGCACCGGCCCGATAGTCCATCAGGACTAGGTTGCCTTCCTCGTCACAGGATATGTACGGGTTAACATATGTTTCTTCCTCATTAGGCTCCTCCACAAAGTGAACAGGAGCATCGCTAGATGGGTGGGTTACAAAAGGCCCTAGTGGTCTAGGTATACCAATTGGGTTCATCTCCAGCCTAGGTACGACAGGTCTTGAGTCAGTCGGTGCTGGGAGAGCTAACTGAGCTCCCCTCCCAAAGAAATTGGGTGGCCTATTACCTAAGTATGGAGGGTTGTACTACTACGCATATGGGAATCTCCTCGGCATTCTGCAATGCACTGCATCATGCCTGAATCTACCGCAATTTGAGCACGACCGAGATCTAGGATCTTGGCACTCAACTGGGAGGTGATTGCCGCCATAGTATATACATTGTACATGTGATCTCACAGTCTTCCTTACCAGCTCTTGCAACCGTGCAATCTCCATTCTCATTTCTGCCATCCCCTGGTCGTGGTCTACATTCTTTCCCTTATTCTGCACACTAGCAGTTGCTTTTTCCCTCGAAGTAGTTGATCTCTCATGGTCCCTCTGGCTTGCACTCTCTCGGTTGGTAGTCCTCATGCTGCATTCCCTGAGTTGATCATCTACGCGTATTGCCTCCTCGAAAACTCTAGCTAGCACGTCTCGTTGCAAGGTGGAGTTACTGGCCAAAGCCTTGTAGAGCTCCTCACTCCGAATCCCGTTCATGAACACTGTAGACACTGCCCTCTCGGTAGGTCGCTCATTGGCAGGGATTCTCTTGTAGAGGCTACGCACCTAAGTGGTGTAATCCCTAATGTCTTCCTTCTCACTTTGAGACCGATATTCATCAACCTAACGATGAGGTTATCCGAATACCTTGCCTCTGAAAACCTCTTGATGAAGAGGCCCTTAAGGCGAACAAAGTTCGTACGTTCTGCATCATCTAGACTAGAATACCAGGTCCTCCCCTTATTGCCTAAGCACAGGCCGAAAACTTGAGCTCGCTGCGCAGGGTCAGTAAGACCGTTTGCCTCACATACTTGCTCTGTAAAATATTACACGGCGCAGCGAACAGAATCTGAGAAAGAGATAGAGAGTACACAACAAATAAGAGGAGAATCAGTAAAATTCTTTAACTCCAAACAACTGATACAAAGATGGCTCTGTCCACCCGTGCGCTTCCACTGTGTGAAGCTTAGATGGCGATCTAGACAGAAGATAGGTGAAGAGCTTAAGGCTAGCTGGAACAACAACTCTGACTGGGTGAAAGATGAGTGTGTGATGGCTGCAAAGGGGTTTAGCTTTTATAGCCCGCGAAGGTCGTTAGGTCGGCCTGCTGACCGACCTACCATATGAGCCTCCACTAGTCGGCCAGGGAATATTCCAGGGAATATTCCCTTTACCATCGGGCCGGGGGCGCTGCCCCCGGACCCCCGCCAGGGGGGCCGCTGGCCCCCCTGGGACCCCCCAGCCAGGGGCCGCTTCCGCGGCCCCCGGACCCCACAATAGGGGCCCCTTTTAACTCCCTTACCACGCAACTCAATGCAATGTGCCTCGAGTTGCTACCAGCTTAACCACTCCGTCTAACCCAAAGATTAGACCCACAACAGTCACCTTTTTGCCATCCGGTCACATAGACCTCATCTGATATACAAGTCAGGACTCAACCAATGTCCGGGCTCACATTTGGCTTCTCCTCATAATGGGGGCCTTACAACTTTGAGCACCATGGATCATTGGTAGCACCTAATGAGGGTGGGGCATTGATCATATCTAACACCCCCCCTCAATGTCCACCCATAGGTGAACTATCTCCTCGGCCCAATGCCGAGTCTCTGAAGATGAACTTGAAGCAGATCCTTCGTAAGTGCTTTGGTGAAGATATCTGCTCCATTCTCCTCTGTTGGACAGTAGACCAATTCCACTATCCCATCCTCCATCAAATCACGCACATAGTGATACTGGATCTCTATATGTTTGGTGCGTGCATGAAACACTGGATTTTTGGCAATGGCGATGCAACTCTGATTGTCACATCTCAGCACAGTTGGTTCTTCATCCTGCACTCCCATATGCCATAGAATCCTTCTCAACCATACGGCCTCACATGCAGCAAAACAAGCTGCCTTGTACTCTGCTTCGGTAGAAGACAATGCCACTGTTGGTTGCTTCTTACTAATCCAAGAGAAAATTCCTGAACCCAGAGAGAAACAATAACCAGAAACTGACTTCCTGGAATCAATGTCTCCTGCCCAATCTGAGTCACAGTTCCCCACAAGAGAAGTTCCGAAACTGTATGTGATACCATAGTCAAGAGTTTTCTTCAAGTATCTGAGCACCCGCATCCCAGCCTTCCAATGACTCTCATGAGGTTTGTTTGAGAACCTGCTCAAAACACCAACAGCAAAACTGATATCTGGTCTGGTGTTACACAAGTAGATTAGACTGCCGACCAACCTCCTATACCTCCCAATGTCTGCTAGTGCTGATGTATCCTCAACGGATAACTTTACATTCACCTCCATAGGTGTAGCTATCTCCTTGCACTCGGTCATGCCAAATGCCTTCAAGATCTCCCATGCATACTTCTTCTGAGAGATGAAGATCTTTCCTGGCTCTTGCCAGACTTCAATCCCCAAACAATAGTGCAGCAAGCCCAAGTCTGTCATTTCAAACTCAAAACTCAAAGCCTTTCGAGTTTGGTTGATCATATCTTCATAGTCACCTGTAATAAGAAGGTCGTCCACATATAGGACAATCACTGCAGACTTTTTACCATCCCTGTAAACATACAAGTTAGCATCTGAGGCACATCTTTTGAAGTTTAGGTTTAAAAAGAACCTATCTATCCGTTGGTACCATGCTCTGGGGGCTTGTTTCAGCCCATACAATGCCTTCTTCAGTTTACACACTTTGTTCTCAGAATGGGGGGCCTCAAACCCTGGTGGCTGAGCCACGTACACCTCCTCCTTGAGGTCACCATTTAAGAACGCTGACTTAACATCCATTTGGTACACTGGCCACTTCTTGTGGGCAGCCACTGCAAGTACCGTGCGAATAGTGGTCATTCTGGCAGTTGGGGCAAATGACTCTTGAAAATCAAACCCTTCAACTTGTGAAAATCCTTGGGCAACCAGTCTAGCTTTGTACTTTTCTAAGGTACCATCAGCCTTGTACTTTACCTTCCAGATCCACTTGGTGCCAATAATCTTCCGCTTTGCTGGCCGATCCACTAGCTCCCAAGTGTCATTCTTCATTATGCTGTCATACTCCGCCTGCATAGCAGCCTTCCATGATGGATCTGCAAGTGCTTCTTCTAAGTCAGTTGGCTCCTTTACTTCTCTCATAATCTCAATTATCAAGGCCATGTTGACTATGTGAGCAGAAGCCCTCCTTTGCTCCTCTATTCTCTGAGACCTCCTTGGTCCGTCTGCCTTCTCCTCAACAGATGCAGGCATAGGATTATTGTGGTCATAGAGCTGCTTCACCCAGCGCGGCAATGGCTTTTCCGGTGGGGTGATGTCAGGTTGGTGAACTTTTTCCTCATCATCTGAAGATGATGCTTCCTCCTCCTTAAGGATAGGGATAGCTCTCGGGACAGGTTCATAGTGGACTACTTCTTCGCTTGATGATAAAGTGGAAGACCTTGCCTTCTCCTCCTCCACTGTATGCGGCTCCTCCTTGAACACCACATCACGGCTCGCGATGATCTTCTTTGCCTCTTGGTCATATAACTTGTAAGCCTTCTGCTCATCACTATAACCCAAGAAGATACATTTTCTGCTTTTTGGTTGTAACTTGTTTCTCTTCTCATCTGGAACATGTGCATAACATTCACATCCAAAAATTCTGAAATGTGAAACAGATGGTTTCTTACCAGTGTAAGCCTCATGAGGTGTTTTTCCCTTGAGAGCCTTTGTGTAGCTCCGATTTAGAATGTAGACTGCAGTATTAACAGCTTCAGCCCAAAAATGGTTAGGCAATCCCTTGCCCTTTAGCATGCATCTTGCCATCTCCACAATGGTACGATTCCTGCGTTCCACAACACCATTCTGCTGAGGTGTGTGAGGCGTCGTCAATTGACGCTTGATCCCTTTGCTCTTGCAAAAGCCTTCAAACTCCTTTGAGTTGAACTCACCACCACCATCTGTTCTAAATTTCTTCACACTTTTCCCTGTTTCATTCTCAACAAGTATTAGCCATTCTTTAAACTTACCAAAAGCTTGAGCCTTATCACGAAGGAAGTACACCCACATCTTCCTACTGTAGTCATCGACAATCAACATAAAATAAGACGATCCCCCCAAGGCCTGTGTAGGCATCTTACCACACAAGTCAGCATGCACCAACTCTAGAGGAGCATGTGCTCTATTCTTGCTTTCTTGTGGAAATGCCTTTCTCTGTTGCTTGCCCATCATACAAGCTTCACATGGTTCCTTCAATTCAGCTATTGTAGGTAGGTGAGCAACCATACCTTGCTTTTGCATCTCCTTCAATACTGCAAATCCGATGTGTCCAAACCTTTCATGCCAAAGCTTACTTGTGCCCACTCCAGCGGTGGCTGTAAGAGCACTTAGCTCATACAGGTTGTTCCTCCTTTCTCCTTTGCCAACAATTGTGCCAGCACTATCAATAATTTCTGCACCTGTCTTCTTGAACCTTACTTCATGACCAAGATCAGTTATGGCAGCAACTGATAAGAGATTTCTTCTGATTTCGGGAACATACAACACATTTGAAAGCTTTTTGACTTCACCATTTGCAGCAACAAAAGAAATAGTACCTGTGCCCGCAGCAGGGCATTTAGCATCATTTCCAACCGTCACAGTGATGGATTCTTGTAGAGGCTGCATAGAACTGTATAGACCTTTCTTGTTGGTCATGTGACGGGAGGCCCCACTATCCAACACCCAAGAGTCAGTGGTAGATTCTTCTTGCGCCGAGGAGCACACTTCCTCAATGGTCGCCATGAATAATTCCAACTCTGCTTCAGCCGTATTGGCTGTCTCTTTCCCTTTACTTTTAAGGGTACCATTCTTTTCATCTGCCTTCTTGACACGACAATCTGCAATTGCATGTCCTTTCTTCTTACAGTAGAAGCACTCTCCTTGAAACTTCTTCTTGCCGCCCTTCTTCTTTTTGTCACCATCATTTTTGGTGGAGGAAACACCTTTGCCTTTTGCATTGGCAGAGAATGCAGCATCTCCATTGTTGCTTCCTTCTCGGGCTTTCAGCCTCAACTCCTCCTCCATTAATAATGCACAAAACTCCTCAAAAGTCAAAGCTTGAGGTCTCACCTGAGTATTAAGGGCAGTTACTAGTCCATCAAACTTTTGTGGACAAATCCGAAGACACCTCCGAGCTAGCTCTTCGCTAGTCTTTTGTATCCCAGCGCCAGCCATCTGGTCGCGCAGATTCTTAATCCGAGTGATGAATGCTTCAACCGTCTCTCCTTCAGCAAACTTCTCCGCTGCTAGTTGATTCTCCAAGTTTTGAATCCTTGTTTGGTTTCGTGTTTCATACTGACTCCTTAGTACATTCCAAGCCTCTGACGCTTTGGTTGTATGCTGAATCAGAGTCAAAACACTGTCAGAACAGCTTGTAACTAAGGCACACAATGCATCTGCATTCCTTCGTTTCCAAGCTCGTAGAAGATCTGCATTCGGAGGAATCATCACACTAGGATTTGATGGGTCGGGGGTAGGCTGTGGTTCTGCGTCAGTCCCCAGCACAGTCTCCAGAAGCTCATAAGAATCAAGGATAGTAGTAATTTTGAACTTCCACAAGGTGTAGTTTGTACCATCTAACTTGCCTTCGCTGAAGGTTGGTGGACGAATCCTCAGTGTTTGAATAGCCGGTACAGTAGCACCACCTCCTGCACCGCTTCCTGATGCGCCAGAACTGCTTCCCGGAGTTGACATCGTTTCTCTTTGCTGTTGAAGCCTTTGCCTCTTGCACTCTCTCCGATCTCTAGAGCCCCCTGGGCTCTGATACCATGTAAAATATTACACGGCGCAGCGAACAGAATCTGAGAAAGAGATAGAGAGTACACAACAAATAAGAGGAGAATCAGTAAAATTCTTTAACTCCAAACAACTGATACAAAGATGGCTCTGTCCACCCGTGCGCTTCCACTGTGTGAAGCTTAGATGGCGATCTAGACAGAAGATAGGTGAAGAGCTTAAGGCTAGCTGGAACAACAACTCTGACTGGGTGAAAGATGAGTGTGTGATGGCTGCAAAGGGGTTTAGCTTTTATAGCCCGCGAAGGTCGTTAGGTCGGCCTGCTGACCGACCTACCATATGAGCCTCCACTAGTCGGCCAGGGAATATTCCAGGGAATATTCCCTTTACCATCGGGCCGGGGGCGCTGCCCCCGGACCCCCGCCAGGGGGGCCGCTGGCCCCCCTGGGACCCCCCAGCCAGGGGCCGCTTCCGCGGCCCCCGGACCCCACAATAGGGGCCCCTTTTAACTCCCTTACCACGCAACTCAATGCAATGTGCCTCGAGTTGCTACCAGCTTAACCACTCCGTCTAACCCAAAGATTAGACCCACAACAGTCACCTTTTTGCCATCCGGTCACATAGACCTCATCTGATATACAAGTCAGGACTCAACCAATGTCCGGGCTCACATTTGGCTTCTCCTCATAATGGGGGCCTTACAACTTTGAGCACCATGGATCATTGGTAGCACCTAATGAGGGTGGGGCATTGATCATATCTAACATGCTCGAACTGCTCCATGAAGTTGTACGAGTCACTACTAGGTTCATATCTAGCTAGTTGTTTTGCTACGATGGGGATTCTAGCCTGCCCTTTAGCCCCTTGCATGACTCCCAATCCCAATAGTAGCGCGGTGGCTAGGGCAGTAGCGCTCTGTTCAACGGATGTATTGTCCAAGAGTCGATTTGCTACCAGTTCGCTCAATGTCATGTCAGCCTCTGCTGCCCGTTCCCTCTCTACATTCGGTCCAGATTTGGTCGCTCCAGCTAGGTCTAGCACTCATCTAGCCTCGTACATATCTACGTCTTGCTGTAGCCTTCTAGCCCTTTGCTCATGGTTGTAGGCAATTATGCCTTCTAGCACTCTCTTGATTGCTCTTCTCTCTTCTTCCAGGTTTGCTACCACTTCCTCTACAGGTCTGCCCTGGATCACGGTCCTAGTGAGTAGATCGTAGTTGTGGACCAGTTCCTAGACTGAGGTTGGAAATTCTCCTAAGTCTAATTGGTCCTCTCCTCGTTCGCCTCTTGATCTCGACATTGTTTCTGCTTCCAGCTCCACGAGGTTGTCAATAAATCCAAGCAACTCCGCAGCGTCCAATCCTCTATATTGTTGCTTTCTGTGTCTTCATGTCTTCTCCAGGTCCTACTAGTAGGGCACTCAGGCACCTGTCTAAGTCTTGGGGTCTTCTCCTACTAGTGGGTTCCTTAATGTTATTAGATATCCTGATGTGTTCCTTGTTATTTGAAAGCAGCTGCAATCCTTATTCACACGTTATGCTTAGTGCTTTCGTGGTGCTTGGTGCGAAAACAGGCTTTTCTCTTTTCTTACAGTGCAAACTTAGTGGAACACAAGAGTGAAGTGATGATGCAGAAAGCGTTTAATGTGAACTCCACTCTGTTTCTCTCCACATTCTTAGCCTGATTTGAGTTCTAAGCTCGGTTCCCGACTATTCTATGGTCTTTCTGAAGGTCTGGGCTATGTTTTCTATTCTGCTCTAAGTTCGATTGGTCTCTGAGGTTCTAATGGTCAAACTAGGTCTTGGGGGTATTCAGGGTTGTGTCCTGGGGGTCAAGTCTGTGGCAGGGTCAACTAAAGATCCTTATTTTTCCTTCTGGCAGGATGGTCCGATTCCTAGAATAGGACAGGGCTGGTCCGACTCTAGGAGTCGGACTCTAGTAATCGGACAGGGCTAATCCGACTCTAGGAGTTGGACTCCAGTAATCGGACAGGGCTGGTCCGACTCTAGGAGTCGAACTCTAGTAGTCGGACAGGGCTAGTCCGACCCTAGTAGTCGGACGGTCTGATTATGATGGGCGGTTCGAGTGCCACGTGGCACGTCCGATCGGACAAAATCGATTCTGGGAATCGGACAGGGTTGGTCCGATTCTTGGAATCGGACGGTCCGACTCCAGGACTCGGGTGGTTCAATTTTGGGAATCGGACCACTGAGACCTGGTCCAACTGCGTCTGGCGGCAGGCGCAATTTCGACGCATTTCGATCCCACTTGACGCCTGCTACACACAATCACAAGAGACTTTCCAGATATGATTAGGGCACTACTAAGAAGCACCAGACTCACCTGGAGTAGCACAAATCGATGGCACCCAGAATCGTTGAATCTGGTCCCCTGTTTTCCTATTTCCAGCAGCAGCCAAAACCTTCTGTTTTCTCTTTTCTTAACCTAATCTAACCTTAATCTAGTGCAGCCAAAATGCAAAACAGAGGTGCAGAATGGTAGTCCTACACTAATGCTTCCAACAAACCAAAACACTTACTTGTTTCACGAATTAAAACCTCCTAAATCTCCTAGCTATCTCGAGCACCGGTTCAGGCTGCAAACCCTACTTCTATGCTCGATTTGATCTGTGCGGTGCTCAAGGCTCGATTCCGTTGGTCCCGGCAATGGAACCAAAATGAAGGGGAGCTACAAGCTCTACCCCGAGACCTACGGACCACTTATTGCTCAAGTGTTTCGAACCGAGCGGCCATGGCTACCTCTCACATAGCCGACGCGCAATGCCTACCTTACGGGTGTAGTGAGCTTACCTTGATGCTCGATCAAGTACCCTCCTCTTTCTTGCACACCGCTAGCTCCACGATCCTTGAGGCAAGCTCAAGCAACCTCAATCCCTCTCCCATGAGCTTCATCCTCCATAGCCACGCGCGAGACAAGAGAAGAGAAGAGAGGAGGGGAAGATGAAGAGAAAAGATGGAGAGCTTCTTCTCCAAGATCCCTCACTCTCACACAATTACTCCCTCACACTCTCTCAATCCCTCTCTCAAGCACAAGCAAGAAGGCAAGAAACAAGAGAAGAAGAAAAAGAAGCTTTGGCCACACACAAGAATGAGCTTCTCATTCACTTTTCAACTTTATATACAAAACCCTAAATCCCTTTTTGGGCGGTCATCCCCTTTTCCCTTTTTTTTACATGGCCGGCCATTAGCCTAGGCCCATTTCTCATTTCCCACCGTTCTAATCTATCATGTTCCCAACTAATGCATACAATTTGCACAGGAGTGAGCCTGGCGCTCTTTTACAAGGATTCGGGAGCGCTTTCACACTTAATGGTGCGCTTTTTACTCTTTTACTTTCCTTGGGCGACTCTAAGACTTCCTGAGGGTCGTGCCCGTGCTTTTAATTTTTTCAGGGTCTGGTTATTGGTTAAGGCGCCTTTTTCTTCCTTTTTTCCTGTGCCTTTTGCTATTTCCTTTTTTCCATTTCCCGCTCCTCTGTGCTGCGGTAAACAATGCTTCATACACTTTATGAAATTCTACAACTCTAAAAATAGGCAACCTTGTAACCAACCCTTTGGACTACATTAATTTTATCATTTGCATATTTTCATGCCCAATATGTTTGTGCCATATTCCAATGTCTGCAACCACTCCTTTTCCTTCAGCATACATAGCATCATTCATAGTAAGAATTCCAACATCTAAAGTGAACATGTAAGCAACTCTAGTTCCTTTTGCAACCAATCTAGACTTATCATTAAAATCTTCCACAAAGCATCATTTTGCATTAAATCAAGCCTACAACCCTTGCTCTACCATTTGACCAATAGATGCTAAATTCTTTGTGATGGATGGCACATATAATTCATTTGACAGACTCTTTGTCCTCGACCGTCATGGAAGGACAATGAAACTTTTCTAATGTGTGAAATTGGGTGGCATGAATCAGCACCCGTCTACACGTAACCTGGATTTCGTAAATCCTACATCTCTCTAATCTATTCAACATGACTAGTCATATAATTAGATGCATTTGAATTAATATACCATATATAATCATATGTCCCCTTTCTTGTAATAGTATTCATCATATGCTACATAACAAATAGACGCTCAATTTTGTCTTCATCTTGTTGTGAAGATGATACATAATTTCTTTGTTGCAATTTACCACTATGGATATTATCCTTCTTAGTATAACAATGGATTGTAATACGACCTATTTTGCCACAATAATGACAAACAATAGTAGAATTGCTAGAATCTCTATTATACCATCCATCTTTGCCTCTAGAGCTCCCCAAGCCTCTAAAGTTTCCATGGCTCCTAAAACCTAGATTTCAGCAAACTACTGATTTAACTTGTTTTATTAGTTATCATTAGCATGTCCCATACCACAACCTCTTGAAGAGGATTTTCCATGTCTCTTTCCTTAAATTGAGTAAAATACTTGGACATGTTCACCACTTCTTTTAGATGATTCACCCTACATATTGATATCTTCAGTGATCATGAGAGAGACCAACTCATCAAAATCTGAAAATGGCTTCTGTACATACACAAAAGTAACAAAGGATTTCCAAGCCTTTTCATTATTAAGATCAGCCAAAGTAGATAATACCAAATCATCATCATTAGACATTGTGTCAATCGCTACCAAAGCATCTATAATGATTCTCACCTTCAAAATATACTCATTGATAGATATTTTTCCTTTCTTCAACATATTCAATGCTTGCTTGGGGTGAATCTTTCGTATCTTTATATTCACAAAAAAACATATTTTCACATGTGATCCATACTACATGTGAACTTTCTACATTATTAATATGTCCTAGCATAGTATTATCAATTATTGCAAATAGCCAATACGTTACCTTTTTGTCTTTTGCATTCCATTCATTCCATATCTTTAATTCATTTACAGTCATAGGGTCACTTAGCTTTAGTTCATTTTCTTCACCTGAAACAAACTCAAAGAGGCCTTTTCTAACAAGAAAGTTTGTCATAGGGAATTTCCATGATGGGTAGTTATTCTTGTCTAGCTCCTCAATGATAGGATTTCCACTGTTCTTTGCAATTATCACAAACTTGATACAAAACAGCTAAAAAGTCTTCTACAACCTTTCACAACAAGTGCACAATAATATACCAAATAGTCTTTTTTAAATACTGACTACTCAATAAAACATGTAGATTGCAACCTTTTTACACATGAAACTTATGTTTGCTTCCTCGCAAATACCTCAAAACTTACAAATTCAAAAATTGTAACTTGTGTATCTACTTTTGGTCAATATAATCAAAATCACAATATACCTTGAAACTACAGTTTGTAACCTTGTGGCTCTAAAACGGGGCCTTAAATTACCTCATATGCCCAAAAAACAACACAAAATCCATAAAGAGTCTATTTGCAGAATATACAATGCTTTGCTCACACACCAAATCTCATAGCAATCTAAGACTTTCACTTTGCCTTCTGGTGCCTTCACATGCACTATCTAAGAGAAAGAGTGGAAGAATGGGAGATCTTCTTACTTGTTTCGTACTTGCTCGAACCCTTGCTTCTTATCCTTTACTTAAACCTTCAAAACCAGCCTCTCTTAGTGGCACCACTCTCATACTATGTCAAGAATCACATGATGGGGATATTTTCTTGAGATGTTGCACCAAACACACACCATACACATAAGAGAAAGCTCACTCAAGAGCACAAGAAGAGATATAGAGGCCAAAACATTTTCTTGCTAGTTTCTTCTTCTTCTGTCATACATAATATAATGTACATAAAGTACAGATAAGATACACCATAAAAGAAAGTGTCTTACTAAGTCAAACAATGCATAACTGACTATACTAATTGATTGGTGCTATAACTATGCCAGGTATAGGTAGGTTGATGAGGGTTGAAATGACTTGTTTTTTGGCTGATTTTTGTTGTTTTTGTGAACTGAATTGTTGATTTTTGATGGATTTTGAATGATTTTTAGTTGTTTTGGAAGTGTTTAGAAGTATTTTGGATGAGTTTGATTGTGTTTTGGAAGCTCATGATGTTTTATAGTGGAGATATGATTTTCTTGTTGATGTTCTATTAGTGTCTGTCCTGTTTGGGTCTGTTGAGCTTTAGTTTTGCTCTATTTTCCTTATGTATGAAAGATTGGAGTAAGGATCGATGAAGTTTGAGAGTGTTTGGAAGCTTATTTATTGATTCTTGATGGTTTCGAGTGATTTAAAGTGAGCTAAAGACTTTTTGATGCTTTCTGTTGACCCCCCCCTATTGACCATCTGTAGAGCTTCTGTTTCTGTCATGTTTTGTTTTGTATGCCTCTATAAGTGTGATGATGGATGAATGTGTAGCTTGAGTAAGTTTTCCAATCTTGGAAAGAGATGAATATAAGTTCAAATTAGCTCAAAGAAGTGGAAGAAGTAGCTGTTGAAGACTTGAAGTAAAGACTAAAGTGACAGTGACAATAGTGAGCTCTCAAGGGACACTATAGTGGTCCTAGTGACCTTTCATACTAGACATACCTCTTGGGAGGGGTATCCATGACCAAAGAGGAGTTATGAATGATTATTCTTGATTATCTCATTGTACTATTGAGAGAGAGCATATATGAGAGAGTGTGTGTGTGAGAGATAGCCAATTCTATGTAAAACAATGTATCTATGAGTGAGAGATTGTGAGAGAAAGCTATGGAACTTTTAAAGAAGAATACTATGTGACGATTTCCATTCAAAGTTGTGTATTATCTTGTGTCTTTGTGGTATCTTAATGAATTCTATAAAGAATATGAAGAGCATAACCAATTTTATTCAAGTTAAAGCATGGGAGAATTGTTTATATGAAGTTGTGTGAAGATTTCTTGTTCTTGGTGTTCTTTTCTTTGTTGTGGATATACCAAATATATAAAAGATGTTTGTTGATGATACAAGATAGATTTTTGTATAGTAGATTCTTCATTTTCTCGGTGTTCCTCTTAGTGCTCCATGTTTTTGGTGCGCAACTAGGGAATATTGCCATCAACAAGCATTAGAAGATGCTGAAAATGAAGGAAATGACATTGCCAAGAGGAGAAGAATTCAATGGATGCTTGCAAAGTTCCTTCTATCACTAAAGAATTGGAGACTGTCATTGCCAAAGCCACTTTCTACAAGAAGCTTATCCCACAATGGTAGAGACATATTACCATCATGATGTAGGCTCTATGTGGTGGACTATTTTCTCTCCCTGTTGAAGCAACATAGATGTGCATCTTGGTGGCAAGCTGTTTGGGAGCAAACTGAAGTCCATAAACAAAGAGAATGACCATCTATGGAAGATTTAACATTCATTGAGAAGTTTCTAGACATCATCAAGTGGGAGATTGAAGAAGCTTTAGGAGTTATGGTCAATGGAAGTTCATCTCAGAACAAGAAGGAAAAGAGTTAGAATCTGTTCATGGATACTCAACAGCAAGACACGTGGGATGCATGGTGCATTGACAATCTCCTATTTGTCCAATTAGCAACCCTCTGGAAGCTAGTAGACAGAGTGTTCTTCACAACATACACTATTGAAACTATCAGAAGCTGGCATTACTATGATGATGGCACCACAATGATCCTCAGAAGAATGAGTTTTAATACCTTCAGAACTAAATATCTTCCCCTTTATAGCGGAGTGAAAGTTGAATTTAGAGACGTCGAAAAGAAGGAAGTAGAAAAAATATTGGCAAAAAATTCCTCCAGAGATTGAAGCCCCCTTTGATTTTTTTTGTGGAGCATAGACCAATTGGGTGGAGCTAACTCCCTGATGAATGGCGCAATTAAGCGACAAGCACTAGAACAAGTCTAGAGGTACATGAGATGAGAGAAAGAAAAAATCAAAGTCGAGAACAAGATAGCAGGAAAAGCCTCCTTTGACGCCCTAGTGGAACTCTTTACAAAAGTTCCCATGATGACTCAAGGTCCCCTTCCTAATCAAATCCATCCTAGAAATATTGATGATAAGCCAGCGAATGTAGTCATGTTGCCCATCTTTAAGGGAGAGTACAATGAAGACCTGATCTTCATGTAGCAGAGTTTATGGTAGCGTGTATAGCTAACAATGCTAGAACCCCACAGCATTGGTTGGTGATATTCCCCGCCACTTTCAAAGTTGTGACATTCCAGTGGTATGAGAGACAAGAAATAGGAACTTTTTGCACATGGGACGACTTGAATTTGGTCTTCCTCACTAAATTCAACCATGACGGTTTTGAAGAGCTGATACAAGAGGAGTTCATGAACCTAAGTTAGTCATCTATTGAATGGGTGGAAGCCTATGTCTCTAGAATGGAATCTATACTAAAAACATGGACCAACCATCACTTGGATGAAGGCATCCAAAAGGGAGTTTTTCTTAGAGACCTACAACTAGAAGTCCGTATACATTTGTGGAGCTTAGAAGTCTAGTCAATCTACAAGCTGTAGTGGAAGGTGCAAGACTGTATGATGAAGTTGAAGTTAAGGCTGTCAATGACCCCAAGAAGAGGAATCCTACCTCCTCCCATGCCAAGAATGGTATACCCACCAAATACACTCCCAAGGACAGTTCCCTACCCCTACCCCTAAATGCAAGCAGTGCCGGCAATACAGTGCACTGAATCCACACTGGCCATAGACGACAGCGCCTCAAATGATGGTTCTAACCACAACAATATTGGCCTCAAACAGTTCCCACTATGGCAACTCAACAACAACAATGGAATCCTACCATCTGTAACCAAAACCCCTGTCTCAACAGGAGCTTTGAATCTGAACTAGAATAGAGGCATTAGGGGAGTTTTGAGGTCTCGAAAATGCCTTTTAGGATGTGGAGAGAGAGTGCTCTAGACCAGTAAGAGCAAAGCCTCCATAACGGAACTTCTATTTAAAAAATTTTAGAAAATCATTTTACAAAAATATATAAATATAATAATATTACAAATTTGTATTTTTATTATGTATTTTTAGTCTCTTAGATTCGTGATTATGACAACTTTTGCATTAATGGCATAGAGTCTCGGCTACTTTTATTTAATGATGTTTCTAGATTAATGATAATGACTGATGTAATCGAAATTCAAATTGGTGAAAAGCATGGCGCTCAGTTTTTTCCCTCCTTTCTTTTATTCCTCTATTGTTTTTCCCTCCGTTATGGTAGCCTAGTCCTCTCTCTCTCTCTCTCTCTCTCTCTCTCTCTCTCTCTCTCTCTCTCTCTCTCTCTCTCTCTGTGCATGTATATCTCTCTTCTACCATGGATACAGAAATTCGACCTTCAACAAGGCGTCCAAGCTCCCAAATCACATCCATATCAGTGTTTAACTCATTCCAAACTGATGGAAGATGGATTCCTACTATCATTAGCAAAGGTAGTTGGATCACCATACAACAAGCAAAACGTGGAAAAAGGCAAAGACATGAGAGCTCGTTTATCTGTGCTTGGAAGGGTAGAATCCGAGATTTTAAGCTTGGAGCAAATAAGAATAGCATCAAAGAGGTACTAGTGCAACATGTGTTCATCCATAGAGAGCTGTGTTTGAAACCTGGATCTTCAAAGCTTCCAATGCATAGACCAAATTGTAAGAATTTGATTCTTAAATTTTTTCCTTTCTTAAACATGGTTTAGGTTTTTCCATTATAATATTTGTTTGTCTTGTAGATGTCTATCCCTCTAATCTTGAGGAATGGCAACCCAGTGGAATCTATTATTGATGTTATTGATGTTATACATGGTTCAATTGGGAAGAAATGTATAGAGGCAGAAAGAAGACAGAGCTTGCAGAGAATGGAATATTCTTTTATGACCATTCTTATGTTATTCCTATGCGGCATTGCCAATGGGGATCAATAAAACTCCTTCCTTTGCCAGATTTTTCAAGCTTTGAGTGGCCTTTGCCAAGTCCAGCTACTAGTGAGGGCTATAGATGTAAGATATTTTCTGAGATCCAGAAAGCACTAAAATCTAATATCTCAAGTAGGCTAAGCAAAGTTACTTTATTTATGCCTATTAATATATTTATTGATTTCTTCTCTAATATGGAGATAAGAATAACAAAAACCATGCTTTCAGTGAAGAGACTAACATATGATCATATCATACAATTTGTTAATGAAGGATGGGATACAAGGACAGAAGGAAAAATTATATGTAAGATAGATCAAGACTCTATAGCTTGTAAATATATGATTGCTACTCAAAATTTTATCCTTAGCTTTTACTATAGTCGATGGCTTTTTGTTGGTAGTAGTCTAGTTGCTTTAGACCAGAATCTTAATGATTTCAGCAAGGATCCTATAATGGATCTTGATATTTGGTTCAACAAGGATATTATTGCAATCTTAAAGATTAGAAAATCATGTACGCTACATCAAGTGAGGATGGATTTACAAAATGAAGACATTGAACTACCATGCTCCTTTGTATTCCAACTTGACAAGAAACGAGTAAGTTTTCACATCATATTATATCTACTTAGATGTATATCAAGATCTCACTTTCTAACTAACAAACATTTGTAATTTATTTTTTGCAGATATCGAAAAGGAGAGAAAATAATATACATTGCAAGGACATTCAAGAAAAGATATCTTTACTATCAATATAAAATATATGTACAAATTTTGTAGCAGATGTCTATCTGCCATCTCTATGAGATATACAAGGGCTGAAGGGAAAATTTCTATATATGAAGGCTTACAAGGCGATATGGCAAAGCTATTTCTTTTTTGGAGAACTATCCTTTCTAGGAGTCCTTTTGCCTTTCTTTGATGTCTTGGGTATAGAAGGTGTTGAAGCTATGGCTTTGCCTTCCGTGGTTATAGGCACCGCATCTCCTTCATGGTGCAAATCCCCACCAATCTCTGTTGTTGGTTATATACAATTGACCATTATATACTTCAAGAGCTTTGCTCTGACGTACCAAACATGCTTAGATGTATAGCAATCCTTCAAAAACTGTCACACATTTATAGAAAAAAGAGTTTTAGTTCATTATTGTTCTTACAATAGACCATATTTTTATCATCAATGGACTATTTGCAATTAATATCTATCTTAAAGTTTAGCATCTTTCATATTACCTTTACATGTTTATCATCATTAAGATAAACAAAGTTAACCATTCTTCTAGCATTTGCAATCACCCTCCAGCCCACAAGAATGGCTATCATCCTGATGGGGACACTGCAACCACCAACACAAAGTAAAACTATAAAGAGGACGAATGGTAGTTCATAGAATAAACTCATGTTTCAATTATTTTAATGAATAACTTACCGCAACCTGTCTATATTGCATTGTTGCAAGAAAATCAGACGGCATAGGGGGTCTTTTCTCTAGCTCTTCAATTAATCTTTTGGCACCTCTGTATATAAAATATGTTGAAATTTAGAGTACTTACAAAAAAAAGAATTGAAATATCAAGGAGCCCTTGGATATTATAACTTACAATTTAGCATTTCCATGGCTTCCTTTCATAGAGTTGATTAAAAATCATTGCTTATCCACAAGGTCTATTGCATCAAGCTCCAATGAGAACTAAAAGCAATCATATCTCAACAAATTAGTAGGATAAAATCTCAAAAACTCTAATAGAATATTAAATCACTTACTTTTCATTATATGGAATTATAAGGAGCTCCAAAGTATCGAAGTCAATCAAATTGAGCCAGTTCAATAAAACTTGTATCAAGCTCGTTCCTCATAAAGAATGAGATAGATGGATCAAGAACCTCAATTTTTTGTTGTATATCCAAAGGAAACTCATGCATTATACACCTAGAAAAGGCATAGAAATAGTGAGTATAAACAAGAAAAATCTTATTGTTAAAAAAATATCAAAAAGTATAAGTAATTATGGATGGACATACCTTAGGCCAACAAGAATAATACTGTCATTTACTTCTCTTCTTTTATCCTTAAGAATCTGAACACATGCAGCATCAAAGGAGATAACCTCAGTTCTTTTGCCTAAGTCACCAGGTAAGAAACAAAACACACTGAATCCTTTTGGATTAGCTGCTTCAAGAAGGGTGGCTAGCTCATTTTCAAAGGACTCTAGTTGCTCTGTTTCCCTTTCTTCAACCCTTTGCCTCCTATACTCTCTCCATTTATCTGCATGTTCCTCTTTAGCTTTCTCCTCTTTTTCATGTTGCCTTGTATCCTTCTCATGGGTGACATTCTCAACCCTGACACCAAAATCATCTTTCTTTCTCCTAGCTGGGGGCACATTAAGGATATTAAATGTCTTCACATCAGTGAGGGGAATTGGCTCAAGGACCTTTGAAAATCTATATCTTAGCCTCCTAAGAATTACCATGTCCTTGTCCATGAGTGTGAGCCTATGAGCATGAGCAGCACAAATATAGGCATCTTGGAAAAACTCAACTAAAAAATCATCTGTGGCTTCTTGTATACAATTAAGAGATGTTCTTGTCCATCTAAAACTATCCAAACTATATCTGTCACAAATTTCCCTGACAAGCCTCTGAAAAGACAACTTTGGAATTGCATTGTCAAGAGCCTTTACTGCCTTCCTAATCTCCCTTAGGCACCTGACATTTTGAGAAAACTTTCTCTTTGGCTTTGACTTTCTAGAGAGCTTCTGAGGCTTTGAAGACTGATGAATCTTTGATGCTAAATCCCTAGGATTAATCTTCTCATTTCTTGCTGTTGCCTTAGTCCTAGCCATCTGCCAAAAAAAGACATGTTACTTCTTCTCCAGCATGTCCAGCGAAACGCGAGTCCCAGACAATAGGTATCCATGATGCATGTCGTTTTCACGTTTCAGCTGAATTTTTCTCGAGCGTGTCTAGTGAAACGCGAGTGTCAAGCAAGGCGCCTCCTTGCAGCTACTTCTTTTCGTGTTTCACCGAACTTGTTGTCCATTGTGTCCAGTGAAACACGAATTTAAGCCAGGAGACCTCCTTGAAGCACCTTATTTTCGCATTTCACCGGACAACTCATGAGTAGCATAAAAATCGACAAAACCAAGAAAAAAGAGCTTTGATCTAAGGAAAGCTTTTAAAATTACATAAAATATCCACAGAATTAGGGAAGAAGTTTGAAGATTTCCTTAAATCTCCACAACATTAAGGAATGCTCCCACTGTGGAAAAAATTCTTTTGTAGTGGTGATAAGCTCATAATAACATAAAGGATTAAGGAAAAGTATCAAAAGAATGCATTGAATGGAGCCTATTATTGAAAAGCAAGATGCAGAAACCATACCTTCTTTTTAGCTTGTTCTTCACAATCTCAGCCTAATGACGACAATATGCTCGAAGGTTTCCTTTGTTGGGGAAGCAGTGAAATGCTTGGAGATTGGAAGGAACACCAAAGGTAAAGGCGGAGTAGCAATGTTTTCTGCTTGTTGGAAATGCGATGAAAGGCGAAGGCGGTGAATTTGCATGGACTCAACGTTCTTGGCAAAGTGTTAATACCACACCTGTGACGTATTCTCGCTTACCGGAATTTTTTTTTTACTTGGAAAAGTGTTATGTAACACACGTGTGACGTATTTTCGAAAAAAGAGAGTGCGCACGTCTTCTAAAGAGTCCACATGCTTAACGGTCAATATAAAAGCATTTCAAAGCCATTTCTCCGACATTGTCTTCTTTTCTGCCGAAATTTCGTCTCGACTTCCCTTCAAGGTCCTTGCTTCCTGTGTGGAGAGCAGTTCAACAATCTTTGATAGGTAACAAATTTTTTTTATTACAAGTATTTTAAAAAAATAAATTTGATTAATATAGAAAGAATTTTTAATAACACTTGAATAATTACAGATATTATGTGCTTTGTATCTTTTAAAAACAGCATAGCTTTTCCAGAAAGGATTTAATCATAAATTTCTGTGTTTCCATAGAATTAATTTATAGTTCATGTTTCTCTTCTTGATTTTCATCTTTTGACCAGTGAAACGCAAAACAATGTCCCTGTTAGTGATATTTTGCTAAGTATCGCGTTTCACCGGCGAGATATTGAAATAATTTTTGTCTTCAAGGTAGTGTCCGGTGAAATGCGATTTCTTCACAGGCATTTGCCTTGGACACTTTAATTTTCGCGTTTCACCGGTCAACTTAAAAAATTTCTCCTTTTTTGAATTTTTTTGTCTTGGAAAATGCAATTTTGGGGCCTCTTTCCATGGTTCCATCTTGTTTTATTGGATATTGGTTCTATTCTGCTTTTTTTTCAGGGATAAATATTTTCCTAGTCAAGATGACAAAGAGGAAGCTATCTCTAGAAGGAATGGATGAGGAGGAGATAATTGAGGCATCTGATGATAGGCTCTTTGATTTCTTACACACCACTGGAAATTCTTCCAAGTTTGGCTATATCAGGGAAATTTTCAATGTTCCTTTTTATTTGAAGGAGTTATTGGAGGATCTTGAAAATAAACTAAAGGAGTACAGATGTTTTTATGATAGACATGTGCAAGGTTTGGAAGTCAATGGATTTGTTCATTATAGTGATGTCATGGGAGCCACCAGTACATCCAGGTCAACTTTGCTAGGCAGGTTCAACCTCATTGATGAGGAATTCAGAAAGAAAGAAACATGTTGCCCTTTCCACAGGTACCAACACCAATGCCTTCTGATCCACAAGGACGTTGGATTTATTGTGTATCTTCAGTACATGGAAAATTCTTCTCCAGATATAGACCAACAGAGAAAGCTAGAGGATATTGCAAGTATGGATAAGGAGGTCAAAGAGAAGGAGGAGATGTTCCAAGAAGATGTTGAGAATCAACTTGTCCAAGGTTTTGATGTAGGTTTATTCAAGAGTGACAATATCACAATGGTGGAAGAAAAGGAGATCGAGCCAAGTGCACAGGTTGATGAAGAAGGTCCTCTTGCATGTGTTCCAACATTTCCCACTTATCTTATCAACAAGAAGAGATATGTGTTGCTAAATGATATTCAACATCTTTTTGATCTTAGAGAAGATTATTGCTTAGCAATCCTTGCAGGTTGGGGCAAAAATGACATGAATTTTATAGGTTATGAACAAGAACCACTAGCAAGTCTTGATGTTGAGGGAGAGAATTTCCAAGATAGCTCTATAGCCTTACATACATGTATTAATCAGATCATAGAATACGAAAAGGGGGGGCTACCTACAGAAGAAGAGTTCTTGCAAGTCCAGAAGAAACTTCATATTGATGATGTAGGGTATGAAGAGAGATTGAAGTCTCCATCAGATGAGAAGCCCAAGAGTTCAATAAATCTTTATGATGATAGTCTTCTTGAAGAAGACGAACACCCTAAGGTATGAAATATAATTCGAAGTTACCCATTGAGTTTATGTTAGACTTTATTATGCATTATAGATAAATATCTTATATCTTGTACTATTGTGGTTTGTTCTGTAGATTGAGATTGAAGATTTGGACAACTTTCTTGGAAGGGCCAAGGGCTCTAGGCCAATGAAGCTTGGAAAAAATCAAAGTCTTGGCCATTATATTGGAAACTTAAACAATCAAATAATTATAATATATCATAGTAGATTGTCAAGCTCTCCAAGTCTACCAATGATGGCTTTGAGAGCTATCTCAAAGGTAATTGGATCTCAAGTTTTTAGCAGAGGTTTGGACAAGATCATTTTGGTGGAGAAGGAAGAAGCCATAAGAGTTTTTGGCTTCATGACTGGATACAGTGGATCTAGAGCTGGATATTTTGGAGTTCTTGGCTCCTATTTGCTCTCTTATGTAGGAGATAGTAAGAATTTGAAGCTTCTTCCAGGCTATCGGAAACAAGAGTTTTTGAAATACAGAGGTTTTATTGAGTGGGATGAAACAAAAGATTCCTCTAGAGGCCCTGTCGAGCTACCTGAAACCAAGGACTCCTCTGAAGGCCCTGTTGAGGTGCCTGAAACTAAGGACTCTTCTGCAACACAATCAGACTAGAAGATGCCAAAGATTAAGGGTTTCTTGAAACCCATCTTTTCCCAACTCTTTGTTTGGTTTGTAACCATTATGTAAATCTTTGCTTTGCGCAAGAATTTAAATATTTATCTTTTCTTCTTTGGGTAACAATTTGTATAGTCCTTGCTAAAGATGATGTATTGCTTGATGTGGTTGTATCTTTAAGCTTGAATTTATGCCAAATTTGTCGATAGAACCATTGAAAGACCTCTAATAAACTGTTGGCTTTGTGTCTTCCACCTCCATGTCTTGTGTGTCTGAAATATTTTGTTCTTGCTTGATAATGTGATTTTTTCATACCTTGGGTTGACCAGATAGATAAAGATCCATATTGTTTAATAAAGTATGGAGCATGGTTGTATAGAATATGCTGCATACTCAACAAATAAAGAAAGTTATTAAAAAAACATTATATGAGTTCGACAATGAAGAAACAAACATATACAAACTACTTACCATATAGTGAGTAAAGTGTTGATCACCCCAAGCTTTTGTCATCGCCTTTTTGAAAAGGTTCAATTGGTTTTTAAAGTCTTTGAGATCATCATCATTCCATTCAGTCTTATCACAATAAAAAAACACTTTGTCTAGTGTTTCCCAAACTTTAGCTTTTCTATTTCGAGCTTGTCCATTATCAGTGTGATCCTTAACTGCATTATGTAGGGATTTTCACTGATTAAATTTAATAGTTGAGCCACCATTTCTCGAGTTTATCTTGCCAAGTCTCCCATGAAAGCCTAGAAACCTTCTAGCCTTCACTCCACCAATAGATGGTTTTTTTGGGACACAATTACCATCCTTAGACTTTTGAAGATCTGGTTCAATAACAACATTGCCACCATGCAAACCAATTGCATAGAGAACTTTTTCAACCTTTGTTATAGCATCTGTTCTAGTTGATAATGGCTTCAACTTCCATGCAAATCCTATATAGAGATGAACAAGCTTTTCAATTATCCTGCAAAGTGCATGAAGTGTACAAATATGGGCATTCGCTAAAGGAATGTCCAAGACTGGTTTAAACTGTGGATCCTTATTGTGCCTAGAGGGAGCTCTATTCCAATTGCTTGAGTTTAACTCTGCAACTGGTGACATGCAGTATAAGCAAGGAGATCTCGAGTTAGCTCCCTTTGATACATTATACATACATTTGAGTGTCTTTAGGTCACCAGCTATGTGCCACTCAATCCTGTAGTTCCCAAATCCTTCAACAAATAGCTCTTCTCCTGCTTGTTGCCTTTGAATAACATTAGGTATTGATGTTTGATGAAAAATCCAATATAGTATATCAAAATTCTCAGTATCTACCTCAAATGCTCCTAGCCACCAGATGTTATATTTAAATTGAACACTAAATGATGTTGAATGATTGCAATAACCTGACGAAAGTGCTCTATTCATCAAGGTGATAGAGATTCTCTCCAATTTTTTACATTTCAGAATCTCACTTTCATCAAGTTTAATCACAAATCTAGCCACTCCCTGTGCCTCTGCTACCTGACAAGTCATAAAATTTGATCATTAAGCATTGTAGGGTGGGCAAGTCAAGGAAAATATTGTTAAATTCATTGAATGTAACCTCCTTTTTGTTGCCCTTGAAGCTAGCCTTGATATGAAAAGGCTCACATAGAATCTCCATCACTTTGTTATTAACTCTCTGTCTGATAGTCCTAACCACAAATGGCTTCGAAAGTATGCAATTGCGTACCTGTCCTTGCTTCATATTTGATTGTAAAAGCTGGAAAAGTTGCATATAAGCATCTCGACTGATACCAATACTATCCAGTGTCTTCTGTACTAACTCAGAATCCAAAGAATGATCCTTTACAAATGACTCCAAGCATTATTTCTTTGCCTTTTTAAATTTCTTCTTCTCCAAAATATCCTTTGAAACTACTGAAGGAAGAAGATGATAATAAAACTGAGCTGCTTTTAAAGAATCTCTTTCACTTGCATTTGGTTGTAGAAGAGATCTAAGCAAAATTAACATCACAAATCAATGCAAGTAGTTTAAATAAAGCCATATTTAAGATTTTTCAAGTGAAAAAAAATATACCTTGCTGCTTGGATTCTTTTACCACAGCCTCCTCCTCCTCGTTTGAGATTCTCAATATTTTTAAGAGCTCTTTGTCGATTTCGAAGGCCTAATAAAGTTTGCTTTCGTTGATAAGCTTTGATACACTTTTCCAATGAATGAATTTTTTGTTGACAATCCTCTAGCTTCTGCAACAACTCTATATTGTGTTTCATCAAAAGATGATTCTCTAGTCCAAGGATATCCTTTTCTGCAACAAGATTAAGTGTATAACCTAAAAATCCATTGTAGCCATCACCAATAAACCTCATTAATGACGAGCTATTATAGAAAGGAGGAGTGCTATTTCTGCTAGGATCTTTGGGATATAGCTTTCCATCTAACCAAAGATCAATATTCTTCTTTCCTTCAACCTCAGTATATGTTTCATAGACTCTGTAACCGTGATAGATTTTGTTCTCTTTCTTATTGGTTCATACTCACTGTCCAACTCAATATGAAGATGATAGAGAGGTCTTTTATGAGAGCTACAGAGATCATTAGATGATTGATCCATAGCTGAGTTACAAAGATCATTGGGTGATTGATCCATAGCTAAGGATATGATTAGAAGCAAGAACGAAAACAAAGAAGAGACTACTAAGGAGGAGAAAAAAAGAAGAGAGAAACGATGGAGAAACGATGGAGGGAGGCAATCGAGTATCCACCAAAATTCAAATTGAATATTACTTTTCAGTTTAATGAGGAGAGGTAAGATCTTCATTATGACAACCTTGCCAACTTTATGGCGACCTAGATTTCTAGGTTTGATGTGACCACGAGAATATCACGACAATGACTTATTAACGAATTTTGATATTTTAACTTACCAAAATATAAACCTTTTAAAAATTATATAAAATGATTTTATTTCTAAATTGTTTTCTCTCTCTAGGATCTCTTACAGGGCATTTTCGAGACCTCAAAACTCCCCTAATGACCCTCTAGATCAACCCAACCAGTCTATGCAGTGATTACCGAGGCTTCCTAAAACCCTATTGTAAGTACTCCATGAGGTGAAAATTTCAAGGACTACCTATCCAATTCAATTGCCAGCATCAAGAAGGAGCTTATGGAATGTGATTATAGAACTACAGACGTTGAAAGTGAATGCCACCAATATATCCACTCTGTAGGAGGTGGAAGAGATGTGATGCTGTCTAATACATGGTGTAGAAAGTGTCATCAAGTGGGACATTCAGCCACTAAATGTACCCAAAAACCAACCATCCCTGGGGCCTTCTATTCGTAATGTTTGAGGAATAACCATATAGAAGATATTTTCTCTCCGAAGGAGATGCATGAAAGGAGGAAGAAAGACAAAGAAAAAAGATTCAATTTGTTAGAATCCAAAATGACCACACAAGACATCGAATTAAAGCCTAAGGATTTCAGTCCTTATTTCAAACCAAGGAGGATTCCCTCTCAAAGTTATAGAGGATGACAGTTTGGCGGTGGCCTGGCGGTGGCCAGAGATTAGAGCTTGAGTGTTATAGATGTGGAGAAAAGAGACATATTTCACCAAACTGTCCAAACCCAAGAAGGTGCATAGACTACAAACCCTTATGTAGTCGATGCAAAGGAGAAGGCCGCACTAGAAAAGACTATCCTAGTCAAGCTCTTGTAGAAGCTACTTTTGATACTCAATAGAAGACCCAAGGACCTACTTCCAATTTGGTGGCATTGGAGGTTACCGCAATAACACATGCAAAGAAAGGAGAAACCATAGTTTCAAGGGAGAACCAAAGGGCCTCTGTAAGTTAATCATCCCAATCACGACAATGTGAAGCTATCATTCTTGTCAGAATCGAGCAGAGGATGCAAAACAAGACCTATGACCTCTATGAGTAGTGAGCAGGTCCCTATCACAAACTAAGGGTCTGCATGAGTAGCATCTCCTTTGCAAATTGTAAAACCTAGTGTAGGTAACTCCTAAAGCCACTTGATATGAATTCTCTATATCTAATATTGTAGAGAAAGTCAAGGATATGATGAAACATTACACTAATATGTTCACAAAACAATATTGTTAGATCACTATGGATGTTAATTTCTTGAAACGTTAACAAAACTTGATGGGAAGATCAGTTCTCTCCAGCAAGGTAGTCAAAGAGTTTGATTTAACGAATGCTTTATGTTAGATCAATGTGGATGTTAATTTCTGGAAGCGTTAACAAAACTTAATAGAAAACTTGAAGATTTTGATTTAATAAATGCTTTATGTGAAGTCAAACTAGATGTGAATTTGCTACAACCAATCCTAATGCTCATTAGGAATTCAAGAAAATCCTACAAACACGTTATGTTATAGAGCCTCTTGGTGTCAATTGAGTGGGTAGTGAGTATTGGGGTAAAAGGCCCTTGGGCCTGCCCGTGTACATTGACTGCCCATATTCTTTATTCATATATATGAGATAGTGCAATAAGGCTGTCATATCATTCTTGACAGCACCTACATTGTGTGTGCTCTTCTCTCCCACATCTTCCTCTTCTCCTTCTCCACTGCCATTGCATCCCTTTCAACTAGTATCAGAGATTTGGATTAGAGCTTGATCATGGAGCTTGGCTCAGCATTGCTTCAGCCCGGATTGAAGACCTAGAGCTTGGATCTTCAATGCCAGCCATGGCTTCTTCCCCCGAGGTAAGATTTCATCTCCCGCCTCTCCTCGGCCCTCATAGGCTGTTTGCAGGTGTTCCTTGGCTTCATTGGGCATCTTGTATGTCCCCATTTGCCCCCTTATCCTCAAGATAACCAGCAAGCCCCACAGTAGCAAGTCATGTTTTTTTGCGCCTGTTTCAAAATCTGGCTCAAAAATCCCATTTTTTCTCATATCTCGTGCATTTGGAACCCGATTTAGGAAATGTAAGAGTCTAACTTGGGGTTTTAGCATGCTCTGAATGCAATGGCAATGTCAGATCTACCAAATTATGATCACAAAATTTTTTGCAACAGATCTGAGTTGATTTACAACAAGAAAATGTCATGCTCTTAGCTTATATGATGCTCCTGAGGCTTGGTATTTGATGCCTAGATGCTTTGGGGATGTTTTCCCAATGTTTTGAGATGCTTTGGGACTTTGTTTGAGCTTCCATAGCTCAATTTATATAGGGATTTACTAATGTACATTGTTTGGGCAGCTAGGTTTTATCAGGGATGGCTTATGCATAATGCTCTTTGTTGACATTTGGGTGTCCTGTTGGATGTATTGATGCTTGGTCATCATGGTTTATGCCTAGATATACTATTTGAGAGCTATTGAGCCTTGATTTGGATGCAAAAACTTCATTGTTGGCTGGGATTTATGCTACCTTGGTTGACACGTTATTTTACCTCCAGTTTGGTTATGCCTATGGTCTATGGGTGCTCCCGACTACTCAGGATGATATGCTAATGTATTTGGATGATGCCACTTTGATGTTTATGCTCCTGGATGCTTCTTGAGCAAAGAGTAGAGCTTAATTCTTGGTTCACTGTCATTTTCTTTGCAACTAGCATTTCACTTGAAAAGGTTTATGCCCCGTGCTACCCATTATGGGACTGATGTCTGATGTGGATGCTTTTGGGTTTGACTGCAGTATGGCAAATGTTTGGGCTTGAATCGACTTGCATTTGAGAATTTTGTGGAGCATTTTTGCATTTGGTTGGCTTATTACTTATGTAGCTTGGATGCTATTTGGTCCTTAATGCCCCGATTATGGATCTTGGATTTACTTGGATGTAGATACATGTTTGAGCAGTGCTTGCTCCATTGTCTTGGCAATTGGTTATTGAGATTTCATTGCTCATTGATACTTGGTTCTTTGCGGATTACTCCTTGATCAGTAGACTTCTTGACAGTGCTTGGGTTTAGCAGTTATGGCTTTGTTGCTTCTGTGCTGCCTAGCTTCTATGCTAGTTGGGTTGCTTTTTCCCATACAGGTCAGAGAACATTTGCTCTTGATGCCGACTATGCACTTTGTCTATTGTCATGTACTTTATTGAGCCACTTATTTGGATGTTGTTGTACAGATACTTAGGCTCCTGGAGCTTGACCATTGCAGGATCTTATGCCTCTTACCGGTCTTGCATTGACTTGGATGCTACTATGTAGTCTGTTGTACTGCAGAGTCATGTTTGCCATTATGGTTCTAGGTTGATTTCATGGATGAATACCATATGCTTATTTTATAGCTGTCTTGGATTTTACATTATTATGGTTGGTTATGTCATGCACTTATCTACGAGTCTTTTTCATGTGGGAGCTTTTGCATCCCTAGTTGATGCTTCTGTGCTCCCCTCACCAGTGAGGATGGAAGAGTACTTACAACAGCATGCTTCTACCACTTGTGCTTCTACTGACTGTTGTATTGATGAGCAAGTTCCCTATGTTGGGACAGCCCTAGACTCTTTGAGTTCCTTGGATGTGGATAGCCCTATTCATGATTACTTGGATTCCTTGTCATCTTCTACAGGTTCTTCTACTTCAAATGTTGTTTGCTTCCATTGTGGGAAGCTTGGGCATGTTCAAAGAAAATGCTTTAGATGGATTAGAGAGCAACAGAGATAGAGACGGACTCGACAAGAGCAGAGAGTCAGAGATACAATAGATGCAGTAGGTGTTACCACTCTTACTAGTAGTGAGGTACATGTAGTTACCCATGATGATGCAGTTGAGCATGCACTCTTGTCATCTTGTTTCCATACAGCTTACTTGCTAAGTGATCAGGCTTATGCCTTTGATTGGCTTTTGGACTCTATGGCATCTTGTCATGTTACCCCTCATAGAGCATGGTTCTCTTCTTACAAGGAGGTTGACGGATGTACTAATTTGGGCTTTGAGCAGACTTATGCTATTATTGGTACATGGGACATACACCTAGCTTTGCCTAATGGGACTTCTCTTATGCTCAAGGATGTTTTATATGTTCCCATACTCATTAAGAGCTTGACTTCAATCAGTCAGTTGCATGATGCAGGTTACTCTGTTTCTCTTCAGGATAGGTCATGGAAGATCTATCATGGTTGCTTGGTTTTGGCCTTGGATTTGGCTAGAGGTTCTAGAGTTGGTTCTCATTCCCAGTGCATGTCTCTCATGTGGGAGATTCTATGGTTGCAGTTATCCGAATACCACATGCATTGTTATGGCATTATCGTCTAGGCCATATACACCACAGAGAGATGGAGATCTTGTCTCGTCATTCAGACTCAATGTTGCCTCCTATGTCACATGCAGATCTTGATGCTTGCCCTAATTGTTCTTATGGTCTTTGTAGAGCCCCTTTGGCTCATGGCAATCATGAGAGGCATGATCCTCTAGATCTTGTCCATTGTGCAGTATATGGACCTATGCCTTCCCAGTCACTTGGTGGAGCATCATACTTTATGACCTTCGTGGATCATGCTACCCACTGTGTTTGGGATTTTTCCTCGGTATAGATTGAGGATGTTGCAGTTATACTTGACAGGTTTATGGATTCTGCTAGATGTAGGCCTAGGTGCTTGCAGATGGATTATGAGAGTCATGCTATCTCTCCCAGTTTTCAATCCTATTGTCAGCAGTCTGGCATTGATTTCTTATGCCCACAATATTACAGGATCGCTCATGACATGTGTCTGACTCTACAGGCAAGGTTGCTTCTATGCTTACCACAGCTACGTTATCTTATGGCTTTTGGGCTGACGCCCTTATGACGGAAGTCTACTTGCTTAATAGGACGCCCATGTCTAACTTTGGATGGTATTACACCACACGAGACATGGAGTGGTATGAGACCCTCCTATGATTACTTGAGGATGTTTGGCTGCCAAGCATTTGTATGTATGCCAGCTATGCCTATGTCATGCAAATGTATCCTCCTTGGTTATGGAGATGGTGACTTTCAGGCTTACAGGTTATGGGATTTGGATCCCCAACAGGTTATATGCAGCCGTCATGCTATCTTTTATGAGATGCAGACATCTCTCAAGCCTCTTGATGCACATTCAGTGCGCTTTATGGTTGATGACATAGTTGTATGTCAATCTTCCACTTCGCTGAGGCCGCATACTATCTTGAGACCCTGACATGTGTCCAGGATGCTGGTCCTTCTTCTATGATTGACTTTGGAGAGTCTATATGCTCTCAGCTATCTCCTATGCGCCACACTGATGCTATGAACTACTCTGATGCTTATGCATTACAACCTTGCACTCATGAGTTGTGCTTCCTTCATGAGAAGCATTCTTGGATTGCTCCGCTATATGGAGCTGCGGGATTGCTTATCTTTTGGATGGCCTGGACTCCGGGATACTTGACTATTCTTTCACAAAGGTTCCTGCTGATTGCATAGCTTTCTTTCTGATTGGGCATTGGGTGAGATGTCATGATTCCTCACCTTGTCTATTTTCCTTTTTTCTTTGTTTTTTCACTCCCTGGCCCATTGGCCTTTTAGTGGGAGGTTGTTGGGGTAAAAGGCCCTTGGGCCTGCTCATGTACACTGACTGCCCATATTCTTTATTCATATATATGAGATGGTGCAATAAGGCTGTCATATCATTCTTGATAGCACCTACATTATGTGTGCTCTTCTCTCCTGCATCTTCCTCTTCTCCTTCTCCACTACCATTGCAGTCCCTTCAGTGAGAATGGTGGAAGCATGTGGAAAAACATTGTCCTAGGGTGCAAGCTTATATGGATGTCATCTTGATTAAAAGCACATTGGTAGATCTATAAACACTATGAGTATGGATTTATAAGAGCAGCTAGATTTGCCCATCCAAAAGAATGTCACCACTATCCTAAAAATGGCTAATGACAATTTAAGATAACCAACCATGTAGGACATGTAGGGAACACAGTAGGTACTAGTGCATTCCATATTGATGTAGACAAGAAACAACCATATCCTGGTCATCTGGATACTCTTATGAGCAATCTTACTAGGAGCACATGGGCTGATCTGAGAGATGCAATGTTAAATACGACTATAGAGGTTTTTGGGAAACCAAAGAGCGGTCACAAAAATGTCAAAGGATTGCCATGCAAGAAATGGTTTGATGATGAATGTAAGGCTGCATGTAGAAATCTGAAAATCCTCCTTAAGGGACAAGAACAAAGTGAGGCAGAAAAATGATATAATGCTCTCACACATAAAAAGTGATGACAATATGTAGTGGTCAAAGAAAGTGAAGATGCTAGGGAGTTTGAGAAATGTCCAAGGCAAGCATGGAGAAAATTGCAAACCAAATAGTCAAATGTTATGGGGGATTTTACAGATGCTAACATGCTATCGTATGTTACAGAACTTTACATGCATAAAGGGGTAGTGTCTCGAGTTCATGTGACTGTACCTCACATCTTTATTTTTGTGTTTTTCGATTTGCTGGGAAGCCAAGTTATTAACTTTTTCTTGGATGTCCATGGATCTTACATTTATATTGTTTTGGTGGACATCCCATCTATTCAACTAATTTTTGGGTGTGGGCTATACTAGATGCTTACCCTAATCACCCATTGAATGAAAGGGAAACACACCCTAAGAAGGGAATGGGAGGCACTTGAGGGAACCTATGCCATTGGAACCTCAAGCTATAGTGATTCTGATGAGGATTTGTGATGCTCATGTAATAGAGTCGGATCTTGGGAATCCTAGTGATCCTTGCCCAATTAAGCTCGGTACCATATTATTGGATAATGAGTGCTTAGGATATGTGGTACTCCTACAAGAGTTTAGAGATATATTTGCATGGAACGATGATGAATTGAAGGGTATTCCCTCTACTTTTGCTATGCATACAATCCCATTGAAAGAAGGTATAAAGCTTGCTAAAAAGAAAGTTAGAGGGATGCCTTTTGAGGTAAGAGATCCTCTTTTTGAGGAATTGATGCATTTGAGGAAGACAGCTCTAATCTTTCTTGTTGAACACACCAAATGGTGCTCATCGGTTGTGATCAAGAAGAAGAACAACAATCAAATCTGCTTATGCATGGATTTTAAGGAGATAAATAAGTAGACAGTAAAGGACTACTACTCTCTTCCCTTTAATGACTAGATTTTAGATTACCTGGTAGGGCGAGAACTATACTCCTTCATGGACTATTTTATGGATTAAAATCAAATGACCATGGTTGAGGAGGACAAGTTAAAGATGACATTCATTACAATATTTGATAGCTTTATGTACCATGTCATGGCTTTTAGTCTATGTAATGCTCCTAGGTCTTGGTAAAGGATAGTTGATAAGATATTTGCCGATATCTCCCCTAAGAGCTTAAGGTTTTTATAGATGATTTGGTGGCTGCCATGATCCGTAGTAAGTAGCTCATTATTCTTCAAAAGTGCTTTGAGTGTTGTTATGAGTATTGTATAGCATTAAATCCTCAAAAGTGTATATTCAAGGTGCCCTATAGCTTATTATTGGGTCATCTTGTGAGCATGCCTAACATTGCCAACTAATCCTAAAAAGGTAGCTATTATTATGGCTATGAGTCCACATCCACCAACACTCGTAAGGTTCATAGCCTTGTTTCATCTATGGACTATTATTGTCAATTCATTAATGCATTGGTTGAGCACTCATTGCCTCTAACATATCTCTTGTCGCATATCCATGTTTTTGAATGGACAAAATGGACAATGTAAAGTGGCATTTGAGGATGTAAGATGGAATTATCCAAAACACCAATGTTAAAAGCTCTTGAGAGGAGTTTGGCTTTCTATGTCTTTATGGTTACAATAGTGCATAGTATTAATTGCTGCTTATGCCAGATTTTGGGAGGTGTAACTTTATCATCCAAGTGCTTTTGCAAGCCAAAAGTTGGGTGTTTTGGAGCTTCATTATAACTATTTAGAGAAGTTCTACTTGGCTATGGTATTTTCCACCTAGAAGTTTAGACATTATATTCTTTATGAGAAGGTGGTGCTTTTCACCAAGGTTGAGGGATTATGCCTACTTTTGAACAAGCTTCAATCCCCTAATCACCTAGCCAAGTGGTTGATATCTTTGCAAGAGTTTGACTATGAGATTCGAAGCAAGACACCAAAATTGTAGGGAATTGTTGAATGTTTAGTAGATTTTGATGAGCCTAAGGAAGAGCGGGCTGATATCAATGACTATGAGGATCTATGCAAGATTGATATAGCCTCAATGCCATTATGGTATGTATCTAGCACACATTACCTATCCATAGGCAACCTATCAAAAACTCTTTCTAAGTCAAATTAAGCAACAATCACTTCACTTTTCATTCATAGCTAATGTCTTGTATAGAAAGAGCATGGATGAGGTTTATCATTGTTGTGTGGTACCTAATGATGTGTCACATTTATTTTAGAGGAATGCCACGATTTAGCATATGGGGGTAATTTCATTGGGACAACTTACTGCCTAGAAGGTTTTATGTGCTGGATATTGGTGGGGCTGATAGTTTTCCAAGTTGATTTTGACTATGGAAAGCAATGAGCTATATGTCAAAGGCATGACACTAAAGAAAATCATAAGAGACCACTTAATCCCATTCGTGACCTTTCCTTTGAAAAGTGGGGCATTTATTTTGTTGGACATGTGCACCCTTCATTTACAATGCAAAAACATTATATAATTGTTGACTAACTATTTCACAAAGTGATCTGAAGCTCGTGTTAGAATGAAGGATAATGCTATGTAAATTATTAGTTTTAATCTTGAATAGATTGTTTGTCATTTTGGTCCACCCAAAGAGCTGGTGTCCAATCATGATACACATTTCTTAAATAAGGTTATAAAAGCTTTGATTCCAGCTCTGAAAACTAAGCACAATAAAACTACATCTTATAATCTTGAAGCAAATGGGCAATAGAGAGCACCAATAAGTAACTTGTGGGAATTTTATCCAAGGTTGTATCTGAGGGCAAGCATGATTGGGATAAGAAAATTTATGTGACTGTTTGGGCTTAGAACACGAAGTTCAAATGAGTGATAGGCCACACCCAATGCAAGATAGTCTATGGGAAAGAGTGTCTTACCCTTGGAGATCAAGTTATTATCGTAAGATTTGCTTTAAATAATTATTTAGGTGAGGTAGAAACATTTCCAAAATGGTTCACTTCCTTAGCGCATCTTGATGAAATCATATGGCAAAATTTGTTGCATTAAAAGGCATGGAAGAAGTGGATAAAAGTGCTACATAATGTGCGAGCCAAGAAATATAAATTTGCTAAGGGTCAATTGGTCATGTACAGTGATGCGCATTGTGAGCTATTCCTAGGAAAGTTACAACCCAAGTGGGATGGCCCCTACAAAATTGTTTGTATAGGGAATAGTGGCTCTACAACCCTTTTAGCCGACTTCCAAGGGGTAGAGTTTAAGACTAAAGTGAACTTCAATAAGCTAAAGTCCTATTATATGTAGGGGCTAACATAGGATTTGGTGCCTTTGCAAGTCTTCTAGGATCTAAAACTTGCAAAGTGTACCAAGGCTATTGGATGGGAAAAGTCATTCCTTATCTTGAGCACCCATACTTAAAGTAGTGCTACCACCAACGCAAAGCCATTTGGTGGAGTAAGGGTTACCACATTATTGAGTGTCTAAATGGATATTTCATGAGAAACATTAATGTCTATTGCCACTACTATCATAGGGTTCTTTCTAGTGTCCCTATTGAGTTTAGTGAGGAAGGAGAGATTGTACCTGTCACACATCCCCTCTCTCGCCTAGACTTTGATTATCATAAGTACATGTAGGCTGATCAGTATGGCATGGCACATCAATAACACCCTCGTCTATACATTGTATTTTGATAGAGCGCTTCTTAAGGGCCACCAAGCATGCAAGTGTAGGGGTTATCATTAAAGATCCCCATTGTAGAGTGTTTATGAAAATGGGAGTTTATTTAAGCATTGCTTTCACTGATAATATGGTAGAATACAAGGCCTTACTCATGGGACTCAATTTAGCTAGACATCGTGGTATTAGTAATTTATTGGTGAAAGGCGACTCATAGTTGGTGATCAACGAGTTGAATGGGACCTACAATGTGAGGGATCCCATTCTATAGATATACTATCATGTATCCATGGATATATTGGAGATCTTTGAGTCATTCCTTACCCATGGAATCACTTTGCAGATTCCCTAGAAAATTATGCCTTTGTTGAAGATATGTTTCTTAACTATGGTTATGAGAATCTTCTAGAATTACTTGATGATATCAATCTAGGGCTACTTTGGGGACTACTTGTTAACACATCTTGCTTTGGTTGTTGATGGTTAGTGTGGATAATGAGTTAGGTAGTGCGATCGATCACCTTTCAATCCTTTCATGATGCATCGGATCATTCAATGTCATATTCATTAGATGCGCTTGCTATTTATGTAGGGGTTTAGCCAATAACTTGATGCATCTAGTATAGGACCCAAATGACCCATCCCTTGGTCTAGGTTTGGTGCCTTAGGAGAGATTTTAAGAGGATCAAGGGCTTAAATCAGCATTATTTCGCTGAGATTGTTGCTTTCTTAATATATTTCACTAGGTCAAGAGGGCCAATTTCCTTGGTGCAGGTCGTTTTAACCTGTGGACTATTATTTGAGTTTGATTTTGCATGTTAGCCCATTTGGAACCCAAGATGGTGTTTTGGGCATCGATATGGATATTTTCAATACGAGGTGTCTCTATTAACTTTTCTCTTGTTAGTTTCTACTTGAAAGGGAAGTAGAACCCAGGAGGAAGAAGCTTGGCGGTGAGAGCTATGGCGGATGGAGAGAAAGAGCCAAGAGACAGAGACACTCAAAAGTGGGAACTCCAATAACCACAATGTGTGGCCGGGCCTTCCTTTATTCAAAATTTTACTAAAAGAATAAAGAATAAGGGACTGTGATGGGTATCCACCACCTACAGTGTGCAATGGTGGGTACTGTTAGTGTAGTAATACACGGGCGGCTAGGTTGCGCCTTTACCCCCAACAAGCTTCCACTTAAAGGCGAATCTGTCCCAGTGAGAGAGAAAAAAGAAAAGACAATACAACATGTACACATGTACAACTGGATGAGGAAAAAGACGTCATCTCATCCAATGCCCATCAATCTCTTGAGGAAGGCAAAGCGCTCGGTAGTGAGGCTCTTTGTGAGCAAGTCTGCAGGATTCTGCTCAGTCGAAATCTTGACAAGGTCAACAGACCTGTCCTCAACGACCTCACGAATGAAGTGATACCTCACCTCAATATGTTTCATCTTCGCATGGAAGACCGGATTCTTGGCCAATTGAATGGCACTCATAGAATCCGAATGCAGTGTAGGCATAGCATCTGTCATACCAAGGTCTGCAATGAAACGGCCTAACCAGATAGCCGCCTTGCAAGCCTCTGTGGCTGCAATATACTCGGCCTCTGTAGTAGAAAGAGCCGTACACTTCTGCACCTTGGACATCCAAGAGATAGCCCCTCCAGCATAAGTGAACACATAGCCAGAAGTTGACTTCCTACTATCTACATGTCCTACATAATTAGAGTCAGTGTACCCCACAACTCCATACCCTTCACGGTATCCCAATGTTTCTTGCTAGGTGTAGCCATATAACGTGCCACAACCCCAATTGCAAAAGCTATATCTGGACAGGTGGCTATCATGGCATACATAAGACTGCCCACGGCTGATGCATAGGGAATCTTGGCCGTATCAGCCCTCTTCTCATCTGTCTATGAAAAATTAGCCTGTGAAACCTTCACATGAGAAGGTAATGGATAGCCAATAGGCTTAACATCCTGCATGCAAAAGCGCTCAAGGACTTTATGAATGTACTCTCTCTGTGACAAATAGAGGAGTACCTGAGATATATTGCACGTAATGCACATACTAAGTATATGAGAGGCCTGTCCCAGATCTTTCATCTCAAAGCTCTTCTTGAGTTGAGCCTTAAGAGCATCTAGCTCCTCATGAGCTGTCCCTGCTAAGAGCATGTCATCCACATAGAGTACCAAAATCAACAAAGAACCATCATGGGCTTTCTTCGTGTACAAGCACGGATCCATAGCATTGCGGTTGTAGCCATGTGACTGCATGAATGCATCAAACTTATGGTACCATTCCCTAGGTGTTTGCTTCAAGCCATTTAGACTCTTCTTTAGCTTGCACACTAGGTGTTCCCTGCCAGGGTCTGCAAAGCCCTTAGGCTACTCCATGTAAATCTCATCATGCAAGTCCCCATGTAAAAAGGCTATCTTGACATCCATCTGATACAAGTCCAGGTCAAGCTGTGCAACTAAGGCCAAGACTAAGCGTAGGGTGGTCATCTTGACCACAGGAGAAAAGACTTCATCAAAGTCAACACCGTGCTCCTGCTTAAAACCCTTAGCAACCAATCAAGCCTTGTATACCAGCTTGGGGTGTCCAGGGGTACTTTTTAGCTTGTACACCCACTTGCATGGCAAAGCCTTCTCACCCTGAGGTAAGGAAACCAAATCCCAAGTCTAATTCTTATGCAATGAGTCAAGCCCAGACTGCATAGCCCTCTCCCAAGAGTGACAATCACTCCTGTGCATAGCCTCATCATAAGTCAGAGGCTCTCCTGCATTTGTAACCAGTACATAATCCATAGAGGGTGTTTTAATACATAATAAGTGATTGTGACAGGTGCCCGCCACCTGTAGTGTGCAGTGTTTTAATACAGAATAAGTGATTGTGACAGGTGCCCGCCACCTGTAGTGTGCAGTGGCGGATACTGTCAATGTAGTAATACATGGGCGGCTAGGCGAAGGTCCCTTTACCCCCAACACTACTTTATGTTTTGAGAGGAAGGGGTAGGGATCACTCAAGTATCATCTTCCATGGATCTAGGGCTAGGACTTGGGCTTGAGTTTGAGTATTCTTGCATAGTGAACTACGTTGATTGCTAGTTTCTTACTGGAAGGTGCTCATAGGATGATTTCGGGTGTTATCCTTGTTAACTTCCTGGTCAATAGGTGACCACCATTCTTCTGTGAGGTAGCTCACTTAGTTAAGAGGGTTATGTTTGATTTCTTATCATGATAAAGTTCCCTAGTGTGTAAAGGGTTGGATTTTGAGTATAGCCTACATCCTAAAATTTGTTGCAAGTCCCATCATAAAAAATAAAAATAAAAAATAATAATTTTTGCTAGAAGATAATATCAACAAGAATCGCATATTAGGGGGACTTGCTTGAGTTGTTATGCCAAACACACACCATACACACAAGAGAAAGCTCACTTAAGAATACAAAAAGAGAGATGGAGGCCAAAACATTTTCCTGCTGGTTTCTTATTCTTCTTTCACATACAATAATGTACACAAAGTATAGATAAGATATAACATAAAGAAAAGTGGCCTACCAAGTCAAAAAATCTATAACCGACTATACTAATCGACTAGCACTATAACTATGCGTGTTGATATATACCAAGTCAATCTCTCATGCAAGTACTTTCTCTCTCAAAAGTGGTAATGCATCTCAATGTGTTTTGTCCTAGCATGGAATACTAAGTTCCTAGCTAGCTATATGCTATTTATGTTATCACAATGAATGACAACATTACCATCTCCTTATACATCTAAATTACCCAATAACTTTTGCAGCCATACCACCTCACATGCTGCCATAACAGCACCTCTATACTCAGCCTCTATACTTGATAAACTAACCGTGGTTACTTTTTACTCCTCCAAATAACTGCTGCACTACCAAGGAAAAATATGAATCCGCTAGTAGATCTTCTATTAAACATACTACTAGCCCAATTTGCATATGTGTTTCTTAACACATGTATATCCTTACTTTCCTTATAAAAAAGTCCATAATATAAAGTGGACTTCACATACCTCAATATGCATCTAACTGCATCCAAATGAGGCTTTCTATGCATCTTCATAAACTAACTAACAATAGTAATAACATAACTCAAGTCTGGCCCCTTGTGATAATCATGTAAATTAGACTCCCTACACATAGTAGAGGGCTTTATCTCATCCCCGACATCAATACTCAACTTCACATTTTGCTCCAATGGCACTAAAAGAGGCTTACAGTACTTGGACAACATATTTAAGTCATATTGCCTTTGGGACAACCATCTACCATCATCACATTTGATCACCTCAATATACCAAGAAAGTACCTTGGCTCACCTAAATCCTTCCTCTCAAACTTCTTCTTCAAATGGTTCTTGGCTTTTGTGATTCCACTGTCACTGTCACCTGTAATGATCAAGCCATCCACATAGATAACTATGACAACCAAACATGCATCTCCCTTTCTCACATAAAGTGAGTGATCAACATTAGAAACATAAAAGCCAATTTTGACAAGATATTCTCCGATCTTGTTAGAGCATGCTCTAAATGCTTGCTTAAGTCCATAGAATGCCTTCTTTAACCTACACACATATGGGGATGCTCTAAATGCTCATAACCTGTTGCTTGCTCCACATACACCTATTCTTGCAGTTCATAATGTAAAAATGCATTCTTTAAATTCATATGTTGCAAACTCCAATTCTTTGGCTACTGCCAAAGCAATCACACATCTAATAGTTGCCATCCTAGCGACTAGACTGAATATCTCTTCATAATCTATGCCATATGTTTGAGCATGGTCTTTTGCAACCAACCTAGCCTTATACCTACTAATAGAACAATTCTTATTATGCTTAATTTTGTAGATTCTAGTCCATTAAGAATCCGTGATTCTTGTTTTTCTTTCTATACATAACTATCATGATCATGATCATCATCCAATGCATCTATTACCAATTTCTCATTTCATTAAAAAAAACATCCTTGCTCAGTTTGAACTCACCTGTGACATGGTTATAACAACGATACTCTTTCTACTCTAAAGAGTATCTAATAAAAATATATTTTTCAACCCTAAGATCAAGCTTCTTTTGTAGCTCATCTGACACATAAGCATATGAAATACAACCATACAATTTCAAGTGTGACACATCGAGCTTCTTCTCTGTAAAGCATTCTTTGGGGGTCATCCCATGAAATGTAGCTATGGGAGTTCTGTTCATAATATAGACAACAATACGAATAGCTTCAAACCAAAAATATTTTGGCATATTCTTTTCACCTATCAATGTTTGTGCAACTTTTGCAATATGCCTATTTTTTCTTTCTGCAATTCCATTTTGCTGTGGGATATACCTGCAAGTTAATTGTCTCTTTATCCCATGAGACCTCAAGAAGTCATTGAACTCATTAGAGAAGCACTCTCTCCCGTCATCTGATCTCAAGTACTTAAATTTTAAGCATGTTTCTGTTTCAACAACAGCCTTGAAAGTTTTGAAATGCTCAAAATATATCACTATTTTTTTTCATGATATATATCCACAAATTTCTTAACTAATCATCAATAAAAGTGACAAAATATTTATGTCATCAAGAGATATGATTTGTGTAGGCCCCCAAACATATGCATGCATAATATCAAGTATATTCCTGCTTACATCTCTATCATGCAAAAAAGGTTGACTTGCTTGCTTATTTACGAAACTAGCATGCTTCACACACTTTATGAACTTCTATAACTTTAAAAGCAAGCAACCCTGTAACCAACCGTCTCGACTACATTAATTTTAGCCTTCGCACATTTGCATGTCCAATATGTTTGTGCCATATTTCATTGTCTGCAACCACTCATTTTCCTTTAGCATACATAACAGTATTCATAGTAGGAATTCTAGCATTTAAAGTGAACATCCGGCCAACTCTACTTCCTTTGGCAACCAATGTACACTTATCATTAAAATCTTCCACAAAGCATCCTTTTACATTAAATCAAACCTACAACCCTTACTCTACTATTTGACCAACAAATACTAAATTATTTGTGATGGATGGCACAATATATCTGATAGACTCTTTGTCCAGCCTTCATACAAGGACAAAGAAACTTTTCTAATTTGTGAGATTGGTTGCCAGATTTATCAGGTACTTTTCTCCTTGATGTTAGTGTTGTAGCATTGTTGCTCTTTAGATTAAATTTTCATTCTCTCTTTTTCTAATTCTTCATGTTCTTCTTGTCTATAGAAGAAACATCCACATTAGTAGGCCTAGGTATTCACTCAGGCTTGCTTGGCTTGTGCTCTAGTCATCATGTTTAGTGATATAGGGGTAACCTCATCATCCAATGACTTAATACCAAATAGTTCTAAGGGTACAGATGGCATGCCTGAGGTACTAGTTGATGCTTTTCTCCTAGGGTAGTTTGTATATGTGTCACCCCACATTCAAGGCATCTCAACTTGGCTTTTTTCTTGTTGGCTCATTCCTTTTTAGGGGAATGGGATGATATATGTCCAAGATGATCGTAATTCTAGCATGTCAATGGTTCTTATGATCACATTGCTTCTAGTCCTTGTCCTCTTCCCTTGCTTGATGTCATGACCGGGATGGACCTACAATCCATAAGGACCGAATTTCCTTCTTCATCATACGAGATGTAGGGATTTGTATATGGCTCCTCCTTGAGTGGTTCCTCAATGCACTATTCTTTCTAGAAAGTGAGTTGCCATTGTGCTTCCAAAGTTATGAAGCACCAACAAGGTGTTTGCACTGAAGTTTTGATTCTCTAGGTTGGGTCTTGGCTAGCAATGCAGGGTTGCTTGGGCAAGTTTGTCGATCAAAATGTGAGGCTATCAGTATGGCCTTGAGACTTACCTAGTGGATGAGGTGTTGTACTTAGAGAAGATGTGGTCTTTGGCCCTCTGGCCCTAGGTCTCTATGGTAGAGCTTTCGAGATGGGTGACCCCTTTTGCAAAAACTTATCATGATGTTGCCCTTTCCTTAGTCTAGTTGCACTCAGATGGTTTATGTAACGTACCCGCCTTAATTATGTGACAAGTAACATTTTAGTAGTCACCCAGAGTTTATCTTCCAGTCGTCGCCATCCATAAAATGATCGGATTTTGTCCAGCTAGCTAACCCTAGGTCTACCCCACATGAGAAGCATCCTGCCTTATCCACAAAGGACCAACCTAAAGGTTCCTAATTGATCTAACAGTCACCTATCAACAACTAGCTCACATCCAGAGGTATCCTTCGAGAGGCTTCTTGTCCGAAAGGAGCGATTGCCATTACCATTCATTCATGAAGTACAACGCTTTTTCTAGTAGCAGACTAAGGATTTATGAAATCCCTCGCAGTGCTCTAGCACAGCCGCCGTACCTTTTCCTAAGATAATTTATAGTTCGGCATCTGAGACCAAACCCTAGGTAAGTCAGTGAATTGGCCCTTCCTAGAGTTTCTTCCTAGCTTTTTTTTTTTGGGAAACCTCTCGGCTAACCGAGACCACCCTACCATAGGACTGGATTCATCGAGAACCCATCCACCTGTGCTTCCCTCTATGGAAGTTCTTAGTTATCTAATTACCTATCATACATTACGCGAGACATATAAAAATAGCTTCATTAATTAAAATCCATTTATGCATAGTTGTTTGTTTACGTCATTTACTCACGGACATACAATCATAATAAAACAAATTCATTGATTATATTCCATAATGTGTGTTCCCCCCTATACAGGAGAAGAATTACAATTTCATGTGTTGCCTCATCCAACGTATCTACACGTCACCAAGATCAAATCCACCTATAGCTAGCATTTACAAGTGTCCCAAGTAGAACTCGGGCCATACAGGGGACCAAGTAGTTCCTATGCGTGAAAAGGATTTACTAGCCGGAGCTCCCCTGGCACCTTAACCACCTCCTACTTAATACAATCCCTACTGGGAGACCTCTCATCATTGGAGCCCGGTCCATGCTTTCGTGGTGGTAAACACATCCCCTTTTGGTATGGGGATTCATCACCTATCCTTGGGGGAGGTATAGGGCTCCTCAATTTTTATTTGTTCCATTACTTAATTCAATCACTATCTAATCTAGAAAATCACAAACAAGATTGATACCATCAAGCAGTTATGACTTCAATCAATTATGCAACTTTCAAGTGATGATTAATCTAGTAGCAATCAACACTTGAGTTTCACATAATGAACTCTTCCCCTTGGAATTTAACTAAGGGTATCTAGATTTTGGGGTCTCTAAGTTCCCAATTCTTGTAACCAAGTTTCTTGGCCTTAAGTCTGTTTTTCAACTTAGAGATATTTTCGGTCTTTAAAATCTTTTATCAGAGCTTCTAGATTAAAACTATATCCTTGGCTGGTTTCTTCAGGGTTTTGTTCTTAGTAAATTCGTCTTGAATTCACTAGTCTTCTTTTCTATGGGGTTAACCTTAAAATTTCTCATGATTTCTCTTAAGTTCTAGATTTTCATAGTTCCCCTAACAGTTTTTAGCTTATAAGATGTTCTTATCTTATTCCTATTGAATTTGAATTTTTTTTTGAAAAACCTGTGGTATCGCGATTGGTATAGGGTTGTTATCCGTACACGTGACTCAATTAGTGACTCCCGTGCTCGCAACTCCAACTGTTGCTTCCTCGTTAGTAGGGTCATTCGCGATTTCTGCTTTTGAATTCTTTTTCTTCGGGGCCATGACGGAAATATGATTCGTAGAAGAAGAAGAACACAAGAGTAATTCCGGCTAGCAAAGATGTAAGACTCACGATGATGATGATAATGGTTATTACGGGACTCGATGATGTAGGCCTCGCATATGGTTTTTCTTACTTCGTGGAGAGCAATACTTCTCTCCATCTCACCTTTGCAAGGGTAAGAAGAAGGGTAGCTCTTTCTCTAGTATAGAGAAAGAGCGAGAGAATAGGTATTCTCTCTCTCTCTCTCTCTAGTAGACAGAGTAGGAACGAGAGTAGAGGTATGACTTCTAACCGGATTGATAGAATATGATAAAGTTCTTTAGTGTCTTCTCTTCTCGGATTAGAGTAGAAGAGGATGAGAAATCTTCAGTGTATCCCGTTCCTTGGGTTGAATGGAACGGTGTCTCTTCATCTTGTGGAATAGAGTCTCCTCCTTCCCGATCGACGTCTTGTCCTTGTCAAGATTGCTCTTGTTCTCCTCTCTTAGTATGGAGCCAAATGTCGCACGGAATTCATGCGGGGGTTCGTGAAGTCACTCGCCGCCGTAGGGACAAAAATTTGTTGTCGATCTTCAAAAATAGGCAAGAAGCTTTAAGCTCAACTCAAATCTCCATAGCGACTCGTGATGTTGGAACTTTGATGAAGGCGAGGGATAAAATCTTAACCTCAAGCTTTACACACACTTGCGATTTTTTAATGGCCCTTCTCCCCTCCTTGTCCTCCCTTTTATACTTTTTCTCCACTTCCTCTCACGTGTATTTTCTTCTTTGCTTTTTCATAAAAGATTAAGGTATTTAGCTTTAAAGCTTATGCTTTTTCACTATTTTCGTTTTTTCTGCCCTATGCCTCTCTACAACTTGTTTGGATCATAACTTCGTCATATGAACTCCGAATATAGTCATTCGGGTACTCAAAACAATCAAAACACACTGGTCAACAAGTTAACGTGCATAGAATTGTGAAAATCCATCGAAAATAGGTAAAAATAATGATTTTTATAAATCATGACATTTTTCTCCATCTTTTATCTTGGATGACTTATTCCCTTTAAAATAAGTCACAATATATATTTGGATCCATCTAAAGTGAAAATTAAGTAATCTAAATATGATACTAGAGATTTCAAACTATTCTAGTAAACCAATCATGCTTCCTATAAATCTTGTTGAGATTCTGTAGTTTTTCCATGTGTGGACATATATGCACATTAAATTAAACTAAGTAATGGGAACATTATATTCTTCCCTCCTTAGAGAAATCGAGATGTCCACATCTTAAGCGAAACTGGGGGTATTCTTTCATAAGGGTTACCTCATCGACCCAAGTGGCATCCTCTTCAGGATAATCCTTCCATTGGATCATATATTCTCTAAGGATTCTATTCCCAAGGATTCTTTCTTTTACATCTAAGATTCTATGAAGTTGAAGTTCAAGTAAACCTTGGCTCGGCATTACAACTTGTTGATCATCAAGAATATGAACCCTAAAAGTTCATGATGTATTCCATGTAAGTCTCTTGAAGCCCTATGGATTGGTCATGGAAAGAAACTTATCACTTGGTTGAGGTGGTGGAGGCCAAGAGTGAATTTAGTGGATGATGCAGCCTTCGAAGTTGGTGGGTTCCAGCATTTGTATTTAGTTGAAAAGAAAAGAAGGTGCACTAGTTGGGGTTGTGTCTATGTACCGCATGGTGCATTGTGCTTATGCTCGTGGAATTGGAAGTAGGGTTGAACCTAGGTAGTGGTGTCCCACACTTGAGGATCCAATTTGTGCATAGAGAAGGTGCGGTGGGTGTGGCTTAGGGAGACAGGTCTAACCGTAGGAGAGTGTGACCTTGTTGAGATAGCAAGCTTAACACGTGTGGACATTGATGATGGACCACCTGACTAGATGAGTCTGCACGTCTACACTTAGCATGTTGGTGGTCATTATGATACTAACATGGCCACTGACTTATCACTTATTATATTTAGTTTGTTACACCTACCTACAGCTGGGAAAGATATAGCACGAGTCGATTAGTGTAGTTGGTTATGCATTGTTTGACTTAGAAGGCCACTTTCCTTTATGTTATATCTTATCTATACTTTGTGTACATTGTATAGTGTGTGGAAGAAGAAGAAGAAACCAGCAAGAAAACGTTTTGGCCTCCATCTCTCTTCTTGTGTTCTTGAGTGAGCTTCCTCTTGTGTATACAGTATGTGTTTGGCACAACAGCTTAAGCACATCCCTCCATCACCTGATTCTCAACATGGTATTAGAGCCACGCCACTGAGAGAGGCTGATTTCGAAGGCTGAAGTGAAGGAGAAGAAGCAAGGTTCGAGCAAGAAATCAATGGATAAGAAGCTCTCCCATTCTTCCACTCTCTCTCTTGGATAGTGCCTGTGGAGGCACCGGAAGCAGGGTCGAGCAAAAATCTCAGATTGCTATGACATTTGGTGTGCAAGCAGATCACTATATATTCTACAAAAAGGCCCTTTAGGGTTATGCCGCAGTTATTTTGGGTGTCTGAGGCCGTTTCAAGCCCCGTTTTAGAGCCGCAAGGTTGCAGACAGCAGTTTCAGGGTACACTGTGATTTCGTCTGTATTGACCAAAAGTGAGTGCGCAGATTACAGATTTCAAATCTCTAATTTTTGAGGTGCTTGTAGAAAGAAAACATAAGATTTATCTGCAAACAGGTTGCAGATTACATGTACTATTGAGCAATCAGTGAAAAAGGTTGCTTGGTGTATTACTGTGCATGTGTTGTGAAAGATTGCAGAAGACTAGCTTGTTGTGTTGTATCCTTGTTTGTGATAATGGCAGAGAACAGTAGAAATCCTATTATTGAGAAGCTCAATAAGAACAACTACCCTTCATGGAAGTTCCGTGTGACGAACTTCCTCATTGGAAAGGGCCTTTATGAGTTTGTCTCAGGTGAAGAAAAGGAGCCAGAGCTGGGTACCCCTCCGACTGCAGATGAGTTAAAAGTATGGAAAGAGTGGAATGCGAAAGACAAAAAGGTGATGTACTGGCTATCTGCAATCATTGATAATACTATGCTAGGACATATCACAAATGCAAAAACTTCACATGCAGCTTCGATAATTTTTTAGAGCATCTTTTCAGTAAATACAAAGGCACGAAAGATTCAACTCAAGCAAGAGTTGAATGCCTTGAAGAAAGGGAAAATGTATGCCAATGAGTATGTGTTGAAGGTGAGAAGCATTGCAGATTCTTTAGCAATGATTGATGCAATGCCGGATGATGATGATTTGGTTTCATCCACTATGAGTGGCCTTAACAATGAGAAGGCATGGAAATCATTTGTTACTTCAGTATATGTACGGAAGCCATTTCCAGATTTTGATCCACATGGCCAAGAAATCCTCTCAATTGCTTGAGGTTTGTCGGTGCTGTTAAGGCGGCAATCTTTTCAATATTTGCCGGGTTTGTTGCAATCCCTTGTGCAGAGACAATATAGCCCAAATGAACTCCCGAGGAGACGCCAAAGACACATTTTTCGGGGTTGAGAGAAATCCCATACTTGCGGCATCTGTCAAAACATTGCTCTAGGTGTCCCCAGTGCTCACGGATTAAGCTATAGACACAAAAGTCATCAAGATATACCTCAATGAAATCATGCAGATGATTCTGGAAGGCAGCCATTATTACTCGTTGGAAGGTGGCAGGAGCATTACAGAGCCCAAATGGCATCACTCTATAGGCATAGGTCCCCCATTCTGTGGTGAAGGTTATTTTGGATTGGTCCTCTTCTGCGATTTGGACTTGGTTATATTCGCTGAATCCATCCAAGAGGGAACACAGCTCATGGCCTGCCTCTGTGTCCAACAGTTGGTCTGTAAAAGGGATTGGGAAATTATCCTTCTTCGTCTTCAAATTGAGCTTCCGAAAGTCAACACATATTCGAAGTTTCCCGTTCTTCTTGGGTACTACCACAATGGGCGAAACCCATTCATTGTTAGCCACGGGATAAATGAACTCTGCTTCAAGAAGTTTCAATAATTCGGCCTTCACCAGAGCAGAATAATTAGGATTCATACGCCTTTGTCTTTGCCTTATAGGTTTGGCATCGGGCTCTAGGTCAATGTGATGTTGACATACTGTGGGATCAATCCCCTTTAGGTCTTTGTATAACCAAGCAAACACATCTAAGTTCTCTTTGAGTAGGTCTCACAGGACCACTACTTCTTCTTCTGGAAGATTGAGGCCCACTTTCAAGTGACGTTCAGTACCGTCAGTATCCAGGAATGTTACTTGTCTTTCACCTTCCACTTCGCGGATAAATGTCCCACGGATTGCTTCTGGATAGAGGTCTGACTCTTTCAAGAGAGTAGTATCCTCGTCTGATGTTCCATTAGAACCAGTGTCCTCCTTCTGAACAGATGACTCATTTGTCTGCTTAGGTTGCTGGAAGAGTATCAGAGCTTTGTTTGCTTTTGTGTAAGTGGTGATTGCTTCTGGACTTAGGGATTCATCTTCAGAGGATGCGTCTAGGAATGTCACATAGCACGAACTTTCTAGAGGCCGTGGCTCTGAGGACTTTCTAGAGGGCATCATCATCATCTTTTCTCTGGACTGGACAGTTAGGGCGACAGGAGCCACTGATGAAGTTAATCTTTATGCTTTTAATCCATTGCTTATATAGATTCTGCATACTTTGTGGTCCATTGATCAACCCGAACGGCACCATGGTCATTCCATCCAGTACCCTAAGATATTCGGCCTCTGAGGTCTCTGTAGGGACATCAACTAGATCATCCTCTATCAGAGGGAATTCTTCATTTGCACTTTCATAACCTACTTCATTTTCTTCCTCATCATTTTCATCCTCTTCCTCTGGAGGCTCTGTCTCTACTTCTATAGAGGCTCTGTAGGAGAAGAATAGATCTTCTGCCTCTGCATCTGCTTCTGCTTCTGTCACACAGCTTCTGACTCTGCTTCTGGGTCTATTACTATCTTTGTATCCACTCTGTCTCTATTCTATAACCGCTCTGTATCTGCTTTGCCTCTGTTATGTATATGCTCTGCTTCTATACTGTCTCTGCTCTGTAACTGTATTGTCTCTGCTCTGTCTCTGCGGCTGTCATGTAACAGGGAGAACAGTACATCCATGCTTCTATTTCACTGTCAGAGGTGATTTTAGAAGTTAATTCTAGTTGAGGCAGGAGGTATTCTCCCATGGACAAGGATTTTGCTTCCCTTGGCACTTGGCTTACAGTGCCCACTGTTAGGGACTGTGCCTCTATTCTCTTAGGAAAGATTTGCTTAACAGCCTCTTCATCTCCTGATGTACCATCTGTTACCTCGTTGGAGAAGTCGGTTATGACTTCAATGGATGTGGATCCATTGCCTTTTTGCGATCCATACAGCTTTAACACCGCTTTGTTGGGTCCTCTGCCTAGGGTTAGGGTTCCTTTGAACCAATCCGTTCTGGCTCTTGCTTCAAAAAGCTAAGGTCTTCCCAACAGCAGAGGGTATGAGGTCCCATAAGAATTTGATTTGACCACCAAATATGTTAGCCAATAATCTCTTCCTGCAAGGGTTGTTTTTACGTATGGGAGGATGCCCAACGGTTTGACTCTGCTTTGGTTCGCCAATCTGATAAGCCACTGTGTAGGTTGAATTCTTTACAACCCTAAGTCCTTCATTGTGACATCCGTCATTATGTTTACTGATGAGCCTCCATCAATCAATGCATCTGAAATAAAGCATCCTTGTATCCATACACTAATCTCTGGGTTCCCGGATCTAGGAAGGCATTAGCCACATCTACTTCCTTTACAGGCTCTAGGGCCTTATTGGTCTTGGTCGTTGTTGAAGGAGCGATCCTTAGTCCACGTCTTCTTGTCAAGATGCTTTTGAATTTCTTTTGGCAGTTGGGAGACAACATCAGCAACTATCAAAATGTTAAGTTTGGTTTAAAAGTGTCTAGGTCTTTGACCAAGTCATAATCTTTGATCAGATCCACTGGCTTTTCCAGCCGGCTGGGGAAGGGGGCTACACCCATTTTCATCTTTCCTTTTTCTTCTAACAATTGCTACATCGGCACTTCTTCTGTCTCTAGAAGTGCTTCTGTATCTTCTAACTCCTGGGCCTCTGGTCTTGTCTCTGGGACTGTCTCTATAACTCTCTGTGGCGCTACAGTGCTCTGTACTGCACTGTTCTGTTCTGTACTGCCCTATCCCTGTAGGTAGGTTGAACTTCATAGTCTTGGCAGGAGAGTTATTTTCATTCTGAACCACTGGTTCCTTCTTCTTGGTGCGCGTAACAGCGGCAACTTCCAACTCTACCAAATTGGAAGCAGGCTCTTGTATCTTCTGTTGGCTATCAGTGGCATTGGCCTTTACAGGGGCTGGACTGGGACAATCCTTTGCAGTGTGTCCTTCACCTTTGCATCGGTTGCATAAGGGCTTGTAATCCACAGATCATCTAGTGTTTGGACAATTCGGGGAGATATGTCCCTTTTCTCCACATCTGTAACATTCCACCTCTGATCTCTGACCATTGCCAGACTGTTGTTCTCTATAACTTTGAGAGGGAAACCTCCTTGGACCAAAATTAGGACCAAATTCCCTAGGCTTTGGTCCAATATCCTGTGTTGTCATTTTGGATTCCAGCAAGTTGAATCTTGCATTTTCATCCTTCTGTCTTCGTTCATGCATCTCTTTCAGAGAGCAAATATCCTCTATGTGGTTCTTCCACAAACAGTAGGAACAGAAGGTTTTCGGGTACATTCAGTGGCTAAATGTCCTGCTTGATGACACTTTTTGCACCATATATTAGAGCACATCACATCTCTTCCAGCTCCCGTAGGAGTGGATATATTGGTGGTATTCACCTTCAGCATCTGTAGCTGCTCTGTAATCACATCCAGAAGCTCTTTCTTGATACTTGCAACTGAGTTGGATAAGTAGTCCTTTAGATTTTCACCTCCTGAAGTACTTGTAGTAGGGTTTTGGGAAGCGTCTGTAATTACTGCATAAACTGGTTGGGTCGATCTAGAAGGTTCTCTATTCTGACTCTGATTCAGAGCTCCTGTTGAGACTTGGGATTGTTGATTCCAGTTGGTAGGATTCCACTGTTGTTGAGTCGCCATTGGAGGAAGTGTTTGAGGCCATTGTTGTTGTGGTTGAACCATCATTTGAGGCACTATTGTCTGCGATGACCACACTGGATTAGGTGCATTATACTACAGCATTGTTTACATCTGGGGATAGGGGTAGGGAACTATCTGTGGGACTGCATTTGGTGGGTATACCATTCCTGGCATGGGAGGAGGTAAGACTCCTCTTCCTGGAGTCATTGACACTCTTGCTTCAACTTCGTCATACAGTCTTGCACCTTCCACTGCAGCTTGCAGATTGACTGGTCTTCTCAATTCCACGAACTTGCAAACTTCTGGTTGTAGGCCCCTAAGAAACACTCCTTCTTGGATTCCTTCATCCAAATGATGGTTAGTCCATCTCTTCAGGATGGATTCTATTCACGAGACATAAGCTTCTACTCTTTCTCCAGAGGATTGACTTAGGTTCATGAACTCCTCTCGCATCCGCTCTTCAAAACCTTCACGCCTGAATTTCGTGAGGAATGCCAACTTCAGGTCGTCCCATATGCCAAAAGTTCCTGCTGCTTGTCTCTCATACCACTGAAATGCCGCGCCCTTGAAAGTGACGGGGAATATTACTAACCAATGCTCAGGGGTTCTGGCATTGTTAGCCACACATGCTACCATGAATTTTGCTACATGAAGATCAAGGTCTTCATTGTACTCTCCCTTAAAAACTGGCAATGGGACTACATTTGCTGACCTATCGTCAATATTTCCAGGATGAATCTGACTAGGAAGGGGACCTTGAGTCGCCATGGGGACTTCTGTAAAGAGTGCTTTTAGGACGTCAAAGGAGGCTTCTGCTGCAAGCTCGTTCTCAGCTTTGATTTTTGCCTTCTCTCTTCTCACGTACCTCTGGACTAGTTCCAACGCTTGCCTCTTTATTGCGTCATTCATCAGGGGGTTGGCTTCAACCAGTTGGTTTGGTCTCAATAGGATAGTATCAGAGAGGGCTTCAATCTCTGATGGATTCTCTGGCCAACATCTCTTCTACTTCCTTCTTTTCAACATCTCTGAACTCGGCTTTCAAACCACTACTACAGAGGGGAAGATATTCTGTTCTGAAAGTAACAAAACTCATTCTTCTTAGGATTGTTGTTGTGTCATTATAATAATGCCAGTTTCTAAGGGTTTCAACAGTGTATGTTGTGAAAAACACTCTGTCTACCAACTTCCAATGGGTTGCTAATTGGACAAACAGAAAATTGTCAGTGCACCAAGCATCCCATGTATCTTGCTGTTGAGCATCCACGAACAAATTCCAACTCTTTTCCTTCTTGTCTTCGTGAACCTCCACAGACCACGACTCCTGAAGCTTCTTCACGATCTCCCACTTGATGATGTCTGAAAACTTCTCAATGAATGCCAAATCTCCCATGGATGGTCATTCTCTCTGTTTCTGCTCTTCAGTTTGTTCCCAAACAGTTTGCCACCAAGATGCAAGTTTCTGCTGCTTCAACAGGAAGAGGAAACAGTCCACCACATAGAGCATGCATCATGATGGTAATATGTTTCCGCCATTGTGGGATGAACTTCTTGTGGAAAGTGGCTTTGATAATGAGAAATTCCAACTCTTCAGTGGAAGAAGGAACTTTACAAACATCCATTGAATTCTCCTCTTCCTTCCTTTACAAACATTCATTGAATTCTCCTCTTCTCGCAATGCCATTTCCTTCATTTTCAGCCTCTTCTGGTGCTTGTTGATGGCAAGGTTCCCCGGCTGCGCACCAAAAACATGGAGCCCCAAGAGGAACACCAAGGAAAAGGGAATTCTCTTGCAAGAAAATCTATCTTGTAACATCAACAAACTTTTATTTCATTCTTTTGATCATCAAAACAAAGAAAACAACAATTCTTCACACATCATCATAGTAGATATCTCCCACGGATTTGATCGAATCAACCATAATCTTCAACATCTTCATAGAATCCATCAATAAAACAAAGAACACAAAGGAATACACCATCTTTGAATGGAAATCAATCACATATTATTCATCTTCAATGTCTTCATACTTCTCTCTCTCAATCTCTCATATACAGTTACACTGTTTTGATAGAATTGACTATCTCTCTCTCTCTCTCTCTCTCTCTCTCTCTCTCTCTCTCTCTCTCTCTCTCTCTCTCTCTCTCTCTCTCTCTCTCTCTCTCTCTCTCTCTCTCTCTCTCTCTCTCTCTCTCTCTCAATAGTACATTATATCCTCACTACAATACTCTCATCATAACCCTCAATAATCCTTCTTAGATCGTGGATGCACCTCCCAAGAGGTATGTCTGATATGAAGAGTCACCAGAGCCACTACAATGTCTTTTCACATCTCACTACTATCACTGTCACTTAGTCTTCTCTTCAGTCTTCAGCAGCTGCTTCTTCCACTTGTTTTAGCTCTTTTGAACTTAGATTCATCCTTTCCAAAGATTAGAAAAATTTTCCAATGTCACCATACTTTCTACAGAACACTTACAAAAGGTCTATAGAACAATTACAGTACAGTACCAAAACAGCTACAGTACAGTTACAGTACAGAGACAGAGCAGAGACAAAGGCTCTACAGAGGGTCTACAAAAGGTCACAGAACCTCATAACTCATACTCAAACCATTCCAAACTATCAAAAACTATTCAATAAGCTTTCAAAATATCTCAATCTTCATCAATCATCAATACATGCTTCATACAGAAGATAATCACAACAAAACAGAAGCTATACAGAAGGTATACAGAACCAATCAGAACCTCAACAGAACATCACAGAGCTTCATATCTCCACTAAAAATCATCATGAACTTCAAAAAAATAATCAATATCATCCAAAACACTCTCAAATACTTCCATTATCAACCATACATCACTCTATATCCATCAAAAATCAATCATTCAGTCCTCAAAAACAACAAAAATCAGTCAAAAATTCAGTCTTTTTCCACTCTCAATACTCGTGCACGTTGCTGAGTTTGCAGGTCGACATATTCTTTAGCAAGAGCTACTTTCCCTTCTCATAACAAATATAAGAGCCCATTCACACCAAAACATACTAGAGATATGGGCACCGTAGAAAATCCTTATGTCAGATATGTTTTCTATTGCATGTCTTGTATCGGGTGGTAGAGCTTCATCACATATTTTCAGTGAGGGTGAGTTTAATGTTTTATCTCTATTGTTAGGGATTATTTTGGTGTTTGAGTTGGGATTTTTGCTTCTTTCTCATGGAAGCTATGGGTTGCTTTGATCATGAGGTTGATGGATGTACTTCCTTATCCTATGTCATAATAAACTTATGGAGTTACTATAGAGGAGTTAGTAGGAGTTGGATGTAGAAATGTGAGTTGGGAGGAGTGCTTTGAAGTTATGGGTGTGTTGGAGTGTGTTGTGTGGAGAAATGAAGTGGAGCATATTAAGTATGCTGAACAGGGAGGCTCTTCATCAACATTTTGTTCATCACAGGAGCTCACAAATTAAGTGGGGGAGGAATGACAACCTCCAATTTAGGCACCAAAATGTTTACAAGATGCAGCTTTTCTCTACAAGCTATAGTGGGTTCATCTTATGTCTCTTTGTAAATGCTCTTGGCAATTTTAGCGGGTTGGCAATTGTAAGCCAAAGCATAAAATCTCTCTCTTGTTTCAAAAAGTGAAGACATGGACCATGTACTTACATAAAAATCCTATGCCTAAGGTTGCAATTTATGTATACCTTTACAAATTTTTAACAAAGAAAAAGAAATGTGGGGAGTTGTGTGATCTGATAGGTATGGGAGGTTGTAATCACCTCTTCCTATATCTACTCATGCATGAGCTCTGCTCAAACTCTCTCTTGGTTGGCACAGACTCTCTTTCTTGTTCTTACTTCTCTCGTGCTTGAATTTTTCCTAGCTATGGAGGGAGAGAGTGAGAGTGAGGAAGAGGATGATGTCCATGTTTACATCTTTTCTGTGCCCTAACATCTTTACATGTGCGTATGTGGCTATGGCCTAATGAAAACAGGAAGAGGGGAAAGTGTGTGCGGTTTCTTGCAACCATGGAGCAGATTTTTGCACTTTTTGAGGCTTGTAGGAGTACCTACAACCTTCCCTTACCTGGACATTGAGTCTTTTGGTTGCTTGGAAGGCAGTTGTTCAATACTTATGATAAAAAGGATAAGCTTCCTTTCAAATGTATATGATACACTCATCATAGTAGTGATAGACCTTCCCCTTGGTCACACAAGGTCATCAATTCACAAATTGGGCATATATTGTATTCCAACTATCAACGTTATAGAACTTTCAAGCAAATTCTCATATTGATGCAAAGGTTTGCAAAAAATGGGTTTGAAAAGGAAAATTATGGAAACTTGTACAAGCTTCCTTAAGGACCAACCACCTACTTCTAAAGTTTGATTTACAATAGTCGATATCTATTATGCTACACTAATTACTAGTAGACACCTTAGGAACCACACCAAATGGGTGGTGGTCCCTCAAGTACCACCACCCATCTAGGCTCCCAACACACTGGCTAGATGAATCTTAGAGTCAAGGGACATCTATTTTTTTAGAATTTTATGCAAAGCCTTTTATGTTCTACACATACCCTTCGATTAATGCTAGAAATGGTTGTTTGACAAGTTCCCATTGAAAAGACTCTTTCCTTAAGTTTTGTTCACACAAAGGAAAAGAGGAAAAACCTTTTCACAAAACCCAGGGTTTCATCCTTTAAAAAGGCTACTCAGATAATATATTACTTTTTGGAGAGGCATATGTAGAAGTTGTTAGACTTCAAGCTCATCTATCTGTCTTTAGTTATGACTTTACCCAACACTTAGGATGTCCAGCTATACCACACTATGCGGACATTGAATAAGTCGGTGTTTTAGGACTTAGCAGTCTTTGGTGTGAATGGTCCTTGAGACCTTAGGTTGTACTACTCACTTTAATTATGTGTGAGAATGGATAATAAAAAGTAGTGAGAGCACATTGTTCTACACTGTTACTTCAACTCTCTGTCTCTGTCTCTGATTTTGAACATGGTATCAGAGCTCCCATGAATGGGCTCACTGGTGGAGTGCATGCGGGAAGAGGACCTGAAGAATGAAGTGCTAGGGTTTGCAGAGTGAAGGGGCTGATTGCCATTGCCTATCATTTGTCTCTATCTAGGTATGTGTTGACGTTCACCTATCTTGCTTGAAGAAGAGGTTGCATGGGCTTGGTTGGAGCATTTTGAGGATCTCATTGGACACATTGGAGTGTGTCATTGGCATCATTTACATCGATTGCTATTGCTGAAAGCATCCCTGCAGCCTACGTGTCTGCACCAGATTTGGGAATTGCCTGTTTGGCTAGAAATCATGCTCAGGCATCAACAAGGCACTAAACAACTTGAAGACCTACTCTACAAGGTACTTTGAAGACTCCACATGCTAATACTTGCCTAGGAGGTGAGATATGAGTAGATGTACTATTGTACATGTCTGAAATAGAGGGTTCACTATTGTAAACAGTGATTATTCAGCAAGTACTTGACATTGGGTAAGAGCTTGAAGCTCCTTGGCATGCTCAAAAGGGTCTGTTGGAGCATAGACATGTTTATGAAGGCATATGCACTAGATGCCATGCTTATGAACTGAAGTTTGATGCAAAATACTCAGATTTGAAGCATTTGGTTGGCTAGGAAAACTGTCAAGATCTGTGGATAGCAATCACTACATGGTCTATTACTTGATCTTGAAGAGAATTAGATGACTCTGGTTAGTTCCAGGTACTTGATGACTTGGTCTTTACCTGTCAAATGCTTTGAGCACTGAGAAGGGAGTTGAATGCAAATGTCTTGAGCTAAAGCAAGTGGCTTGACATGGTTTTGAATGCCAATAAACAGTGAAGGAACAGTAAATGCCTTGTTTGCTACTGTGTCTTGAAGATGGGACAATCCTAGAAGCTGTCAAGTTCATGTATTGATTCCCATGTATGGTGGCATATGTCTGTGACATTTTGAAGAGTTTCGTGAACTAAAATTCATTGTCTTTGGCTTGTTTTGCTTGGCTGAAATCTGCAGCAAGTGTACCCTTCTCTTAAACTTGCAGTACGTGATGTACTCACATGTCTAGAACTCCATATGCAGAGATAAAATTCTGACCTGTTGTAAGTGTTTTTTGGGGCACGTACACTCCATGTTTGGCTGGAAGAGAAGCTGTTGGTTACTCTTAGTTTCAGCTTATAGACTGCTTGTCTGTATATGAACAGTTTGCATAAATACATGTTGGTTATGCATTGAATGCAGTCCGTATATGCAGGTTGCAATACTTAGGTGATTGCCAAGTGTCAGGAGGCATATGTACCACTGTTTTCAAGCTTGAATAATTGAATGTCTGAGCACATAGAGTGCTGAAACTATCATAAACAGTTGCATGATGAAACTGAATTGTTAAGAAGAATTGGTTTGTAGGTAGCTAGACAGGGTCTACAACATGGCAAATGCAGAAAGGACAAAAATATTACCTAGATTGTGGGGGAGAAGTTGGACAGCCATAACTATGCCATCTGGAAGTTCAGAATGGAAAAATTCCTGATAGGTAAAGGATACTGGGAGTTGGTGACTGGAATCGAAGCTGAACCTGAGCTCCCATATCAACCTACAGCTGATCAGAGATGACTACTTCGAGCTTGGACAGAAAGAGCTCACAGGGTCTTGCACTGGTTGTCTCTATGTATATCAGATGCCATGGTAATGCAGATAATAAACTGCAGCTGTCCTAAGGATGCTTGGGACATCCTAGTCAAGTACTAAGGCACAACCACAAGTGCAAGAAAGATAGAATTGAAGCAAAAGTTCAACAACATGGAAAGAAAGAGAAGATCCATACAAGTTTATGTCATAGAGATCAAGGCCATTACAGATCAACTGGCATCTATTGGTTCACAGGTTGAATATGAAGACATGGTTGATGTGACTTTGAATGGCTTGGGGCCTGAGTATAAGTCTTTTGACACTTGTGTCTGTGAGGGCTGAAATGCCTGATTTCAATGAGCTAGTTGCATTGCTTATCCATAAGGAGGTTAAACTTGGCTTGGCTACAGGGTCAAGCAGTTCTAAAAAAAAGGATGCAGTTTTTTATTCCAATCAACGCGGCCGGGCAGTCATGGTAGAGACTATGGGTTTGGCAAAGGAGGCCAGTAGAATGCATCCTATGGAGGTAACAACTAGCAGGCATTGAATGCAAGAGGTGGTGGAAACTTTAGAGGCAAGGGGAGATCTAGCCTAGAGGCAGAGGCTCCTGGTAGCAGCAACGCCCATTTGACAATCCGAATAAGGATAAGGATTGTCATTACTTAAGGAAATATGGGCATATTGCTAAGGACTGTCAGAAGAAGCATGGCAATCAGAAGGGCAAACAGCATGGACATTTTGCTACGTCTAGTCAGGCAGATGATGCTTCAAGTGATAGACTGTTTGCCATGCAGTATGTAAAAGTTAGGGCTGCTGAAAAATCCATTGATGATACAGTTTGGTATATTGATTTAGGGGCATCAAACCACATGACCCCTCACAGTGATTGGTTCACTAACATGGTGGCTGAAAACATGGCTATGTATGTATAGGTGATGACACACCGCATAACATTGAGCATAAAGGCAAAGTGCCTCTTGTGGTCATAATGGCAGAAATAAAAATTTGCATGATGTACTGCATGTTCCATTGATTACGAAGAACTTAATGTCTATCAATCAGATGACGGAGCAGAACCTGCAGGTTAGATTTAATAAGCATGGCTGCTTTATTGAAGAGTTTGGCAATGGATGCAAGTTAATAGCTCGCGGTCACAGGAATGGCAGAATGTTTACTCTTGATGCTACTTTTCCATAGCTAAATTCAGCTATGTTTGCCCATGGTTCTTGCACTATCAAAGACTTGGAAATTTGGCACAAGAGAGTGGGACATGTGAATTTGCAAAGGCTACAAATTATGCAGAAAAAACAACTTGTTACAGGTTTACCCAAGTTCCAATACTCAGATATTGGTCATGTATGCGATGCTTGCCAGTTTGGTAAGTAGTCGAGGTTGCCATTTGTCAGGCATGTAAGGCAAAGTACACTTCTGTTGCAGTTAGTGCACTCTGATGTTTGGGGGCTAGCCCATAATGCATCTATGGAAGGCTCAAAGTATTATGTGACATTTATTGACGATTACAGTCGTTATACTTGGGTTTACATTCTGACGACAAAGGATGAAGTGTTTGCTATTTTTCAGCAGGTTGAAAAGGAATTTGAGTGCTATATCTCTTGCTTGAGATCAAATAGCAGTGGGGAGTATGTGTCAAATGAGTTTGACAATTTTTTGGCTGAAAATGGCATACGCAGGCAGCTTACCTGCAGCTACACTCCTCAACAAAATGGGGTAGCTGAAAGAAAGAACAGGGTCTTGATGGAAGCTGCTCGTGCCATGATGAATGAGAAGAAGATGCCGCTCTATTATTGGGTTGAGGCTATTATGACAGCCATGTATATCTTGAATTAGACTCCCACTGCAAGTATTCATGAGATGACACCATTTGAGAAGCTGTACGGCTATAAGCCAGATGTAAGTCACATGAAAGTCTTTGGTTGTCTTGCTTATGTGCACATTCCAGATGAGAAAAGAAAGAAGTTGGATCCAAAAGCGCATATGTGTGTTTTCATTGGATATTCGCAGGAGAAGAAGGCATACAAATACTATGATCCCTCTACCAGGGAGACTTTAGTGAGAGCAGGGATGTTATCTTTGATGAGATGGGCTCTTGGTATGTATCACTAGCTGTAGTGCCATCGGATATGCCTTCCATTCATGTATCTACATTTGATTTGCAGCAAAGCATTGCTATGATAGGTCCTAGTGGTCAGACAGTATCCCCATGGACAGGGAGATTGAGGAGCTCACCGTCTACTGACACCAGTATGTCAGTGAGGGGGAGATATGATGTCTTGGATAGCAAAGGAAAAGAGAAAGCTACTGAGGATGCATCTAGTATGATGACACATGGTAGAATGACTTCTGGATATGAGTCTGCTAATACTTTAGACAGTGAACTTGGTATTCTATGAAAGGGATGAGAGGATCGAAAAGACCATGCACGAGCTATGGCAAAGAGCAAGAGCAAGAAAAGAGAGAGAGAGACAAATGGGAACTCCAACAGTCACAATGTGTGACTGGGCCTTCCTTTATTCACTAGTCACTGAAAGAATAAAGAATAAGTGTGACGGTGACAGGTGCCCGCCACTTGCAGTGTGCAGTGGCGGGTACTATCAGTGTAGTAATACACGGGGTGGCACGGTGGAGGCGCCTTTACCCCAACAACCTCCCACTTAAAGGCGAATCTGCCCCAGTGAGAGAGAAAAGAAAAGAAAAGACAGTACAAATGTACATAGGTACAAGGGATGAGGAAAGGCAACATCTCATCCAACACCCATCAATCTCCTAAGGAAGGCAAAGCACTCAGTAGTGAGGCTTTTTGTGAGCAGATCTGCAGGATTGATGTTAGTGGAGATCTTGACAAAGTCAACAGACCTGTCTTCCATGACACGCGAATAAAGTGATATCTCACCTCAATATGTTTCGTCTTCGCATGGAAGACCGGATTCTTAGCCAACTGAATGGCACTCATAGAATCCAAATGCAGTGTAGGAACAGCATCAATCCCAAGGTTAGAAACAAGACGGCCTAGCCAGATAGCCTCCTTGCAAGCCTCAGTGGCTGCAACATACTCGGCCTCAGTGGTAGACAAAGCCGTACACTTCTACACCCTGGACATCCAAGAAACAGCCCCTCTAGCATAAGTGAACACATAGCCAGAAGTGGACTTCCTACTATCTGCATGTCTTGCATAGTCGAAGTTAGTGTAACCCACGACCCCTATATCTTGGCTGCCATAGCATATAGACATATCTGCAGTGCCCTTCAGGTACCTCATGATACCTTTCACGGCATCCCAATGCTTCTTGCCAGATGTAGCCATATAACATGCCACAACACCAACTGCATGTGCAATATCTGGACGAGTGGCTATCATGGCATACATGAGACTGCCCACTGCTGATGCATAAGGAATCTTGGCCATCTCGGCCCTCTGCTCATCTGTCTGCGGACAATCGGCCTGTGAAACCCTCACATGAGAAGGCAAAGGACAGCCCGCAGGCTTTATGTCCTGCATGCGAAAGCGCTCAAGGACTTTATGGATGTACTCCCGCTGAGAGAGATACAAAACCCCCTGATGCCTATCACGCTTAATGCGCATCCCAAGAATATGTGAAGCCTATCCCAGATCCTTCATCTCAAAGCTCTTCTTGAGCTGAGCTTTCAAAGCATCAAGCTCTGCATGAGCTTTCCCTGCTATCAACATGTCATCAACATAGAGAACCAAAATCAGTAAATTGCCATCACAGGCTTTCTTCGTGTAAAGACACGGATCCATAGCACTCCTGTTGTAGCCCTGTGACTCATAAAGGCATCAAACTTATGATACCATTCCCTAGGTGTCTGCTTCAAGCCATAAAAACTCTTCTTCAATTTGCACACTAGGTGCTCCCTGCCATGATCTGCAAGGCCCTTAGGCTGCTCCATATAGATCTCGTCATACGAATCCCCATGCAAGAATGCAGTCTTAATATCCATCTAATAAAGATCCAAGTCAAGTTGCGCGACCAAGGACAAGACCAAGCATAGGATAGTCATCTTGATGATAGGAGAGAAGACCTCATCAAAGTCAACTCCATGCTCCTGCTTAAAACCCTTAGCTACAAGTCTAGCCTTATAGGCCGGCTTGGGGTGCCCAGGGGTACTTTTCAGCTTGTACACCCATTTGCATGGCAAAGCCTTTTTGCCCTTAGGCAAGGTAACAAGATCCCAAGTCATATTCCTATGCAAGGAGTCCATCTCACACTGCATAGCCCTCTCCCAGGAGTGACTGTCACCCCTGCGCATAGCCTTATCATAGGTGAGAGGCTCTCCTGCATCCGTCAACAAGATATACTGCATAGAGGGCTCATAGCGATCAGGTGGATGTCTATCTCTAGTAGACCGTCTCACCGCAGGCTCTGCTGCCTGCCCAACTGCCTGCACCCTGGTCCTGTGTAGGAACTGTTGCAGGCTGTACTATTGGCTGTGCTGGAGCCCGAGGCTCCTCCTGAAAGATCACTCTGTGGATCTCAACCACCTTCTCAAGCTGCTTATGCATTTTGTGTTCATGGAAAACTACATCATGGCTGTGTACTATTTTCCGCGCCTGCAGGTCCTATAGGCGATAGCCCATCTCTCCTGAATCACCATAGCCAAGAAAGATGCATTTAATGCTCTTTGGATCCAACTTACTCCTCTTGTCCTTGGGCACATGCAGAATGCCTCACATCCAAAGACACGGAGATGCGCATAAGAGGGTGGCTTACCAGCCCAAACTTCCTTTGCAACCTGGAAATCCAAACCACTAGAAGGCGATCGGTTTATGACATGCACTGCCGTACTAACTGCCTTAGCCCAAAAGCTATGTGGTAGGCCTACATGGCTAAGCATAGAGCACACACACTCCTGAATAGTCCTGTTCATGCGCTCAGCCAAACCATTCTGGGGTGGGGTGTAAGGGGTGGTCAACTGACGCTCAATACCCCTGTCATCACACAACTGCTCAAAAGCACGTGAGACATATTCTCCCCCATTGTCAGTCCTAAGGCATTTCAGCCTATACCCATTCTGGTTCTCAACAAGAGCAAGCCAACGCTGAAAGACTGCCAAGACATCGGACTTCTGCTTTATGGGATAAGCCCACACTTTCCTAGAAAAATCGTCAATGAAGGTAACAAGGTACTTCGCGCCACCCATAGACATACAAGGCATGGGCCCACAAACATCGAAATGCACTAAAGCCAAGGCTCACTCATGCGTGGCCTACCCGATTTCTTATGCGTATACCTATTCTACTTACCATAAAGACAATGATCACACGAGTCAAAACATACATAATCTAAAGGCGGAAGATACTGCAAACCAGAAAGCATTTTCATTCCCTTCAAAGACATATGCCCCAAACAGGCATGCCAAAGTGATACATGTGGGATAGAACCCACAGACAAAACATGATCAACTGTAGGACCATCCATTACAAGAGGATAGAGGCTGCTAGCCTTGGCACCTTTGGCCAGTACAAGTCCACCTCTGATAATCTTCCAGGCAGAGTCTCCAAAACCAATGTGAAACCCTGCATCATCAGACATAAGGCTGCGCGTAAGCGCAGGTACATGACGTACATCCCTGAGCACAAAAGAACTGCCAGTGGAAAACTACAACTGTATGTCACCACTGCCCACAGCAGCCAAAGACCTGTCATCTCCAAGCCTGACTGACCCTGATACAGTGTGGTAGGAGTGGAACCACTCACGATAAGGCGTCACATGAAAAGACGCGCCTGAACCCAAAAGCCAACACTGTGCATATATGCTAGGAGTCTCAGTCAACTGTGAGCTGTCAGATGAACTAGGTGCCAAGATAAACTCATCACCGTCAGATGGCTCCTCAGTCTGCGTAACATTGATCTCTTCGATCTTTACACTGGACTTCGCAGGTACAATACTGCGATCAGAAGACTTTTCCTACACTTTATCCTTCCCCTTGTCCTTGCGCTTCTCATTGCGCAACTCATGACAATGTGGTCTGATATGGCCCTTTTTTCCACAATGATGGCAAGTGACATTAGTGTTGCACCCACGCGACTTACTATGCGACTTTCCACGAGATTTGGACCGACCCTTCTGAGAGTCACGGCCACGGCCATTTCCACGGTCATTCCTGTCATTCCTGCCTCTAACTATCAAAGCATGAGAAACACGAGAGGCATCCAAGTTCTTTCTATTGATCTCTTCCTGGCAGAAGAGCACTCTCTACATCAGACAATTTCAGCTCAGTAGTAGCAGGAGCACACAAGGCAGTACGAAAGACATCCCACGACTCTCCAAGAGTCCCAAGCAAAAAGAGTGGGGTCACCTCATCGGGAAATGTGATACCCTACGATGTCAGATTCTTCAAGATCACATGGAACTGGCTCAAATGAGCAGACATTGTCACATTCTCCTTCATGCACAGATCCATGAGCTTCTTGACCCAATACATCTGACTAGCCGGGCTCTTCTTATCATAAAGATTCTTGATCTTTTCCCATAACTGCCATGCGGTCTGTACCTCATCCACTACATTGTAATGAACCTGCTCAGTCTCAGAGAGAATATGATTGTGGACTTACAGTATGCATCCAAGTCAAACCAGTCATCATTGCTCATACCTGCAGGCTGCTGCCTGCTCAATCGAAGTGGCTTTACATGGTTCTTCTGCACCAAGGCCTGCCAAATCTGGCTCTTCCAATAGCCATAGTTGGTATCATCCAACTTCGTGATATTAAATATGGCATTATCAGTCAAAGACGAAGCCATAATGCACGCTGTAAATGCAGAGACAGTTCAAAACTACTTGCTGTTTTCTGCTATAAACAGCCAAAAAACCACTAAATCCAAGGCAAAATGACTAGGAAACTGGCTGAGAAGCTGCTGCCCACCATGTACGAGGTACAGTACACCAAATCAGGACATTTCAGCATGAAAAATACAGCTCAATCCACCAATAAATGCTTGCTGTAATAAATTGCAGACCTGCAATAATGAGAGCAAACTGTGCCAAAACTGGATCCAAAGTCAACTAGACAGTGCTAGGTCCAAAGCCGGCATGAAAAGGACAAAGCAAAGCCAAATGACAATGAAAATACATGATCTTAACACCGAGACATGTCAAATAGCATCTGCCAGTAAGAGGCACACCCCCAGACAATCTAGGCAAGATGTACCTGCAACTACCAAAACCTGACACAAATAGGTGTCTGCCCAAAATGAAAGTGGATCCAAAGCAAGAGACTCAGCTCATAAGCAATCCGGAGACCAAGACATACATCAATGCAACATCCAAAGGTCAGAGGGTAATCCCAAAGTCTCAAAAAAACATCTGCTCAAAGTCGTAAGCTGCTCCAAGACATGAACTGCTCAAAGTCAGTCATGCATACACTATGCATACATTCCCAAGACATTTGGGCATCAAATAGCACAACCGGAATGGAGTGCAAGCAACAAATGCTAATGCCAATGTTGCTACCCTGTTTTCAGCCTGTTATGATAGTTTATGACAATCCCAAATCTGAAGAAATCAGCCCCGAATGATCAAGACCAATGCCCAAAGCTTGAATGACATCAAACATGAAGTCTAATAGCCCTCTTGATCAAGGTAGAGAGCAAGAAGCAATGGCCAAGTGTGGAGCTGAAGTAGACAAGTGCTAACACCTTGGAAAAATGGCGCAATCTACCCTGTTGGTGCTGAACTTGCTGCTGCTCCACATGGGCTGAAAGGGGGTAATGGGGGGCTCAAGAAGGGCCTATCAAAGGCCTATGACAAGCCTCTTTGAGCCTTGATAGGTGTAAGGCACAATATGAGGGGAATAAGCTTCAAGGGTTTGAAGCCATGGCTGCCTTTGTTGTTTGTAACCTGTAGACTGAAATAAAACCCTGAAAGAATGATCAAATACCTTAGTACCAATGCCTTGAAGGTGCCTCAATAGGCAGGGAAGGTGCTCGGGAAGCCGGGGAGTGACGGGAGCTCGGGGAGATCGGATATGGCTACCGGGATGGAGATCCAATGCAAGAAGGGAGTCGATGCAAAGCTAAGCAAGCACCGAGAAGAGCTTGAGCAATCAGAAGCCAAGCTCTGATACCAATTGAAAGGGATGAGAGGATCGAAAAGACCATGCACGAGCTATGGCGGAGAGCAAGAGCAAGAAAAGAGAGAGAGAGACAAATGGGAACTCCAACAGTCACAATGTGTGATTGGGCCTTCCTTTATTCACTAGTCACTGAAAGAATAAAAAATAAGTGTGACGGTGACGGGCACCCACCACCTGCAGTGTGCAGTGGCGGGTACTGTCAGTGTAGCAATACACGGGGTGGCACGGTGGAGGCACCTTTACCCCAACATTCCGACTGTCTATACGCCTGGCACGAGGCAGAGCAGGTACATTCTGCCTCATGAGAGAGGGGAATCGAGCAGTGCACCACAGCCTAGACAATCGCAGAGAGTCAGATATCCTGTTGATAGGTTGACGTACAATGGCTACTCTGCAAAGCATTATGCTTACATGACAAAAGTGATGGAGATCAAAGAACCAGGTACATATGCTAAAGCAATGAAAGATGAGAACTGGTGTGCATGGTCCTTGAGACCTTAGGTTGTACTATTCACTTTAGTTATGTGTGAGAATGGATAATAAAAAGTAGTGAGAGCACAGTGCTTTACATTGTTACTCCAACTCTCTATCTCTGTCTCTGACTTTGAACAGAAGTGAGTTCCACAAAACTATATTATCTTCTCCCCCTAAACATCATTAACTGATGTAATGATAGCTTAGGCTACTACTCCTCCTCTTCTCATTCTCTTGGAATGTTTTCTACTACCCTTTACATGTTGTCTTGTCTCTATCAAGATAACTTAACGTTTAGTAGCTCTCATTACATTAAGGGAGATTTGAGGTCTCAAAAATGTCATGTAAGAGATCCTAGAGAGAGAAAATATTTTTAAAAACAAAAAATTATATTTTTAAGTTTATATTTGATTAAAGATGATGATGACTGATTTAATAAGGATCCTCCCTTGTCTTGATAAAAGTGAAAGTAAATATTCAATTTGAATTTTCTTGACATCTCGTTACCTCCCTCCATCCTCATTCTCTCTTTTCCTTCTTCTTCTCATTGTTGGTTACTTACTCATTCTTTGACTTTTTTGAACTCACACGATATTCTTATTTCGAGTTACAAATTACATCTTTAGCTATGGATCAATCATCCAATGATCCTTGTAACATTAGTGAAATAGCTCTCTATCACCTTCCTGTTAAGCTAGATCATGAGTATGAACCAATTAGAAAAATAACAAAACAAAACCCTATTTCAGAGTCCATGAAACATGTGTTTTAATTTGAAGAGAAAAAATATATTGATCTTTGGTTGAATGGAATATTATACCCCAAAGATCCTATCAAAAATAGTACTCCTCCTTTTTATAATAGCTCTTCACTAATGTGATTTATTGGTGATGGTTATAATGGATTTTTAGGCTATACATTTAATCTTATTATAGAGAAGGATGTTCCTAAATTGGAGAATCACTTGTTAACAAAACATAGAGATGAGTTGTTGCAAAAACTACAAAGAAAATAAACTAGTTTAGGCCTTCGAAATCAACAAAGATCTCTCAAGAATATTGAGTATCTCAAACGAGAAGGAGATGGTTGTAGTAAAAGAACCCAAGTAGCAAGGTATATCTTTTTACTTAAGAAATGTGGAATATAACTTTGCTTCTAATATTATGTGAGTTATGATATTGATCATTTTTAGGTCTCTTCTTCAACCAAATGTAAGTGAGAGAGATGCTTCAAAGGCATCTCAGTTTTATTATCATATCTTGCCCTCGGCAATGCTAAAGGATATTCTTAAGAAGAAGAAGTTCAAAAAAGTAAAGAGACAAACTTGGATTCTTTTATTAGGCGTCATTCTTTGGATTCTAAGATGGTGTAGAAGACTTTGAATAGTACTAGTATTAGTCGAGATGCATATACATAGATTTTTTTGCTAATACAATCAAATATGAAATAGGGTCAAATACGAAATTGTTTACTTCCAAGGTCATCTATGGTGAAGACTATTAGACAAAGAGTCAATAGCAAGGTGATGGATGTTTTGGGTGAGCCTTTCCATATCAAGGCCAACTTCAAGAGCAAGAAGAAAGAGGTTGTTTATAATGAATTTAATAATATTTTTCTTAATCATCTACTCTGTAATCGATTCTATGATTGGTCTTTAAAAGAGGCACATTAATCTGGCCTAGTAGTTCACCTTTTGGAGCTTTTGTTCTTTTAGTAAAGAAAAATAATCAAATCTATCGTGTGTGCATAGATTACAAAGTTCTAAATAAAATTGCTATTAAAAATCGATATCCCATTCCTTGTGTGGATGATTTGTTAGATAAATTTCAATGTGATATTGTGTTTAGCAAAATTGACCTTAAGTCCAATTATCATCAAGTACGTATAGCTACCCCTAACATTTATAAAACTACCTTTAAGACCCAATTTGGCCATTACGAATTCCTAGTAATGCCCTTCGATCTTACTAATGCACCTGCCACTTTCAGTAGAATGATGAATCAAATCTTTCTAAATTTTTAGCATTGTGTTATTGTCTTTTTTTATGGTATCCTTGTGTTTAGTGAAATTGAAAGTGTGCATGAACATCATTTATCTTTAGTCTTTAGTTTACTAAAACAAAATCATCTTTTGCTAACCCAAGAAAGAGTAATTTCTTTCAAACAAAAATTAAATATTTAGGTCATATCGTATCTGTTAAAGGAATACAAGTTGATCCATGCAAAATTGAGGCTATTAATACATTGCCTACACCCAAAAATGTACATGAAGTTTGCTCATTTTTAGGACTAGCTATTTTTTATTGTAAATTTGTTAGAAATTTTTCATTACTTGCTTTACCATTAACTATCTTATTAAAGAAAGGTCTTATCTTTCATTAGGGCGACGATCAACAACAATCTTTTGATTTACTAAAGCATGCATTTACTCGCGCACCTATTTCACAACTCACTGATTTCAATAAACCATTCTTTTTAGTCATATGCTAATGCTAGTGGTTCTGGCATTGGTGTTGTATTGATGCAAGATGATCATCCAATTGCATACTTTTGTTGTAAATTGAAACCTTCTGAACTTAAGTATAGTACATATGACAATGAACTTTTAGCTATAGTACATGCATTACGAATATGAAAACATTATTTAATGAACTCGAAATTTATGATTAAGATAGATCAACAAATTATCAAATACCTTCTTTCTCAACCACAAATTTCTAATAGGCATATACAATGGGCATCTTTCATTCAATCTTTTCATTCTTTAATCTAGTATCAGCTGCCTAGTAAAAAAAATATTGTAACTGATGCATTAAGTCATAGACCATTTGTGAATAATATTTCTGTACTTTCTACATCTTCATTAGGTAATATGAAAAATAGTTATTTGCATGACTCTGATTTTCATGATGCTTGGTTGAATTTTTCTCAAAACCAATGGATTCCAGTTAATACTTTTTCTATTTCTGATGGATTCCTCTTTTATGAGAAACGTTTGTGCATTACTCAACCCTTTTCTCATTTTTTTCTCTAAGAAGTTCACAATTCACCTTATATGGGTCATCGTGGTATCATTTCTACTCTCCGTAATTTGTAAGAAGATTTTTATTGGTCTCATATGAATCAAGATGTTTCTATCTTTGTTTCTGAATGTCTTGTTTGTCAACGCATTGAAAGACATCATGGTAAGAAGTATAGTTTGGTAATGCCTTTACCTATTCCTAACTCACCTTGGGAACAAATATCAATGGATTTTATTACTAGTTTGCCATTGACTTCTTCGCAAAATAATATGCTTTGGACTATTATCAATAGATTTAGTAAGCAAGCATATTTTATTCCATGTAAGAAAACTTTACCTGCTTCACAAGCTACTATTCTTTTTCTTAAACATATATTTGTACATCTTGGTTTGCCAAACATTATTGTATCTAATCATGATCCCCATTTTTGCAATAAATTTTGGATAACTTTATTCTCTAACCTTGGTACTAAAATTGATTTTTCTTCAACCTTTCATTCTGAGAATAATGGTGAAACTGATGCTACTTAATAACACTATTGTTGATTTAATATGTGCCTATACTATCTCTTCACCTGGCACATGGGATCAATATTTGCATAATATTGATAAGAATCCTAATGTTAAACTTGCACTAGATTTTATGGACCATTCAAAATTCTTCATTGTATCAATGCTAATACTTTTAGATTAGAATTGCCTGCACCACATAGAAACATTCATAATACCTTTCATATTAGTCTTCTTCATTCCTTTAAAGGTTCATTACTTGCATACCATGTATGATTCTCCACCATTGCTTAAAGATGAACATAAACTTTTAATTCTTGAATCTATTGTAGACACTGATTGTATGACCACCAGCACTGGTAATACTTATCCTCGCTATCTTGTAAAATTTCAAAACCATCCCGTTAAGGAAGCTCAATGGATGATTGCACATGCTTTATGTAAATTTTCACATTTATTGACTCCACATCCAGCCAATAGCAATTGAGGACAATTGATATTCCACCCCAAGTGTATATTGCCAGGTGGCACCTACATAAGGGGATGAGCATCTTCAATGGTTCTCCCTTGTGTGTATGTTGACGAGATGACTGCCTTAAGCAAGGGGCACATTCCTAAGAGTGAATCTTGGGTGAAAGGTTGATGGGGATGTCTATCCTTTCCGAGCATGGCAGTTGCATGTGTGAACATGGGTGAAGTTGCACATGGTTGATACCACAATATTCATATCTCAAGTGCTAACGTCTACGTGATTTGATTATTTTATGTAATTCTATAACTAATTGATTTATTATGGCTAGCTGTATTTATTTAGTTAATTATTTTTATAATATAAATTTTTGAATTTTTGACAGCTGATGCATAGAGCAAGATGAATTGGATATATGCAGCAAGCGCAAATTATTCCATAGACTTCTTCATTAAAATATTTAAATAAGACGCACCGTCGTTTATTCTAAGGCATGCGTACATCCTCTTTGTAAATATTTATTTGATATTTGAGACTTTAGGAGATATATTATAAATGTTTTAAAAATATTTTATGTCTCTCAGTAGAGTTGTGAGTTGTGCTACTGATTGTAACCATCTATTTAGTTAACTCAATTGCAAAAAGAGTGATAGTAAAGGGCCTATCTTTGGGTAAAGCAAGATTCATTTTAATATTATAAATACGGCATGGAGGAGATGCCCACTCCATGTACGGGGGGAAATTACACCCAATAGTGTGTCATTCAAATTTACTTTACTCTTTTTTAAGTTTATTTTGAGTTTTATGAGTCATGCTTTCAATTTTTATAAGAAAATAGAGTAAGGGAGAGCTTATTTGGTTTGTTACGTGCAAGTCTTGCATCCGATCTGCGCAACATTGAGCCCCAAAACTAAAGCAATGAGTGAGTGAAATTGATACATTGCTTCAAATCAAATGAAATATTAGCAAAATTCTACGTAACTCGATGCCCTACATCAAGTTATCTACAACATTTAATAAAATTCCAAAGAAACATTATGCAATATATCAAATAAGATCAAAGCTTAATCCAATGTTTGAGTGAGATTGATGCACCATATCAAATCAATGGAAATGTTAAATGATCACATGCAACTTAATGCATTAAGTAGACTAAACAAAATGTATATGAACCTTGCTACATTAAATCAAGTGGAACTAAATATTGTAACACACCTCTACTTGAACTTGGTGCAGTGCATCAAGTTGGCACAGATATTGACAAAACATTTAATATAATCCATCAAGTTGTCTTTCAAAAAACTAAAAGTTTCTTAGAATATTGATGTATTGTGTCAAACTCCCTATAAAATTAATAAATATCCTTGCTTGAATGATAAAAAAGGTTTATTATATTCATTATAATTTGATGCATTACATCAAGTTTACCTACTTTTATCAACCATTATTCTTAATCAAGCAATTATCTGAATAGAAAGCCCATAAAAGCTAACTCTCTAGCTTTTATAACTCAATTTTTTGCTCATGAATTTTTAATAATTTAGCTATTCAATAAAAAGAAATTTCTAAAAGATCTTTTAACACTAGCCAAAAAGCACTTACATTGGAATTTTCAGTAATTGTAATAAGGTGGTTGTGCTAGATTTTGTGGACTGTCTTGATTCTACAATGCTCCTCTCCTCTACCCTGTTGAATTTCTCCTAGTGCAAATTAGAGGAATGATATATGCATCCCTTCTTATAATAAAATTTTTCCAATTTTGTAGGTCCCTAACCCTAGGCCACCTTTACAACTCAGCCCTATCCTTAACCTAGCCCTAACCCTAAACCTAATCCTAACCTCAACTGTTCACCTCATAAAAGACCATTGTTCCTATTATTCCACTTTGCTCTTGTCATTGAGTTCTAGCATTATCCTCAAGCATTTACTTATAATTCTCTTGCCAACACCTACATTATATCTTTTTTCTTCTATGAATGGATACTTTGTCTTTTGATTCCTATGATGGATCTAATGCTCTATCTTTTGAATTCTTTGACTTGGATATCTCATCAAGTGCATGCAACCCAACCCAGATTATAAAGAAAAATGATGTGGATATTGTCAAACACCAAGATCATTTGTATTTTGATTCGTTTGATGCAAATACTTTGGAGTACATCAAAGGTTCCCTAAATGATGGAGAGGTGCAATCATCAAACCATGTAGATCAATTATACTACCAGCATAAAAATCAGTTGAATTTGTTTTATACATGTGGGAAGGTTATGGTGGTAAAATAATTGTGCATTTCGAAAGGAATTAAATAGATTATGGTATGGAGCATGCTATGTTGCTTGTAAGTGATGCACAAATCAAGTATACATTGCAATGTGATTGTTGTTAAAATTTTTGTCTTTGTGCATATTCAAAAATTGAATACATTGTGGCAATATTATTTTTCTTTGACATATAATCAATAAGATGCTTTTCTTTCACCAATGGTGATATCATAGGTATGTGGAAAGTTTGAATACTATTTTTATAACATAGTGGTTTGTAGGATATCTTTTAAAATAGACCTTAGCCTAGTTAACACTTGTCTCGAAAGAGTCAAATGCAGAATATCTAAGTATGATAAATACATACTTGAGCCAAATATTACCATTGGTTCCCTAAATAAGGTTGCACTTTCTTGGATGGAAATGTACTTTAAGGCACATTGTGAAGTTATGCTAGCAATTGGGAGATTTCATCTTGACGATAACTTTACTAGAACTAAAATATATTCCATTAATTATAAGTAAGCTAAGCTTCAAAATACAAATAAGTTTGTTAGCTATCCACTTTTCACCAAATTGTGAAAGTTTTTCTTTGGTAACATATCAATTCCAAGGAAAGTGAAAATGGAGTATGCAACATCTGTACAAATTTAAAAGCTCAACAAGAGAATACAAGAGACAAGCAGGAGCTTGCAATGGAAAAGGAAGCAATAGAAATTCATTGGAAAGAGCAAGTGATAGAGGTAAATAAGGCCATGCACCATAGGTGTAAGTGTTTTGATGTATTAGAAATATATATTGGACTTGTCATTGATGGTGTGGACCAAAAGAAGTCATGCTTACCTCATTTTCCTCATCTTTCAAAGGATTTCAATGAAGAAACTCTTGTGCAAATGCATTTAGTGGGATGCCTTGTATACCATGGAATAATTCACTTTAAAGTGCTATTTACTTGTCCAAATGTTCATAATGACCTTAACCTTATGAGCACAATTTTAAATATTATCCTCTGTAGCTGGGAGGGTGCTTTACCACTTGTAGTTAGGAAGGTGCTTTACCATTTGTTCTTTATTTATGATTGCCTTTTGATATGGGCATGTGGGGGGAGACAGGGGACTAGTGAAAATTGAGTTAGCAATTACGTACAGGGTAGGGTCAAGCATTTCATTTCAACATCTTTTGTTTGTAGTTCATTGCATCAACTAGGTCAAAAAATTATCATGAAGGGACCTAAGAGGAGAGAAAAGATGTAGGAAAGAGAGAAGAAGAGTGCAAAGGAGAGATAAAGTCTAGATGTGGAGATAGAAAGACTAGAAACAGAGAAAGAAAGACAAGAAAGAAGGAAAGAGATGGTTGGCAGCCATGAAAGGATAGGAGCAGCTAGAGAGATGAAGGACAAAGTTGTGTTATTGTGTAAAAAATGATGTCATGTATATATGTCATTTGCCCCTTTTAAATACCCTTATCCATTCTCTTGCATTCTATCCCTATCCGAATGTTTTTGTCCTTAAAAACAAGATTTAGGACTTATTACAATGTATCTAATATGAATAGAACAAAGTACTACTCTGGTACAATGGAAAATCAAGTAGACCAAGTAAACATCCAACTAGGATAATAAATCTAAGAATTTGGCCACCGTAGCTTCATGAAAAAACACTTGCAAATAATGACAACAAGCTGTCTAATACAACATCCTATTGGTGTAAACCTAATATGATTTTCTGTAGAGAACTCCAATCAACGCATGCTACACATCAAAATGGAGCTCTTGGTAAGTGCTTTCAGGCCATGTAGGTTGGGTTTTGCTATCCAGATTTTAGAGCAAAATCTAGTGTAAAACAGTGAGCTATCTACAATCTTCCCTACACTAAAATATAGCCATAAATGGCCAATCTTCAGCCAAAAGAACCTGCCAAAGAGAAAAAGGTGCCCGCAAGATGAATGTTGGTCTAAATGAGGTCCCCAAGCAATCCATTAACCTCCTGGATCAACATAATGATCCATAATCTATTGGATCATAGGGAATCACAATGCCATCTTCATCTTCATGCATACCCACATCATGTATTACATCATCATCAAACACATACCAATCATTGTGCCCATGATCAATATACTTATTATCAAACGCATTCATTATTGATAAGCATGTCCATTATCATCATGTCCATAAGAACTAGGCTGTTGAATCAAGGAATGCTCACATGTATAATCATGACTATGTTGCTAAAAAGATGGATGCTCATAAGCATAATCATGTTGCCCATAATAGCCATTCTGTGCCAAGGTTCAGTGGAATGATACTCTGCATTATGGCATGGTACATCATATCTACGAGCATTAACATGCTATCCAAATGTACTTGCATACTACCTAGCATATTGCTCATGTTCATTTGCATGTTTCTGCCCATATTCATAAGATGCATGCATATTAGAGTATATACCATCAACATATACATGTTGGCCATAAGCATAAGCATAGGATGAATAATGTCCATGAGAATACTCATCATTACCACAATACTCATCATGTTGTTGATAATACTTAGGGTGATGAAAATCCTTACTTGATTCAAGACTTGCTCTATTTCTCTATCTGCCTTCATAAGAGCAATATATCAATCAATTAAAGCTCCAAGTTTATCAATGTTAGCCTATGTTTGAAGCTAGGATTGAGAAGGGAAGTTGGGGCTATGAGCCATGACGAGTTGATGGCCTAAGAGCCCCAACAATCTAACATCTCTTTGCCTTGATTAGTTGGAGTAAAACTTGGATCTCAAAATATTAACACCTCAACATTTTGTTACAACAGTGACATGATGAAGTTGATTCTGAACCCCAAACTAATATGAGCATAAAGGCTAAAGTAGCCAAAGTAAGAGAATATAAGAGTGCAATATATCTCAAACCGTATAGATAATTGGAATTCTCTCAAAAGTAGTCATCCAATGCATTCTCTGTAGTATCAATGCTCATATTATCAACACACATGTCATCCACATTAGCCTATGACATCTCTCAGTGTCCAGATCAACGAGATGTGTTCAAATTAGCCTTGACTTGGTTCTATTACTACTATTGCCTTGGTTGCTTAGTCTTAAACAAAGTCAGAGAGCCATGTGGTGTTGTAGACACAAAGTTTGAGGCAAAAATTTATTGATATCAGGTAATTTAGTATGTAGCCTTGAGGCAAATCAATATGTAATCTGAATATCACATAAATCGGTCTGTGACTTGCATATTTTGAGAAGTGAAGCAATCATCACCATTCTGATTAGTGCTTGTACCTTCTGACACCAATTCCCCAAGATGGCAGTTTCTCTTTACTCACTATCCATTGATTTGAAGGAAAGATTTCATGCCATATTTGTCAGACTTGCATGGTGTAAGCCAAGAAATCAGCTTGCATTTATAGATTATTTTTGTAATTATTTTGAGTAGAAAACAAGGCAAGATTTAGATCAGCAGTTGTTGTCTCAACACTAGCCAACTAAGCATACTAGTGGCAATGGCATTCTTTGTGCCAGGTTAACTCAACACAAGGTAAGGTCCTCCATTGACAGTTCACTAAACCCCTCTATCTTTGCATGAACTTGAGTTGCTATTGTTGTAGATGTTAGACTATTCAAGAGCAACCTTCCAAGTATGAGGAGATAGCAATATGCTTTTGCAACTTATTGAATGGGATGTCACTTTTGCTGATGAATCCAATATGAGTTTGAACAAGTTACTATCAAGGAAAGAGTGACCTTCTATTGTTCAAGTGGCTATACTTAGCTGAAGGATCTGCATTTCATGGAAGAAAAATAGCTTTGCACACACTATAGAGCTTTCAAAGGCACTTATCAAACATTATCGTCAATTCATGATGTACAGAGACATGTGTGTACACCAATTCACCAAAGATACATCAATGTATGCAAGCTATTCAAAGCCAAGTTGAGCAAGTTGCTAGTCTTTCTTTCCAAATGGCCCCACTTAAGTGCAACCCTTGCTAATTTTTTGAATATAATGGCAATGATGCAGAAGTTGTGTCATAACCTAGAGCAACCAGATCAAACAAGTCCCTAGTTGGACAAAACCACAAGAGCAAATCTGCATGTGAGACATGTTTCAATGTCATAGAAATCTACCTGAATAGTTGAACAATACCCTACTTGTTGTCCTTCCATAGAAGTCATTGTTGTTACATGATCAAGAGCACAATAATACAAGATTGAACCAAGATTTGATGCCCTGCTATAATAACTCAAAAATTCTAGCTACCTACATGATAGCATGTGCTAGAATCAACAACCATTTCTTCAATTCCTTGAGTTGAAGATACTTTTTGATCTGAGGTTCAATTAACCTCTTCCAATGATGATCACAGATTGCCCAAAGATGACCACAAATTGCAATGAACCTTTAAAATGGCCTCTCAAGTGTGATGAGCTTTGTATTTTGTGTAGCCTACTGCTTGACCTAGCCCAATGTGTTTACATCTACTTCAATCTCATTGATCACAAGAAGATCAACCTGTTTAATTTTGTTGCATGAATAGGAGACTTGAAGTTGAAGACAATAGGAGACCTAAAGTTCAATTTCCTCTTCCTCTACGGCAAGTGTCAAAGCTCTCTTCAAGGCAACATGTAGAGTTAGATGCTATTGATGCTGCTAAGGTTAATGCCTAGGAACAACATGAGAAGGACTTTGTTTGAGTTTCTTGCTGAGTGCCTAAAAAAGGTGGTAGCCAATTATGAGGTTTCTAGTCTCAAAGATGCACTGGAAGAGGCAGGTATGTGGAACATGGTCCTGGTGGAGACACCATCAACAACTCAAAGGTTTTACCAATTGGTAAGAACATTCATGTATTGGACCCTCAAGCCATCCCTACAGTTGCTGCTATGCAATGTGCCAAGACCGTAGTTGACAGGTAGGCTTCTGGAAATGCAGAAGTAGGATGCTAGAGGTGCCTATCTAGAAACCATAGCTCTGGTCCTCTAGGGTACTAAAAACATCAAAACTTATGGGGGAATCCTGTGCCCAAGTCCTCTAGTTGCTCGAAGTAGAGCCTAAACCTAATGATCTTGGATGGGTTAACAAAGTTGAGGCTATTCCTCTACAGTATCTTGAAAAACCTTGAATTGCTCGGGTGTCTTCAAATATCTATTTATCAACTAGATGAACTTGCTCGACAGGGCAGTGAAAATTGCTACTGAATTAGATGAGCCTATTGAGATGAACTTTGTAAGAAAGCATTCGTTCTTGCATCAAGTACCCCTTCACTGATGATTTCTTTTAAGGTCACTAGATATTTAGTCATTTCCTAAATAGACAAATCAAATAAACTAGGTAACTGACTCTGCAAACTGTCTTCCTTTATCCCTCAAGTTCGAGTGAGCAAAGTTGCCCCACTATTGTAGGAGTCTTAGCTAACCTCATTCCCTTCACCAACAATGTGTACGATGGGTCATTCCATAGGAGGCTTGGAATAACGGCGGGCTTGTGTGTGTTGATAAAGCATGAGCATAAGAACAATGGGCACCTCTATGAAGCCATCTTCAACTTCTACTTTGGGGATTATGGCCACATCTCCGTCTCAGGGATGAACTTTTAGTGATCTTCCTCACTTGCATCAGTGGATAGAATTAGCTGGATCTCTAAAGAATCAAGGATTTTCTCATAGCTCATTTGGACATGGTTGCTGAAAGGAAAGTGGAACCCAAGAGGAAGAAGCTTGGCGGTGAGAGCTATGGCGGATGGAGAGCAAGAGCCAAGAGAGAGAGAGAGAGAGAGAGACTCAAAAGTGGGAACTCCAACAACCACAATGTGTGGCCATGCCTTCCTTTATTCAAACTGTCACTAAAAGAATAAAGAATAAGTGACTGTGATGGGTGCCCGCCACCTGCAGTGTGCAGTGACGGGTACTATCACTGTAGTAATACAAGAGCGGCTAGGCAGAGGTGCCTTTACCCCAACAACCTCCTACTTAAAGGCGAATCTGCCCAAGTGAGAGAGAAAAAAGAAAAGACAGTACAACATGTACACATGTACAATAGGATGAGGAAAAAGACATCATCTCATCCAATGCCCATCAATCTCCCGAGGAAGGCAAAGTGCTCGGTAGTGAGGCTTTTCATGAGCAAGTCTGCAGGATTCTGCTTAATCGGAATCTTGACAAGGTCAACAAACCTATCCTCAATGACCTCGCGAATGAAGTGATACCTCACCTCAATATGTTTTGTCTTCGCATGGAAGACCGGATTCTTGGACAACTGATTGGCACTCATAGAATCTGAATGCAGTGTAGGCATAGCATCTATCATACCAAGGTCTGCAATCAAACGGCCTAACCAGATAGCCTCCTTGCAAGCCTCTGTGACTGCAATATACTCGGTCTCTATAGTAGAAAGGGCTGTACACTTATGTGCCCTGGACATCCAAGAGATAGCCTCTCAAGCATAAGTGAACACATAGCCAGAAGTGGACTTCCTACTATCTGCAATGTCCTGCATAATCAGAGTCAGTGTACCCCATGACTCCTGTATCCTGGCTACCATAACAAAGATATATATCTCTTGTGCCCTTCAGGTACCTCATGATACCCTTCATGGCATCCCAATGTTTCTTGCCAGGTGTAGCCATATAACATGCCACAACCCCAACTGCAAAAGCAATATCTGGACAGGTGGCTATCATGGCATACATAAGACTGCCCACGGCTGATGCATAGGGAATCTTGGCCATTTCGGTCCTCTGCTCATCTGTCTACGGACAATCGGCCTGTTTGAAACCTTCACATGAGAAGGTAATGGACAGCCAATATGCTTAACATCCTGCATGCAGAAGCGCTCAAGGACTTTATGAATGTGCTCCCTCTGTGGACAGATAGAGTAGTCCCTGAGATCTATCACGCGTAATACGCATACCAAGTATATGAGAGGCATGTCCCAGATCTTTCATCTCAAAGCTCTTCTTGAGCTGAGCCTTAAGAGCATCTAGCTCCTCATGAGCTGTCCCTGCTAGAAGCATGCCATCCATATAGAGTGCAAAAATCAGTAAAGAACCGTCACGAGCTTTCTTCATATACAAGCACGGATCCATAGCACTGCGGCTGTAGCCCTGTGACTGCATGAATGCATCAAACTTATGGTACCATTCCCTAGGTGCCTGCTTCAAGCCATATAGACTCTTCTTTAGTTTGCACACTAGGTATTCCCTGCCAGGGTCTGCAAAGCCCTTAGGCTGCTCCATGTAAATCTCATCATGCAAGTCCCCATGTAAAAAAGTCGTCTTGACATCCATCTGGTACAAGTCCAGGTCAAGCTGTGCAACCAAGTCCAAGACTAAGCGTAGGGTGGTCATCTTGACCACAGGAGAAAAGACCTCATCAAAGTCAACACTATGCTTCTCCTTAAAACCCTTAGCAACCAATCAAGCCTTGTTGTATGCCGCGGCTTGGGGTGCCCAGGGGTACTTTTCAGCTTATACACCCACTTGCATGGCAAAGCTTCCTACAATAAGGCAAGGAAATCAAATCCCAAGTCTTATTCTTATGCAATGAGTCAAGCTCAAATTGCATAGCCCTCTCCCAAGAGTGACAATCACCCCTGCGCATAGCCTCATCATAAGTAAGAGGCTCTCTTGCATCTGTAACCAATACATAATCCATAGCGGGCGCAAAATGGTCAGGAGGTTGTCTATCTCTAGTAGAACGCCTCAATCCAGGCTTTACTGCCTGACCAACATATTGTCTAACATCAACATGTCTAACATCTAGGCCATGAGCATCAGGTGATGCTGCACGGTGTCTAGCCGACCATGAAGCGGGCTGAACGGGAGCAAGTGGCTCCTCCTGAAAGATAACTTTGCGTACCTCAACTACTTTCTCAGGCTGCATATGCATTTTGTCCTCATGAAAGATGGCATCATGACTGCAGATCACTTTCCGCGCCTGCGGATCCCATAGACGGTAACCCATCTTTCCTGCATCTCCATAGCCAATGAAAATGCATTTGACACTTTTAGAATCCAGCTTATTGCGTTTGTCCTTGGGCACATAGCAGAATGCCTCACATCCAAAGACACACAAATGATCATAAGAGGGGGGCTTGCCTGCCCACACCTCCTCTACAACCTGAAAGTCAATGCCACTACTAGGCGGCCGGTTAATGAGATGCACTACAGTAGTAGCTGCCTCAACTCAAAAGTGTTGCGGTAAGCCAACCTGGCTAAGCATGCTACGGACCCTTTCCTAATGGTCCTGTTCATGCGCTCAGCCATACCATTCTGGGGTGGGGTGTAAGGGGCAGTCAAATGATGCTTAATACCCCGCTCATCACAGAACTGTTCAAAAGCACGTGATATATACTCACCCCCATTATCTGACCTTAAGCATTTGAGCCTTTTCCCAGACTAGTTCTCTGCCAATGCAAGCCAACGCTGAAATGTGTCTAAGACATCGGATTTTCTCTTTATGGGATAAGCCCAAACCTTACATGAGTAATCATCTATGAAAGTAACAAAGTACTTTGCCCCACCAAGTGACTGACAGGGCATGGGCCCACATACATCTGAGTGCACAAGAGCCAAGGGCTTACCCATGCATTTCTTACCAGACTTTTTATGTGTATTTCTAGTCTGCCTGCCATACAAACAATGATCACAAGAATCAAAATGCTATGCTCTCCTCAGAAGACTTTTCCTGCACTTTATCTTTTCCCTTTTCCTTGCGCTTATCATCGCAAATTTTATGGCACTGTGGCCTAATATGCCCCACAATAATGACAGGTAAGATCAAACTTCCGTCCATGGGACTTACTGCGACCACGTGACTTGGACTTGGACTTCTGAGAATCCCTGCCCTTATGATCATTATCATGCTTGCCATTTCTGCCACCTCTAACGGTCAATGCATATGAAGAGCGGGAAGCATCATTGTTTCTCCTATTGATTTCCTCAGTCAATAAAGCACTCTCAACATCTTTGATTTTCAACCCATCAAGCTTGTTCGTGCATATGGCAGTACGGAATACATCCCATGATTCAGGAAGGGTGCCAAGCAGAAATAACAGGTGCAAGTTATTGTTGAACTCAATACCCTGTGACAACAGACTCTTCATGATAGCATGAAACTGATTGAAATGAGATGATAGGGATGACCCCTCTTTCATGCAAAGGTCCATTAACTGCTTCAGCCAATACATCTGTGACACAGGACTCTGCTGTGCATAAAGCTCCTAAATTTTCTCCCATAATTCCCATGCACTCTAACTCTCATCTTCAACAACATTATGATGGACCTCTTTTGAGAGTGACAAAATAATGGTAGACTTGCATAGCTCATCAACTTCCATCCAAACATCATCATCCATATCCTCAGGTTTGACACCCTTGAAACGCAAGGGTTTAATCTGCATTTTTTGCACCAAAACCTGCCATATTTGGGACTTCCAATATCCATAGTTGGTACCATCCAACTTGGCAATGTTAAAGAGAGCTGTATCTTTCAAATGACCAACCATACTGTCCCAAATCAATTCAAAACAGTAAAATTGCAAGTTGTTATAATTAGCAGAAAATGCACTAAAACCACTACTAAAACTGGTTGAAAGAGTTGATTTCACCAAGAGAAGCACATGTCCACCAAATATGACCAAGATAACATCAAATAGAAAGCATTACCCTCATAGAAGTGCTCAAAATCTGCAGATTTCAACTTGATGTAATAAATGACAGCAATATGTAAAATTGTCCCAAAATGAAGCAATCACTGATACATATGTCACTGCAACTGCCAGGTAACAAGATACATCCAACAGTGAGTTTCCAGGGGCAAGAGGGTACTAAGAACTGTCAAACCAATAATGTGTCAGGCAAGAGACGTCTCATAGGTCCAGAAGTTATGCATGTAATGGGTCTCGAGGTAAGGGAAGAGACCGAGCACAAGCATAACTAATAGAGCAAGAAGCTCAATACATAACCATCCAAGATGCATACAAAACTGACACACCTATGATAGAGATAGGTGCCTGCCCTAATAGTCGTATCAAATCAGCCCACTACAGACAAACCGCAGACATAAAGCTCTCAAGAGAGCAAATGCATACAACTGTCCCACAAGCTCAAGCTCAAGTGTAAATAAGACTCTGTGTACATCCGAAGATACCAAGAGGCTCCCACTAGAAGTGAAGTCAGATGCAAATGGAGCAAGCAACGCTCTAATACATCAAATACATAGCATCAGACATGCCAAATCCTAGTAGGGTACATCCGGAGCATAAATCCCAAGCTATCTCAGACCCGTAAAGCATAAGCCTGAAAGCATTCAAAGAGCATGTAATTGACAACCAAATGTAATTCCCAGTAGATCCAAAATGCTCAAATACATCGAAAGATGAAGCTCCAAGTAACTGTCAAGCAGTGAGCACCCCGTATCCATGAACCGATGCATACACCAAGTAAATGAGCTTCAGCCCGCTGTATTACAGCAAGCAATTTACTATTATATGAAGCTCAAACAACGCTCAAATCTACTCCAAATCAGTCCCAAAGCATAGACATAGCATCCCATAACATCCGAGCATCACCGGGCATCAATAGGCATCAAACGGGCAATGCCAAGAAGCATTAAACAGTAAATGTCAAGTGCTGCTCTGTTTTGACAGTCCTGGGACTGTGTATACAGCAAAGGGCTGAAGGGGGAAGCACTCGAATAGATCACCGAGAGCCAAGATCCAATGCCGGGGAGTTCGAAGAATGTCGGGAAGGTTGCAAACAATGCCAGGAAGCCGGGGGAGGAGTTGGAAATGCCAGGAGGGGATCAACCCAACCCCCTAAAATACGTTGCATTTTGCGATGGTTGCTCTTGGGGGATGGGGGATCTCCTATGGCCCTCGTGGGCACTTGGCAATGACGAGGGGGCTCCAATGCAACTCGAGAAGAAGCCATTGAAGGTCCAGAAGCTCGGGGAGGAGGCGAGATATCAAAACATATCTGCAAATGAAAGTGCCATGGCTGCCATTGAAGCTCTTCAAATCCGGGATGAAGAGAATGCTGAGCAAGCTCCAATGCCTTTGCTTTGATACCAGTTGAAAGGGAAGTGGAACACAGGAGGAAGAAGCTCGGCGGTGAGAGCTATGGCGGATGGAGAGCAAGAGCCAAGAGAGAGAGAGACTCAAAAGTGGGAACTCCAACAACCACAATGTGTGGCCGAGCCTTCCTTTATTCAAACTGTCACTAAAAGAATAAAGAATAAGTGATTGTGACGGGTGCTCGCCACCTGCAGTGTGCAGTGGCGGGTACTGTCAATGTAGTAATACACGGGCGACTAGGCGGAGGCACCTTTACCCCCAACAGATGCATAGAGAACCAGTTACTAGGTGTTGGCTTGGAGAGCGCTTGTCATGACAAGGGAAGTGCTTGCATCACATTTCAGCCAGCAATGGTGGCACTAAAGGTGGATGCTTCTATTATTTATAGATCAGATAACTTTGAAGCCACATACTTTTGTTAAAGATGAGACATTGTATTGTGTATCTTATTAGAAGGAAAGAACACTACTAGTAGAAGCTCAAAGCACAATGGAGGAACATGGTTTGATAAGGAGAAAGAAGCATTGCAAGTCTTGATGGAAGGTATTCAAGAGCTATTGTTGCCATGACAATTTGATAACTGCCCAGTTTAGGGTTTCTGAGAATAAAGAAAAGCTTAAAGAAACTGAAGATAGAGCTCAAATCTCCATCACATGAAATGCCAATGCCATGGCTATGATCTCTTTGTTGATTAAGCTCCTCCAATGGAGTTTCAAGTTGAAAATAGTGAAGAATTTTCCTACTATCCTGAAGTAAAAGTTTGTTAAACACTCCACGAAACAGTGCTTGATCTCCTCTAAATCATGAATTGAAGGTCCTCCAACAACTCCTTGATATCAGTGTGGGTGAAGATGAAGGAGTAGAATGAAGTAGAGCCTGTGGTCTACCATGAAACTTGGAAGAGGTTTAGGAAAGTTAAAGAAGAGGAAAAAGGCTCTTTGAAAAGTAATTGTGTATAAGTCTTTCCTAGCTTCAGTGAAGCCTCTTTCTTCAAAATGCTTGTCAAAATTTACTTAAAACTAAGTGACAACCTGCTATTTTGACCATCCAGTGCCATATCTATCCCTTCCAGCTTCAAAGATCCCCAAATTTATCTTCTTCCAACTATAGGTGTCCTGCAAGTCACTGCTAAACATAGCCCATCTCTTGTATATGTAGTAATACTTATCTAAAATAGTTTTTATGATGAAAATTGAGACCAAGTATGAAGAAAAAGAGAAGAAAATGGATTAAAGACCAATGATCTGATACCACTTGTCACGAAGGGACCTGAGAAGAGAGAGAAAGAGGACAGAGAAGACTATAAGAAAGAGAGAAGAAGAGTGCAAAGGAGAGCGAAAGTCTAGACGAGGAGAGAGAAAGACGAGAAAGAAGGAAAGAGATGGCTGGCAACCATGAAAGGACAAGAGGATCTAGAGAGATGAATGAAAAAGTTGTATTATTGTGTGAATAATGATGTCCTTTACATATGTCCTTTGTCCCTTTTATATGGCCCTATCCACTCTCTTGGAATAAATGGTTTAAATATCAAGTGAACTTGATACACTGGAGTCAACTCAACTAATATATTAGCTACAATTATAGGAAGCTTGATGCACCACATCACCTTGGCAAAAAATTTAACAAACTTTCTAAGAAACTTGATGCACTACATATGTTGAAAAAACTTAATAAAAGTTTGTATGAAAATGAATCCACTACATCATATTGGCAAAAAATTAACAAGGTTCTTATGAAACTTGATGCATTGCATGGATTGAGCCCCAAAACTAATACAACGAGTGAGTGAAATCGATACATTGCTTCAAATCAAATGAAATATTAGCAAAAACTCTAGGTAACTCAATGCCCTACATCAAGTTAGCTACAACATTTAATAAAATTCAAAAGAAACTTTATGCAATATATCAAGTAGGATCAAAACTTAATCCAATGTTTGAGTGAGATTGATTCTCCATATCAAATCAATAGAAATGTTAACAATAATCACAAGCAACTTAATGGATTAACTCGACCAAGTTATTAACAAAATTTCTATGAGCCTTGTTGCATTAAATCAAGTTGAACTAAATATTGTGATACGCCTCTCCTTGAACTAGGTGTAGTGCATCAACTTGGCAAAGATATTGACAAACATTTAATATAATCCATCAAGTTGTCTTTCAAAACATTAAAAGCTTCTAAGAATCTTGATGTATTGTATCAAACTCCCTATAACATAAAGAAATATCTTTGCTTTTTAACCCTAGGCCACCTTTACCCCACTAAGCCACCCTATCCTTGACTAATCCCCTATCCTTGACCAAGCCCTAACCCCAACCCTAATCCTAACCTCAACTGTTCTCCTTGTAAAAAACCATTGGTCCTATTATTCCACTTTGCTCTTGTCATTGAGTTCTAGCATTATCTTCAGATATTTACTTATAATTCTCTTGCTAACACCAACATTATATCTTTTTTCTTCTATGAATGGATACTTTATCTTTTGATTCCTATGGTGGATCTAATGCTCTATCTCTTGAAATCTTTGACTTGGATATCTCATCAAGTATGTGTAGCCCACAATCCAGATTACAAAGAAAAATGATGTGGATATTGTCAAACACCAAGATCGTTTATTTTGATTCATTTGATCCAAGTACTTTGGAGTACATCAAAGGTTCCCTAAATGATGGAGAGGTGCAATCATCAAACCATGTAGATCAATTATACTACCAACATAAAAAATTAGTTGAATTTGTTTTATACATGGAGGAAGGTTGTGGTGGTAAAACAATTGTGCATTTCCAAAGGAATAAAATAGACTATGGTATGGAGCATGCTATGTTACTTATAAGTGATGCACAAATCAAGTATACATTGGAATGCGATTGTTGTTAGAAAAATTGTCTCGGTGCATATGATTATCAAAAATTGAAGACACTACGTCAATATTATTTTTCTTTGACACATAATCAACAAGATGCTTTTCTTCCACCAATGGCGATATCATAGGTATGTGGAAAGTTTGAATATTGTTTTTATAACATACCAGTTTGTAGGACATCTTTTAAAATAGATTTTGGCCTAGTTAATGCTCATCTTGAATGAGTCAAATGTAGAATATCTAAGTATGATAAATACATACTTCAGCCAAGTATTACCATTGGTTCTCTAAACAAGGTTGCACTTTCTTGGATGGAAATGTACTTTAAGGTACATTGTGAAGTTATGCTAGCAATTGGGAGATTTCATCTTGACGATAACTTTACTAGAACTAAAATATATTCCATTAATTATAAGTAATCTAAGCTTCAAAATGCAAATAAGTTTGTCAGGTATCCACTTTTCACCAAATTGTGAAAGTCTTTCTTTGGTAGAATATCAATTCCAAGGAAAGTGAAAATGGAGTATGTAACATTTGTACAAATTTAAAAGCTCAACAAGAGAATACAAGAGACAAGCAGGAGCTTGCAATGGCAATGGAAGCAATACAAATTCATTGGAAAGAGTAAGCGATAGAGAGAAACAAGGCCATGCACCATAGGTGTAAGTGTTTTGATGTATTAGAAATATATATTGGACTTGTCATTGATGGTGTGGACCAAAAGAAGTCATGCTTACCTCATTTTCCTCATCTTTCAAAGGATGTCAATGGAGAAACTCTTGTGCAAATGCATTTAGTGGGATGCCTTGTATACCATGGAACAATTCATTTTAAAGTGCTATTTACTTATCCAAATGTTCATAATGACCTTAACCTTATGACCACAATTTTAAACATTATCCTCTATAGGGGGCAAGGTGTTTTACCATCTGTAGTTTGGAAGTTGCTTTACCACATGTTCTTTATTTATAGTTGGATAACATAGCAAGATAAAACAAAAATCAGATAGGTTTGGGCTACCTCAATATGGTTGTACACATGGATATATTTAAAAAACATTCAAGTATTTGAATATTTTTATGTAGCTTCAACAATCTGCATAACACTGAATTTATGATTTTTGGTTTGTAAACATTGCATGGCTTTGGTTGAGACATTACTAATAAAATCTTTTGCAAGAAAATAGAATGAGGTAGAGTGTAAGAAATGTATAGGCAAGTGATGAAGAGAGAATATGGAGAATTAGAAAAAAAACTTTGATTATTGCAAATAATTACAAAGACAACTTATATGCAAAAAAGCATGGCTAAAGCTACTGAAACGTGCCACAAATTGATGTGCTAACTTCCATGCATGATTTTTCAAGTATGCAACCAAAATAGACCACCAAATGCATATTCGGTAGGTCCATGGATTATGCATGGTATTTAGCATGATGCAAACTTAGGGGGCGGGCACGATTTTTTGGGGGGGGGGGGTGGGTGCTCGACGCGTGGCACCTGCCCCCACGTTCTCTTTGTTTTTTGTGGGGGAGGTGGGGGGCTGCCACGTGGCACCCGCCCCCCACCTTTCCTTAACCAATAGTATAGATGATTACACACATCCATTTAGCTGGGTTGACAATGTGCCAATTACCCCCCTCGAGGGTTTGTCTCTACTGTTGAACCCATGAAGTATAAAGTGAATGTGCTGCTCATAAATGCCTTTTGATAGAGTTAGCAATTAAATAAAGAGTGAGATAGTTTGAACTCCCCTTTGGCTGATATGGATTAGCCACAGTATCAGCCAAAGGGGAGTTCCCTGTGATCCATAACAGCAAGGTTGTCGATGTCTGACGAAGGGACCTCTAGGTTGATCGCTCCAACCTCTAGGTAGTATGCGTGGCTGATGATTGTCAGTAACAGCCAAAGGGGAGTTAGTGCACCTCCTGTGCAAGAGTAAATTGTAAGTCCGTGGGTCCATGAGAGAGTACTTGGACATGCCTAATCCTGCTGGTCGCTGGCGTCTGGATGCATCTGGGGCTGCATTTTCCATCATGGATGACTGCATTGCTGTCTTCGAATGAATCCTGTTCGTATCCTGTGCATGCTTCCCGCCACCCAAGTCAGAGACTGCATGTATGTTGGCTGCAACACTTGCCCTGCATTGTGTGATGGCTGTATCCTTTGCATTTTTTTGTGTGGAAGCTATTGGCTGCTCATGCCCGCTGCATATCAACCGTTCTCGGCTAGATTTGGCTGCGTGGCCCCGTCCCTTCTTGTATTTTGCTGTCAGGCTACACGTGAGCAAGATATCCTGTTTTGCCTAACTACATTTGACAGCTGTGCAAGTCTGCATTTTCAGATAGCCTTGAACTGGCAAAGTGTGGGTCTGGTTGGACGATTAGCTTGTCTCTTTTGGCTTAGTTCTAGTGTTTCTGTCCACTTGTCTGCAGTTCAGCATTGAACCTCGGTTTACACACCAATGGTTGCAGTGAACATTGTGCTGCCCACTCCAGTCTATACTCTAGACATGCAACTGCGAGGTGGATCCATCCACAGGGTTGTATTCCTTGGGGTGGGTCAGGGTATAGTGGTGGGGCTGAAGACTGCCTGGGACCCTGTACAACATCAAAATCTCCAGTTCAACAGTTCATCATCTGCTTTTGCCTCAAATTTGCTGACTTCAGCGATAACCTTAAAAGAATCGATCAGCTCTTTTAGTTACATCTAAGATAATACTTGTGTACATCTATTGTAGGAGTGTCGTTTAGAGTTTTTTATCATCTGATTTGGCCTCAAATGTGGTGCATCCTGTAAGAATTGAGTCTCATAAAAACATTGAAAGAGAAGCAGTAAATTGTACCTACTTGTAAATGTATGGCAGATCTATCTAACTATGATTTGCCTTTTGAGATGTATATACTTTCTGATTGATCAACTTTTTTCTTTACAGTAAACAAATTTCAGGTTTCATCATGCCTTACACTTGACGTCAGCCTCAAGGCTGAGATTTAGTTCCTCCAGATGCAGATAGATCTAGTTGATGCAATTGCTTTGTAAACAACGAGAAGGTAATGTGTAAGTGGAGTTCCTTGAGTGCAGATTGTTGAGAAAGATGTGAAAGGCTCACGGGTCCACCTGGGAGTGAGACTCTATCAAGATGGGACTACAGTGTCAAGCTGCCACCAAAGCTTGAGGTAAGGGGCTGGTAACTGAACCTTCTCGAATTGATTCTGTTTTATATCAACTTGATACTTACATGCAGTGAAATGCCATTAAAGTTTAGCTATACATCATCTCGTCATTGGAACAACTAATTGGCTATTTATACAGATCCCAATACAAGCCTTGTCCCAGTTAGGCACATTAGATGGCGAGGCTTTGTTTATCTTTCGATGTGGTATTGACCGTCACATAGAGTGAAGAATGGGAAATCTTATCAAAAGGTTTTTCAATTCGCTCAGTATTAAGATGTCCATCTATGCAGGAAATCCCAATGTTGGATGGCTGCATGATGTACTGGTACATAGGGGAGTCAGTCTTATTCCAATGGTACCAAAGCTTCTATCACATAACTGAAAGTAATGAAAGTTGACTTCTGGCTAAAAGGCTAGAAAGGATAGGTATGGACGTTTTTGAGCTAGATTGAGCAGCAACAATATGAGAAACAAAGTTGGTGCTATTATGGCACCGTTAGAGGAGATTTTGGTTTTCGCAGCTCACCTCTCACTTCACATTTTGCAAGCCAAGGATATTAGGATGGGTGTCACTTATGCTATTGTGTGCACAAAGGATCTCCATTTCATTGCTAGTTAGTCGGAAATATGCATGTCTTCTTAACAATATGAGGGGGCGTCTTTTAGGGGGTCATCTTCCATCCAAACTCTGACACCCAAAATCAAAGGGTCAAAGGATAGAGTTGGTTCCCAGGAGTTGAGCTATCAAGTTTGTTACCCTATTGTTTTACCACACACTTACAACTTCTTCTCTCTTGATTTTGCCCCATTTGATTGGATTAGTAGGAAGGAGGGGATTGCGATTGCCTCCTTTACAATTGAGGCTGAGCATAGAGCATTATTTGATGCTACCATTAAGGGAGTTTCTCTTCGTAGGTTCCTAACAGAGATGTAGATATTCATGGACCCTCCCACTATCATCCATATCGATAGCCAAAGCGCCATTGCACTAGCTGCAACTCCTAGGTCCAAGTATGTGGGGGTCCCATCCCATTGCTCCAAAGAGCTATTAGAGGTGTGAGAGTATGCAAGAGAAGAGGAGTAGATGAAACACAAAAGAAACAAAAGAAAAACATTGTTACCATATTTTGATAGTGATGTACTGCTGAGGCATTTTTTTCCCTCTCTAGGAGAATTTTTTTCCAACCTTGTATAGATACTTATTTACTTTAGGGCATACTTAGTCTTGTAAATCTTCTCTATCAATACTACTTAATACACTTTGTGTTGTACTCTCTCAAGCTTTCTCTTCTCTAAGCTATGTGTATGCATTTTTGCAAACCTAAATCCAACAACTGATATCAAAGTAGACTTCTACCTCTTGGACAAAGTCCTGAATTCTCTCTACTTGATTTCCTCCGATTGGGGCAATATTTGATGAGCATTTGCAAGTCCATGAATATTGCAGGTCAGCCCATAGGGGTTGCCATTGACAAACTTTTTGTTCAAGTTTATTTCGGCCTTTGTTTGCACTACTGCTAGTACTCCACAGGCTATTTGGTGCTAGGGATAAAAAAGAATTTGCTGTTAGTTTCTACACTTGCTAAGGTTAGCTTGATTGTCAAGTTTGTTGATGACAGATGTGGAGTTCATGATTTCTTTGGTGGTGATATAATTGTTACATTTGGTTTCATTATATCACGGGCTATATAAGCTCAATAACTATTGTAAATGTTTGGAAGACAGAGCATGTGAATTGGAGATTTGTAGGCCATTTTAGATGCAAATTTTCAGCATATACATTTTGGTCATTTGAATTTCGCTAGTTTATTGCATGTGTAGAAATTTGATATGGTGTCTTAATTACTTACTCGAGGGACCTATAAAACACATTTGTGAGGGTTGCATATTGGATAAAATGTAGTGCGCTTCTTTCCAAGAGATGGTTCAATGAGAGTTGTTTGTAAATTGCAACTTATATATAGTGATTTTGTGTTTCCTTGTAGTGATTGTCCTTTGTGGCATGCGCTTCTACAACGGCGATTCGCACTACATCATCTCCCTCAAAGGCAAAGCTGCCATCGCCAATGGCGTGAGTCGGGTCACCGAGGAAGAGGACGCAAACGTCGCCAATGCTCGGGTATGTGTTGCTGAGTTTTCACGGTTGCTTTCCCTCGACTACGATCTGATCAAGAAGGTTGTCGCAGAGTTCGGCTGCAAGGGTTTTGTTTGCCTTGGGGGCTTCAGGATTGTGCGGAACATCTTTGATTGGGAAGGCCAGGTGTTGCAGCTCGATGAGATGTAGTTTGATTTTGGAACAAATTTTGAGATTGAGTGCAAGACCATTGATCCTGAGACGGTGCAGCAGCGACTTGAGAAGTTTTTGAAGGAGAAAGGAGTGCCGTACATATATTCCACCTCTTCCAAGTTTGCAATCTTTGGATCAGGGAAATTGCTTGATTGTGAATGAGTGACATAGGGGAGGTGGTTCTGCATTCCATCACGTTTGACTTCCAAGAAACGATATTGATTTGTGAATTGATGACCATGTAATGCATTGGCAGTCCTGATTGGGCCTGTGGAAGGGACCATTCTAAGTAGCTATTGACCTGCTGTGGCGGTTCCACCCTTTGGCTCACGCACGAAAGACCTCCCTAGTTGACCTGCTTCGGTGTCTCCATCCTATGCTGCACGTTCATACCACTAGCATTCGTTGCTCCCTCCGTTTGTAGCAACATTCCCCTTGCTATTATAACTAGATTGGTAGCCCCCAGCAGTGACACGCAATGGAAACCTCTGGTCAGATGTCGGAGCATTTTGCGAGTGTCCCCCAGTCAAACACCTTGCACATCGTCTTCTCTGAGGAACAACTCCTTTCCGTCCATGCCACAGAGCTGGAAGAACTGAAAGAAACAGCAATCTATAGGTAGGTCGTAGGACACTCTCCATCCAGGGCTTAGCTTCGGGATTTGCTTCACTCCACGCTACACATTGGCACAACGCAGATTGCAGAGGTAGTCCTCATGGGTCGGGATCTTCATGGTTCGACTCACCTCTGTGGATGCAGCCTGTGAGCTAGTGGATAGCTCACCTTATGTGTCACGGGGAGGTGAAATTTTGAGTTGCTTTAATCTTGCTAGTAACATTTGATAAAGTTACTAATCAAATGTGCAAGGTTGTTAGCATGTGATGCACATGGCAGTTATTTCATGGGAACTGGCCAAGGACCTCGAGGATGCAGTGGGTGTTAAAGGCAAAAGTTGTGTTAAGTTATGCCAACTGGGTTTTGGTGGTCAGTTGGTGCCAGGTTGGACCCTAGGACAATTGTTTGGTCATTAAGTGTCAGTGGTGACACTAGGAACTAGCATTAATTAATTAATTAATGCTAGTCTAAGGGTCAACAGAGGTTGGGAACCACTCCAAGTTGCAAATGGCCTAGCCAATTTCATTCCAGATGGGCATGTTTAATTTTGGGCAGGGTTAAAAGGGCTGAAATTAATTTTTCAGAATTAATTAATTTTGTAAAATTAATTTAATGGCTGAAAATGCATTAGGAAGGCTGCCACTTGGCAAAACTTTCCCATGCAACTAGGGAGAAGGCTGTTGGAGGGTGGTGGAAGCTGAATGGCAGCCATTCGGAGCTTGGTGGAGGGAGAGGAGGTGATCAGATTTGGCTCTGAGAGGCGACAACTGATCGCGCGCCGCGATAGGATAGGAGGCAGCAGGTTTTCTCTTCCGCCTCAAGAGAGGTGGCAGCAAGAGAGGAGGGCTTGTTAGTTGAGCTGGTATTTTACCCCCCTTTTGAAGCTGTTGGTGCCATCAGGCTTGTCATCAAAGCAACGGATTTCTCTCTTTCTACAGCATTTTCTCATCTCCTCTAGTCTATGCTCAAGTATTCTTAGCAATTATCAGCCATGGGTAGCAGAGTACAGCCAAATTTGGTGGACAGCAGAGAGTTTACTGCTGTAAACCCTAAATTACAGCAGTAATTAGGGTTTAGCAGCCACCTTGGGACCCGTGCCATCAGTCAAAGGCATTGTACACTGAAATCAGCACCGGAAATTCGTGGAATTACGAGCATTTCAGATGCCAGCCCATCTATTGTGAATTTGGGGCAGCATTTGACGAGTTGGGGTTCCATTAGAGCAAGTCCTGGGTGAAAATCAAGGGGCAATTTGCTTGAATGCTTTGCTGATTATTGGAACAGCAAGGGGCTTTTGAATCAGCCAAAGAGATTGTGAAATCTCGGCTTGTAATTTATCCATCAGCAATTGAAATTAAAGAAATACCGAAAGGGGCTCCAGTTTTGGGGCCAACAGGGTGTCCACTGTCCAAGCTTATGAAGGTAAAGTGAGCATTTCAGTTTATATTCATTTGCTAATTGCTGTAATTAAGTGCTTAATCAGGTTAAACCACCCTATCCGAGAAGGAAGGCTGGTTTCATTATGCCTCCACGAAGGGGGTCATTTACATGGTTCCCTGGTATAGTGGCTTCATAGTGGAGGAGTTCACACTTCACAATAGGTTTCCTAGCACCTGGTCTCCCTTCTATTCCTCGGACTTGCGGTAGAGTATCGTTAGTCAGTGGAGGACTTGGACGGCTTTTCGACACAGTTCTTCCTCCCTCCTTTGCGGATGCAGTGACAACTGCAGGAGTCCCGAAGGTATGGGTGGCTGTAAAAGATACAAAGAACATACCTAAGTTTCTTGAGATTGAGGCAGACAGACACTCTTTCAAGCAGCAGGTTATTGTGACAAGGCAGCCTGGCCAGTGTCTACGATGCCGTGACTTCGGGCATCAGGTAGTAAAGTGTACGCGTTTCGAAGCCAAGGTGGCTCAGCTAGCAGAACCATAGGTGGATGTGATGGTTTCACGTGGGTCTAGCGACGATAGAGAGGGAGACGACAAAGGGGGGGCCTTAGCTAGCCCCTCAGACACAGCCACGGCAGTAGAGAGCAGGAGGGTGGGCGACAAGCCCCTGTCAGAACACCCTGTAGCACCTCCCCACTCGTCCCACCCACAGCAGGATCATAGGCCTCCATCCCCACCACCCATTGAGGCATCTCAGCACACCTCCCCCCCCCCAATTGAGGCATCTCAGCACACCTTCCCACCCCCCCCCGACCCTATTCCATAGCCTCCCCCTTCCGGGGCCACTCGCTCCCCCTCACACCCGCCTCATACATCCGATCACCCCACTACCCCTTACTCGTCCTCTTCCCCATCTCCCTTGTCGATCAGCCCCCCTGATTCTCACCTAGTACGTGTCCCTCCCCCCCTCCCCCCCCCCCCCCATCTATTCCCCCCCTTTCCACAGGGGGTGACGAGCCTGACGCGCCCACATCCTCTCCTCACCAGCAGCCCAACCTCCCCTCCCACATAGCCACCAGCTTATCTAGTCCAGTTGCTTGTCACACCTTCCCTCGACAGGCGCAATTGCTCCCCCATGAGTTTTTCCGCAGTGGTCCGTGGTCTTATTTGAGAGTTGCGGAGCGTGTAGAGTCTCCACTACCTCTAGAGGTGGGGATCTTCGTGGTCCACAAGTCAAGGAGCAGCAAGGTCCATTTACTTGCACCATTGGATGGACCAAACTATGCTTTCTTCTTTCAGACCTCTCATTCAAGAGACTGGACAATGATATAGATAGAGGAGGTGAGGGGCTAGGTTGTAGATCACATCTCCTAGTGGATGGGAGGAGAAGGACTAGCACTCTTTTCCTAGCAGTGGCTAGGGTGCATGATGGACATTAACTGGTGGGCTGGAGCTGAGGTTCCATATCTGAGCATTATTTTTCGAGCCCCTCCACAGTGGAGTTCACCAATGGATGTGATCGAGTGGCCCCTCGCACAGGCTGCTCGCTTCTGCCAGTGTACAGAGTCACGCCACTGAGCTTGGCTAATAGACACCCTGATGGTACAGCTTGGAGTATCTATCACCCCCATGGTCCACGGGAGAGCCACCATGGGGGAACGGAGTTCACCCTCCAAGCCTGTGGCTAAGTGCATTCGCGTGCCCCATAGCTCTTTCTCTTCATCAGCAGCTTCCACACTAAATAGATACTTGTTCGGCCAATTGCAGGTTTCTCCATGAGTATACACCTAGCATCCTGGAATGTGAATAACCTCCACTACAGTGGGGCATGTGGTTCTAGGAAATTGATTGTTCGGTAGGAGCTGTAGCTTGCTCTTGCTAGACAGATCGACATCTTACTTCTTCAGGAGCACAAGCTCACCCCCTTCTAGGTCCATTGGGTAGGGAAAGCACTTCCAGGCAGCTCACACACCTACTAGGAGTAGTCCATCGGTGCCCACGGCAGGAGTGGAGGCGTACGCACTTCTATTGGCCTGAGCCTCACCGCCTGTGTACGAGACCACGTGACGATTGTGGCAGGAAGGGTCTTATGGATCAGAGTGGATATAGGGGACTCATGCCTTGGAGTCCTCAATGTTTATGCTTCTAATGAGGTTAGGGCTCGTAGCAGGTTCTAGGTGGAGATTGAAGCAGGACTCCTAGAGGTGGACTCTTGGATTGTTGGAGACTTCAACAACGTGGAGGCCTTAGAAGATTAGTAGAACAGAGGCAGAGATTACCAGGGTATGGCAGGGGAGGAGTAGGAGGCATGGGAGGTCTTTCTTCTCACAGTAGGAGCAGTGATGCTTGGTGGGACCCAGCTTTCCACAGGAGGGAGAGGTCGCTGGACTTCTCCTGGGGATACAAGCGGTTGGACGGAGCTCTTCTGGAGCAGCTAGATAGGTTCTATGTGGGGGAGTGGGGGTGCTCTTGCGCGGAGGCCCGGTAGGGCAGTTGGCTGGTACCACTTTGTTTGATCATTGTCCGGTTTTCCTCACTCTTGATGCTCCCGCTTCAGCCCATGGCACATGATCTTGTCGGATCCCATAGTCGATCTACAGAAGGGAGGAGGTGAGGAGGCAGATTGAGCAGCTCTGGACTGGGGAGTGGGCTAGGGGGGGACCAGATCGCAAAGGAGGTTGCAGAGGCCTTATCCAAGTCGAGTAGGATCTGCCCCAGGAGGCAGCCCTACAGGCCAGGTAGCAAAGTTGGGAGGAGGAGAGAGCACTCCGGCGAGACCTAGCAGCCACGTAGAGACTACTCTCAGAGACACTAGGGGATCCCACTCTCCACACGTAGGAGGTGCGTGCACGGGCAGCCCTCCCCGGCCTTGAGGGCAGGTGCTCTGAGTTCTTCTTTCGTACCTCAGTAGCTTTTTGGGCGCGGAAGGGGGACACAATGTGCAGGGAATTTTTTCAAGTGCATTAGCCTTGCACCTCAGGAGACCAGATTTGCAACCTGCGTGATCAGCACAGGAGGATTCGCTCTAGCCTAGATGAGATGGTGTCACCAAGTGGTGATACTTTTTGCAGTTGCTTTCCTTATTTACTTATATAAATATTTTATTTTTTCTTTTCTTTAGTTGCTGTTGCTTTTTACCCCAGAGGTCTCTTGGATTAAGCTAGGATCTTTGCATGGCCAGAAGAGGGAGCCATTGGTACAAATTGGACTAATGGTTTGTTTGAGCCTTGGGACCGGTTCCATATTGAATGGGCACTGCAGAATAGAATGCCAATGGTTTGGGATTGTGTGCTTAGCCATTGGAGATGGTGTAGGACAATGAGCCTGGCCAAGATAGAAGATGCACATGTGAGAATGCTCATGGAATAAAAGTCACCGTAACCGAGCCACATTATACTTTTTGATGTGGTTGCAATGATAAAAGTTGCTCAGAACAACTTGAGGAATGCAAGGATCACCATCCCTAAAATTTAGGGAGTTACTATTTTTGGACTCCAGAATCTGTTCGCGTCATTATCTTCGTTTTTGCATGAGGATTAATTCTCTGGTCCGTGCCGATGTCAAATTTTGCACCGATAATGGAGAATTTTAGACCGGAAGGCTTAAACGGGAAAATTGTTACATGTATGCTGTGTCACAAATTGGGCACAAATTCCCAAAAGAGAGAGAGCATTAAAAAAAACGTAATAGGCAGGAGGGGCAGATCTGAGTGTGAAGTTTTCAGGAGCTGAGGGTAGATTGCTGCAAGTACATCAGCTATGGAGAGTACTTCTTCGTCTCTGACTCATGTACGGAGGTAGAGCTTGCTCCCTCTGGTCAACTCCCTCTCTATTCTCAGAGGAAATGCTCTGCATGATGGGTTGATTCCATCGAATGTACAGTTCTGTGTTTTCTTTGCACTTCTGTTGAGGCAAGAGCCTCATTGTCCAGGTTCAGGAGCAGCTGATAGTTTCTCCAATGCAGGAACTAAAGAAAGTGATGACCACGGCACACAAGAACAATGTTTTCAGCTCTGATTTAGTGCTGTTTGTGGAACTGTTTTATTGCTGGAATGATGCCGGGTCAAAGGGTTTGAAGTTCAACTGGTATGGAACAGATCTGGAATGGAATAAGGCTGAGAACAAGTCAAGAAATAGGTAAAAACAGTAGATATAGAGCTCAGTAGATTGCAATTCTGCACTTGAATTATTGAGTTATGCTCACAGAAAGTGTTTTCCTACTTTGGATGTTCTTCTGGATATGCTGGACAGTAAAAAAACAGTAAATACAGAGTTCGGCAGATTGCAATTCTGCACTTGAATTATTGAGTTATGGTCACAGAAAGTGTTTTTCTACTTGGGATGTTGTTCTGGATATGCTGTACTGTCCTTATGCAGCTGAAATCTGCTTAGAAAAGATGAAAGCCAACATTTCACAGGTTTTGTACTTTGGAACATTTCATTTTTGTAACTTTCCATCTTTTAATTGATAAAGAAATACCGAAAGGGGTGCCGGACTTCGCGACCAATCTGGTTTTGAGCGAGGGAGTGAGGTCTCTGTTTGTGTGTGTATGTGAAAAGACCATGTATTAATTGAAGGAACTACCGCTTTATGTGAGTCATAGACGGGTTTCATGGTTCCATCCCCGGGATTTGAATTTTTTTCTGTAAGAATTTAAGCTCGGATAGTTTTGGGTGAAAAGGCCACACACAGGTTTTACAGAGATTACAGGTGAGAAAGACTACGAGATTTTTCTTGGATACAGTATTTGCTAGATACAGGACTAGAGAGATTGCAAACATGGACAAAGGCAAAGGAAAACTCCCTCATGAAGAAGAGAGTTCTTCTTCTGCTCATAGACACCGAAGAGAGAGTATTGGTGCACAAGTATCAACACCTTCTAGAACCGAGATTGAACCACAGAATGAGGAGCAAGAACAGGAGGACTTGTTTATAGCACAACTCCTCAGTATGGTTGGCTCTTTTGAGCAGCTTGTAAAGAATCCTCGGATGCAAAAATTTTTGAAGCCACATAATGAGGATTCTCAAGCTGAGTCATCACATCATACCATGGAGCGCTAGAAAAGGCAAACCTCTAATGTGCGTGAGCATGTGGAAAAGACACCAAACATGGAGATAGGTCCAGTGCAACAAGAAGCACAAGCACAGGACCAGGGAGTGAATGGCCAAGGCTGTAATGCACAAGTGGCATAGCAGACTATTCCTCCTCAGTTTGCTACTTATCCTGGTTACTTTGGTGGTGGGCCAATTTTTCAAGCAATGGCTGGATTGCCTAGTGGTTATTAGGGATACTTGCCCAGAGGGCCACCAGGAATGATGCTTATTGAGGCAGTGAACCCACTTTATGCTAATATCCGGTTATCAAACTTTGCAGAGTCCTTATTTGATGCTTGGAGTACAAAATGCAGCGGTTGGTTTTTCTCAGCCTAGTGGGCATATGGCAGCTAAGACAAGTGAAATTAACGGTGATAATGCGCCTAAGGGACTCTTCTTTTTACAGCCACCTGTCTATGACAACTTGACACCAAAAAGTGCAAAGCCTAAAGACTATAAAGAGGGTGGCTAGGCATTAAAGTCTGAAACCTTTAGTGGTATGCAAGATAAGCTGAAAGCTTTGACATTTATACAACAGTTTGATGCAGCTTACACTGGAGGGAATTTTTACTGAGACTTCTAAGGTGTGGAAGGCTACAACTTTTTTGAAAGGTAATACTTTGTAGTGGTGGAACATATTGTTGATGCAAGGATATGCACTTGCCACTTGGGTCCATTTTAAACAACTGTTTGTAGCTTCATGGTTAACTAACACGTTTGAAGTAAATATCATGAATGCATGGCATAAATTGGATGCGGCAAATTGTGCGGATTTAGAAGAGTACAATAAGAAATTTTGGAAAGCACTTTTGCCCGTGAGTTCTTATAGGACAATGCCCTTGTTAGAACAAATTGAAAAGTATTGTTGTGGTTTGCCGGAAGCCATTAGGGATTATTGTATCAAGACCAGGGTTACAAATATGGTATAGTTAATTGAAAATGATGGTGTGGCAAATGCATTGTTGAAAGGAAAAACTGACAGCTTTAAAGGCACTGAGAAGAAAGATTCTCAGTTTAAGCAGGATCCTAGCAAGAAGAAGAAGCAATTGAAAAGATCAGCTTTACAAAGAAGTCTTTTTGGAAGAAAAGTTTTTAGTAACAGTCTTAGACTTCTTTTAAATAGGGAAAAGGACAGAAGAGGCCACTTTTTGGCAAATCATTTGAAGAAAGAAAGGCTTTAATGATGGTTGGGAAATGCTTTATATGTGAACTGAAAGGCCATATTGCTTCTAAGTGCCCACAGTAATCTTCTAAAGATGTGGAGGATAAAGATGCACCAAGTAAAAAGAAGCCCAGCATTGGCTTAGTGCCTGATATGGTAGGAGATCAATCAGCTGATGATGCAATAGAATTGTGCAGAGCTTGGGGAAAGATCAGAGATTCCATAGTGCTTATTTTCTTTGATCTTGGAGCTCGTGCAAACTTTATCTCACCGGCATTGGTAGTTAAGCTGGGTATATGTCCCGAGAAAATGGGACTACTTGGATAGGCTGATTGGGCATGCCCAAGACATACCAAACCTGTCACCCCCATTCTTGGCAAACTTCATATGCCCATTCAGAGCTGACACAGAGGAGTTCCATATCATGCCTTTAGAGGGCTGTGATGTTCTATTGGGTATTCCATGGTGCTACAGGAAGCATGCTATTTTGGATACTTACAACAGAACGATTACTCTTGTACATAGGGGCGAGACTAATGTGAAGCTTAAAGGAGAGTCTATCCCAGTTGTTTCTGCTTTTGCAATTACTTTTGTAATGAAAAATCATCTTTCTGCGTACTTGGTTTTTGCAAAGCAAGTTAATGAAGTTGACAGTAATGTGTTTGTACTAGATGAAAGTATAATGTGTTTGTACTAGATGAAAGTATAAGGGCTTTCTTGGATAAATTCAATGACTGTTTCTCAGATTTGTTACCAGGAGAGTTACCCCCTAAGAGGCTTGAAGATCATACCATAGATCTTATTCCAGGGACTAGTCCGCCCAATAGGCCATTGTACACTAGAAAGACAGATATACGCTCACAAGATATCTATGACACTTTGTTGCTTGTTTTAAGTGGCGTGTAGTCATATGTAAACCAAATGAGGCAAATTTTCAGCCCATACAGGTTTCTCATAAATCCATACATGAGTCTATTTTTTGATGCAAATGTGAGTGATGCACTTCTTGATGAGGGAGTAGAGATTGAGCGGTTCGAAATTATGCCAAAATGGCTAGTGCAAACATTGTGTAATAATAAATTGAATGCACCTTATGTAATGAGGATGAGCTTGTTTCTTTTGAAGATAGACAAAATTCAGAAAATTGAATGGCTGCTACAATATAATGTTATTGTCCAAAATGATACTTGAAATGTGACTTGTCTCCTAGTAGAAAGGCCATTGGTACTAATTGGATTTATAAGTTGAAGTATAAGTCAGATAGTAGTGTTGATCATTATAAGGCTTGATTTGTAGCAAAGGGTTATACTCAATAGAAGGGCATTGCCTTTAATGAGACCTTTGCTTCCACTTGCCATATGATAATAATTTATAGCATTTGTGCATTAGCAGCTCATAATGGTTGGAATGTACATCAGTTCATTATCAAAACTGCATTTCTAAAGGGTGATTTAGATGAGAAAATGTATGTCTTTCAGCTATGTGGTTTTGTGTAGAAGGGGCAAGAATAAAGTATGCAGATTGGAAAAGGCTTTTTATAGACTGAAGCAAGTACCTTTGGCTTCGTATGAGGAGATACATGCATACTTGATTGCATGTTGTTTTTAGGATAGTTTGACTAAGAACATCTTATATATCAAACATGAGAATGATGTACCTTTGATCATTGTGGTTTATATCAATGACATGTTGCTTGTTGGTCCTAATGAGACACGCATTGTGGATTTCAAGGCTAAATTGAATTCCCTTTTAACATTTCAGATTTGGGTCTATTGCATGGGCATTTAGTTCAAGTAGTGTGATAGAGGTATTGCTTTTTGTCAAACAAAGTATGTTGAGACATTATTGCAAAGATTTAGTCTTTAAGGTTGCAAGACTTTTGCTACTGCTATGCTTTCATGATGCCAAAGATTGCTTTGGTGTCTTTCTCTATCATCAAGGTGTTGGATGCTTGATTTATGCATGTATTATGAGGCATGCCATTCAATTTGCATAGCCCAGACAATAAGCATTGGTAGACAATAAAATGTATCTTTTGCTACTTGAGCAGTACTTGGCAGCTTAAGCTATTTTACTCCATGGGAGAACATTAACACCAAATTTACATACTTTTTTGGATTCTGTTTTTGTTGTTACTACAATACTTGTGTATCCATAAGTAGTTTTTTCTTTATGCTTGGTAATGCTTGTATATTGTGATTTAGCAAGAAGTAGCCTATTGTAGCCACTTATAGTTGTGAAGCTAAGTATAGAGCAACTTTTGTAGCTATGGTTAAGTGTGTTTGGCTCAAATGCCTTCTGGCTGATTTGGGTGTCGAACAGTCATTTGCTACCACTGTCTTCACTAATAGTTAGAGTGCATTGGTAGTAGCATAAAATCTAACATTCCATGCATGTACTAAGCACATTGAGATGCATTATTATTATTTTAGGGAGAGACTCTAGGAGAGATTAGCTTGGCCTTGTTCTATGTGCCAACATAAGATAACCTTTCAGATCTATTTACAAAAGCTTTGCTTGTTGTTGAGAAGTTTGAAGTTTTTGGCAAAGCTTTGAGCTTAATTCCCTTTGTGGATTGATTTTAGTCCATGGGACTTTGTACTTCCCTCTACATGAGTGCATGTTGTTCATTGCATCACTCCCATTGGGGATTTGTTACCATATTTTGATAGTGATACATAGGAATACATTTAGGACTGCCGAGGCACTTTTTCCCATCTCTAATAGGTATTTTTCCCCTAATGTTATATATATGCCTATTTATTGCAAGGCGTCTTGTAAGTCCTCTCTAATCATACTACTCAACATACCTTGTGTTGTCCAATGTTAAGGTTCTTCTTCTCTAAGCTGTGTGTGTGCATTTCTACAACCCCAAATCCAACAAACATTGATTAGAACATTGGTACAAGGTTGCACACAATCATGTCAATGCATGTTAGGGAGATGTATTAATGAGGGTGTTCGATCGATCTCGATGAGGAAGATGATTAAGAATGATGGCTGGCTGAATGATTAGAACATTGGTACAAGGTTGCACACAATCATGCCAATGCATGCTAGGGAGATGTATTAATGAGGGTGTTTGATCGATCTCGATGAGGAAGATGATTAAGAATGATGGTTGGCTGAATGATGTGATAATGAAGACATATGAGTAGTAGTCCATAAATAGGCGTTAGGGTATGAGTAGGCCAACTTGATGTTGTTGAGCTAACATAAGCATTACATGCTAAATTAGACACTTAAACAGCCCCAAAAATGCTTAAATAATCAAAACTCTAAATTGGTGCTCGGCTTGAGAGATTTTAAAACAGTGCACAATAGGAGGCCCAGAAACCTTCTATAAATAGGCAGGCTGCCCTCCATTTAGCCTCAATCTTGTTTTTGCATTTTGTTGGTGCTAGAGCTTTGCTGCTCACACCTCGTTCGCGGAGGACCTTTCAGATGAAGTTGCCCCAACCTTGTGCCCATCCACTGGCACTTGTTTTGCTGCCTCCACTTTACTGTGCAGTCACCAATTGATCTAGCTCATCTCCAAAGGTGTGTTTGCTGATTGGCAACATCTTCTAAGCTCGATGACATCATTCTTAGCCTAGCGACCATCTCTCTTTGCTTGGTGACATCCCTATGGCTGCGTTTGCTATCATGGAAGCTCTCCTTGATCAAAGCGACCTTGTTTCCAATTGTGTTTACACTCTTTGCTGCCACTTGTCATACCACTGACACTTAGAGCTTGCATTTGCTTCCTTTTGCTACTGCCCAAGCTGATCACACCTCCAGGTACTTGCATTTGTTTGGCGACATCCCTATGGCTGCGTTTGATATCATGGAGGCTCTCCTTGATCAAAGCGGCCTTGTTTCCAATTGCGTTTACACTCTCTGCTGCCACTTCTCATCCCACTGACACTCGGAGCTTGCATTTGCTTCCTTTTGCTACTGCCCATGCTGATCACACCTCCAGGTACTTGCATTTGTTGCATATTCTCTCTCCTCATTGCCTGCTTGCATCAAATCTAGCTTCCATAACTGCATTCGCTGGTGTTTGCTCTCAAAGGCTCCCTTTGTTGCATTTGGGATTTGTTAGGAGTATGACACACTCTTCTACTCAGCACCTCAGGTCCTCAAGACACGAAAGTGCGGGGTATAATTTTCATCCATGTACGGTTTGTTTGTTGCATGAGCATTGTATATTCAGTATTCTGTCATTCATTTAGTTTCCACTATGTTCATTGTCTCTGAGTTACCCTAATCTCCTTGTGTTCTTTGAGTTTATGTTTTGTTGTATGCTTTCATTTATGTTTTTGCATCAAGATATTTCTTCATATGCTATCAAAGCAAGGTTCTCTTCCATAAAATGTCGGCCTTTGATCTGAAAGCCCTTCGCAAGAAGTAGAAACAACAAGAGGGGAATATGACTTCGAACATATCTTCACCACATCATCATGATACTCCTGAGCCTAGCATATCAAGACACGTGATGGAGTAGGCTACACAGCTTGTTCCATCTGACATGGCCGGAGAGTCTTCGGACTACCATGGAGTCCACAGATTGTACGAGATCTCATGAGATGAATATGATCTTATCCTCATGTATCAAGCTTAAGAATAGATTGAAGGTAAATTTGAGTTTTCTCCTTTCGATTTGGTGCACTAGTTTAATGATTTTGCAGGAAGGATGGAGGTTTTATAAAGGGCTGATCATCCTTTTGTGGAAATTGGCATGGGTTATAAACCATTTTCTTCTCCACCTTCATTCACTCCCATGTCAGGTACGCATACTACTACTTCTCAATCTTATGGTTTTATTCTCTTTTTTCTGCAAGGTATTGGTGATGCTCAGGGTGAAGGAACTCTTCATATCGAGTATTGGTTCATAAGCCCTGAAGAGGATAGATTTTTCTTTTTGAACTTAAGAAAAGGTAAGCAAAAGTTGCAAGAATCTATGGTGAGTACTCCTTCGTCTTTTCGTTTCACTTTTACATCTCATGGTCAATATGATTTTGGTGATTCATCTATTCTTCATTTTTCTTTAATAGACAAAAGAAACCTAACATATTTTCCATAACTAAAATGACAAATCTATTTAATCTCCCACCTATCCCACCCACTAGTTCTGCTGTACTTTCCTTTCAACCTCCATTAAGTGCACCATACATGTCTTCTCACATCACAATAGGGGGTCCTTCATGTGAAGATATGCTAGGGTTTGCGTTGAGAAAACACATCATGTACGACCAAGACCGAAACACAAAGACTTAGAGAAGAGACAAACATAGAGAGAAGAAACTCTGAAGTGAATGAATGCTGTAAATGAATGTAAGAGTATACAAAATGCCCAAGGGTAGAGCAATGTAGTATCAGAGGGTGACATCCATCAAAGACGAATCCCAAGTATTGTGGCCACTAGTCAGAGTACGGAAGTCGAGGAAAAAATACCAAATGCTGATCAACTGGAGGGTCGAATGACTAAGGTGAGAGCAGGGAAGGTGCTTGGAGCAGAGGGCAGTAGTAGGAAGCTGTAAACGCAGCTGAAGGATGGCCGCCGCCAACAGGGAGAAGATGGTCGCCAATAGGAAGAAGATGGACGCTAGTTGCTGCATGGGGATGAAAAGGCTAAATGCAAACTGCAAGGTTGACACTTGATGACGAAGGAGGGCTGCTACCTATTGCCTGGTTGATGGAGAGTCAAACGCATGAAGGAGGTAGTTTGTGAGCTGGCGATGGTAGATGGACCAAATGTAGCAGAGGAGTGAGAACTTGCATTGAAGGGATGAGGGTGAATGGTGGGCAACGTGTCTATTTATAGATGTTAAAGGGTGCCCTAAAAATTTAGGGTTTTGGAGGACCATTGAAACTCTCTCGAACTGCACACCAAATTTGTGTTTTTAAAAAATTAAGTGTGTTTTAGGGCTACTTAAAAATGCTAATTAGTGGGTCGTGCTTCTTTGGTTCCATCGGAGGAAGTGGTGTCACCCTTGTTTTGGCTTGCCTATGCATCTTGCGAGTTCTTGCCACTGGTGGTTTTTCCTGTTGAAGAAGAGGCAACCAATCCTCGCCCCTCTAAATAAATGTGTGTAAAGGACTTATGGTGGACTTGATCATACAGCCTTGTATAATGCAAGAATTGACACTCAAACTCGTAGAAGGTTGGCAATCTAGGTAGTGAGATAATGTGCTGGATAAAATGGAAGTATTTATCGGGCAACTTGTTCAAGAAGAATGTGACCTAATCGTCATTTGATATGAGTAGGGTAAACTTGGCTAGTAAACGCCAATACTCGGCTAACTTGATGTTCAGATCATCCCCTTAGTGGAAAACTCTTGAAGCTCAAAATTGAGATTGATACGTCGAGTGCAATCTCGTGCTGCATAGCGGTCAATGAGACGACTCCAACACTTAGATGCAAGGGAAAAATACTGTAACTGAGAATGGAATTCAGGAAGCAACTCATACATTAACTCAACGTTGGTCGTGGCATTGCAAACTCTCCATTGATGGATGTGATTTTGGTGAGCTAATCAAGGGTCTCGGTACCAACGATGAGGTCCCAAAGTCCTTGAGATTTAAGTACTTGTTGCATGACATTCAACCAAGTCGTGAAAGTTAACCCATTCAAACAAGTCTTATCCATGAATGCATTTTTGGCCGTTGCAACAGGAGTGGGAGTACCAAGAGATGGAGAAGGTGTGTAATGGGTGTAGGGTGGATAGGGAGGTGGAGTTCAATACACTTGGGAAGTAATCCTAGAGTACCCACTAGGCATATGGGAAGTGTGCATAGTAGATCCAAATGTGGGCAAGGGCAGACTGGGTATAGGCATGGTAACTACTTGTGGAACCCAAGGTGGAGAGATAGGGACATGGGGAGCAGTGGATGGAAATCCGTGCGTAGGAGTGACCCAAGGGATGTGTGATGACAGTCTATAAATAGAGGACGGATATCCTTGTGTTTGAAAGGTCGTGTGGGGGATTTGTGTATGTGCAGGGGTAGTGAGAAGGAAGCCCATCACAATCGTTCCATAGTGGAAGGATGTGGTAAAGTGGGATATGTGGAAGGTACAGTGTTAAATAGTGGCATTCCGTCTAACGATGCACCAAGAGGTGGAGTGAGTGGAGGGTAGGTAGATAGTGGGATGAAGAAAGAGAAAGTGTTAGGAAGGGACATGGAAGATCTAAACCCTAGTGTGCTTTGAACGGAAGTGGAGTGTAATCCAAGATTTTGGAATGAGGATGTGAGTAGATCGGAATGTGGAGAAGATAGTGGTGAGATGGGAGGAAGTTGAGAATGTGGTTTATGTGCTCAAATGAAATAGATAGTAGAGATACACTTAATGAAGAGTGTCTGCTTCCAGAGCCTCCTCTATTAAAGTTAATATATTGAAAGCCATCCGGATCTTGCATACCAAAACGAGAAACAGAAGAGGGTTTTGGCTCATACAACTCAAAAGGGTTTTACGAATCTGGCAGAAGACCTGGCTGTGATGAAGGAGATGAATCGCTAGATGCATCAAATGTTATGGTCCCTCGAAGATTGGCAGTCTAACCAATTGATCCAAATGGAATAGTAGCACTTGTTGGAGGAGTGTTAACCGAACTATACATGATGCGCAAGTACTTCTCAAACTCTTCATCTGTAAGATGGCCAAAATGAGAAGAAGAAGATGGCAAAAGTGAAGGTGTGTCTACCTTTTCCTCGAGACCATAATGCCTTCTCAGAGCCTCCTATCCTTCACTTTTACCATCTTCTTCTTCTTGTTTTGGTCAAAATTGAGTCGCGTGTGAGACATTATGAGTCAGAATTGAGTTGCGTGTGAGTCTCGCACAAAGACTAGCCTCTACAATCACTGCAAGTTACTCTTTAGAAGAGCATCTACTCTGATACCATGTGAAGATATACTAGGGTTTGCACTAAGGAAACACATCATCTATGACTAAGATTGAAACACAAAGACTCAAACAGAGACAAGCAAAACTCAAATTCTAAATGCAAAATGCAAAATGCAAAACACAAAAACTCAAAACTCAAGCATAGATACAAACACAGAGAGAAGAAACTCTAAAGTGAATGAATGTTGTAAATGAATGTAAGAGTGTACATAATGCCTAAGGGTAGAGCAATAAAATATTGGAGAGTGATGTCCTCCAAAGATGGTGCCCCCACCTCCACCGATACTTTATGGAAACATTCATGTTTCAGTGTCTCCACATCATTCGACACCCATTAGACATTATCAACCTAATTCTGCCTACCTCTACCTCCCCCTCCCACTTATCTTCCTTCACTATCTCCTTCCTATTTTACTTATTTGAGACCTCATGGTTTTTCTTTCTCATTAGCTAAACACGCCTTTAATGATAAGACTCGTTTTAACGTGTTGAACTTTACTACTTAGTCAAACCTGATGAGACCTATCCTTGACTCACAGAACCTATGGGATCTTGTGCAGGGTTTGGAATCCCATCTTGATCTCACACTTGTTCCATACGAGGTTGTCTATCCGAGCGTTGGATACACTTGACAAACTGCTATGGACTCGGCATAGGACCTGTCCCATCAATTTGGATCATGAGCTCCAAAACTTTAATATCACTGACTGGGATGACTCGAAAGTCAAGTTGGCTGAGTATCGATGCCTTCTCGTTGAGTTCTCTACCACAGGGGCTTCTAAGTTCTCAGACGATCAAGTCACATTGTTTGTAAACAAGTGGGTGAGGAAATATTTCCATTTTGTGCATCTAGTGATCTCATAGCCCACCATGACCACATTCTTTGAATTTGAGTGTCAGCTATTGCATTAGGCTTAGCTGTTCGATTAGTTTTATAGTTTGACCTCTACAGAGGGGGCTCTCATTGCTTCTTTTTAGAAGGTGCAACAAGGGAAGAATAAACAAAATCAAAATTCCAATCAAAATAAAAAGCAAAATCAAAATAAAAATCAAAACCAAACTAGTGAGACCCAACGAAACTCCTAGTCATCTTTAAAACCCGCGTGGTAGAATGTACTGAAGAAAAATCGGTATCGTCAACATTGCCAGAAGGCTAGCCAGTTTGACAATGAGTGTCCCTCAGACCATTGTCCCTCAGTCGGGTAATCCCTAACAAGAAAGGCAGGGTAGTGGCAACCCTCAACAGGGGAAGTGGGGAGGCTAAATCCACACTGCCACCAGTTAGCCATCACAATTGACAATGTTCTCAATGCTAGAGGGCTTGTTTGATTGGTTTGCAAAGACCCACCACACTTGTCATAGTTGAGTACTTCAACTACTTCTTGGATTGTGGACAGTGGAGCTACTCATCATATGACCCCTAACATAGACATTTTCATCTCTTAAGCCCTTGCAGTCGGGTACGTACGAGTTGGGAATAACTCCTCGGGCACGATTTAGGCTTATAGTTGTGTCATTTTTTCCATTGATGACTAGGGTCCGGATCGCACTACGCTGAATGATGTATACTATGTCCCCCAGCTAGGGGTGAACTTGTCATCCATTAAATAGTTTTGCCGGTTGGATCAAGCAATCTTTTTCACAGTGACCATAGTAAAGGTCCTTGACTCTTAGATTAGTTTAGTAATTGCTCGCGGTAAGGCATAGCCTAATGGCTTGTACCACATATGGCACAATTTCTTTCTGAGCTGACAGTTGAAGGCTCTGATATCTATCCCTTCTAGGCTGTAGCTACTACATGGGGGACTATGAGCATTGAGCATCTTTGGCATTTTCGCTTAGAACATCTTGGATATGACTTTCTTTATGAGTTGTTGCATGGATAGATGGTTGATGGCCCACCTGGAGCTATTGCGGGATGTTTATAAAGCTTGTCAACTTTGAAAATAACACCACATCCCATTCCTTTAGCAATCTACATATAGAGCTGAGGTGCCTCTTCAATTGATTGATCTTTGTGGGCTGATATCCACCGCCACCTTGAATGGTGCATTGTATTTCCTTTTGATTGTGGATGATCATTCTTATATATATGGGTATACTTTCTCAAGCATAAGTTTGATGCTTTCTCATATTTTCTTGCTTGGGTGTTGTCGGTGCATAACCAGACTAGTCATCGTGTAGGATGTATGAGAAGTGACAATGGGGGCGAGTTCACTTGCCACAAGTTTTTCAAGTTTCTACAAGAGCATGGTATTTCATGTTAGCTTACCCCTACTAACTCCCCTTCTCATAGAATGGAGTCATAGAGCATAGAAATCGGACCATCATGAACATGGCACGCTCACAGTAAAGCTCCTTGAGCGCCTTGAGTCAAGACTATTAACACTTTAGTGTGCATCATCAACCGGCCCGACATAGTTGTTTCTTAGAGGACTTCTTATGAGGCATTCTTTGGCTTTGGACTTGTAGTTTCTCACTTTAGAGTCTTTAGGAGTTGTGCTTACACGCACACCCCTGATAACAAAATAGGCAAGATCACTCCTCGAGCTAATCTTTTGATTTTTATAGGATACTCCTCCGAAGTGAAAGCCTATCGTCTATTCGATCCTTGGATAAACAAGGTGATTGTTAGGAGATATATAGTGTTTGAGGAGAGGGACATTGTGTAGTTCTTTGTACTAGATTCTATAACCTTTCCTCACATTATTTCTATTGAGATAGTGCCTTTTGAGCCGGGTCTACTCTCCATTCTTGATCCCCTTGCAAATTCTTCACCTCCTAGACTCTCTTAGCGAGTCCTACTACCTCGTTGATATCGACAAACCATGCGGGATTCGGGGATCTTTGCATTGAATTCCACTCCGGAGAAGCCTAGAAGATCTACCCAACTTGCATCTCAGGCTTTATTTGTGTCGTTGTTTACTACTGATTATGTAGCCCATGCTAAGCCGAATAGTTAGCAGGAGGCTCTTTAATACCCCCAATGGCGAAAGACCATGGAAAAGGAGCCAGAGAGTATTGACCGAAATGAGACTTGGACCTTGGTGGATCATCTGAGCCATAAGAAAGTTGTTGGGACAAAGTGGATTTTTAGGACTAAGCTAAAAGTTGATGGGATTTTAGACAAATACAAGGCTTGCCTTGTGGTGCAAGGGTTTCGATAGAAGCAAGGTATTGACTGTGAAGAGACCTTTACTCCTACTGCGCGATTGACATCCTTTCGTCTGTTGGTTACACTTCTCGCTTACTATGGTTGACCAATCTATTAGATGGATATCAAAAGTGTATTTTTTAATAGTTATTTGGAGAAAGAAGTTTATGTGGAGCAGCCTCTTGGATTTTATTCTGCTAATAAAGAAGATAAGGTCTTTTATTTGTGGAAAGCTCTTTATGGGCTAAAGTAGGTACCATAGTCTTGGTTCCAAAGGATGGATGAGTTCCTTAGGACTGATGGATATCATTCTACTCCTTATGATCCGAACTTATATGTCCGTACTACTTCAAAGGGGGTCAACTATATCTTGTTGTATGTAAATGATTTACTTATCAAAGGCTTCAATTTTGCTACCATAGTCGAAATAAAAGCCCAACTTTGTTTTACTTTTGGGATGACAGACCTTGGTCTATTGTCTTGTTTTTTGGGAATGGAGGCAATTCAATTTGGGGATAGTACTTTTGTGTCATAGCAGAAGTACGCTCTTCAGTTAATGGACCGGTATTGCATGGATTAGACACGGTCTGTGGCCATGCATCTTGATCCCATGTCTAGTACATCTATAGCTCTGTGGTAGGAAAGCTTCTTTGGTTGATTCACACTAGGCTAAATTTAGCTTACTCAATTAGTTTTCTTAGTGAGTATTTCATTGTATCTAGAATGTCACATTGGATTGCATCTGTGTATGTTTTGAGATATTTGCGGTGTATCTATTCTTATGTCCTAACTTATGGATGTGGTTTATGTTTGCAAGGGTACATTGACTCTGATTGGGCAAGAGATCCTGACACCTAATGTTCCCATGGTGGCTACCTCTTTACCTTGGGCACGGAATCTATCTTTTGGGCTAGTCGTAAGCAGGAGACAATGGTGCCTTTCACGGCCGAGGTTGAGTATTGTGACAATCAGAGTGCCTTATTATACCATAGAAGCAACGTGTGGAGGTCCACTTTCACTTCACCAGAGAGCAGGTTGAACTAGGTACTCTACGCCTCCAGTTTGTGCTTTCCTTTGACAACTATGGAGACAGGGTGGTCAATCGACCGGTGTTGTAGTATATTTTACTCAGGATTGGCTTGGGTACACCTTCCTCTACTTCTTTAGATTGATGAGGAGAGGGTATTTCCCTCTAGCTTTTCCTTCCATAGAAGCAACGTGTGGGAGTCTACACTTCACCAGAGAGCAGGTTGAACTAGGTACTCTACGCCTCGAGTTTGTGCTTTTCTTTGACAACTATGCAGACAAGGTGGTCAATCGACCGGTGTTGTAGTATATTTTACTCAGGATTGGGTTGGGTACACCTTCCTCTACTTCTTTAGATTGATGAGGAGAGGGTATTTCCCTCTAGCTTTTCCTTCCAGTATGAACAAGAGCGGCTTTCTACTCTTGGTGGTGATAGGATGTTATTTAGAGTTTCTTTTTCAAACATCCTTGTATATTGTACTTTGTATTTTCATCTGCATCATCTAGATGACATGATTGTAAAAGGATACTAAGGCAAGTGAACAATTCCGTGCGAGGGTGCTACAGAAGGCATGTGCAATATCTATGAGCAACAAACCTCTTCATGCCATATTGACCTCCTCTTTTGAGACTTTTCTATATAGCGTGATTGCACGCCTTTGAGCCCGAGCAACTCTCCCTCTTGCTCTATATCAACCATCTCCCTGAGGACTTCCTCTATGGCACGATAGTGTAACTTTGGACTCTAGCATTTCTCCCTCTTGTGTCGTATCAACCATTCTCTTAAGGAATTTTCCTGCCGTACCTCCAATGCATTGGCATTCTGTTCTGTAAACATATATGTATTCACATTCACCTCTTTTTGGTCTTTTTGTGCGGTCGACTTTGGATCCACCCTATTCTTGGCATTGCACATGGCATTCTCCATGGTAGTCTCCCTTGCTTGCTTAGCCCTTCTAGCTTGCTTTCCACATATCCTTTTTTTACCTCTCCACATACCACTTATGTTTGTTACACATTCCTCTAGCCTCTTCCTTTGTCATCGACATCCAGTAGTGGTAGGGATACCTTGTTTGTTTTGTGAAACCCTTTGGGAGTGGCTACTAGTCTCCCATCGACCACCACCTCCCCTTCTGAAACAATCATTATCAAGCACAAACAAAAGAAAAAAAGTTTCATTGTGGCTCCATCCGCCTTTCAGGACTTGGTAGGCCATTAGGCAGTTGACGTGCACCCTTTGTTCAATGCCTTGACCTCTCTAGGGTGATCAATTTGCAGGACTTGGTAGGCCCTTAGGCAGCTGATGTGCACCCTTTGTTCGATGCCCTGGCTTTTGTGGGGTGATCACTTTGACTCCTTTGGGTACAAGGTCTCGAAACTTTTTATAAAAAGGCAAGCTGCCTTGCATTCATCCTCAATCTCATTTTTGCAGTTTGCTAGTGCTAGAGCTTGCTACCCACACCCCGCTCACGGAGGACATCTCAAACGAAGCTATCTAACCTTGTGGCTATCCATTGGTGCCTGTTTTGCTGCCTTCACCTTGCTGTGCAGTGGCCAACAATTTATCCAATCCATCTCCAAAGGTGCATTTGCTGATTGGTGATATCTTCCTCAGCTTGGCGACACCATTCTCAGCCTGACGACCATCTCTCTTTCCCTGGCGACATCCTTGTGTTTGGGTTTGACATCTTGGAGGTTCTCCTTGATCAAGGCGACCCTATTCCTAGCTGTATTTGGACTCTTTGCTGCCGCCTATCATCCCATTGACACCTAGAGGTTGCGTTTGCTTCCTTTTGTTGCCACCCAGGCTGATCATACCTCCAGGTACTTGTGTTTGCTGTACATTCTCTCTCCGCATTGCTTGTTTGTTAGAGTGTGTCATACTTGAACGAATCCTGAATGTAGCTTCAGTTTGGAAGTGTTAGATGATTTCCAAATGATGTAGCAGTAGTCAAGGTAGCCGTTTAGCACAAAAAATGCAACTCTTAATGCATGTAAACTTATAACCGATTCTTTGGATTGTATTAGTTTCAACTTTTGTACACTTGCATGTTCAATGCATATATGTCGTATTTCAATGTCTACAACCATACCTTTGTCTTTAGCATACATAATAATATTTATAGCATGAATTTCAACATTCAAAGTAAATATGGGGTCAACTTTGCTTTCTTTTGTAATCAACATGTACTTAATGTTAAAGTCTTCAACAAAACAGCTCTTCGTATTAAATCTAACCCGTAACTCTTACTCTACCATTTGACCAATGGATACCAAAGTCTTTGTGATGGATGCTACGTGTAGTACGTTTGACAAACACTTTGTTTGAACATCGCGCAAGGACAAAGGAACTGTTTGAATGTGTGAAATCAGATGGTACGAATCATCACTTGTCTCTACACAACCTAGACTTTGTTAATCTTGTATCTCTCCAAACCATTAGTATGGCTGGTTGTATGATTAGATGCAACTAAATCAATATACCACATCATTACATGTCCCCTTTTATGTTATAACATTCATAATATGTTGTATGATAAATAAGCACTTATTTTTATTATCATTTTGTCTTGAAGACGATGCATAATTTTATTGCTGCAGTCTACCATTGCGAATATCATTCTTTTTATCATAACAATGGGCTACAATATAACTTGTCCTTTCGCAGTATTAATAAATGATGATAGATAGCTAGAATCTTTGTTTCGCGATCCACCTCTTTCTCTAGAGCTTCCCTTGTCTCTAGAATTACCACGGCCTTTTGAAATCAGCATATCACCAAACTGTTGACATAACATGTTTTGCTAGTTATGGTGTATGACTCATATCATAGCCTCTTAAAGAGAATCTACGATATCTCCTTCTTAAATTTGAGTAAAATGCTTGAATCAGTTCACTACTTTTTGACGATTCACATTGCATATTGATCTCTTCAATAATCATTGTGAGAGAGACTAACTCATCAAAATTTGGAAATGACTTTCATATATATATAGAAGTAACATAAGATTTCTAAGCCTTCTCATTATTAAGGCTACCTAAAGTAGACGAAACCAAATCATCATCATTGAGCATTGTATTAATAGTTGCTAAGACATCTTCAATGCTCCTTATCTTCAAAATATATTCATTTATAAATATCTTTCCTTTCTTCAAAGTATTCAACTCTTTCTTGAGTTGAATCTTTCATGCCTTTATATTTATTGAAAACATATTTTTAAAAGTTGTTCAAGTTGTATGTGAATTTTTACATTTTTAATATGTCCCAACATAGTGTTATCAATGATTGTAGACAATTAATATATTACTTTTTTGTCTTTTGCATTCCATTTTTCTTGTGCCTTTAATTCTTTTGCAGTTGCATGATCACTTAGCTCTAGTTTCTTTTTTTTACTTGAAACAAATTCAATAAGAAAGTTCATCACACAGAATTTCCATGATGGGTAGTTATTCTTATCTAGCTTCTTAATAATAGGATTTTGACTGTTCTTAATCATTATAACACAATTGAGTACCAATCAGCAAACAAGTCTTCTCTAATCTTTCACAAGATATTCACAATAATAAACCAAGTAACTTTTTTCACTGATTGCTCAATAATACATATAATCTACAACCTATTCATAGATAAACCTTGTGTTTGTTTCTCAAAAAACACCTCAGAACTTACACATTCAAAATGTGTAACTTGTGCACCTTAGAACGATCGACATATTCAAAATTATAGTATGCCTTGAAACTACTATCCGTAGCCTTGCAATGCTTAAACGAGACCCAAAATGTCTCTTTGAGATTTTTCCTCTACTTACATACCAAATCTCACGGCAATTTGAGATTTTTGCGATGCCCTATTTCCGATGTCTCCATAGTACTATCCAAGGGAAAGAGTGAGACAATGGGAGAGCTTTTTACTAGTTGCTTGCTTGCTTGAATTCTTACTCCTTCTCATTCAGTTGAACCTTCAAATCCAGCCTATCTTAGTAGCATTGCTTTGATACCATGTTACGAATTACATGGTGGGGAACTTGCTTGAGCTACTGTGTCGAACACACAACACATATGCAAGAAGAAGCTCACTTAACAACATAAGAAGAGAGATGGAGGCCAACATATTTTCTCGTTAATTTTTCTTGCTTCTTTCTCACACAATACTATGTACGCAAAGTATAGATAAGATACAACATCAAGCAAAGTGGCCTACTAAGTTAAATACTACATAACTGACTATACTAATCGACTGGTACTATAACTATGCTAGTTGTAACTTATCAAATATAATAAGTCAATGGCTATGCGAAGATCATAAATGACCATCAAGGTACTAGGTATAGACGTGCGGACCCATCTAACCAGGCGGTCCATTATCAATATCTGCACATGTTAAGCTTGGCATCTCAATAGTAACATGTCTTCCAAATGTGTCACCCTATGAGGCTTTCAATGAAGTTCCGAACACCTAATCGTGACACTATTGGCTTGAGCACTCTGACTGGGTAAAGCCTCCAAACCTATTATGACACATGAGCTCGCCTTAATGACAAAGACATACATCTTTGTCTCATATAGTAATAAGTGGCAGTCCTAGGTAACTGATTACTAGGAGCAAGCCCCCTGCACCTAGGATAGGTGCAACTTCATGGAGTGGTTAGCAAACTTCTCTCCATTCCAGTTGTGCTACCTCGCATGATCTGATAAATGTCCTCTGTAGTGGACCCTTCTTTAGATCCATCGCTCGATGACGTCTCACTACCAGATGGATCATCTACTGTTTCTAGTTCAATAGAGGATAAAGGAGCTCTCTCACTTTGAGGAGACTCAGGGTAAGCATCCACTATTACACGATTGGCACCTCTATCTAGAATCTTTCGACTAGCGGATATATTGACTTGACAGTCTGTTCGTGAAATCCATGGCCTGCCTAGCAAAATTTGATAGCTAAGACGTCCTGCAAACCTTATCACCCTAAAGTCCAAATGGCATTCTATGCTTGCAACAGTAACATGGACTTTAGTGATGCAACCTTCTGGTTGCCTTTTCAACTCATCTGGGGAGATGTCACCAAAGGTCTTGTTTGCTGTTTGTTGCCATGATCCAGGTGCATTGCACAAACCAAAGGCCATCACATGGTACGCAAAAGTACCAAAGACAGTAATGAAAGTTGTTTTCAACTTGTCCGCTTCTGCAATTGCCATCTGGTTATAACCCGCAAAGCAATCCATGAACGAATATATTTCCCTACCCGCTAATCGATTCAAAATCTGGTCAATTGGAAGGCTATGGTCCATACAAATTCACTGGCGGTAGTTGTTTCCCACTACATACAATTGATTGGGTCCTTAATTTGGCTTCTTAACACTTGGGTTGATTTGTGCTTTCCTGTGGGTTTGTTGACCGGGTTCATGAGTGAACCCAATATGGTACATTGGTAGGTTGCTACGAGGATTTTGTGGTTTTTGAGAGGGATCCATGGTCTTGGTATTCATTATCCAACACATAATGGAGATTTGCCTTTGATTCTCACAGATAGATTTAGATTGGGTCGAAGATGTTGACCACTGGTGGGCAACGATAGGATATTGATTTACTTTGGGTGCAAGTGCTATCTTATGGATTAGCAAGAAGCAGCCCACTGTTGCCCTTTTTTTCACAGAGGTGGAGTATAGAGCAACGTCTTCTACTACATGTGAGTAAGTGTGGCTTTGGAGGTTGCTAGGAGAGCTTGGCTGCCCTCAGCTAGGTCTTGACCCTTAATTGTGACAATGAGAGTTGCATTGCTTTGGCATGGAACCCAGTGTTTCATGCTAGGTTAAAGCACATTGAGATACAATACCATTTCATTCGAGAGGAGATCTTGGATGAGACTAGTGATGTGATTTACTACAAGGCAGAGGATAATTTAACAAATTTGTTTACAATGGCGCTTCCTTAGGTTGTCCTTTGACAACACTCTAGATCCTTGAGATCCTTGAGGCTTATGTCACATCTAGGATCTGAGAGGGGGTGTTAGAGATTAGTCATCTCCTAGACTTGCATTCTCAGGATATAGTTGGTACAGTTAATTCTCTCGGAGGGACTTGAGCATCTTCTTGTTAGTCACTGGGCATGTTCAACAGTCGTAGTATATTGGCACCTTATTGCATGAAGTAGTTGTAGGTTTAAATGACCAAATAGTAGGCAAAAGCACAGGAAAAACATCTTGGAGACTCAGAAACAAGTCGCCAACACCAAAGACAGTTAACCTAGTAGGAAGAGAGGTTGCCAGCCAGGTGGAAAGCTGAAATGCAGGTTTAGAAAGCTCTGATAGCAGAAAACGCAGAGGTTTCAAACCTGAAACAGTCAGTAACAGCACAGGAATCTAGCAAACCAGTAACACTCGTCTTCTGATACTATGTGAGACTGCATAGATGATCAGAAGTGTGAAAGAGAGGGCATGAACACTAATAGAAAGAAAGAACACACGACTGCAAGAAACTCTGAATGAACAAGCAATGGAGTCCACATAAGATATGTAGTACAATATGAGTAGGGAACCAGCACAATGATGACCAATATTAGTGCCTTTGGTCTCCCTCTCTTCGTAGATGCAAGATGGTGTGATACAACAACTAAGAGTGGAGTGGATCATATATAGAATCCTTGGGGTGAGACATGAAACAATTGAAGAAACCTAGAAGTGGTTGCACAGCTGCCTTTGTCTAATGCCCAACTGAAGGCTGAACATAGTTCCTAAAGCCCACGATACATACTAAACTAACACTAGAAGTGGTTGCACAGCTGCCTTTGTCCAATGCCCAACTGAAGGCTGAACATAGTTCCTAAAGCCCATAATACATACTAAACTAACACTTCCGAGTCGCTGCACCTGCTATTTCGAGCCTCTCTTCTGTGAAGGACTGTTGTGTTTGTAGTCACTGCTTTACTCCCTCATCATCGGAGACTTCATTATTCATCTTCAACATCAAGAGATAGTGGTCTATTGCATTCAAGACCCATTCAGAGGACTGCACACCCTTCAGCATCCCTCAATCTGCTCCTAGAGATGGTGGCTATTGGATAGCCTTCTGCTGTACTTGATACACTATACTATCAGTTTATTCCTTCAGCTATTGTGTACTTTTTTTGTTTGAACCCTACTATTTGATTTCATTTATTGTTAGTCTCATGCATGGTTGTGAACATCGTGTTTTCAATATAAACCCTAGCAGTTCCTCATAGCTTGCCACTAGAGTACCACTTAGCATGCAACTTGAGTAGTAGATAGGTTCAGGAAGCCATGGATAGATATGAGAAACCCTAATCTCCTTCTAATATGCCTAAGATTATAGCTGTTGTCCTAAAAAAATAAGTTTGATGAATAGAGAGAGTGCCAAAGCTGCGAACTAGAGTTAAACTAGCCTACAGGAACTGACAAATGACAGTAAGCAATGACAAGGAATGGGAAGGATTCAAGTTAGGGTTAGGAGTCATAGCTCGATGAAGTAGCAATTTTTCCACCATCTGAACAAACCTTGTCATGCCAAAAGAGAACTCAATGACCCTCTTTAGCATCCCTTCGTGTCATGAAAACTCGTATGACAATAAGCATTGACAAGGGATGGAAAGCATCGAATTGAGACCAAGGAGTCATAGCTCAATGTAGTAGCAATTTGTCCAGCATTTAAATAGAACTAGCCTTGCTAAAAGAGGGTCTAGTAACCCTCTCTAAAGAGATCACCATCACTGATTTAGTTGGAGTCTAGTTTCATGATCGTCACCAAGGAAGCAAGGCAGAATCTAATCAGCATAGCCTAGGTAGATCACTACAAATACCATTGGAGAAGTGTCATTAAGAAGCCTCAATGAGCTGCACTGAAAACCACCATCCTGCAAAAAAGCCTCCCAAAACAGTAGGGATGTGGAACAGATATTCAAAGTCCAGCCAAGCATGAGGAAAAATACCTGCAGCTGAAGACCCCACTGTTTCGAAAAAAGTCTCAGCTCTCAAAGAAAGCCTCAAAGCAACCAGGTGAGACCATGGTAAGTGAACACGACAGCAATGAATAGAAGTGCTATAATGAAGAGATAAGTCAATTAGAAAATAGTGATATGGACAAGAGATACCTAGAGCTGTTGAAAGGTCCGCAATGAGCCAACAACCAAACTCCAGTTCAATGGTCTTAGTAAACAACAAGTCACATGAGGCAAGATCTCATACATACACTATACACACATACAACAAGAATATGCTCAAAAATGTGTGCATGGAGTTTAGTGATAACATTGAATCAACACCGAAGAAACCCACTTTGAGGGAGAAGTGCAAAGTGAACAAAGTTGGAAAACACAAGCTAAACACACAAGAACAGCTGTAAATGGCTCCACATGAACTAAGGCTTAAAAGCACAAAGTCAACCCAAACAACAACTGGATGATAACAAACATCAAGTCAGCCCAGCCCAAGCCAAAGTGTTGTGGATGAAGACACACAGCAACATGCAGGCAGCTGTTGCAAAATCAAGCATGCATCAACATCAGTGCAGACTACTAGCAAACAACTCAAAAGTTAACATCATAGCCACTACACCAGCACAATAGAAAGCCACACAACTTAATAAAAGGTAAGCATGACCATCAGCAGCTGTTGTAGCAGGCACACAACTGGCCAAGTAAAAAACACACACAGCAGTGTGCCATATACATAAACACAAACCTGTTCACCAACTATGCAGAAAATGCAGAGTTTGCACTCCAGCTCAAATGCAGCAGTCTGCATCAAGCAAGAGCTGAACTTTGGATACCATGTGACAATGTGCAATGAATGTGTTTGATCAAGAGGGGGCACAAGAGAGAGAGAGAGGGAGGTTGAGCTGGAGTGAGTGTGAGAGTGTGACTGCTGGAGAGAGTGTAAGCAGAGTGAAAGGTACGAGTCGATTGGAGTGTACCAACAATGTGTTGGTACACAAAGAATAAAATATATTTATACTTAGTGCACGTAAAGGGTGCGTTCACATGTACAATGTGGGTGTATAGTACACGGAGGTAACCGGGCCTTTATCCCAACAACCTCCCACTTAAAGGTCTTCTTGGTTCCTTTTGCAATCAGCATGGAACCCTTTTTCACTTTCCACAAACCACCACCAAACAGTGTGGTATAGCCATGCAAGTCAAGCTGACCAACAGATAGTAAACTCTTTTTAATGCCAGGCACATATTTGACATCTTTCAACACAAGCTCTCGACCATTGTCCAAAGACAAGTGTACTGTGTCAATCCCATCAATGCTGCAAGCATGGTTATTTCCAAGATATACCTTTCCATAACTGTCTACATTGAACATAGCAAAACACTGTAAGCAAGGAGTTACATGGAAAGAGGCACCAGAGTCTACAATCCAAGTCTGAGTGACACTATCATCAATTGACAAGAGTGCATCAATCACATCAGTCTTGGTAATCTGCATATCCTGCATGTGACATACAAGGGCATCATAATCAACTGCACATAATACATCAGCCTTTGTATCTGAAAGCTCTTCTATGACCACACTAGAGGCCACATTGGCCTTCTATTTGCCTTTGATTGTTTCCGATGCATCTGTCTTATCTTCCTTATTCTTTTTATCTCCTGCATTCTTCTTTTTCTCTTGTTCCTTCTTGTAATACCTGCAATCAGGTTTCTTGTGGCCCTTCCGATCACAGTGATAGCAAGTAATGTCACTCTTTTCCTTTCCTTTGCTCTTGCTCCTGTTTCTCTGCCCCGTGCCCTGCATTTGCATTTTTCTTTTCAGCCCTGTCTCTTACATTATAAGCTGACACACGTCTAATTTCTTCATTCAAGATAGAACCACTCACCCCATCATATGAGAGATTGGGGTTATTGCTGAGTGAAACCACCAAGGTCTCCCAAGAGTCAGGCAGTGTCATGATAAAAAAGATCGCCCTCAACCTATCATCAAAGTCCAAATTTGCATCTTTGAGCTGATTTATAATCCCTGTAAATACACTCAAGTGCTTAGCTGCAGGCTTTGACTCATCCAATCTTATATTCACCAACTTGCGCATTAAATGCACCTGATTAACAGGTGTGGTGATCTCATAAGTAGTTTTCAGCTTCTCCTATATTGAAAAACCTGTATCTAAACCCTTAATGTTTGTCAGAATGTCATAAGTGACACCCATCTTTATGTAAGCCACACCCTTTTTATTCACTCTGGCCCAATCTGCATCAAACATTAGTTTGGGTTTATCTTCCTGCAAAGCATCCTCACAATCCTTTAGGAACAAAATGCCCTACATACGGTCTTTCCAAAGGTCAAAGCCATGACCATCAAATCGTTTGATCTCCATCAAACTCTTGATGTCTGAATTGGAAGAAGTTGCAGCCATTTTATCATGAACACGAGTAAATGCACTAATTTGCAAAAGCACAAGCTGAACCAGCAAAATGCACTGTTGTTCTTTCTCAACCAGAAGTAAATTTCTGCTGTTTGTACATGAACTGGCCACCAAACGGGCAAAAATGCAGAAATTTACCAAATTTTGCTCAAATCCCCAAAATTTCAAGTCCAAAATTGCATAAGTGTTAGCCAATTTGACTCAGCTGAGCAAAACTAAACATGAAAAGGCCCAAATTTCTGGGATCCAATGTCAGGAAATTTTGCTCAAAAGAGCGAAATTTCGACAAATTTGGCAAAATCCCCAAATTAATTGAGGTCACCGCTCGCAATGTCAGCAATTTCTGACACGAATGTCACTGTTAGGCCTAGATGAGATCAAATCTAGAAAAAGCCCCAAGTTTTTTGGCCAGATTTACACAGATTTTGAAACTATGCTTCACGTGTGAACTTTGTCAAGGAAGAGGATAAAGGGATTTAAAGAAAAACGAATTTCTGATTTAAAACAAAAGACGACGGGAGGGGGTTTGTTGACCCGCGGTCCCGTCACGTCGCGACTGACGCAGCACTTGTCGCTTGGTCGTCTGCTGGTCGTCCCTTGCCCGTTGGCAGTTCGCGCCACGATGGTCCCTGGTCCCCTTCGTCACGACACGACGCCTGGTCCACGGCTGCTGCCTAGTCGCGAACAGCTGCCGCCTGGTCCACATTTTGTCGACGTGCAGTCGCCCAACTGTCATGTCTTTTGCTTGCGATCAGCCCTGTCAGCTGATCCCGTGTCACTTCTTGTGCACAGGAAGCGTGCACAAAGAGGCTTTGATACCAATTGTTTGATCAAGAGGGGGCACAAGAGAGAGAGAGAGGGAGGTTGAGCTGGAGTGAGTGTGAGAGTGTAATGGTTGGAGAGAGTGTAAGAAGAGTGAAAGGTACGAGTCGATTAGAGTGTACCAACAATGTGTTGGTACACAAAAAATAAAATGTATTTATACTTGGGGCACGTAAAGGGTGCGTTCACATGTACAATGTGCGTATATAGTACACGGAGGTTACCGAGCCTTTATCCCAACAAAATGGAAGTGGAAGACATAAGATTGACATTGTGAGACAAGATTATGAAGAATAGATTTAAAAAGAGCAATAGCAATGAACATGAGACCTCTGATGGTCAATGGAATCCATATTATACACCAAATGTGCAAAGCATGAGTATAGTGGAAGCACATGGCTCTAGGTTGGATCTCCTCCAGTGCTTCCAGCTTTGTCATTCACACACACACACACACACACACTCTCTCTCTCTCTCTCTCTCTCTCTCTCTCTCTCTCTCCTGATGTTACTCTAATCCCATCATATGGCAAGCCCGCTAGAGGCCTAATTTGGCTTCATACTTGCATGTGCAGCTACTGAATCCATTGTTCCCAAAGTGGTCCTTGTTGCATTTTGCAGGTAGTAAATGCATTATTTCCAAAGTGGTCCTTGCATAACCATTAGTCAGTGTCAAGCTGCCATTCAGGTCATTTTAGGTGAACCGATTCTGTGAAGAAACTATCACATGGTCATTTCAACCAGTTTAGAATTTATCTGACCTAATAAGGCTAACATTGAACTTTCAAGGCAGATGCTTGAATGATGAAGGAATAAGATTTATAGTTTTTAGGTAAGGGCATATGCATTTGGTGTGTCTTCAAGTAGGTGCTAGTCTTTGTAATGTCCTTGCTGCTCTGTTCTTGTATGTGTACTGCATTAACAAATTTTGGAATTTGTCTTGGTTTATAGGGGTTGTATTTTACAGATCCTTAACCAAAAGATGTACTGAGAAAAGGTCAACAGAGGGTGTTACACATGTAAACTCTTGCTTGGAAAGGATCTACAGAAGAGTCATTTTGCAAACAGAACCCATCATTTTATTGGAAGATCTCAACAGCTTGGGTAGATGATGAATTATAACTATGTACCAAAATCCAGCTAAGGTTCACTAGATTTTTAGTTTTCACATTGTAATAAATTTCATACCACTGATAAACTTTGGTAAAGTGAGGGTGTTTGCGGGTAACATCATTATAATCAGATGTTTGTGGGAACATCAATATAGTCAGACAGATCATGGCTCAACCTTTACAACTGTTGTGCACAGTTATGAAGCTTTTTGGGATAAATTTGGCATCAGAAAATCTTAAATACTAGTTTCTTGTGTATCCATTTGGATACTTGACCAGATCGTCACTTTTCTGCAGGATTATGTGGCCTTGAAGGTGGTAGAAGTCCAAAAGCTATGTTACAGAAGCAGTACATGAGCAGTTGCGAGCACTTTCCACTCCAAACTGCGTTAACTCTAGATGCTTTTCTGTTGGGAATTCATTTACATTACGGTATGTGTTACTTTGGATCCTGAATTGCAGGAGTTGATGTACGTTTTTTAACAGCATAAATTGACCTCAGTTGTACAAGATTCTGCCGAATCAACTCAATGCAGGTGGGCTTGATGCTAATCGTAGAGCAGCAATCAACTCATTCGTGTTTGCACTTACTCCAGGATTCAGCTGCAAAAGTTTTGCTTTATATAGTCATAAATAATCGACAAATATCTTGTTAAGAAATAGCCAAAAGAAAGTGGTCATGACAAGCTTTGTCACTGACAGAAAGCAAAGGACAGATTGAGCCTTTGTTTGCTGGTCCTAGGTAGATATTACCAACCACAGACTAGTGAGGCCTTTGCTTTCTGCCACTGAGCTGGACACAGAGGATGATTAGCATACCCCAACTGTAACAAAGTGGACCATCTTGTCTCCTACAGTAGTTACATTGGACTGGATGACATCCACTTTGCATTCTTCCAATGCCAAATGAAGCCGCAACACAACCCCCCGACTTCTTGGTGACAAAACCTTTATCACAGCTTGACTGCCTAGGTCCTGAATTTCCACGTGTCCAAGCCTCACAGTCTTAATATCCTGGTAACCATGAAAATCCAACATTAGAGCTTAAACTTAACCCTTACTCTGCCAACATAAAGGCTTCCCATACAACACTAAAAGCTAGCATGACTTGTCACAAAATTCTCAAGAGTTCCATGGGTGATGAAATCTATCCTAATTGCTTATATGCTTTGATTTAACATGGGTGTGGCCACAGCAAAGTAACAAAAGACTGAAGCATCATCAATGGTTTCAGCTGTCTCAATCTGATTGCAGGTTATATCTAGTGCACAGCCAGTAGTTTTATTAAAGATCTGTGCGTGGTCAAATAATGGATCACTCAAGGTGCATTTCAAGGTAATACATAATTGGTCAACACTGCAAGCTGCATAACTAATAGTCACTCTTTGCTGCTTCAGAAACACTGGAGAAAATGTAGTTGAATAGGGACCTTACAGCATCATTTCCATTTGGAAGGTCTCCAGTGCTCAATGCTGAGTCATCTGCAACCTTTACAATTTCTTTCAAATTGCTTTCAAGATTTATTCCTCTTTGCTCCTGCGCAGCTGCACTTGGTGACGATTCAATATTTCTTTGGACCGGCCTTAAGTAGCCTTTTGCTTTCCCCTTGCAAGCTTGTAGATAGGATACCTTCTTCTCAAGCTCTTTGATATAGTTTATTGTGTCTGTAACAATGGAAGCTTTATCCTTCTGAAATAAGACAGGCCATAAGGAATAATATAGACGAGCCGTGACTGTGAATAGTCATTTTTCCTGGTTCATTTTCTTTTTCTATAAACTACTGAAAGCAAATGCCATTAATCATGATGCCAAGATTTTAGTTCTTAACTTTGAGATGCATGCTTACATGCAGTAACATATTTCGATGGATATGGACTTACGAAGATTTCTATGTGTATTCATTAATCAGACCTTGGTTAGTTTCGGAATCATGGATCTCAAGATTGTGAATTTCTCATTCATTTCCTCTCTTCGTTGTCTTTCAGCAAGGATGTGACTTTCCCTCTGGAGCTGAGTTCTATGTGGGCTTCTTTCTGTACCGAACATTTCCCCACTACATAGATTTCTGTAGTTCATTGCTGTTTCCGGTCTATTTCCCAAGGCACGGAGTTGTGTTTGCTGTTGCTGCTGGCTGTTTGGGGGAGGTTGTGTTGATGTGGAGGGAGAGGCCGATGCATCATCAACGAGACTGAAGTAGAAGGGTAGGGATGCAGCCGAGATTGTTCTCGGATCTAGCAAGTTGACATGGTCATCTTCTTGATGGCTATATTGCAGGCTAGCAGGAGTAGTGGGATTGGCAAAGTTGCTCACAACCATGAAGTCCCTTAGGGATTGCATTGTTTGAAGGTTAGACATAGCTTGAGTGTTTGTGCAGAGGTCCTCGTTGGGAAGAGATGCATCCATGCAGCCCAGATAGCCATCTCTCAATGGAAGATCAAAAGGCCCTGTAGGCTGTAGCTGGCTATATCCTCCGGAAGGTGCGGCTGCATGAAGGTCAAGGATGGCTGGTGTGCTCATGTGGTCATGCCTGTTATGTTGCAAGATTGAAAGGCCAGGGTGCTGATCAGATGATTGGGAGTCAGTGGCAGCTGCTGCTGAGACCAGGTGCTTGTAAGAGAGGGGTGTTTGCAATCTGTCCATATTATTAGTCCATGGGGGCTCTCCTTCCATACTAGCCTGTCACTTCCTACCTTAGCCACCTAGGCAGCTGGGGCCTGTATCTGACAGTCCTTTGTACTTATGATGGAAGGCTGTAGGAGAGAGTCATGGAGAGAATGCCACCTAGGCTAGGCATACAAGCAAAATATAGTCATCGGAGCAGCTGGGACCTCTATCTGACAGTACTTCGTACTTACTACTTACCATGAAAGCCTGTAGGAGGTAGTGAAAGAATAGAGATGGAGTCAAAAATCGTCTTTTTAAGAGCTGGGGCTGAAATTGGGCAGTCGCCTAGAGAGCTAGAGTGACAGGATAGGCAGGAAGTCAAAAGGGTAGCGGGAAGCTTTGTGTATAGAACTAGGACACTCGATTGGTCGGAGTTGCAAATAGGGAAAATCTTGGATGATCTTGGGCATTTTGAGAGAGAGAGAGAGAGAGAGAGAGAAGAGGAGAGATCATTGACAATATGGAGAGACGAGAGGTGGCGCATTGTGTGTGTGCGTGTGTGTGTGTGTGTGTGTGTGTGTGTGTGTGTGTGTGGGGTGGGGGGGTTGGTGAGGAGTGGGAGGAGGGGAAGGGTTGTGATTAGTTAGTAAGTAGGGGGTGGTGGTGGCCGTTTGCAGTTCTGGTCGAAGGGCCTTCAATTCCTATCTTGAAAGTTGAATGCCTTCTGCTCCTCATGACGCCATGCTATGCCCATAACCGTCACACGAGTCTCTCTCTCTCTCTCTCTCTCTCTCTCTCGTTCGTTCACGAAAATATTTTTCCCATCCAATGGAAAAGGGAACAGGTTGGAATGTCCTTGATTTTTGTGTTTAAACATATGACCTTAGCCAATCTTATAGGTAGAATGCTTTAAAAAAGGCTAGTCTTTATCAATGTGAACTTCAATTTCAATCAATAGTTTGGAAATCTAGTCCAAAAAAAAAACCCTAAACATTGATCCTCTCTGAACTACTCTCTCTCTCTCTCTCTCTCTCTCTCTCTCTCTCTCTCGTGTCACAAGAGCACAATCCCTCATCAAGGACCTTGCATCTAACTTGAAACTCTCTTTATCCCTCTCTCTCTCTTATAATGATAGTTTTATTTCCAAGAACGAGCTAAATAGTTTTAACCTCCCTCATCACCTCCTATTTTGTAGCAACAAGGGGCGAGGGTTAGACTTAAACTCTTGCCCTACTTACAAGATGTACCCAAAGACATTCTTGATGGTCTTGGCATCACCATCCAAGTCAAATCTAGAGCCAAACCTATGGGAGGAATATTTGAATCAAAGACTTCGCCACTTGAAAGCAAAGAATGTGGTTTTGAAAGACTCACTTGCCTTCAAAGAGAAAATTATCAAGCAAGGAAAGAATCAATAAACTTTGGAATTTGGAAGCATAGAAGATAGAGGTAAAGAATTAAAGCAATCAAAATGTTTCAAGAAAACCAAGTTTTGATCACATATGAACTTACATGAGCTCAACTCAAAGCATGACCATGTGAAATTGCCAAGATGAAGGTAGCTCAAAACAAGGGCAAATGGGCAATTTATAGGTCATAATAAAATAAGTTTAACAAGCCTAATCTCTAAGTTATTTTTGGGTCATATTGTATGTAGTACCTTAATAGCTTTAGTAGGTGGTTCTCTTTTTGTGCTAATGGCACCCTAGCTTCTTTTTGTGCCAATGACATACTACATGGATTGTAACAAAAAGCTATGATGTAGGTCTCTTTGTCCTATGCACCTCTGAGGCCTCTAAAAGGACATAAACACACACACACACACACACACACACACACACACACACACACTCTCTCTCTCTCTCTCTCTCTCTCTCTCTCTCTCTTGTCATATTTGCTTTCATTTTCATTTTCATTGGGGGACACCACCTAAGTAAGGAACCAACCTATCTAGAATGATATAGACTCGGAATAATTCCTAGGATGTTAATATTCAAGGCAAGTTCCTTCTATAAGTTGATTTCTTTGGATAGAAATGCATGAAGAAAGGATGGCCCTTGTATAGAGCTCTATTTTAAACTCAACAAGCATATTCTTGCTTTCAAAAATGATTATTCTTGTTTTCTAGTTGAACCACATAGATTCATAAGTGACATCAGCTAAGATGCATTTTAGGATGTGAATATGCATCCACAATTTGTCATCTAGGACAACACAAATTGGCCACAACTACTATTGATATAAAAACATTATCTCGCTTAAAGACACTCCAAATGATGCCAAAATATATTGATGAATAATGGTTCAAGAAACTATTTTAACTTTTAACATTTCAAACAAAGTTATGTGATGTTTACAAGTATCAAATTAGACAATTGAACAATGTGTTATTCAAATCTAATTACACTTAGTGTGAAAAAAAAGTGTGTACCTTGATGTCATGGAATGCTTGCATCTTTTAGAAGAAAATTAGGTGTATTTAATTATTATTGAAACATTTGAGCTACTTGAACATGATGTTAGTGGACTTAGCTTAATGACATTTTAGTATAACAAATATTCATGGAAAAGGTAAGCCACATTAAAGATGGGGATCTTAGCAACACTTACTAAAGGCTAGGGTGCATACTTATCACTTTTGTATTGATATTGGTTCCAAAGTTATTTCACATTTGATTGTATTTTGATCCATGCCATCCATATATACAAAATGTAGATTATTGTCCTTTTTTTGGTTCCCATAACAAAGACAATTTTAACACCAATAATCATCCATAAAAGGATATATGTTCAAAGGTAGAGATGAATGTTGTGTCAATGATAAATCCTTTTTCATTAGTGTAGTGCATCGTAAATCTTGCATTCAACAAGGGTAGCAACACATCCATTCTCCCTCAGAAAAGAGAACAAATATAATTTTTCTCTCCCTATCCTTTGTATTTTGTATATGAGAATGCAATAATTAACACAACGACAAGCTAGATCGATCAAATGCAATAAGTTGTATCAAGACATTAAAAAGGAGGAAATTTAGACACTATGCATTTAATTTATCAAGACTCCTGATCTTTCATTATGTTTAGAGTTCCCAAAATTTCATGGTATAAAGGTGAGAACCATGTGAAAGAAAGAGAAATCGTATCTAAACAAAGGTTCAAAATATTTATTGGCTCCTTGTACATGGTTGTCCTTTCCATGCTACATATGCAAAGAAAGAAGGTCCAAATTGTTTGAGAAATCCACAATTGCATGCATAAAAGGTGTAGCTTGGATGATAGAGACATTCTATATAATTTCTACTAGTTAAAGGTTGTAAAAATAAGAAGGATGCTTGTTGAGTTGCATGCACTTTCAATTTGTTAATATTGTTAAATTGAACTTTATACCATGATCATAAGACTTCAAAAAAGTCTATAGTGTGATAAAAAACATGGTCCATGTAGATGTATATGGTGAGCTAGCTCTTTGATGATTTAAACATTCTCCACAATTGATGGAGATTTTTGATAGTCCAAAAATTTTCTTCCATTCATGGAAGACTTGCACACTCTACTTCACCAAAACTTGAACTCAACATTTGAAACCTTGAAGTAGAAATATGATACCATGCAAACTATGAAACCACCCAATATGTAAACATGTCGATGGACTCTTCTTCATGAGAGGACATATAATTAATGATGTGGGACCCACTATCTATGTCTAATCCCATATACAAACTACATAGACTAAAAATAGCGCCAAAGAGTAACTATGGAATCTAGCCTCGACTATTAACTCTAGCTTTAAAAATGGAAATATAAGCCACCTATCAAATTTGTAGGGTTGGGATAACATTGTAAAATTCAACTTAGTCACACGAGTAATGAAATGTCAATTTAAATAAGGCCATAAACATTGGCTAACATAAATTGGAGCCTAGAAGTTGTATTAATATTATATTATGAAAATACTTGCCAAGTGGTTGTCAAGCTAGAACATAAAAACTAGTACTTGTAAAGTGAGTGTTTTGATCTTTACAATCTCAAATCTATGTTTCAAAGACAAGTCAACTATTTCCTTATTGTAGCTTGTAATAAACCTATGTATTGCATTTCCACTACTATGAGACAATCATGACATGGTCTTAACTTATTTGGCAAGAATCTACAAAGAGTCTCCTGAATGATAAGATGAATTAAGATAGTATAAATATTCCTAGAACCATTAGAGCTTGATTTGTGGAGGAAAGAAAATATAGTTTGATGAATGGTGTGAAGTGCATACAAAAGTCTTGTAGATTACCAAATAAGGATAAATCAGTTTGGGAAATTAAATTGTCTAATATGATTTGCATACTCCTATTCAAGTAAGACACAATTCTGCTTAATGTGATATATTTTTAAGATAAGGGCAACTTTCTACACTTTAATAGGACATAATGAGTAGGAATCTACAGTAGAAGGACGAATAAATAGGATTGGCCAAAGATAACAGCTTTATATTTGTTTACACATCTCACCATTGCAAAAAATATCATGTAAAGGATGATTGAAGAAGGTTAGGCATATGGAAGTCTAACATTAAAGTATGTCACTCAACATTTGTTGATATGATGAATATTTTTCTAATAGTTAGAATACTTGCAAAGCTTTAGATCATGTGTGAGTAGAATTAGCAAACAGGTAGTTGGTGTTTGTGAAAAAGATATGAGTGAGGAGACATTACAAAGAATTATTGTTTTTGAAAACCAAATTTCATTTCAAAGGATAAAATCAACTTAATAACATGGCAAGAAGCCAGTTTGGATAGTAACACATGGTCAAAGACATATTTTAATACTTTAAAACTTGATATTTTATGAAGCCTCATGTAAGGATAACTTGCAAACTTCAAAAACAGTTTCCACACAAACTCTTCATGAGTGAAGAAAGGTTGCATTTATGTGCTAGCGAAGAAGAACAAGGGGATTGAAGGTGGTGAATAGAATTAGCAAGAGGATAATAGCATTCATTTCAACATTGTGAACATTGCCACTTTCTATAGTTGCAGTAGAGTGGTGATCTATAGAAGATGACTAGTGTTTGCAAAAAATCTTTGTCCACAACCAACTTGGAACACACTCTACTTGCATGGCTCTCTCCTCCTAGTTACATGTAAGGGAAGGATCATGTAGACACGGAGGTCAAGGATGCCCAAGAGTCAAACAAGGTCAAGTCTATCGCAGTGATATCGACATGGAAGCATCTTCATATGCAGAGTAGGTGAAGTAGCCTTTCTATGATATGAATGTGGTGTTTCAGGTTATGGTGTTTGAATTAAAGAAGATCAGTTTGGCTAAATGTAGTGTTATTGCTGTTGAAGGAAAGAGAGTGCATTAAATGCCCATTTCAATGGCTATGGATTCTTTAGGTGTATTTTGATTATGCAACATGTGGACTTTTGATTCCGTGGAAAAAATCCCATATGATTTGTTGGGGTCTTTCATACAAGGTGCTACCTAGTCTAATACCACTTTGTGGGAATAAGTTTTCATCAAGTTTTAGTTGTTCCGTCAAAGGAAAGAGAATGGATGCTTTCTTGCTTGGTGGGTATAAGCAGGACTTGGTGCATTGTCTCCAATAAATGCAAGATTCTCTCTTGAAGAAGTGCTACTCTCTCAATGTCTTATTTTGGTTTCTTTTGTTGATTTACACACTATTATGGAAAATGAAGTAAAGACTAATGTTTCCTCTCTTGGCAAGGAGTTATATGTGTCTTCTCCCTTTGTTAGCCCTAAAAAGGAGAGGAAAGCATGTGTATTATGGGATTGCAGAGTGGAGCCATTTGAAGCTCTAAATTTGGTTGACACAAAGTGATAGCACAATAGTCTATATTGTTAAGTTTCTAAATTTTCTAGATTTATGTTATTTGTGCAAGGAGGACAACCACTTTGCTAGAAACTACTCAAAGAGAAACACAAAGAGTTAAGAAAACGTGAAGAGAAGAAGGACCATGTTGATGGCCAAGAGAACTTGGCATCTCGTCAAGAGCTAGGACTATTGGCATCAACACAAGCAAGGAGTGGCAAGCAATCCAAAGGTACTAATGGCGAGAATATATCCTCAAGAAGTTGGTTAGAAGAGTGTAAAGTTTTATAATTTGTATGCTCCTATGGAGGTTCTTGATTCTAATATTTAATCATTTGTTGGTGAAAAAATGTATGCGATGACTTAAAATTCGAGGGGTTTTTTGTGCAAATCCCAAGGTATCTATTACATCAAAGCTCATTCAAAGGTTGAAATTTGACCTCTTTTCTTTGCATAAGATCATGTGTGGTATAGACCTAGCCCTTAAACTCAGGGATTTTGAGGTTTTCTCATATTCACCCTAAAGTGGCTATTGTGCTAGTATCCTATTTTGTAAGAGATATTAATCCAACACTCAGTTGACAAAGTGATTATGGGTTGTTTGCAGTGGTAGGTTTGATGTCAATGGGACGAAGATAGCTATGATCTCTATATATATGTGCCCAATCAATCTTAAGACAATAAATGAGTGTGGGAAATGTTTTGGATGCAATTTGGTCCTTTCTCCCTATTCTTAGGGGACTATAATATGGTCAAAAGTACATTCGACTTTTGACAAATTACATGGTTGTAAGGCTATGTCCTATGATGAAGTCCAAGCATAACAATTCTATTTATTGTGGGACTTGGTGAACACTGTGATGGTAGATCCAAAATGGTACCTAGGCTAAGGATCCAATTAAAACTTGGGACTCCAAATTTGAAGTGGTGATAGCACTATCAAAGGGATTTATAAGAAAATGGGCCCCACAAAATTTTTTTGACCCTTTGGCCATGATTGCTTGGGATTCTCTTCTCTCCATTGCATGTGATTCTCCAATAACAATCAAGTCATTCATGCTACTCTCTCTACTTTCTCCAAATGAGAATTTTCTTCAACCACGTGAGAAGCAAGGCTTGAAGGTCTAAAGTCCAATCTAGAACTCATAGCTCTAAATTGATGATTGCTCATCTTCTTTTTTATTCAAATCCATGAAATGAAAAGATTCTAGGACCTAGTATTATACATGCCTAGTCCAAGGTGGTGTTAAGCATGCATCTAATAAAGGTATCTTTGAAGTTTTTTGTACTTGTTGTGAGGTGCTGCCTCCTCCAATAGAGCCGGAGGAGTCCTCTTAATAGTCGACCAAAACTCATATCCATGCACATCACCATCCAGTCTCCCCATGGAAAACCTAGGACTTAGTTGAATATGGGAATCTTAGTTCTACTTCACAGGGGAAGCGTGGACAAGTAACCCCTAACAGCAATGTAACGCCCACCTAAGAAAGACAACTTTGTAATTAATCAAAGATAGGAGTGAGGTTAACACCGCACTTGGTTCAAAGAGAGTGACAGACGGGGGAGAGTGTAACTTGATCCCCCCACCGTTATGGTAAAATCTTAGCTTTGGTCCCCTAAAACAATGTTAACCCTGGTAACTAATCCTATCGATATTGGGATGATCATGATGTAATCAGCTCTATCTAGTGTTGGAAAGTTACCCGACGACTTATCGGGTTCACCTAGCCATAGGCTTTCGATTGCAGGATTGAAGCCTCCCACTTTTCTTGATTGGGTTTGCTTTAGTTTTCTAATTAGCAAAGCATACTACCATGCTATTTGGACATATAAAAAACAACTTCCTTTTATCACTCAGTTAAATTGAGTTCGTTAAGCTCAGTCTTTAGTACATAACAAACAATTCGGAAATCAAATACTTCACTTCATAATGACAAGCAAAACCATCACTCCATAGAGTGGTACAAAACTGTCTTTCCACAAAAAGACATTGTCCATAGGACCTTCCAATCCCTCGAGAGGATTGGGTTGTATGCGATCACACTCCTCTGCAGTCAACAGAGAATTTACTGGCTCAGAGCCCCTCGAAGCTTTCCTAAGCCTCAGGATTCATCCTACATAGCAGGGGCACTTATCACTCGGCCCTTTGCCCTCTCAGGTGCTCGAGTGATCAAAAACCAAAAAACACCTACCTCCCTCAGGAGCATAGCATCCCCACCCACAGGTGAGTTTTTCTACACTTTGCAGAGTGTTAGGGAGCATTGGTTTGTGGACCCCAACGTCCCAAACGACCACAATCCACAACTCATCTAACTGTTAAAAGCACGGAATCATAAGAGACATAATTCATCATTCACAAATCCAAAAGCAATCATAACCATAAAACATTTTTAATAGACGTTGTCAATGTATGCAATGCATAGAATCTATCCCCCTCATCAATTCCCGTGTTCTTCCCTAAAAAGAAATTGATAATACTAACATGTTTTTGTAAGTTTAAGTACGTTCTAACTAATCGTAATCTATGTAACAGACTTATCCTATGGGCTTTTCTAACATTACTAACTTATCCCTCATTTTATCGTAAGATGCAAAAAAGGAATAACATAAAATAGAAAAATTAGAAAGTTGTAGAGTTAATAGCTTAAAAGTAATCATTTTCTTATGTACTAAACCTGATTATCTCCGTTTGGCCATTCATCGTGATTACGAGTTATGACCGCAACCTCTGTTTGTTGTGGAATAATCGGTCCTTCGGGTTGAATGTATTCGGGGGTAACTTCCGCTTGCGTTTTAGCTTCCTGTTGAGTTCCCTTAGCCAGCCCAGCAACTACTTTCTCGCATTGGGGAGCTCTCTGAGCATGACCTTCCTCAGCATCTCGACGTCTCTTGGGAGTCATGGAAAAAGCTTGATGGATTTGAGCAACGCTTCCACGTAGGTGTGGAGAGAGAGAGGCTCGACTGATTATAGCAGAGCTTCGTCATGTTAACAGTGGAGAGACTTCTACATGGGTTGTTGTTCTTACATGACGCTCTATTCTTGTTTATATAGTAATCGGAGGGGATAAGTTATTACTTTTTTATGTTATTGATTTTTTGTATCTTACGATAAAATATGACTAAGGTGGCGACTAAGGCATAGACCTTGGTATCTTGGCCTTGGCATACTGGCAACGGGCTACAAAGGCTTCATTGGTGCTATTGGCCACACGCGAGAAGCTACCACTAGCTTGTAGGAAAAGCTTCCCGGGAGGTCATCCATCCCAGCACAGTGTCGTCACCCAAGTGCACTTAATTGCCAAGTGACTATCCACTAGGCTAGTTCTTTTTGTTGTTCTATACTACAAACATAGTTTTAATAAGTTTGTCTTGGGAGGTTTCCCTAAGCCTTCCTTCAATTATCTTCATAGTTAGAGCTAGTTTTAAAAATGTGCAATCTTTACCATTTTGTTTTCAAAATTTTTTGGAATGTATATGCACTTTGTTTATTAAAATAAACTAAGTAATGGAGACATTACACTTGCAAGTGCTCAACCTTATACTAATAAAGGTGATAAGGGTTAATTAGTTTCTAGCTCCAACTTAGAATATAGTTTTAGTGGATAAGGTGCTTAATCAAGGCCCATAATCCTCCACTAAAGAAATTAAGGATGTGGTCTTTAATATGGAAAGGAAAGTCTCCACGTGGAGATGGTTTCCCAATCAAAAGAAACAACTCTTGAAGGTCTTAATAAAGGGCAAGTTAGACCTCAAAATGAAATAAGAAAAGAGGGTAACTTGCCTATGGCCATGAATGTTACAATTATTAGGCTTCATCCTAAGAATCTAGCAAGGCAGTTTGCCAAGCTTGGAGGCTTATTACTCTATCAAATGCTTCCTATAAGATCCTAGGTTAGACCTTGGCTTCAAGAATCAAGAATGTCTTAGTTAAGGGGACTTATAAAATGCAATTTACTTTCATTTACATGGAGAATATACGTGAGGACATTTTGGATTTGGCCTTCTCTTTGGATGATACTTTGTCTTTGAATCATAGTTTTGGGATGACAAACTTAGATCTACAGAACCCTATGATTGAGTGAGGTGGGATTTTATCTTGCTTACTTTGGATAAAATGGATTTTCATGAGATATTTTGTCACATGGTGAAGGCCCTCTCTTTATCAATACCATGGCCGAGATCTCTATAACTGGTTGTTTGATAATGCTTTTGCTTTGCATAGGTAAATTAGGTAGGGCTATTCTTTAGGCCCTTTATTGTTGCAATATCTATAACTTGCTACTTTGTAACATGGATCTATTTATTGGGGGTTAAAGGCCACATGTACCTAGCCACCCACATTTACTTGTACTTATTGCCCACACACTTGTATAGTGCAGGTGGCAGCTGCCCGTCACTATCACTTTATTCTTTATTCTTACTATGACAATAGAATAAGGGAAGACGGGTCACACATTGTGAGACTCTTGGAGTTCCCACATACCGGTCTCTCTCTGCTTTGCTTGAACCTCCATAGCTCTTGTTTCCACTTCCGTTCCATCTTTCAATCAGTATCAGAGCAGGCATTTGAGGAGCTTTATTCACATTACGTTCAACTCGAGAAGAAGAGCTTGCTTGCACCTTTCATGATAGCCAACCATTGATTCATACTCCCAAGGTATGCATTGACCTTCTCTATCCATTAACTTTCTTCAACATGTTCCCTGCTTGTCAAGGAGCTTCCTCAAGACCTTGTGAGCCTCTTTAGGTGGACATTACCCTTAGCCACATCAGTTAATAAGTAGTAGCAAGCTACCTGATTTGTGCCTAATCTATTGCCCCCTTTCTTGGCTTGGATAATAACTTCTAGCACTTGCTTGAGCTCTTGAGCACTTGGAAAACATATTGGCATTGTTCCTTAGCATCAAAGACTTGATTTAGAGCACCATTTGGTGTGGGATTGGTCAACCATTGGCATACTATTTGAAACGATTCATTGTATATTGTGGTGGATAGCACCTATTATGATACTTATGGGGCGATTTTGTGATGCTTGGATGATGCGTTTATACTTAGGGAAGACTTTTGGACTCATTTGAGCTTATTTAGCTCTAGCATTAAAGGTTTCTTTGCTGTAGCAAAGTTTTGACAACAAGCATCCAGTGTGAAGGTCTATGTATTACATGCCTACTAGAAGTGCTTTTAGGCATTTTACATGTATGTATTGATACTTGGTATTGATTATATGCTTGGATATGCTTATGATGAGCTTAGAGCTTTGTATTTGAGCCCAATTAAATGCATTTTCACACTGGCTTATTGATATAATGATTCTTCACTTGCAAGTTGAAGGCCTATTGTTGACTTATGCTCTTGGATGTATTGATCCATGTCTTTCGACACCGCGATGCTATGTATTTGATGTATTGAGATTTCTTGTGCTCTTGGATATTTTTTATTCACTTCGAGTGAGAGCAATATGCATCTACATTGTAGAGCTTGGTTCTTTGAGTTAGTGGAAGACTCCTTTCACGCTCTTGGTTTCTGCATACATTGTTCATTACAGAGATTCATAATGGTGGGTTCTTTACTTTTGAGCTTGGATACCTTGTACCTATCATTGTCAATGGGCTATTAGTGGTGGATACATGCTCAATATGCCTTGTTGTATGCATCTATGTATATGACACCTTGTATGTTTTGACAATTCTTGGTCCTTGGTTGCGACATTGCTAGTGGCTTTTTATATATCCCGATTGCTACCCGGATATTCCTAACAATGGGACCTTATTCCTTTGGTCATTTGCCTACAAACATATGGTCATTTACTGTATTTTTATAGATAGCAATGCTAAACATTATTTTTAAGTAGTTTTTTTGAGAGTAGATGCTTTGTTTGACCACTCTAGTGCCTACTCTTTGTGGACAACTATATATGCTTTAGTTCACTAGTACTTGCACTTAATTTTCTTAGTTTTGGGGCTGTTTTTTTGTGATTACAATAGCTTATACTCTTGTACTCTGAAATCCTTTACAAATATAATGGTAGGTGCTTCAAATGCATCCAATGATATTGCTATTTTTAACATCGAGAAGTTAGATAGTAACAACTTTCAATATTAGAAGACATAAATATTGTAGGTATTGGTGCAAAAGAAGCAGGTTAGGCCATTAAGAGCCAAGGGCATAAAGCTAGAAAATTGGGATAGAGATGATTGGGATGAGCTTGATGAGTTATGCAAGTCTACTATTATACTATCTTTGTCTAAGCAGGTGTACTTCATTGTTATTTTGACTGATAGTGGTGCATAAGATTTATGGAAAAAGATATATGATCTTTATGACAAGTAGGGTCTTGCATCTCAGTTGTATTGGTTGAAGAAGCTTGTGGGCCTTTGCATGGAGGGCATCCCTACATCTACTCATTTAAATGAGTTACACTCTATTTTCAACTAGCTTATCTCATAGGGCATTCAATTTGAGGATAACATACCTTGAAGATGGCTTTGAATTCAATGATGTAGAGATTGCTTTACTTATAAACGACGTAGACAAGAAGAATATTAATGCAGCCCGCACTTCTCATGCACTTACATTTAGAGGGAGAAATTATGGGAATGGGAATAATACTTGTGGGAGAGACTCACAAAAGTCTTAGTTCAAGTCTTGTGGTGGGCAATCTTGTAGTGAGTTCCATGGTCATATATCCTCTTTGATATGCCATTATTGTAGGTAGTAGGGTCACATTGAACTGTAGTGCCATAAAATGTATAATGATAGGCCTAATAAATAAGGCAAAGGAAAAGCCGAGATAATGCCAAATCTTTTGATGATCACATTGTTGTTTCTAAGTCCATTGTTAAGATCGAAGAAATAAATACCTTGGAGTACAATTTTGATTATTCCATACTTGCTGCTTCATCACTTAGTACTATTCTATTGATCAATATGTTGTCTTCTTACTCTTAGTGTTGGCTTCTGGATTCAAGGGATTCATTCCATGTGTTAGACATTGGGTGGCGCAAAGTACCTTGTTACATTCATAGACGATTATTTACATAAGGTTTGGGGCTATCCTATTAAGCAAAAAGGGGATATTTTGCCTACGTTTTAGCTCTTTCTTGCTATGGTTGAGAACTGGTTTGGGCATAGGCTAAAATGAGTTTGAAATACCTATGATCTGACAAATGGGGTGATTATGTCTCAAAGATATTTGAGTAGCTTTGTGCTAAGAGGGGTATTAGTTGATCTCCCTATACACCTCACCCCAAAATGGTATTGCAAAGCGTATGAGTAGGACTATTTAGGTAAGTGTCTATAGTATATACTTAGTCGGGTAGACTTACCACTTTAGTTTTGGGCTAAGGTAGTTACTATCGCCATTCATCTCATTAATAGATCCCCATGTACTGCTCTTGGTGATAGAGTTGCAGAGGAGGTATGGTCTAGTAAACCTCCATCGTATGCATACTTGCACATATTTGGATGTGAGGCTCTTTGGTGCATTCCCAAAGACAAGTGCAATAAGTTGGATTCAAAGTTCATCGAATGCATCTTTTTTGGATATGGTGATGTAGGTGAGATGGACTATCATCGTTGGGATCTGGAGGCTCAGAAGGTTATATGCAATCATGATATTGTAGTCCATGAGAAAAGATGCATATGAGACTAGAGCGAGTGATTGAGGTGCGCAAGGTGATCTTTTAGGAGTAGCCTCCTGTTATAGGACAATTAGCTCAAATTAGAAAACTTGCTGCAGTTGTTGATAATGTAGTGGCCGAGGATTCATGTGTTGTGTAGCATCATGACGTGGGAGGTTATTAAGGGTTGTAGGCTGCTTGTGCCTAGCTGTCTACACACTTGTGCATTGTAGAGGCATCAGGTCCCATCACCGTCATTTTTTTCTTTATTCCTACTATGACAATAGAATAAGGGAAGATAGGTCACACATTGCAATTGTTAGAGCTCCCGCACATCAACTCTCTTTTCTTTGCTTGAGCCTCCATATCTAATGTCTTAATTTGCTCCTGCTTCCACTTCCACTCCACCTTTCACTATTGGTGGCTTCTCTACCATTAGGGATTTACTTCTCCTTGATGGTGATTTTTTGCAAGAAAAATATCAATCCATGATAATGCCAATATTTATTGAAAAATATCAAAATAGTTGTTGCTTTCTTTGATCTATATGAGAGTTTTGCTAGGGTCTTTGGATGTTTAATAAGCATAGTTAAGAGAGAAGCCCTTAGGCCCTCCTTTCAAATTGATAACGATGGAAGACTCCAATAAGCTACCCTTACCACTACAAGGATATAGGGGCATAGCGACGGGCAGTTTGCGACACATATTAGCGGCGTTGCTATTTGCATTGTAAATGTGACGTAAATAGCGACAATACTCAGAGAAAAAAAGGCGGGCGAAACCCACATGCAAAACCTAAGCGTGGCATTTTGCCACAAAGAGTGAAAGAGAGAGTGAAAGAGATCGTGCCTTTGGAAGGGAGAGGGAGAGGAAGAGAGAAAGAGAGAGAATGAGAGCTTCTCACCGCCATTGTTGCCGCTGTTGCCATTCGTGAAAAAGAGGAGGAAGTGCACGAGGGAATAAGAGGGGCCATTACGAAGAGGAGACGAAGAATCTATCCTCGAGCCTTTGGGATGAGTACATTGCCCCCTCTTGGTTTGTTCTTGTTCTTTCTTCTTTTCTTTTGTTTGTTTTTGTTGAGAATGAGGTGCATTGAGGGTGAAAGAGAGGAAATGAGAGAGGGAGAAGAAAAAAAGGAAAAGGAAGAGATCATGAGAGATAGAGAATAAACACGAAAGATAACAAAGAATGTAAGAAAGAGAGAGAGGGAGAGAAGGAGAGAGGAGAATGAGTGAGAAAGGGGTGGAGAGAAACAAAGAGAGGGTTTGTCGTGAAGAGGAGACGAATAATCCATCCTCCTCTTGGTTTGTTCTTTTTAAATTTTTTTTTTTTGGTTTGTGTTTTTTGAGAATGAGGTGCATTGTGGGAGAAAGAGAGGAAATGAGAGAGCGAGAAGAAGAAAAGAAAAGGAAGAGAGAATGACAGAGAGAGATGTTTGTATAGTTTAGGGATATAGATTTATAGATTTATCTATTAGTTAGTTAGTTTAGTTAGATACTTTGCTTTAAATTGTTTAGATTATTGATTAATGATTGAGAGAGAGAGAGAGAGAGAGAGAGAGAGAGAGAGAGAGAGAGAGAGAGAGAGAGAGAGAGAGAGAGAGAGAGAGAGAGAGAGAGAGAGAGAGGTTTGTATTGTTTAAATTGTTATCTATTTAAATAATTGATTAGTAAGTTAGTAGGTTTGTTTACAATTAGTAAGTTTAGATTTATAGATTTTTAGCCATGATTTCTAGCTCACTTAAAGAGAGAGAGAGGGAGGGAGGGAGAGAGGAGAATGAGTGAGAAAATACGAGGGGGTGATAGATTTATAGTTTTATCTATTAGTTAGTTAGTTTAGTTAGATACTTTGCTTTAAACTGTTCAGATTATTGATCAATGATTGAGAGAGAGAGAGAGAGAGAGAGAGAGAGAGAGAGAGAGAGAGAGAGAGAGAGAGAGAGAGAGAGAGAGAGAGAGAGATTTGTATTGTTTAAATTATTATCTATTTAAATAATTGATTAGTAAGTTAGTAGGTTTGTTTACAATTAGTAAGTTTAGATTTATAGATTTCTAGCCATGATTTCTAACAGATTTAGAGAGAGAGAGAGAGAGAGAGAGAGAGAGAGAGAGAGAGAGAGGGAGGGAGGGAGGGAGGGAGGGAGGGAGGGAGGGAGAGAGGAGAATGAGTGAGAAAACACGAGGGGGTGGAGAGAAACAAAGAGAGAGTTTGTCACGAAGAGGAGACGAACAATCCATCCTACTCTTGGTTTGTTCTTATTCTTTCTTCATTTTTTTGTTTGTTTTTCTTAAGAATGAGGTGCATTGAGGGAGAAAGAGAGAAAATGAGAGAGAGAGAGATAAGAAGAAAGGAAAATGAAGAGAGAATGAGAGAGAGAATAAACATGAAAGATAACAAAAAAATGGAAAGAGAGAGAGAGAGAGAGGGAGGGAGAGAGGAGAATGAGTGAGAAAACACCAGGGGGTGGAGAGAAACAAAGAGAATGGCAACACACACACACACACACACACATATAAGAGAGAGAGAGAGAGAGAGAGAGAGAGAGAGAGAGAGAGAGAGAGAGAGAGAGAGAGAGAGAGAGAGAGAGAGAGAGAGAGAGGGGGAGAGAACATAAAACAAAGAGTGTAAAGAAAGGTGAAAAGAAAGGGGGAGAAAACCAAGACTTTAGTTGATGTTAATTTTATTGAGTTACAAGAGAAGAAATCCCTTCTTAAACAAATTAAGAAAGAAAAAGAGAATGAGAACAAAAACCAATTGTTTGTCATAATGTAGACAAAATGGAAAATAATGATGTTTGTGATGTTCAAGATTGCGAGGTGTATCTTAATCAGCGTGTCTCGTGTCCTTGCTCTCAATGCAGACTGGCAATCAAATGAAAGCGTTGCTTGTCTATAGAACATATACAACGCTTCGGCGAGTTTCAATTGGAGATCATTGATAAGGCGATCTCAAAGCAAACGGTAAGAAAAATATGTATCAATCATGCCTCATATTATTTTTGCAAACTTATTGAATATCATTTACAAAAATATTAGATGTGATCGTAATATTTATACATGGAGGTGATGTCTCATCCCAAGGAGGATTGCACTTATTACGGCCAGTTAGAAGAGTTCATGGGCGTGTGATGGATGGAGTGCCTGAGCCAATCCACCACTTGAAAGGCCTGACCCAGTTTCTTTTATTAATACTAGAGGAGACATGTAGTCTTTTAGACTTTCTTACAATCTTGGAGCCTGAGATGGAGGCAATGATCAATGCATTGATAACCCATGGATGTTGAGACATCTGATCTGCTAAGATAGGAAGCATCCATACCATTATATGATGGGTGTTGAGTATCTTGCTTGAAGATGTTGCTTGTACTCCTAAGTGTGCAAGCAAAATATGGGTGGAGCGATGCGAATGTGATCGAGTTATTCAGCTACCTTCTATGTACACTTCGTTGATTTCTTTTCAGCACCATTATAAAAAACAATTATGATTTTTCAAGGTGTTTTATGATTTCTTTTCAGGTTGCTAAAGTATCATATATTGCTACTTGGAAATACCATGACTGAGTCTTGTGATGATACGTGACATGTTTTACGAAAGCTTGGCATGGACTACAATAGTATCTATGCATGTATCAACGATTGTGTGCTATTTCGAGGAGAGTACGAGACTATGGAGACATGTCTAAAGTGTGGTGCTCACAGGTATCGACAAGATTTGTAAGGGTAAACCATCCCTCAAAAAGTTCTTAGACACTTTTCACTTATTCCTCGTATACATCACATGTTTCATATGTCGGACATGGCGAGCTTGACAACGTGCATGCATAGAATAGATCCACATATGGAGTCCAACGAATATCAGCAGATTCATACGTATGGAGCCACATTGACTTTGCCTTTCCAAGATTTGCATGAGAGCCAAGGAATCTTCGGCTCAGTCTTGCTATGGATGGCGTGAACCCATTCAGTCTCTTCTCAACTTCTTACAGTGTATGGCCTGTAGTCCTTGTTAACTACAATATCCTGCCATGGCTTTCTACGAAGAAATGACACTTGATCCTTAGCTTGCTCGTTCCTAGCTGCTACAAAGTCAAGAATATAGACATCTATCTTCGTCCATTAGTCAATGAGCTTAAGATTTTGTAGAAGGAGGGGGTCACCGTGGAAGATATGAGCAAGTGTGATGGTCGATGGCCTGTCAATATACGAGCCATTCTCATGTGGACCATGCATGACTTTTCGGGATTCGAGGAGTGCTCAAGTAAGTAGGCTTGTGTTCTCGTTGGTCATATCCATCATAGCTCGTTCAAGTTTGTGTTCACTAAATAGAGATGTTGGGATAGGTCTGATGATCTCAGGTTATCATGCATGTCCATTATGTGGGCCACAGCTAGACTCCCGAAGGTCACGAACCATGAAAAAGATGTTGGGACAGGTTTGGTTACCTCAAGTTATCATGCATGTCCATTGTGTGGGCCTCCCGAAGGTGATGAACCATGAAGAAGATGGTATATCTAAGGATACACCTCTTTCTTGCCAGAGGGTCATGGACTAAGGGAAGGTTTTCTTGGACGACCTCCAGTACGAATGAACACCCAAAGCTGGTACGAGTTGAAAATGGCCCACATAGAGTCGCATCCAAATGGAATGTAACAGTTCTCGGTTTTCTATGAGTTACTGTATTAAAACCACTTACAGATCAACCACTTGTTGGATCCCATGCATATTTTCAAGAATGTGGGCAGCTTACTATGGGACCACATCACATGAAAGAGACAATGTAGGGGCACGAATAGATTTGAAGGAGGTAGGCAAGATGGAGGCGCTTTGGCCACAGTCGAGTGCAGATGGTCGCTTGCAACTACCTCGCGCTCCTTGGCTTTTGTCCACTAAAGAAGAGCACATTATAAAGCAAATTATCATGTCTATCCGCACTTTGACAGGTATGATGCATTCTCTCAGATCCACTTTTTCTAAAGACGACCAACTATCAGGGCTAAAATCCCATGATTGGCATAAGATATGTTAGGTTTATACTACGAATGGATTGTAAGTGGCCTGCATATTTTGCTATTTAGAGTCTAGTTAGTGTTCGTAATGCTTCTTCATTTGTGGTGGCAATTTATACTATCGATCGCAATTACAAGATGTCTTACTCCAGAAATATATAGGTGATTTACAGGTTGTCAAATTTAGTGCAATGGATCTCATAGAAGGAGATCAAGACATCCTCTATTAAATTCGCAAGGTGGGGAGTAGTGAAGACGGTTTGTCTTTTTGAGAAGTGCATGCCCACCAGCATGCTCATGATACAAACCCACCTCCTGGTGCATCTTGTAGATGAAGCGGAGATTGCGAAACCTGTCCATATGTGATGGATGTTCTTCTTGGAGCACTTCATGAAAACCCTGCAAGGCTTTGTGTGACAACGAGCTCGGTCAGAAGGTAGTATGGCTGAAGATTGGTTGGTGTCTGAGGCATTAGTGCATATTTCACAATGGTTACCAACAGTGGATTCAGACAATAGTATGCTATTGTCACTGAAGGACAATAGACTAATCGGAGATGTGGTGGTTGGAAATGGGAAAAAGGATGAATACTGCAATGGAGGAGAAAGTGAATCGTTTTTGTATGTTGCACTATGCATCCATGGAGACATGGCTCGCTAGGTATGAGCAAGCCAGGAAAGATCGGGAAGAAGGGCAATCAGAATTTCGACAAAATACGTGCCATTGATTGATTCAATATCTTGAGGGCATGGAGAAGATGCCGCGGTTTATGTCTATGCGATGGTTACATGGAGCTTTGATCGCAACCTCTCGCAAAGGGGTGGAGGTCTCTATTGAGCAGTGGAAATTCTCGAGGGGATGTAGTCCAAAGGTGACCACATGTTTTATAAGCTATCGTATCTAGATTTTATATGTGACAACTAATCTAACCTTTTCAATGTATAGTACAAAATGTACAGTGTAGTGTGGCCACACAAGCGACATTTCCGCATCGAGTGCATCGACAAAATGAGCTCCACAATGGATTGTGGTGTCATGGCAAAGTTCGAGCAAGAGAGCCGACGGTGAGCCACGGATCCAAACACCATTATAGATGAGATGGAGTATTTTGGGAACTTGCAAAGTGTTTTCACGGTGGATTACGATAGCTTCTCCATGATCATATTCGATATGCAATGGTTCAAAGTGGTACTAGAAGGAGCTGGGGCAATCGTTCGATGAGGTCCATCTGGATTTCTCAAAATAGATTCCCAAAAAAATATGGACGAATTTGCATGACACGTTTGTCTTGCCGGCCCATTATGAACAGGTGCATAAACTATTTTTTAAATTTTATTACGACATGGTATATGTCACAAATGTTGAATCTCTCTTGTATGTAATTTTTTTATCCAAATCTCCGACAACCTCGATGGTGGTATGTTGCACCTTTAGCTTCCCAAAGTGTGAGAGTGTATGATGAAAGCAATGCTCCCATTGTAGATGAGGACAATATGTAGATGGAGGGGCCAATATTGCAAGGGGTGGAGGTCAAAGATGGCTTGGAGCGTGTAGAGGAGACAGAATCGGGTAATGATGACAGAAATACATGAGACCAAGAATTCTTTGAGAACAAGGTGGACTCATCCTTTTGTGATGACCTCTCTATTGACCTTCCAGTCTATGTGGAGTTGTGCCAAGAGATTGACATGGGACTATAGGCTACGTCATACTTGCAAGCAGCATTCGCCTACACAATTGGTTGACGAATCGCTTTTATAAGGATACTCTAGAATATGCATTTTAAGTAACATCATTTTTTTCAGAGTTATATTACTGTGCTTTGCTTGAATCTTTATATTGACTATGCTAACACTACTTTTTGTCTGTGCAGGTGATCTTTGACGATATTTTGGAGAGCAGGATGAGTGATGAGGAGTTTTGGGATATATTTATACATATGTCTCCATATCAGATGGCTCGATTCCGAGATATGGCAGACCAAGAGTTGTCTCAGATACCATTAGGCCGTTTTGTTAGATCTACATCAGCACGCTCTGATGCTTTGGTTTCCAATAGATGAGGTCGACGCTCCAAACTTGATTCGGACTGAGGGAGTGGTTCTGGGAGATGTTGCGGAGACGTGGATACAGTGAGCTTGCGGTCGGCTCGAGATACATGTACTACTCCTCGCTCTCATGCATGTTCGAGAGAGGGTGGCTCAGGTGGTTGTTGTGGAGGTACCGATGTAGTGTCTCCATTTTTTCATTCTAGTGGAATTGCGTTACTTGTAGGACGTGTCACACCTATGCTACAAGTTGGAGCATAGGAGCATTGGGATTAATATTTCCTTTTGACAGGACCATAAGTTGCAACCTTAAATGTATGCAAAAAGTCTCTCTGTCATCTCAGGCAGTAGGGGCAATAATCCCTAAAATTTTGGATATCCATGGCACTTGTTAAGTAGAAAGTATGGCCATGTTTGTAGCGGTTTCATGGACTTGTTTTTGTGGAAGATAGAATGGGGATCCTTCTGTCTAAATTTGCCCAAGTTATGGTAGATACATGGAGACACTTTCTCCCAATGGTATCTGAGGAAGAGAGGTGAATCTTTGCTTCACATGTGTATTTAGTTTTGTTTGTCCACTACCACTAATGGAAGAGCATTGTTTTGGTTAGGGCCTAGGAGAGCCCATCCTATGCACATGAAGGGGTTGCAATCTTGGAATGATATTTGGGATGCTTGCAAGCTTGATTAGCTTGCTCCTAAAGAGTTAAAGAGGAAATTTACTCTTAGAAACAACAACTTAGATTGGCTAGTGCCAATACCAACAAAGACTGAAGTTAATTGGTCCTTGGCTCTCCTAGAATTAACACTGATTTTTGGCAAGTAGCACTTAGTTATTAATGAAGTGCTTATCCCGAAGATGGAGTGTTATCCTTTTGGGTTTGAAAGGAATTGATGGTAAGGGTATAGCAAGGCTTGAAAAGAGTAGATAGAAAGGGCCCACTCTTTTTTAATTAAATAGTATGGGGTGCTTTCTTTCAAAAGCTTCTAGATACTTGTTTTGGCAACACCGGTAGCAACTTACACACACACACACACACACACACACATATATATATAGTATCGAGAGAATGTATGGAATTTAAAAAGAGCTTGAAACATTTGGAGAGAAGATTTTTAATGCAGAAATCTAGGCTCGTTTTTAATTAAAATATCGAGAGACTTAATCACAAGTAAGCCCGAGGACAGACTACGTGAACAAAAGTCTAATGTTGTAACTTTTCTCCTATTTTTTAATAAAATTTCATATTCACCTCAAAGAAAACAAGGAAGAAAATGGTCTAGGCCCCCGTAGGTTTTAGGGTTTAGGGATGAACTATAGTGCCAAGCTTTAAGCTTTGAAAATTGTGTTGGGGCCCGTAGCGCTAAGCTGTGACATTTGTTTCCCTCTTGAACAGTTCTTGCGTATGGACACCCTTCGAGCGAGCCGAGGGGGCGGACACGTCACACCGCTTTGAAATAAAAAATGAGGCTTATATTATATTATAATTAAACGATTGGAGATGTAAATACTAAACGGCCTTCCAAAGTCCAATAATTGGAAGCGATCTGTCCGTACGTGCCAGCAATGAAAAGGCTCCGTCATTCCATGCACTCCACGACGAATCACAATATTGCATACATAATAAAGCAATAATAATAATTGAGGAAAATTATATATTGTAGTGATTGAGAGAATATATATAATGGGCGGATCATGAATATATGCACAAAATGCATTTGTGGCATGCGTAATACGTATATATGTGAATATGTACCAAAGGATTTCACCTCACGATGTGACGTCCGCGTGTGGCAAGCCGGAACCCCGGCGCCATCACGCGACGTCATCCAAATTGCCAGATTAGGACAAGAGTTAATGAGCGTTGCGTCAGCCGATCGATCCCACGCGTTTTCCTTGCTGTCTCTCGAGCTCTCTTTGTATGGCATATGCGTCCAAAACCAGATGTCTTTCTTTAATGTTTGAGCGTGGGCCCATTTTTGCCCTTTTTGAAATAACTTGACTAAAGAATACAATCACTTAGTAGGCACATCAACGATCGGATTAAAGTGAGGTCACACGCAGACCTACTGAACCTTTTACATGCCAAATAAGTAAAGTTTGCGACGTGTGACATGCCTTTTTTCTTTCTTGTTTACTAACTATGTAACCACCTTTACGTTTGGACGCAAATACAGACTAAGCGTGTGGTAGCACTCTTAGTTTATCCAAACATCAAAGGGAGTGCGTCTTGTGGTCTCACGCAATTAAGTGCTTTAACTCGCAATTAGTGTATTTTATTCAATAACTTTTGATGTGCCACTTTGCATGAGTCTATGCAAACCGGATCATGGCACCTTCCTCCGAGCATCCTAAGCAGAGCACATATCATAAAGGATGTAAATAACAAACAGTTCAAGACTTATAGACATGGTAATAATCTCTTGCAAAAGTCAAATCCTCCACTCACCTATATTTCTCTCGGTCACAAAGACTATTGGGCTTGCCTGGACACGTGCTATTGTGGCAATCGAGGTGCCCACATTAGTAAGTTTAGATATGAATCTTGATTGTCTCTTGTCGGATCATCTCCTTGTAGACGAACCACTAATTGTATGCAAAACTTCCTTTTGATATGTCATGGTAGATCTCTGGTAGGTGCATCAAAGAAGCTTAACGAGGACATATTTTTAATAGAAGACTTGTAGCTGATGTCAATCATGTTTTTCCTACCTTTATCAAGGGATTTTATGATAAGAGGGCCAAAAAGCACAGTGGCTCTTCAACACTTGATAATGGTAACTAACTAGGTCATTGAGCAACAACGAGTATGATTAGAATGCAAAAAATTCTTCTCTAGGTTACATGCAGACACAAAAATGGATAGGAAGAGAGAGGTAATACATAGAATCCTAGAACCAGCACATGTAGTAGTAGCACCCTAGGAGAATAACATTTTGACAATGCCCCTCTCTCCTAATGAGCTCGATCAAGCATTAGGAAAGCTAGGTTGTAGAAATTCACATGGCTTTGATGGAACCTCAGTGGAATTCTTTAAGCACCATTGGCATCTGGTTGGATCTTGTGTCACTGCCTTGATCAATGCATACTGGGAAAAGGTTGCTTGCCCCCCCTCATGGACGTAAGCTTTATAACACTAATCCCAAAGTGAATCCAATGCACTAAACTAACCCATTTGAGGTTGATTTCCATGATGAGCATTATATACAACATTTTTATTAAAGCCATGGCTATCAAACTTGGCTCAATTGTAAGGAAGCATGTCAACATTTATCAATACGGATTCATTTGCAGTAGGAATCTCTCCTTGAGAATGTCCTTAATGTTCTAACGACAACAAAATGGGATAAAGTGTCAAATCAAAGAGTTGCATTTCTTAAATTAGATGTCAAGAAGGCACTCACCTAGGTCAAGTGGGTTTGCATTAGAGAAACTATAATCAAGATGGGATTTGAGTCCAAGATTGCAAATTTGCCTTTTTAGTTGCCTAAGGGAGGGAAAGCCTTAGCCTTCATCTTCCTTAATGACTCACTTATAGAATCCATTGATGTTAGCAAGGGTGCTAGGCAAGGATGCCCCCTCAGTTCACTTCTATGCCATCTCTATTCATCCTCTATTTTCTATAATGGAGGAAATTGCCAATTAGGGTAACCTTATGGATATTCAATAAAGGGGGGAGGGACTAGACAATAATTTGTAGACGATTTGCTAATAAGTTTGGAAGAAATGAAAGAGAACCTAGATAGAGCTTTGGAGTTGCTTGAAATATATGGAGAGGAAACAAGTTTTTCCATCGACTAAAACAAGTCAACTTTAATAAGCATTATAGAGAAAGACCTGCAGCTTCTTGATTGGAAGGGGAAGAGTATGCAAATGAAACACATACATGTATCTTGGCTTTTCCCTAGGAGTTTGCATTTGTGAAAGCAAGAGGTCACATTGGATCATGGACAACATCATGAGAGCAAAAATAAAAAGATGCAACAAAAGTATTTGGTCAATTTCATGTCAAGCTTCAAATACTAAACATATTCAATATACTTGGCTCTATCTTTCTACCTTCCCCTCATAACTCAACCCATGCAAGCCTGTAAAAATCTTGGGATTCTTTGATTGGCAAATTCTTAGGGGGGGGGGGGGGGGGGAGAACAATAGCGATAGGTACTCAACCCCAATATTGATGCCACAACTTAAGCAACTGGTGTGTAAACACTAGTGGTATGCGATTGCTGGACCCGGTCAAGAAGCACATTGCTCATAGAGCTAAGATATTTGAAGATGCCTATTGGAAGATGGAGCGCCTTGGGCATGTATGCTTCTGGACCTACTTGTCTCTAAAGATACCAAATTATACCTTTCTTGGACCTACTTGTCTCTAAAGATACCAAATTATACCTTTATTGGAATTGGAAAAGGGAAGGCCTAATTCACACACAAGCTATAATGAAGATAAAGTTGACCAGATTCCTAGCAATCTTGATGGAATAATGGAAAGTTATCTTGACTACTAAGACTAGTAAGGGTAGTAGGGCTACCGAAGTTTGTGGGGATGACAACATATTCTAGACTTCAAAATTCCAACCACCCTTAGTAGAGATCGTCAAAAGGAAAGGAAATACCTTGGCTAAAAGAGATGCCTAGAGGTTCAAGGATTGGCTACAGACAATTTGATTGCCTTTGAGGAAGCAAAATTTAAATTTAGTTTATGAAGTTAGAGCATATTAGTATAGAGGTAAATCAGAAACAAATGTAGAAATCTTGTACTTGTTGCTACTAATGTAATGGTTAATAGGATTTCCACTATAACAAAATCAAAGTAAAGATTCACGAGGGCGAGTTAGATTTACGGGCATATCAAAATATTTGTTGAATATTCCATTTACGTAGGTAGCATAGATCGACCTTAGATAGCTCATTTAAACACTAATTTAAATGTGAAAACAAGAGCTGAATTTTTTGAGATCATAAACACTCATTTACACATGTTTTTAATTTAAAGCCATGGCAAACTATTTTTGGCTTTCCTCTTATTGAAGAAAAAGTGGAACTTAAACAAAAATCACACACACACACACACACACACACACACACACACACACACACACACACACACACACACACACACACACACACACACACACACACACACACACACACACACACACACACACACACACACACACACACACACACACACACACACACACACACACACACACACACACACACACACACACACACACACACACACACACACACACACACACACACACACACACACACACACACACACACACACACACACACACACACACACACACACACAGCTTGAGCTTTCAAAGGTAGTTGCTCTATGAAAGAAGAGGGTACATCTTCTATCAAAGCTTACAAGGTAAAGCTTCCATTATTGTTATGGGTATATTTTGTTTACTGTGTGTGCATGAGCATACAGAAGGGCGCCACCACTGCAAGGTAAAGTTAGATATAAACTAACTATAAGTACACACTAGGTGTAGGCCAAATGTAAGCTGGGTTAGGTTTTGTTATCTCAAATCCAAGAATAAGCATATGATAAGTTTAAGCTAGAATATACCAAGCTAGAACTAACTTGCAAACCATAGGATGTGCTTCATCATCAACTATCTACCATATTATCAACTACCTACATAATCTTCTAGACTAAGGATAAGGTAGGCTAGGCCTTGCTAAGCCTATGTGAAACATAGATGCAAGCTAAGTCTAGGCCATTCTATACCCAATGAGTGACAAGTACCAATTAAGTGACATACCAATGCCATTTGTTGCACCTTCACTTACATCTCTATAGCTAATTGTAAATTGAAACCAAATTGAATGAGAGATACAATGATTAGTGGATGGTGAATGCCATGTCTTCTCTAAATTTCTCACAATTAAAACTTATTGTGACGTTGGTACCTATTGGGAGACATTGTAAGAGAATTTGCAAGAGAAGATCACATAAGAAATTAGTGTGCCAAAGAGAGATGATTGCAAGAGAAGATCACATAAGAAATAAGTGTGCCAAAGAGAGATGATTGCAAGAGGGATACATGAGATATAAAAAATTGCAAGAGAAATATGTCATGTATACTAGTAGTTTGTGGAATCTTTTTAGCACCAATTTTTCATATTGTTAGGCCCCACTAGTACTCAAAACATGTCACCCAAATTTAGGAAAAACCCATAATATTGTACCAAGGAAAAATTGACAGATCTATTTTAGATAGACCCCCATCATGGCCTTTCCTTCTCTGCCTCCTCCTCACCATTTGTGCATCTACATGAATGGACTAGCAAAAAATAGCCATGGTGGAGCAGATAGAGCATGCTTTGCTTGAGCAGCCAAAGGCGTTTCTCAATGGAAAGGTGTCATGAAAGGGTAAAGTGCTTGGAAAGCGCAACAATAGGTTCTATAAAAACATCGGCCTATGGTTTAGGTACTCGAGGAGCCATTGAAGGTACCTACATTGACAAGAAGTGGCCATTTATCGGTAATGTCTCAATTAAAGGTAGAATCTTGACAGCAGTGCATTGCCAATTGCACTAAAATGACAAGGACTATCACTATTTGAAGAGACTATTTGCACTTTGTGAAAAAGTACCAAAGGTATGAGAAGAGACATTCTAACTTGGTGGTAGATGGAACCTTAGTGGACTAGCAAAAAGTAGCCATGGTGGAGTAGATAGAGCATGCTTTGCTTGAGTAGCCAAAGGTTTTTCTCAATAGAAAGGTGTCATGAAAGGGTAAAGTGCTTGGCAAGCACAACAATAGGTTCTATAAAAACATCGGCCTATGGTTTAGGTACCTGAGGAGCCATTGAAGGTACCTACATTGACAAGAAGTGGCCATTTATCGGTAATGTCTCAATTAAAGGTAGAATCTTGACAGCAGTGCATTGCCAATTGCACTAAAATGACAAGAACTATCACTATTTGAAGAGACTATTTGCACTTTGTGAAAAAGTACCAAAGGTATGAGAAGAGACATTCTAACTTGGTGGTAGAAGGATCTCCCTTCTTCCATGTGAAAGAGGGGCACAAGGTTATCATCGGTTAGTGCATGCCTTTGCCTAAAATTGTGAGGTTAAATGTGTTGAAAGTTATTTCCATGGGAGCTTTGAAAGGTGGAAAGAAAGAATTTTCTATTATTTAGTTTTCTAGAATTGGGAGGAAATTTTGGATTGTAGCTATTAGGATTGCTTTTGGAAATCTCTTTATGTTCACTCTAGTCCAACCTTATTAGTTTTAGTCAAGTTTAGAATGAAGAACGGCCTATTACAATGGCTCAAGTTTTGTTCGAATGTTGCAAACACTGAAATGTTTTTATTTTTCTTCAATGTTAGTTCAACACTAAGCTTAGTTCAAAGAGAGAGAGCATGGAGCCTAAGGAGGCAAAGACCGAGCTTTTGTTGTGTGAAATGTCCTATGGAGTAAGGGAGAAACAATGTTGAGAAGTGATCTACCTTCACTTTTTATTCCCTTTTTTTTTGTGAACCACAAACTTTGGAAGAGTTCCTCAGTGTGATAGAGATAACCAGAGAGGTCCAAAAACGGTTAAAACTTTTGCACCATGGCAACAAGCTCCAAAAGATACCAGTAGCAGAAGAGAAAGAGGCAAGCCTATGAAAAATGGATGTGCTACTTCATCCTTAGAGATAGTAGGGACACATTGCAATAAAGGTAGGGCAGTTAAAGGATAAATGTGCCTTGTTTACAAAAGAAGCAGAAGAAGGAGGAGAAAGAGGAAAACAACAAGGTGTTGAGATGTCAAGCTCTACATGAGCTGACATCCACTATGCATCTTGGTGATGTGATAGGATATTATTCATTGGCATGCTAAGGGACTGACATGAGGATACACTAATGATTCTATAGTTGGACTATACCCACATAGTCCATCCTTGGTTATGGCACGTTCATTGTGCCACCTCTTCTTTCCTCAGTGGGTTCACACTTAGTGATCGCATGTACATATGTTTTTGTACTTTCATGTTAGTATTTTACCATGTTGTAGACTTAGTTCTTGTGTGTGGAAGAAGAAGAAGATTTCAGCCCTACCTCTCTGTGTTCTCAAGTCTTCATTGCTTTTGTGTGTGTGCTCTTGCATTCTTCACCTATCTCCCCTCTTGTTTTTTTCCATTAGCCCCATGCAAGAAAACCAAAAGGAAGTAGACTGTAGCAGAAAAAGAGACATAAGAAGAGGATACACACTTGCTTCCATTTTTTCCCAAAGCTTGCCTTAACATACAAGAGAGAATTTGTAGGACCTTCAAGTGTAGGCTCTACCTCATTGACAAGAAGCTCCATGGTGACCTGGTTACCCTCTCCTGTGATTTCTTTGCCCTTGGAGCCACGAATGAGGTTTAAAAAATCATGTTGGACCTCATTCATTTGGACCTCGTTCATTCTTGTACATGCCTCAACTTCACCAAGGGCAATACTTGCAAACACATCCTTTTCATTATACTCTATATCTTGAAGCTTCCCCACAATGATCACCATGTTTTATAGAAATCTATCTCGATCTTTGAGTTTTGGAGCCTCATCTATGTGTTTTTGATCAATGACCAATCTATGGTTCCAAGTGGCTGAATGCAATAGCAGTTTAGACAGATCATAGAAACATTGTTTAAACAGATTGTAAGAATGTCTAAAGTAGGAGATGTTACCTCCAAGCAAAGAGAGATTTATTGGAGATTACCCGATTTGCTATGAGTCCATGGCAATGGATGATGGAAAGCATTTGTAACCTATTATCTTCTACAAGACATGTGGCATATAATATCCATATGGATTGTTTTGCGAGTGAGAGCAACGTGTAGGGACAACTAACACACATTTACTATAGAGCTCAATGGGATGATGGAAAGAAAGTTAGTAAATATTGGTGGCTACATAAACCTTCCTTCTTACCCTCATGCACATGCCCTAGTAGATGTGAGCTTCAAAGTTCTTTATCTGGGATTTGGTTTTATTGGAGCGACAACTCATTGGTTTTGGGTAAGCCTCATTTCTTGACTTGTTTTTGGTTAAGAACTATTGTTTTAGAGTCATTCTATGCATTGAAGGAAATTTTGATATATCATACTTTTGTTAAGTCAATAGAAGAGTGACAATGCTTCTCAATTCATTCTTAACTACACCATCATGGTGTAATCATGCTGAATTTTTTAGTGGAGGACTTGTGTAGGTCAATGCTAGCCTTCATTATGTTTAGAGAATAGATGATTTGTTTTGTTGCATTTGGGAGGTGAATCCTCACTTCTAGTTGATTTAGAAAGGGTTGATTGCATGAAAACATTTGATTCATTGATGAGGGAAATTGACGAAAGGGAGACATATAATGGAAGCTATTTCTATTGGCAAACATGATGATTTTCATTTATTTCAACTTAAGAATGCTATTAAGGCACTAGGTGCAAACAATCTTGAAAATTTGCTATGTAAGCTTATCATCAAAACTAGGGTATTTGTTGAAATTATACTTTGATTAAGAGCATTTTTAAGTATACAACTATAAGTTGTATTTTTGCTTACTATTCGAGATTCTAACTCATACATACATGTTTGTTTCTAAGGGGTATAACATCTGTTGAGTAAGGAGAGCTCAAATTTAAAGGAAAGGCTAGTGCTTCCAATTGGAAGTCTTTCATGAGGTGGTTGCAAGTATCGAGCTTTGATGCATAAGGTGATGATTTTCTAACCATAAAGCTATCATATAATAATTATGCATGTTTATAGGGGCAACAATGTAATGAGGTGCTTGGAGAGGAAGGGAGTGATGTAGGAGGGAATGATGTGGAGGGTGAAGAGCACAATGTTGGGGAGTGCAATGGCAATGAGGATTATCAAGGAAACATAGACAATAATGAAGAGGGAAAGTATGGTGATGTACCTCTTCAAAGGATATATAACCTTTGTTGTATATACTAGCATGCTAGGTATTGAAGCCATAATAGATGGTTGAAAATCATGTAAACATAATATTTTGTACATTTTGAGTAATACAAGCTACTTTTACTCATTCTCTTGTGTACACTATATTTGTTAATGTATGTATTTTTTTCTCAATATGTGAACATAATTAGTAAAATCGATGCCCCAAGAGTATGCAGGAAGGGTAGAAAAAAACTAGAGAGTTGTTGGTTGCAAAATTGTGGCCAAAGCTACAAGTCTGTAATCGGTAGCTCCTGGTTTTTTTGCTTGCATAGTGAGCACCTTAAGTATTGTTAAAAAATGAGTAAAATTTGTGGGTAGAATCAACTTATTTTTTTGTTTAAAAGACTATGAAAATTGCAAGCAAAACTGCATTAAAATAAACGTGAAAGGTCATGCTTATATGTTATAATATAAGCACAATGTTGAACACAAGTCTTTTGCTGAGTGGTTAATAGGGATCATAGATACAACCATAATCTTTTTTTTCTATTTCAAAAAATGCAACAATAGAGCTATCTATGAGCCTAATTCTTTGTAGTGTTCCAACCTTGAGATATTTGAAAAATGGATCTAGATGGCTCTCAACATGAAGGCCTTGAAACATAACTTAGGTGAGCATGGTTAGAAACTAGATGAGATACACAAGGCTTGGGAAGTCAATCTTTTAGAAAAAATAATTCATGACTACCTCAACAAAACTTGGTCTCTTCAATTCCCTCTAAAAGACATAGTGTTTTTGTGAAGAACTACGGTAGAATCAATATTCTTAGGAAACAAGCTAAGGAAAAGAGGAATTACTAATGGAAAATGGTCTTACAAAGAAGAGGAAACTCTGATGCGTTTGTTTTACATTGGTTGTAAGGTCAAGACTGCATGGATGGAAGTTAGGTGGCACCTCAAGAGGTCAAGCAATGATCATCTGATGGTTTTTTGGACCTTGGGTCACATACAATTCAAAAGTAAAAACCAAATGCTTTATCTACCAATCCATTAGGTTATTCACGTTCCACCTCATCTAGGAAGCTAGAGTAAAGTCATGTTTTACCAAAGGAGTTAGAGAGGTTTCCTAGTCTAAAATTGCCTCTAAGGTGACCTGGTTTTGGGAAATTTCTTGTAAGTTGGGTAAACTGGGGGATAAGGATTTTGTAATGTATCACTAAGACTTGATATGTAGCTGTAGTTATTAAATTGTTAAAATATGAATATTTTCTCATTTAGAGATTTCTCTTTTGATTTTTCACACTCATCAATGTGGTGGACATAATTATCATCCATGCAAGTGCTAGATTTTCTAGTGTCTTCTCATATTTGATTGTCCATTGAGTTTCTCCTTCTACTACCCTTGGACTATACATGCCATTACAATACTCCATGATCTCCTTTAATAAGCAAGAACTTGACTCTTACATTAGGTAAAGTGTGATAGTTGATACTATGGAACTTGACTTGATAAGATGGTCTAAGCTTGTTCCATCTTGTTCTTCTCCCCAAAAGACCTAAATTAAAATGGAAGTCAATGCACTATGCAAGCCCACCCTTGTAGTGCAAAAATTCACAAGTAAGGGGGTAAGAAGAAAAGTCCATTATTTGTAAAAGAATAGCATATTACAAAATCTTTCATTATATTGTTCCATGCTAGCCTTATTCTTAAAATGTTTTAGCCAAAATGAAGCTAAATTAGTGAGGAAAACACACTCTTGCAAAGGAGGAACCCACCAAGGAAGGGGTACATGGAAGAGTCCACTATTTGTAAGGGACTGGAAGCTGCTTATAAGAAAATGATGATAATATAATCTTAAAAGATGTAGGCCATATTGCCTTGAAAATAAGAATTCTATGGGGAGAACTCCAAAGAGATGAAGCATATTCTAAAGTGTCTTGTACTAATTATTGACAATGTTTTTTCTTCTTTAGATTGAACGTCTTCTTGATCTTGATGCATATAGCTTTGAGATTCATGTATCTTTGTTTCATTCAATGACCCCTTAATGTTGATATAGATTGTCATAATGATAAAAGATCAAAATATTTAGGTTCAAATCGACAAAAAGTACAAAACTAGCTAAAACCCTAGCTATGGCAAGCAAACATACTCTGATAAAAATTGATCTCACAAAATATCGAGGGAGTTTTTGTAAATGCTTTTTTGGTCAGATTTCTTAGTACTCAAGGCAAATATAAAAATGCAAAGAATAGAACTTAGTGAAACACAACAAAATAAAGAAATAAAGAAAAGCATAGGAAATGTAGAAGAACAAGCCTATGTGAAATATGATGGTGAACACAAGTAAATGGAAAAATCAAGTTAACCACAAGAAATGCATAACAACCACCCCTATGCTTAGATTGTATAGATGCAATGATATAAGAAGACTAGAGAATAGGGCTACTTGAGTCAATATATTGATACAAGTAAAATAATTAGGGCATCTATCTCGATATCCTAACCATATTGAGGCCTCAAGCTTAGTCAAAAGCTGACAAGCTCCTAGGGTACTTTGGTTGCAATCGTATACTTATCCTCTATGATGTGGCAATCCTTGAAAATGGAGAGGGACATTTTATTTGTAGCTAATTTTTTGGTGACCTCTTTCTTGGCTTAGTCCCATTTTTTGATCTGTTGTTTGCTAATGGCCATCGATGCACTTGCTTGAAAACTCCTCCACGTGGCTCCATCGCCAATATGTTTTTGATGGCTAAGGACTCATGATACTCAATACCTTTGGCCTATAACATTCCTTCCCCCATCTCTTGAATTTGTTACTAGGTGTGGTTGAAATATTCAGAGTATCATGCTTTGTTTACAAGGAAATTTCTAACGTTGGACTGACTCTATTAGCATAGGTAGAGTCTAACCCACCCTTTGATGGGGTTATGGTGGCCCTCCCATTAAAATTGCATGCTAATGCTAGAGGACCCAAAGACAAGGCTCAAGGCCTCTAATGAGAAGTTGTTTGAGGTGGAGATCCTCCCTTTACTACTGCATGTTGTGTTTTGGAGGACAATATTGTCTCTGATGCAAGGTCATGAGAAAACCCTAAATCTTAAACCACCATAAAATGCATGATTTCCAGCCCTAATCCTTTTATGAACCCTTCGGTGGACTTCAATTGTTGCATGTTGCCTCCATCATTCATTCTATAACTCTCAATTCCCATCCTCCACCTTGAGGGTAGAATCAAGGGCCAATGATCATCCTAATCCAAGACCTCTTGGAGTACAAGCATATCTTAAAGCAAAAGACACTTGCATCTTCCATCTTGAAGGGGTACAATTATACGAGGAAATGATTGTTCTAGTCCAAGACTTGTAGAGCCTCTCCATTGATTGTACCTTGAACCTTGATACCTCCTGGTTTAGGCTGGTGATTCAGAATTTTCCTTGATCATTCAGCTCATGCTCGCATAATAATCCTCAAGTTTGCTTAATTTCTCATCCTTTGGGGTACTATATGCTTTTCCCCATTTCCAAGAGCTTATAGTTCTTGAATAGACAGAGATGTTTTCCTTACAACAACGTCCTTTTTAAGAAGTGTAGGGAATGATCATACTAGCCAAGTTTTGGCACGTTGAACACACCGATTCACCACAATCTATCAACATGGCATAATTAGTAATATAATTCGCACAAGGAACAAACCTATTTGGCTGTTTAGTAGTTTTGTTCAACCTACAAACCCAATGATCAGTGTTTGTTGGGAAAATCTTCATTAACAGCTTGTTGTTCAAAAGGTTCGGCATGTTGTCCTACCTATTCTGGTTGTTCCAATGGCCCATATTCTTGCTGAAACTGAAGTATAGCATGAGCAACTTCTTGTTGATCAATTTCAGCATCATTCCCTACATTTATAGGGTCATTTACAGAATGTATTTGCTATTGTACAATGGGTACTCTTTGTTGTCTACAAGTATTTCTTCTCCAAACAATACCCTTCTCACTTCCTCTGTCTTTTAAGGTGCATAAAAGAATGCTTCCAAGAGCTTAAAGAAGTGAAAGCCCCATGAAATCTTGCAAAAATTTGTTGAATATTCACACTTGCACAGCTCAAGATGTTATCATCCTAATTAGGCAGTGATGCATGCTTCTCAAAGGCTAGACTTAAAGCATCAACATAGTTTCTATCATTTGTTTTGACAATTTACCAATCTTACCCACTATGGTATCTACATAGTTTCGAAGATTTGTTTGAACAATTTACCAATATTATCCCCGATGGCCATAAATTATCTCCATTGTATGGCTCCTTCAAAGAATTGAACAAAGGTAGAAAGAAGAATGGATGACAATCTAACTTCAAGGCTAGGTATAGATGGGGGAGAAGCGTTAGGGAGAGTGGCGACCACTTCTTGCATTTGTCATGCAGCAACTAATACCACCTCGGGGTATTGGGGAATTCCCTCAAATAGGCACCTTGAAATATACTACAATTTCTACTTCAAAGTCTCCCTTGGTTGGATTTTATGAAGCAAGTCCTCAAGGGACACCAATGTGACTAATTCACCTCGAGGACAACACCTTTCATGACTCTACACCATTCCTCAATCTAGGTGACCTTAGGACACTCCCAACAATCCAACTATGCTTCCGAACCAAGTGGTCTTAGCATGTAGAGGATAATAAGGTGACCAGAGGAGAAAGCACCCACCCATTGGTAAAAGTGAGGTATATATCAACAAAACCATATTGTAGGATTTTGTAGGCATAGCCTTTTCTTTTGTCTTTTTGTGGAGGGAAGGTGCAATGCTATTTGAGGGTTGCCATTGAGGAGTTTACAAAGAGAAAGCATTATTTTTTTTCTTATAGACCATATGCTTTTCATTTGAATGAGAAGGGTGTAAACTAATAGCTAATAGTGGATGTTGAAAGAGGCATAGGCTCCTTATGAAGTACGGAGATCCCAAGCAAACATGCTAGTGATTTGAAAATAAATCAACACTTTGTATACCAAGAGAGAAAGTGGTGGTAAAGGAGGCATGGCTTTTATTGGGGGCTCTCAAATAGACTTTCAATTGTAATTTGTCCCATGTTATTTATTTTTGATAGATCATGACCAATATTTCAATATTAATATTAATAAAATAATTCTAATTCATTTTCCTTATCTCTATTTGATACAAATAGAATGAAGCGCATATGTTCTTATTTTGTATAAAATCATAAACACAATGTTCTCATGTGAATATTTCCTTAGAAAATATATTTAGTTTGATTTTTATTTCTAAAAAACTTTAGAAAATTTACTATAAATAAAAAATAGTATTATTATCTTCTTCATGAAATATCATAAATTTTTGATGTGAAAACATAATTTTCTATCAATAAAAACTCTTATTTGTAGTTAAAATAATCATTTTTAAAAATTTAAAATATAACAACATTTTCTAAAAATTCTCAAAAAATTCAATAACTTTCCACGGTATAAAATTTATTAAAAAAGTATCAAATTTGATAAATATTCACTCACAATTTCATAAAAAAATTCATAAAAAAATTTATAGTAATTTTCAAGAATTTTTAATATTTGTATATTTTTAAAAATTAAATCAAAGATCAATAAACATCAACACCCATTCAAAGTGAGAGATCAAGCTTTGAAGCATTGTGTAAAAGTTTTAAACTGAGAAAATTCTAACATTACATTGTTTATTTTATCAAACAAAATGAGACACTTACTTGGTAATACACAAGTTGTAATCATGTCTTTGGAAGCATGCCTCCGTAGTCCAACAATGAAATTATGATCTACCCACTCCTCTTGAATAGCAAGATCTCCAGTGTCCCCTCCCTTGAGACTCCTATTTGTCAATTGTTATCGCAATTTGGATGATCCTTTGTGTGTTTAGAGATTAAGCTTTAATCACAAGCTTAATATTAAACCATCAACTCTTTGGATGGAAATGGCAGCCAATGAAGGAGAAGAGAAATTGAAGATCTTTGGCATCTGTCCACATGGAATTAGGAGTGAAGTAAATCAATTGCAAGTGGAAAATTCTTCTCCTAGCCTACAAACAGATTTGTCAGGTATATTGAGGCTCCACATTGACCATAAGGAGCAAGGCATGGCGATCAAGAAGGATGGGGATAGCCATGATCAGAGAGAAGAAGAAGAAGCTCAAATTCGTGGCGATGGCATTCTCTCTCTCCCTCTCAATTTCTCCAGATGGCACTCCTTCTCATGGCGTTTTTTCTTCATGCCTCTCCCTTCTCTGTCTCTCCTCATCAAATGCTCTCCTTATTGTCATCCTTCTCTCTCTCCCCTCACGGTGATAAGATGCTCGAAATCATATATTCTCTATGTCTTCTCATGGCAACAAGATGGATGTCCTCTCCTTCACCATGGCACCCCTTCTCATCATCCCCCCATTGATTTGCAATGATTTCTCTTTTTTTAAAAATTATTTTTGGTTTTTAAATTATTATAATTAGCCCTCTTTAATGTCTTCCCACGTTCAAGAAGCATTTTCTCCATAGTGCTCATAGAGCAACTCAAATACAACACAAAGAGTTTCTGTGACCTTGAATGGTCTAGGAAAGGATTATGCGCAGTTTCGGACATCCATTTCCGTCCGTGAAAGATTTCCTAACTTTGAGGAGTTGATTGCTCTTCTAATTTCTGAGGAGCAGAGAAATGGTGGTGCATCTTCTTCAGGAGGAACTTCAAAAGAAGCTGTCTTCTACTCAAATGTTGGAAGAGGTAGAGGCAGAGGTAGAGGAGGCCGATTTGGAGGCCGTGGTAGAAATCAGAATATGCAGTAAACTCAAGAAAACCAGTCCTATGGAGGAGGACGTGGTAACTCTAGAGGCAGGGGGAGCCAAAGAGGTCGTGGTGGATGGCAAAGAGGTCAAAATGCAAACAGTAATGTTGAATGCTACTACTGTGGTAAAATGGGTCATATGGCTAAAGACTGCTATAAAAAGCAGAATGACATCATGAATGGAAAACTGCAACAAGGGAATTATGCATCTTCTAGTAGACAGGGTGATGACAGAAATGAGCATTTGTTCATGGTGCAGCACATGAACAATTCTGTGACAAGTGCAGAAGAAAGCAATGATGTATGGTATGTTGACTGAGGTGCATCAAACCACATGACAGGTCATGCAGAATGGATGGAGGATGCAAGGAAAATGGAAAAACCAGGATTTGTGGAGACTGGTGATGATACTGCACATCCTATTGTGCAGATTGGAAAAATTCCTTTGTCTATGCAGGATGGGAAAAAGAAATACCTGTCCGATGTATTTCATGTCCCGAATATCACCAAGAATCTGGTTTCTGTTGGTCAAATGGTTGAGCAGGGCTTGCAGGTCAGATTTAATCCTCATGGATGCTTTGTTGAGGATATGAAAAATAAAGGTCGCTTGATAGCAAAAGGAAAGAAGAAGGGCAGAATGTTTACATTGGATGCAGACATGCCTGAATTGAGTGCAGCAATGTTTGCACATGGGACCGGTGTAGTTGCAGATATTGATATCTGGCATAAACGCATTGGTCATGTTAATGTACAGCGACTTAAATCAATGCAAGCCCAAAACATTGTTGCAGGATTGCCTAAGTTCAAGGTTGCAGAAATGTATAAGGTATGTGAAGCCTGTCAGTTTGGAAAACAAGCAAGGAAACCATTTCCTAGACATGTTCAAGAGAGTAAGAAGCCATTGGAATTAATCCACTCTGATGTGTGGACTACTAAAGCTGCATCTCTTGGAGGCTCTCATTATTTTGTCAGTTTTATTGATGACTATAGCAGAAAAGTTTGGGTGTATTTTATGAAAAAGAAAAGTGAAGTTTTTGGGCATTTCAAAACTCTTAAAGCTATGGTTGAAAAAGAAACAGGTTTGCAGATAAAATGCCTAAGGTCAGATGGAGGGGGAGAGTACCTCTCAAATGAGTTTGCAAGGTTCCTGCAGGAGCATGGCATAAAGCAGCAATATTCATGCAGTCATACCCCACAACAAAATGGAATTGCAGAAAGGAAAAACAGGCATATTGGAGAGGTATCTCGTGCCATGCTCAATGAAAAAGACTTGCCAGATTTTTATTGGGCTGAAGCAGTTGCTACAGCAGTCTACATAATGAACAGGACTCCCACTGCAGCAATACATGGAATGACTCAAGAGGAGAGGTATACTGGTAGGAAACCAGATATTTCTCATTTGAAAATTTTTGGTTGCATTGCCTATGTACATGTGCCAGATGAGTTGAGATCCAAGTTGGATCCAAAAGCTGAGAAGTGAATCTTTATTGGTTACTCTCTGCAGCAAAAAGGGTATAGATGCTATAACCCTTCTACTCGTAAGTTTACAGTGAGCAGAGATGTTGTTTTTGATGAGATGAGTAGCTGGTATAAACCAGTAAATGTGATTGATGATGTAGATGCACAAAATGGTAATGCTGCACAGAATTCACAGCAGCAGTCACAAAATATTAGTGGACCTGGAGCGCCCTCTAGCAGTGGTTCACATTCTTCGCCATGGATAGGCAGATTGAGATCAGGAGAATCTTCTCAAAGTAATGCAGATAGTGGTATGTAGGTATCACGAAAAGGAAAAGAGAAGGTTGATCAGCCCATGTTTGATGTGAATGCAGGTCACTCTTATGTGGATGGTGAATCCAGTGGCTCAGAATAGAGCATTGATGATGAGTTGGGTATTCCTTCTATTGTTACACCTGGAGTAAGGAAGACCAGGGATGTTTTGAGAGCACCTGGGAGTGAACCTACCTTGCGCAGGTCTACGAGAGCTAGGTACCCTGTGGATAGGCTGAAATATGATGGATTTACAGCCATTCACTATGCATATATGGTTAAAGTGATACAGGAACCAGAACCCACTTCTTTTGAGGAAGCCATGGGAAAAGAAAAATGGGAGAAAGCCATGGATGAAGAAATGGATGCCTTGGAAGCAAATGCTACATGGGAATTGGTACCTTTGCCTAAAAGTAAGAATGCAATTGGCTGTAAGTGGGTTTATAAGGTGAAGCACAATGCAGATGGTTCTGTGAACAGATACAAGGCAAGATTAGTAGTCAAGGGGTATGCACAAACATATGGCATTGACTATGAAGAAACATTCAGTCCGGTTGCAAGGATGGCAACCGTAAGAGTAGTCATTGCTATGGCTGCATCAAAGGGATGGTCTTTACATCAGATGGATGTAAAGAATGCCTTCTTGCATGGTGATTTGCAAGAAGAGGTCTATATGGAGCAGCCACCAGGTTATGTGCATGCTGTTCATTCTGAGTTTGTTTGCAGGTTGAAGAAAGCCTTGTATGGCTTGAAGCAAGCACCTAGAGCATGGTCTGACAAGATAGGACAGTATCTTGTCACTATTGGCTTTCAGATTTCCAAGGTAGATTTCTCACTTTATGTGAGAAAAACAGAGAAAGGTATTATGCTACTTGTCATTTATGTTGATGATTTGATTATGACAGGTGACAGTGATGAAGATATCCTTCATGTGAAAATGCTATTGAAGCAGAAGTTTGAGATGAAGGATTTGGGAGAGCTGCGTTATTTCTTGGGCATTGAGGTGATTAGATCACCAAGTGGGATACAGCTCTTGCAGAGGCAGTATGGATTGGACATGCTGTCCAAATATGGGATAACAGGCTGTAAGCCTATTTCAGTTCCTTTGGAGCAGAATGTGAAGCTGAGCGCAGATGCAGGTGAGCTTCTGGAAGACCCTACTATGTACAGACGCATAGTAGGAAGTTTGATTTATATGACTATTACCAGGCCAGATTTGAGCTATGCTGTTGGATTGGTAAGTCAGTTTATGCAGGCTCCAAGGAAACCGCATTTGGATGCGGCTAGACGCATACTCAGGTATGTGAAGTCCACATTGCAGTATGGACTATTTTATGAGACTGGGGTTCAGATACAGTTGCATGGATACACTGATGCTGATTGGGCTGGTAGCATTTCTGATAGACGATCTACCAATGGATATGTGTTCTCTTTCGGGAGTGCTGCAGTCACTTGGAGCAGCAAGAAACAGCCTACAGTTGCCTTGTCGAGCACAGAGGCTGAGTACAGGGGTGCAACAATGGCTGCATGTGAGGTATCTTGGTTGCATAAGCTACTTTATGATATGCATCAGGTTACAGATGGGCCAATTGTCATTTATTGTGACAACATGAGTAGTATACACTTGGCAAATAACCCAGTCTATCATGCTAGAACAAAGCACATTGAGGTGCATTATCACTATGTGCGAGAGAGGGTTTTACTAGGTCTTATTGATCTAGTTTATGTCAGCACAGAGGATCAGGTAGTTGACATATTCACAAAGGCATTGGGCGCAGAGAAGCTGCGCAAGTTCAGAGACCTGCTTGGTGTGCAGGAATTGGGATTGAGCTCGAGGGGGAGTGTTGAGATATCGAGCTCCACTCGTGATACGCCAGGGTGACCGTTGTGTATTTATGTCACCGACTTGTCAGTTGCAGATGCGGTTGGTACACCACCCATGAATAATAGCTACATGATAGCTATCCTTATCTATTCTAGTTCGTGGCTCAGTTAGTATGCCACCTTAGTTAGTTGAGTTTGGTTTGAGACCCATATATAGGGTTCTTCTATTTCTTTGTAAGAGAGTTCTTTTGGCTTACACAACTAAGAAGAGGAAAACTGTTTTCAGCCTCCACCCTTGTGTGTATTCCCCCATTGTGCAAGCAAGAAAGCTACAAGTGAGACTCCTTCCTTCTCTCCCACAATCTTGACAAGAAGGGGAGGAAAGAGAGAGGATTGTGTGAGATGAACTAAGAAAATAAGTGATAGAGTGAGAGAGAGTAAATTAGGGCAGAAGATAAGATGATGTTATTGTTCTCCACTAGCCAAGCTTCTATATAAATGTGTTTAAATATCTTTGATCAATTCACAGAGAGAGAGAGAGAGAGAGAATATTTTGGATAGAACAGAAGATAAGATTGGATGCTAATTAGAGGTAGACTAAAAGCTAAGATTACAGGTTGATTAGGGGTTGATTAGGGTCTATCATGACTGAAATCAAGAGAAAGAGACAATATTCAACTAGGTAAAAAAGAACACAGATATAGTGAATCAAAGGGGTGTAATTGTGTGATTTGAATGTTAATGGAAGTTAAAATTGGCATACATTTTTCTTTATAGGAGATGCAAGTGCTGGAACATACCAAGAGAAAGAGAGATATTCACTTTCAATTGGAGGATGAATATGCATCAATGTTCAAAAGAATTGTGGAAAGGGATGATGCAATAAGAAAGAAATGCAGAGAAAAAAATGTGGACCTTTGTGTTGATGGGTGCATTTATCCCCAATCTAGTCACTCAAAGGCCGCCACAATTTGAAGGGCTCACATCATTTGTAAAGTTTGTTTGTGATGGCAATGAAGGATTATATGGATACACATGTAGACTTGTCACACAAGGATTAACAGGGGTTCATCAAGCCTTGATAAATACACAGACAATATTACAAGGAAATATGCAGTCTTTGATGGAAAATGATAGATTATTGGCTGAGAAGGATAGTGAGAACTAGAGCCTACAACAAGCAATGTCTGTCATTGAAGATGCTATGCATGCTAGACATGTGCAGAATATGGAGTTATAGTCTAAACTTATGGACTTGGAGAAGGAGAATCGAAACATAAAGAGGAAGCTCACAAAAACTTTGGAGATTGGGCCCACTTCAAAAACCAAAGAAGTACGTCAATGCATCCGATTAGTTAAACCAATTCACTAATTAACCAAAGGAAGTTGACAATATCATAGAGAAATATGTTCCCTCATGCAGAGAATGATACTATTGCCAAAGTCCTAAGCAAGGATATGGTAAAAAATGCATTGGAAAATTGTAAATTCAGGGACATTGTAGACGGTGTCGCAAGTGAACATATTAGGGATGTGAGCAACTTGTTTATTGTTACAGATGCTCAAGGATTATGTGACAAGTTGGGAATGAGTTTTGAGTCATATAGTATGGTCTATCAAAAATTGGATACATGTTTTGAGCAAGTCTTTAAAACTAAGTGAGTAATGTCTCTGCCAAAACCATTTCATGTGAAGAAGGCTCGAAAACAACTAAATGAGAAAGTTTTAGAGCTAATTAGTGAGCCAATGCATCTAGAAAAATACACATATTGAAGTATAGTTCCAAAGAAGTTGCATTTATATTGAATGCATCCAACAACTTTATATTGGATTTATATAGGGTTCACATTGCTATGGTCAAGTTCTACAATATATCTATGGAAGAATGTAGAGGCAAGCTTAAGTTTGCCCTCAAACTTGATGAGATTGAGATTATTAAGGGGCAAAAACTTGAACGTGTGAGTATAACACTTATGAATCAAGCATTAGATCCCAACATTGATGAAAACCATCATTTATACTTTAGTGTACAATCAGAGAATGAAATATGGTGGCTTGCAACATTTGAAGTACCAAAGGAGGGCCATGTGTTCAAAGATGGGAAAGAGAGACAGGGAATACTCCATATCCATGAGCCTTCAGGCTCTCATTGTGTTTTCTTCATTATTCAAGAACTAACTGAGAAGTACACAATACAATGTAAAAGTAAACTAGACTAGGTGTAGACCTAACTGACTAACTCTAGTCAGGTCACTGACTACACACACCCGACTTATTCAATGTAGTCACATGGAGACAGCTGTACACACACACTAGCTATCACAGATGTCGGTCACTCATAAAGATGGACTGAAGTGAGCTTGACTTCTACCACTCCCCCTCAAGCTCAAAACAAAACTCAAATCATCTGCATCACTCCAAGTAGCTGTCTAAAGTAAATGAACTTATCTTTACCAAGTGATTTGGTAAAGATGTCTGCTACCTGGTCTTCAGTCTTCACATGCTCCAAGTCAATCTGATTTGCTAAAACCATTTCCCTCATGAAATGGTAGTGAACCGCAATGTGTTTTGATCTTGCATGATAAACATGATTGCTTGCTAACATGACACTGCTTAAATTGTCACAGTATAGCCTTACTTTGCTGTCCAAGTGTACTCCCAAGTCATTCAGCAACTTCTGTAATCACATAGCTTCACAGGCCGCTAAGGCTGCACCATGATACTCTGCTTCCGTACTGGATAGTGCAACTATAGGCTGTTTCTTACTCTGCTAAACTGATCATGCTACTATCCAATCCAAAGGCATAGCCGTTGGTTGACCTCCTGTCATAAGTGCAACCAGCCCGGTCAGCATCAGTATACCCCATCAAGTCAAGGGGTTTCCCATATGCATAAAACAACCCATGATCTGTGGTACTCTTTACATATCTCAGAATTCTCCTGACTGCATCCAAGTGTGGTTTGCGAGGCTTCTGCATGAACTGACTGATCAGCCCCACAACATAACTCAACTTAGGTCTAGTGATTGTGAGATAGATCAAGCTACCTACCATCTGTCTGTACATGGTAACATTCTCAATCTCTATCCCAACATCAATCTACAGCTTGACATTCTGCTCTAAAGGTGTATCCATAGGCTTGCAATCAGCCATACCATATTTTTGTAACATGTCATGAGCATACTGCTTCTATAGCATCCATATGCCTTGAGGTGTAGAGACAACCTCAATCCCCAAAAAATATTTCAGCTCTCCTAGGTCATTGACCTTAAACTCAGCCTGTAAACATGTCTTTACTTCAACAATCCCGCTTTCATCATCTCCTGTAATGATCAAGTCATCAACATATACAACTAGGAATACATAGCCACGATCTATCTTCTTCACAAACAAACTATGATCAGCATCACCCAATTGGAAACCATGTTGCTGCAAATAACTGCTGATGCGAGCATTCCATGCTCTGGGTGCCTATTTCAGCCCATATAATGCCTTTTTCAGCCGGCATACATGTGCTGGAAATTCTAGATGCACATAGCCTTTAGGCTGTTCCATGTAAACTTCTTCCTGTAACTCTCCATTCAGAAAGGCATTCTTTACGTCCATCTGCTATAGTTTCCAGCCTCTAGCTACTGCCAAAGCAATCACAGTTCTAACTGTAGTCATCTTTGCTACAGGGTTGAAAGTCTCCTCATAATCAAGACCATACTACTGCGCATACCGTTTTGCAACCAGCCTGGCCTTGTATCTTTCCAATAATCCATTTGATTTACATTTTACCTTATAAACCCACTTGCAGCCAATAGGTGTTTTGCCCTCAGGCAACTGTACCAAATCCCATGTGCCATTTTCAGCCAAAGCTGAATATTCCTCATCCATAGTAGCACGCTAATCCTCATCTGCAACTGCCTCATCAAACTTACTTGGTTCTCTAAAACCTGTTACTTTTGTTATATAAGCATAATGACGGGCTGAATATCCAGTGTAAGTGTACCTATCAACAGGTCGTCTGACCCTCTCTGATCTCCTGAGCTGTGGCTCACTGTGAGCTTGCCTCTCATGAGGTGGCACATAATGACTCTGCCTAGCACATGGCATCATAACAGACGGAATCCCCAATTCACTGTCTAAGCTATCACTGCTAGATGAGTCATAACCTGCAGTGAGTGGACCTGTTACATCTTCAAAAACCTATTCTTTTCCCTTATCTGTTCTCCCCCTCACTGACATATTCGTGCCAGTGGATGTAGTAGTGCAACTGCGCAATCGTCCTGTCCAAGGACTCACTGTAGATGATACATCACCTGTTTGACCACTCATGGAAGTACTCTGTGCAGGAGTATTTTCAGCACGACTCATACTGGGTGAGCCATCAGTAGGCACTGCAACAGGATTCCCATGCCAGGATACTAACTCATCAAATACCACATCTCTGCTTATGAGTGTCTCATGCGTAGAAGGTACATAACACTTATAAGCTTTCCGTTCCTGTGCATATCCCACAAAAACCTCTTCACTGCCTTAGGGTCCAGTTTCTTCCTCTTCTCATCCGGTATATGCACATACGCAATGCTGCCAAATACATTCAAGTGCGAAATATCAGGTTTATGACTATACAGCCTCTCATATGGAGTGACATCATGAATCCCTACTATAGGGGTTCGATTCAGCACATAGACAATAGTCATCATTGCTTCAACCCAATAACCATTTGGCAGACATTTCTCATTCAGCATAGCTCTAGCTCATTCCATCAAGACCTTGTTTTTCCTCTCTGCAACACCGTTTTGCTACGGTGTATAGCTACATGTGAGCTGTCTTTTGATCCCATATTTAGCAAGATACCTGTCAAAGTAATTAGAGACATATTCACCTCCTCCATATGATCTCAAACAGGATATGTAGTAGTCCACCTCATTTTCTGCATGCTTCTTGAAGTCTTTGAATGCATCAAACACATCATCTTTATGCTTCAAAATATAAAGCCAAGTGTACCTGCTGAAATCATTAATAAATGAAACATAATACCATGCACCTCCAAAAGAAGCATTATGTGAAGGACCCCAGGCATCAGAGTGCACCAACTATAAAGGCCTAGTGCTGTTTTTTACATGTCTCATGAAAGAAAACTGTGCCTGCTTCCCAAACTGACATGCAGGGCATACATGACCAAAGTCATTATACTTGAATTTGGGTAATCCAAGTATTACTTCCTTCTGCTGCATAGATTTCAGCTTTTGTACAGTGACATGTCCAATCCGCTTGTGCCAAATCTCTACATCCCGAATGGCACTCTCATCATGAGCAAACATGGCTGCCTTAAGTCCCGGAATGGTCGCATCTAATGTAAACATCCTGCCATCCCTTCTGCCCTTGGCAATTAACTTGCAGCCCTTTCCATACTCCTCAATGAAACATCCATCTTTGTCAAATCTCACTTGCAGATTCTATTCTGCCATTTGACCCACAGACAAAAGATTCTTTGTTATGGTCGGTACATGTAATACATCATGTAGGCCTTTCTTCTTGCCATCAGGCATCATGAGAGGAACAATCCCTTTATGCTTTATGTCATGTTGGATGTCATCCCCAGTACATACATGACCATGTGTACCTGCAACCATCTCATCAAACCACTCTCCATGCGGTGTCATGTGGTTTGACGCTCTAGAGTCAATGTACCATCTATCATCTCTATTATGTCTCGATGCATTTTTGGATACATGGTGCATGGCAAAGAGTCTATCAACTTGCTCATCATGAGCACCACTGGAAGATGCATAGTGCCCATGCTGTCTGCCCTTTGCCTTCATATCTCCCTGCTTCTTGTAATAGTATTTTGCAATGTGCCCATACCTGCCGCAATAATGGCAATCCTTGTCCATGTTGGACTGATCAGATGACTGCCATGAACCAGATCCACCACCTCTATCACGGGGTGATCTCCCCCTGCCTCTAAACCCGCCAGATCCACACTGGCCTTGTGTATTTGCACCATGCCAATTACCCTGCTGCTGCTACTGTCCATAAGCATTACGAGTGTCACCACGACCTTGAAATGAACCACCACCTCTAAATCCTCTGCCACGCTGGCTAGAGTATAACACAATGTCCCTACTCTGAGATGCACTGGAACCTGTATTCAAACCAAGTTTGACCTCCTCATGTAGCAACAAAGCAACTAGCTCTTCCCAGGTAGGGGGTTTTCTCTAACAGAAATAGATGTGTCAAAAGCTTTGTACTCTTTCCCTAATCCATTCAAGGCAATAGCAATCATATCTTCTGATACACTTGAGCCAATGGTAGCAAGTTGATCAACTATGGTCTTAATCTCTGTGGTATACACTTGGATGCTCCTGCCATTCCTAGACATGTTGTTGAACTATTGTTTCAATTAGATCTTTCGTGCATGTGTCATGGTTCCATAATTTTTCATCAGTATGTCCCAAGCATCCTTCAGAGTCTCACATCCAGTGATTTGAATTACCATAGCATCAAATATACATAGAGAAAACCAATGCAGCATTTTGTATGCTCTCTCATTCCATAGCCTATGAGCTCTTTTCTGTTCTCATTAGTTGGATTCATTGGAGGCAACTCAAGAGCAGCCTCATCTCCTGTACATAGATCCCAATAACCCTTGCCAACTAGAAATTTCTTCATTCTGAATTTCCATAATGCAAAGTTCTTGTTGTCTAACTTCTCTCCAACTATTTGAGTGATATTATCAGTCCCATGTGCATTAGCCATGATGCAATAGAGTGTCTGTCAGATGTTTAACTACCTGCAAACCAATAAGTATGACTGACCAAGTTCAATCCACAACAGTTTATGACAGTTTTCTGCAACTAATTGCAATAAAAAACCAATCTAACCCATAGGTAAAACAGCCAATACATATTCTATGTATTTGCTTCAGTTTAAACTCCTGCAACCTCACTGCTAGGGACCAAAGATGCAGTCTGAAAACTGTAGACTGTGTATAATCAGCAACAAATTCAAGTCCAAAAACAACATGCATACATGTCATACATGTCCCAGAATTTCCCAGATAGTTGCCAGTACATATGTCACTCCAAATATGTCTTTATAAGCACAAAGCAGTGCATAAACATCAAGTACAAGTGTCAACTAATTTGGTTGCAGGTTGCAGTCAACCAAAAATCAGCATAACAATCTTTAAGCAGCTCCAAAATGTCTTCAAATCATGTCATACATTTGCTCCAGTGTGACAGAGTCAATACATGACTATGCGGGTAACTCTAGGCTTCCTGCCTTCAATGAGCCAAGTCATACATTGCATTTACAGTCTATATTCAGCCAAGAAGATGAAATTGCATTTGCTTCAGCTCCAAAACTTCAGCATTCAATAATATCCAAAGCTCTCTTTGATCCTCTAAGAACTCAGCATACATATGTCACCTCATGTAGATGACGGGTGCCCAAGGTAGCATGTAATGCTTCAGTGGAAGGTGATGCTTGTTGTCCACTATTTAATGACAGTTTTCAGCCATTAAAACATGCCAGATCTGAATTCTTTTTTGTGCCAAACTTCAATCCATAAGCAAGAGAGATGATACATAAGCCTTCCTGGACATATCAATGCTTTAATAGAAGCCAAAATACATTTCATGTAGCTTCAGTGTATCAAACAAGACCTAATACATACTGTCCTGTCACAGATTCTAGCATGTTTACTTCAGATTCAGATCTGTGTATCACTCTAGCACCTCATAACAGAGTTCACAGTCATGTATTAGGCTTCAAAGTCATCAACAACTCTTGCAAAGTGTGTATCTAAGCTGCCTATCAACTGTAGTATGCACTATACCCTGCATCCCAGCCATGGAGGGCCTTTATGACAGCAGGCGCAACCACGCAAACCTGTCCAGAACTCGCTGTAGTACATTTTGATGATTATGTTGATGATGAGGCACTAATTAGTGCTCAATACTCCCTTCTCAAGACTCTAAGCAAGCCACAGACAGTAGCTTGAACCATAGAATGAGCAATCACACAATGCCTACCTTTCCATTGACAATGGCAGCCTGCCTGTTTTGAAAAGACCTAAGGCTTCAGCTTCTGCAGATCATCTTCACTGCCTCCTGATCCAAGAAGTCCACCAAGTCCTGCTCTGATACCATGTTCAAAGATGGGAGAGAGAGACATGGAATACTCCATATCCATGAGCCTTCAGACTCTCATTGTGTTTTCTTGATTATTCAAGAACTAACTGAGAAGTACACACTACAGTGTAAAAGTAAACTAGACTAGATGTAGACCTAACTGACTAACTCTAGTCAGGTCACTGACTAACACACACCCGACTTATTCAATGTAGTCACATGGAGACAGCTGTACACACACACTAGCTGTCACAGATGTCGGTCACTCATAAAGACGGACTGAAGTGAGCTTGACTTCTAGCACCATGAAGTACTTAAAGTTTTTTAAAACCTCACTAATATACCCAGTGTTATTCAACAACTAAATAATGGAGCACTTTTACACATCGAGGGGTTTGGGGACTATCAAGTTAAATGGCATCTTGCAGGTGATTTAAAAACATTGAAGTGTATATTTGGTTTATTAAATGCAATGAATGCAAAATTTTCATACATATACTGCATGCACACTAGGAAGAAAGGGAAAGATGGAAATAAAGAATGGCTTGCCAAGGCAGGACAACAAGGTGCTCCAACACGTGATCAAAAAGTCACGAGAAATGAAATGATAGTTCTAGTGGATCCAAACTAACACCCTATTTTAGAAATAGCACTAACAAGGGTTCACATTTGCACATTTCATTGTTTGGTTAGAATAATTGAAAAGCTAGTATATGAACATATATGCTTTGCATACAAGATGCAGCCTGTGTCAAAAGCTGGTGCTACATGAAAGAAGGTAGAACAAGTCATCTTTGAAGTTGGATTGGACGAGGGCCAAGTCGAAATAAAAAAGGACGAGAAAAAATCAGGAAAGAGTGGAAATATCCCTTGTAGACCATGCTTTAGCGGACCTAAGGCTAGAAAGTTTATATCTCCACCTCGAGATGAGGAAGGCAATACACTTGTAAAAAAACCAGAGAGGTATGAAGCATGGAAAAAGTTGTGCCTTGCTATTCCGAATTGGAGCAATGGGGGATGAATGAGGATTGCAAAGGTAGAAGTGTGGATACACCTAGATAGATTAGCAACTCTCTTACAAAAGTTGAGGTTTAGGGATGGTGATGCCAATACATTTAAAGAGATAGTTGCTAAATTTCATAAGTCCATGGTGGAGGTATGGACTACAAATAACATAACACACGACATGGTTAGTATTTCCACCATTATAAAAAAATATCATCATGTTGAATTAGTTTGTGTTTCTAATCTCTCTTCTTGTGTAGCATATAATTGAAGCACATGGTCCATACTTTGCTCAAGGCATGGAATGATCTCATTGGCAAGCTTGTTGTGCTTTTCAAAAGGCAACCAATCATGGAGGTGGCATCAATGATTCCAATTCTATGAGGCAATTATTACAATGGTGGTATAGGAGATTAGATATATGATACGAGAAAAAAGAAAAGAAGTCCAAAACCTCTCAAGCAAAATTTATAAGTAGGACAATATATGAAGTGAGAAAAGCAAGATATGAAAACAACATAGTTAGACAACGCCACACAGAATGGTTGGCAACCCAAGAGAGAGATGGCAAGAAATGGAGACCTAGATAAAGATAATACTTTTGATACATTTAGAGTCTACGAGAGAGCACATGTACTGAGAATATGATGCATCAATACTTCTACCTTTAACATGAGATGTCTTGCAAATTTTGTTTAAAATTTCTAAGGTTTGTCACTATGTTTTTCAAAGTCAATTTCGAACTATATTTTTTAATTATGAAAAGTCGATTTTGAAATCCTAAGACAAAGATATGAAAATTCCAAACCTTGGAACAATCACTGGCCTCCTAGATAGAGAGGGGCATGAGGGGGTGGTAGGAGAGAGAGAGAGAGAGAGAGAGAGAGAGAGAGAGAGAGAGAGAGAGAGAGAGAGAGAGTGATGGGGTGGAGAAATGAAATGAAATGATAATTTTAAAGATCATTTATACCACATTAAGTTTAAAAGTTTTGTACTTAAGTCAAGTCTCTCCTTTCATTTTTTCCCATTACTCTTTACTCTACCCTCCACCTTTCTATCCTTCATCATCACAACCATGGCACGTTCCAAGCTTCCTATCAAAAAGGCACCTGCAAGAGCAAGAGCTCAAGTCCAATTGCTAGGATGGCAACTGTTAGATGTGTGATTGCTTTGGTAGTAGCCAAAGGTTGAAGTTTTTAGAAAATGGATGTAAAGAATTCCTTCTTGTATGGTGAACTACAAGAAGAGGTATATATGGAGCAGCCAACAAGTTATGAGGATTTAGAACATCCTACATATGTATGCAAGTTAAAAAATGTGCTTTATGGGCTAAAGCAAGCACCTAGATCATGGTCTGACAAGATTGAAGAGTACCTTGTCAACATTGTCTTTTTTGTTTCTGATGCTAATCACTCACTTTATGTGAGAAAGAGAGATGCAAGTTTGGTTATCATAGTCGTCTATGTGGATGACTTGATCATTACAAGTGATAATGGCAGTGGGATTGCTGAAGTTAAGGACTTTTTGAAGAAGAAGTTTAAGATGAAGAATTTTGTGAGATAAGGTACTTTCTTGGTACTGAGATGATCAAATGTGATGATGGTATATGGTTATCCCAAAGGTAGTATGGCTTGGACATGTCGTCTAAGTATGGTATGACAATGTGTAAGCCTCTTTCAGTGCCATTGGAGCAAAATGTGAAGTTGAGTGCTGATATTGGGGATGAGATAAATGACCCTACTAATTTCAATAGGATACAAGAGAGTCTAATTTATATGACTATCACAAGGCCAAACCTGAGTTATGTTATTGGCCTTGTTAGTCAGTTTATGTAGATGCCTAGAAAGCCTCATTTGGATGTAGTTAGATGCATATTGAGGTATGTGAAGTCTATTTTGCATTATGGACTTTTTTATGAGGCAGATAAGGATATACAAGTGTTTGGATACATAGATACGAATTGGGTTGGTAGCATGTCTGACAAAAGATCTACCAACTGATTCGTGTTTTGCCTTGATAGTGTAGTAGTTACTTGGAGTAGCAAAAAGCAATATACAATTGCTTTATCGAGTACAAAGGCTGAGTATAGAGGTGCTTCTATGGTAGCATGTTAGATGGTATGGCTACAAAAGTTACTGGGTGACTTGGATATGTAGGGAGATGATCCAGTTTTCATTCATTGTGACAACATGAGCAGCATGCAGTTAGCTAGGAACCTAGTGTTCCATGATATGACAAAACATATTGAGGTCCATTACTACTTTGTGAGAGAGAAGGTACTTGTAGGAGATATTGAATTGGTATATGTCAACACATAAGGTTGGATAGCTGAAATTTTTATGAAAGCATTGGGTGCAAAGAAGATTTGAAAATTTCAAAGCTTCCTTGGAGTTGGAGAGATATAGTTGAGCTTGAGGGGGAGTGTTGAGATGGCAAGCTCAATACTTGTGGACATTGATGAGATAGACCACCTAGTTAGTTTGTTTCACATGTCTACACTTAGCACGTCAATGTTCATTCTGATCCTCACATGGCCACTGACTTATCACTTATTATATTTAGTTTGTTGCACCTATCTACAGCTAGCATAGTTATAGCATCAGTTGATTAGTATAGTCAGTTATGCACTGTTTGACTTAGTATGACACTTTTCTTTATGTTGCATCTCATCTATACTTTGTGTATATTGTATTGTGTGTGAAATGAGAAGAAGAAACCAATAAGGGAATATTTTGGCCTCTATCTCCCTTCTTGTGTTCTTGAGTGATCTTCCTATTGTATGAAGGTGTGTCTTTGGTGCAACAGCTCAAGCAAGTGCCCCCACCACACGATTCCTAATGCCTTCTTGTCTTTTTGTTTGTCCTTTCACTTATATTTATCCTTTTTTTATGTGTTCCTTCTTTTTTCTACTATAAAATTAGAATTCTACATCATTTTTACTACGTGACTTGTTTCTTGGCTTGCCTTTCTCACGAGACTTCCCCCTGGCATTTGACTTTCCTCTCACCATAAGTTCAATGGAGCTCTTTAACTATGCATTGTTCTTTCTATTCATATCCTAGATGAGCAAACTTCTCTCAAAATTAGCACTCATAAGGCCACTTAGGGGTGTGGAGTTACTAATTGCAAGTTTAGAAGTGTCCCAACTCTTAGGCAAGGTGACTAATAAAAACATGGCCTTCATTGAATCATGGAAGACAATCTTCTAATATATCAATTGGCTAAAAATGGTTTTGAACTCATTGAGGCGATTAAACGCTGAAGCATCCTCCTCTACGTGGAGGTCAATGTGTTTTTTTAGGCAATAAAGCTTTAAGGTTACACTTTATTTTTTATATAGGTCACCAAGCTTTTTAAATACACCACATGCACCTGTCATGGTTTTCACATTAAAATACATGGAATTTGAGAGTGTTAGTGTGATAGTAGAGTATGCCAACTCAACCAATTCCTCCTATATATCTACATTTATGTCATCATTCTTAATTCCACTACGTTTGATCGGTTTTACTTTCTTTGCATTGTATTTTTACTCTTTTGAGTATGAAAAGTTTATACCATCAGGGTTTTCAATATTAAAAAATGTATTCTCTAAACTCAATGAAGAAGCCATAATGGCAAAAGTATGTATGCATACCAAAAATAGCAAGGTATACCCAATTGCAAGCTCAAAATGGACCAAAAACATTACAAACGGAGTGCCCTACAAATCCAAGAAGCAACTACCCAAATATCAAACTAGCATAAAGCTTATGTAAAAATGATATTTTAGCACTACCAAACACATGAATTTTTTATAAGCTTCCCCAAGTATTGTAAATATCTTCTAAGTATAAAATAGCTATTGAAGACTTAGTACATGTAAACTACCTTCACAAATAAATTTCAATCCATATAATCTTTGCAAAGTGAACATAATACCTTAATATTGACACTTGGAAGGAACTTGATGAGCTATGAAAATCCACAATTATTTTGTATTTATCTAAGCAAAGTATATTTTAATATCATTGAGAATATTGGTGGTGCATGGCAGTTATGAAAAATGTGATCTTTACGGCAAGTAAAGCGCGGCTTCACAATTATACTAGCTCAAAAGCCAGTACAAGAAGTTTGTGGACCTTCATATGAAGGAAGGAACTTCTATATCTAGTCATTTGAATGATTTCCATTCTATTTGAAGCCAACTTACATCACAAAATATTTTCTTTGTCGACAATATTAAGTTTATATTCTTGGTTGTCACTCTTTCTGAGTCATGGGGTACATTTCATACTATCATTAGTACTAATACTCTTGAGGGAGGTTTTACATGCTTAGATATAGAGGGCGCTTTAATCACTAGAGAGGTTAACAAAAAGAGTATTGATGCAATCTGCGCCTCTCATGCTCTCACAGTTCAAGGTAGGAATGATGCTAGATGTAGTTATGACCATGGTGATAGAGACCCACAACAAAACATGTCTAGGTATGGGTCTCATGGGTAGGCTTGCAATAAATCCCAGGGTCCTAAGTTTTCACTTGCATGCCATTATTGCAAGTAACATGGACACATATGCCCATATTTCCATAAGATGCACCAAGGTAGGCATGATAAAGGTAAATGAAAAATGTAGAATAATGCTAAATCATTGGATAATCAATGGATCACTAAATCCATTGTCAAGATTGCATAGATTAATGCATTGCAGTCCAATTCATATGACTATATATTAGCTACTTCTTCACCTGGTGCCACAAATTTGACTGACATCAATCCTCATTCTCTCAATGTCGGTTACTTAATTTGAAAGCTTCCTTTCATGTGACCTTGCATCCTAGTTGGTTGTATACCTAGCATACCCTTTCACGTTCTATCCAAGTGAGAGATGATCATGTAACATTATTGGCATTAATGATATTTGCTTGCTATTCCTATATATACTTCTTTGTTTTTGATGATGTAATTTATATCTTAGCTTTGACAAAAAGCCTTATTTCTATTGTGGACAATTGGGTGATGCTCACTATCATGTCTCTTTTGGTGATTTTTCTTGAAAAATTACATGTGGCAACCTAATTTTTTCTAAATGTGCCAAAGTTGGTAGTCTTTACCCTTTCTTGTTTTAGGATTTACAAATCATGTATTGGCTATCACTAATCTTCCTTATGTATCTCTATGGCATTGTTACCTTGGGCACATGTCACTTAAAGGAGTGAAAGTTTTGACTTGTTTGTAGTATCTTTCATTCCTTGACTATTCTTATTTTGATTCATGTGATCATTGCTTATATAGCATGCAGACTTGTAATGCTCATAAGAATTCTAGCTCTACAAGCATGGGTGAGTCATTGTTAGCTCTTGTTTATTTAGATGTTTCTAGTCCCATGCCCTATAAGATGCTAAGTATTTTGTTGCTTTCATTCATGATTTTTCACATAAAGCCCATTCATATTCCATCAAGCCAAAATCACATGCTTTAGCTACTTTTCAACAATTTCTTGCTTTGGTTAAGAACCACTCTAGGTATAGGAGGCTAAAATACCTAAGATCAGATAATGGGGATGAGTATGTATCGCATGATTTTGAGTAGTTTTGTGATGTCATATAGACTTACCCCATACATTTTGGATTGAGGCAATTAGTACTACTATTCATTTGATTAACAAATCTTGATGCATTGCTCTCGGTGGTAGAGTTATAGAGGAGGTCTAGTTTGGCAAACCTCCTTCACATGCACACTTGAGAGTCTTTAGATGTGAGGCATTTTGCCATCTTCCCAAAGACAAGCACAACAAGTTGAATCTGAAGTCTCTCAAATGCATCTTTCTTGAATATGGTGATGCAAGTAAGATGGATTATCATCCTTAGGATCTGTAAGCTAGAAAAGTTATCAATAGCCAGGACATTGTATCACATGAGGATCAAATGCATAAGAAACCTAATCATTTGATTGAGGTGCATAGGGTGATTTTTTAGGAGAAATCTCTTGTTATTGTACAACCAATCCCTATTTAGATAGCATGCATTTGTTTTTTATACTCTAGTGGCCTAAGATCTACCTATTGTGTGGGATCATATTAATGTTGCATATAGAGAACCTAATGTCTTAGCTTCACAGATAGCTTTGTGATGCTCTACTAGAGCCCACATCCTTCTGATTATTATGAGCCTTCTATGGATTATGTCATGTGGTGAGAGACTTTGTTGAGCTCCTTACTTTGAGGAGGCTATGCATAGAGGTGATAGTTCTTTTGAGAGAGGGCTATGTAGTCTGAGTTTGGCTCATTGCAAAAAAAAACCATGCTTGGGATTTGGTTTCTTTGGCTAGTGGAAAGCATATTGATACTTTTCTCCTTGCTCCAAGCATGTTCTCCTTTAAGTGGGAGTTTGTTGGGGGTCAAAGGTCACTTATGCTTGGCCAACTATGCCTAGCCACCTATATTTACCTTGTACTCATTGGTTGCATACTTGTACACTGCAGGTGGTGGGGGATCACCCATCACTATCATCTTTATTCCTTATTCTTTACTATGATAGAATAAGAAAATGAAGGTAGGTCACACATTGTGGCTGTTGGAGTTCCCACACACTATTCTTGCTCCCTTGAGTTCAAACCTATGTAGCTCTTGCTCTTGCTTCTACTTGTGCTTTTCTATCTCATTCCTACTCACCCTTTAAATTTGCACTCCCACATAGGTCTAGTCTCAATTGATATACTTGTATCAAGCTCACATATTTAGGTATCCGATGTCTCTCAAGTTGAAGCTATGATATCTCTCTCTTTTGCAAATTTTCCCACAATAAAGGGTCACATCAACCAAATTTATGAGATTCAAGATCATCTTGCATCCCTTGGAAAGATTGTGCTTTTAGAAAACTTTAATATGATGCTTCTATCACACCTCCCATCATCAAAGTATGATGTCTTCTATATGAGTCTTCCCACCTCACGTACATCACGTACATGGGATACAATTACTTGGGAGGAGTTTTCCTTATGTTGTTAAAGTAGGATGCATGTCATAAGGAGACTAATTCTCAATAGAACCAATGCACAAAATGTAAATTTTCAACTTCATGATCAAGTAGTCGAAATAAAAAAAAGGGAATAAGAAGTCAAACAAACCAAAATCAACTTTTCACTCTTATACAAACACAAAGGAGAGGTGCAAAGGATATCCCAAGTCTGCACATTATTGGAAGGCCTTGCATCCCAAGGAGAAATGTCAGAAGAATTATCCTCACCTTTGTCTAGGAGTGATGGCAAAGCCTCCATCTATGTCTACCTCTACTTACAATAGAATCAAAGTTCCTTCACATACATTAGTTGGAGGAGTCTTTTCTAGAAATCGCATTTTTAGTGAGGACTTGGCATATTGAGAGTAGTGCTTCAAGTCATATGACTCTACAAGGAGATTGGCATCAAGATTTCCATACTTAAGAGGGTATAATTACTATTCGTTATATCTAATTGGTGCCTATATGTGGTTTTGGCACTGTGCCTCGTTATTGTCCAACTTCAAGCTTTGTATAGATAGCCCTACATGTTCAGGATTTAGACTTCCATATCCTCTCCATTCATGTCCTTATGAGACTTGGTAATTGGGTTGTATTCACCAAGCAAGTCACCTTTGTTGATCTCTTCATTATAAGCCATTCTTGCAATAGCTTCACAAGAGAGGGTGCTACATCAGTTGCATTCCCCTTCTAGTGGTGGTGGGTAGGGTCCTTCGAGGTGGATTTCCATTGCCATAGCCACTTTCATATATGAACCCTCCATCCCATAGGGTCTGCCCCCATCCCCCACCATCTCCTCTAGTAGTTTCCTTGAATGACAATCTCAAATGTGTGGCTACAAATTCATTGGCTCTTCTTATTTTGAAGGGGGATTCCTAGGATTGTGATGAGCTTATTCAAGCATCATAATCTCCTTCGGGCCCTTCTTTCGTGTGGTATCCTTGTTCTTCATAATGGGCCACCATTCCCTGCCACAAGCATGCCTATCCTATGGCCCTTTGTCCTTCTTGTTATTTTCTAGTAGGTTACAATGCCTTCACCAAATCCTTGCTATCATCTCTCACTTGAATTAGAGGCTTGACTCACCCATTACTAACTAGGCATTGCCAAAGTGATCTATTTGAGGCCTCTCCACTCATATTGGCCTATGGTGGACTCATATTGCATTAAGATTTCATTTGGAAAGGAGGTCATACTCCTTGGCCAACATTCTTCATCAATGGGCTTTATCAGCCAATGGCACTCTACCTACCACCCTTGGATCCAATCTATCTGCTTTGATCTTCTACCACATTGAGGATCTAAGTCAAAGTGTTAGTAGTAATGTGTGTCTTATTAGTCATCACTTGTATGTGAGCCTCAGTTTAAGTCAAACAAGCACACGAGGAGCTCTAACAATGTCTTTGTCCATCAATTCATTTGTTCGAGAAACTTTTGGTGCAGGCCCTTCCCTGCATTTCTCATTAGGCAACTTGTTTTTATTCATTCATAATAAGCATCTATTGCCATGGGATAAGCTGATATTTTCTCAAGCATAAGTAGAATTTATTACCTCATTTATGGCATGGGTGGCATTTTATGTAGGTCCGACCTAATTAGTGTAGCTCAACCTAATCAAGTTGACCAATTGCATCACTTTTGTCTATTTATTTGCTATCCCCTACTCTCCACAATCACTCGATCATGCTAGTTGTCCTCATCATTTTGTCTTCATTCTCATGTCTTCATCTAGCACCCTCACTAATTCTCTATGTTACATGTAGGGGCTGACTATTGCAACCATGTACCTTTGGTTCAATCAATTTTGTTCCTTTAGTTTCACTACATTCTTCTAGTCCCCCATCTTCTCTATTTGCTCTATGTTCTTATTCATTTCTATTGCACACTCCCACAATTACAATTATAAATGGGTAGTCTCATAGATTGAGTTGGTTCCTAAAAGGTTATCTATCAATTTAAAAGTTGAATACCTTTCTTTGTAGGCACCCATGGAAATTATTCAACATCATGACAAAGTGCGGACTTTTGTGATCGTGAATGAACTAGAGATGTAAACAAACCATTCTATCATAGAAAACCTGCAAAGCCATCAATACTACATGCCTTTACCAAAATTGACACTCGTGAGTCTTGCTCAATACAAGTATGAGACTACAACATGCTCCAAAAAATCAGACCGCAATATTCAAGTGCAATGCCCTACCTAGTAATAGTTTTGAATTTAAATACAAATTACTTTAAATTATTAGTGATTCCCTTCCTCTTTCCCATTTGTTATGGGCAATATGATGGCACAATTGCATCAATATGCATTTCTTAAAAATGTTCTTACAAACAATGTACAAATTGTACCTTCTATTTATGTTCTACCTAAAGCAAGCGATCATGATTGCAAATAGTACAAGCACTCTAGTTCTCCAAACTAACATTGATAGGTACAACAAAACAAAGAAGGATGCCATCAACCAAGAATGTAACAAGTGGGATACACACCGACTAGGGTTTAGACACCCCGTCACACTGACCGGGGTATTTAAGGTGTAAGAGCCCCAGACTAGGGCAACCAGTTATTATCAAGATCACACTCTACACCTTCATCTTCAGCTTCCATGGCTTCCTTCTCCTTTCTCTCCTCTTTCTTCTATTTCTCTCTCCTCTTCTAATCTTCTTCCTTCTTATTGTTCTCTTTCTCTCTCCTTAGCTCTCTTTCTCTCTCCCCTCAGCTTCTTTCATTACAAGTGGTATCAGAGCTTCAAGCTTTGGTCCTTTTCCTCTTTCCCCTTTCTCCCTTTTCAAATCCCAAAAACCCTAGTTACTCAGCTTACAGGTACAGGTACAGCAAGAAGGACTGCAGTTAACTCCAGCTTTTTGGAGCAAGCAGGAGCTATGGCTGGAGACTCAGACATATCTGGAGGTAAAGGGCAAAACCCGAGTTACTTTTGCTCTAGCCCCTTTCTCTCTCCTCCCAGGCAAGTTGCCATAGCCACACAACAGAGAGAACTCATCTTTTTCCCTAGAGCATCCATGAGAGGGCAAGATTGAAGCCTCAAGAGCCTTCCCCACTCGTCCCTGATCACAGGCACTACCCTTGACAAGGGTCATAGGCCAAGAGAGACCCCAGGGAATAGCCCGCAATTTGCGTCGCATTTTGCGCTGCTGTTCCCTACTCCTCCTGCCTCCCCCCTCTGCCCCAACTCTCCTTCCCTGCTCCCCTCTACCATTCCAGGCCCTGAATCCACACATTGGACAGCAGTTGGACTGTTTGGAACAGTTTGGGGCAACCATGGATTCTCCTAACTGAAGCTTCCTCTAACCTGGAGAGCTTAACCCCACAACCCCTTCAGCCCGTGAATGATTCTTCTTGCCCGGATGAAGCCATTGAGCTCAGCATGCATGGGAGTTTTGTGGGCAGCCATGAAAGCTTCACTTGAAGCTTCCTGTCCTTGAAGCTCAAGCTTGGGGATAAGCTTGGGAACCCTTTTCATCAGCAAGAGCACTTGAAGGCTGAAGCACTCTTTCATGAATGCCCAACCAACAACCGGACTTCATCAATGGAGCAAGCGGCATCATAACGATTCGAGCTTCAACGGTCATCACAAGCATTAAAGAGGTATGCCACTCTGATCTTAATCTCTCAATTTAGCCACTTGCTAAGCTTAATCCATTGTTGGAGAGATTCAAGATTGCATATAAGCATCATACCTCTTCCCCAGATTTCATTGTAATGAGTGACATTAATCCCTACTTTGTCTTTTGATCTTGGAAGAATATTAGCCATTGTAAATTGGGTAAGTAGCAACCAGTGAGTCACTGGACTGCCAAGGTAACCCCTACCCCAACCCTCCCCATTCCTTGCATCTCATGAAAAGGCCCAATGTCTCCTTTTCAATGCAACTCATGCTGATTGCTAATTAAAAATGTTTGCCATGTATACTCCGACTGAGGAAAAAGGCCGATGCCAGGCGAGGTGGTAAGACAAAAGAGAGGTGACCCTCCCTTACTATTTAAGACCCTGAAGGGGTGCACAACCTGGCTCGGGGGGAACTTTGCCCACCTCTCAGTAATCTGGAGCCCAATACTTGTTTGCAAGTGCAGGTACTTCCATAAGCCCCACTTCCCTACCCAATGATCCCTCTTGAATACCCCGCAATGATAATGGCACCCATGTATACCACTTGAGGTACATGCTGTCAATGGAGATGTATGGTAGTGAATGCACTTATGCATGAATGGCAGAGTTGATGGGTATGCAATGATGCTCCAGATTATGTTCAGTATGCTCAAGATGCTATTGAGATGTCAGATCAGGCCCCTTGATCTATGCTCTATCCATGTCAGATATTGGTACTAAGGGATAGATAGTTTTTTTGGTCACAGTCCTGCAGGACTGTCACAAAGATCCAATTGCAAAAAATTCTGTCCTGAATCTGGGGATAAACCCTATAGCTCATCTCGAAGAGGGCTTTGTCTCCTCCGGTTTGAATAAAAAATCTCCCCAATCGGAGTTATGGTGTGGAAGTTATGCCCATTTTTGTTCACTAGGGTCACTGTGGACAGGTTGTAGACTGCTCCAGGACAGCCTCTGTAAAACCCCTACAGAAAATTCTGATCATTTTCTGTCATAAAGGTTAATATCTCATCTCAAAGATTGCCATTGTCCCCTCCGACTTGAGCCCAAAACCTCAGCGATCGGAGTTTCCTACTAAGAGTTACGCCCTTTTTACTGACAACAGGTCCTGTGGACTGCATCCAGATGGCTGGTCAGAAAGGCAAAAGCAAGGCCCAAGAGGAACTTCAAAGGGAGATTAGAGACTCCCGGACCTCCGTGAATGAGGAACCAAGCTCAGTGCAAGATTACCATGGTGATATACAAGAGTACATACTTGAAACGGACTCGTATACCCTTCTTAATCACATCCTCTGTCAACATGAGCTCCGTCATATGGAACGCCACAATGATATGATCACCAACCACCGCCAGATGATGTCTAAGTTTGATGAAGCGATCGAGCACATGGCCATCTCAAACTCAAAGACCCAACAGACCTTGGAACAGCTCACTGCTCTTTTTGCTCAGTTAGTGACCGCTTCATCCCAAGAGAAGACCAATGACTCTAGACATGAGTCTAGACGCCTTCCACATCAGGAACCGTTGCATGGACCATAGGGTATACTTGGCGCTAAGGGAATTTCCCCTTCTACTTATGAGGTGTCGGGGAACCCTCTCACATGCATGATGAGCCCCTATTGAATTCCCCTGTCCACCATGCCGGCAACATTCACTTGAGGCGTTCCCCTACCTTGGGTTGAATTTCACCCGCTCCACCTAGGATCCCCCATGCACCACATATGAATCAACCCCATCAAGGACAATATGGTACAAATGGCCAGCCTGGCAATCATGGACACCATGGTATATGGACAACACGGGCTAAATGCACCACAAGGGATGTATGGACAGCAGGGCATGTATGGCCACCACGGGATGCATGGACAACAAGGATTTCATGGGCAGCATGGCCCCTATGATTTGCGTGACAAGGTCATTCTCACGAAGTATAATGGGCAATCTCCCTCACCATCTGACCTAGAAGAATGGATGTCCAAGTTGGAGTCCTACTTCAACATCTACCCCCGCACTGATGAGCAGAAAATAATTTTTGCTTCTCTCCACTTGGAAGGCTTTGCCCACACTTGGTGGCACTATATCAATCGGGAGAATCAGCAGTTCATTGATTGGGAAGATTTCAAAATGCATATGGTCCAAGTTTTTGTGTCCCCTTTGGAAAAGGAACGGTTGGCAAGAAGATGGTACACTCTTGACCAACGTAACCGCACTGTACGTGACTACACCAATCAATTCATGAACTTAACCATGTATGTGGAAAGCATCAGTGACGATGCTAAATTGCACAAGCACATCTATGGGTTGGAACCGAGTCTATCAGCTGATGTCATGGCCCAAAAACCCACTATATTGTTTGATGCAATCGAACTGGCTGAGAGATATGCAAGAAAGTACCGTAAGAATGAGCATTTTCAGCAAGGTGTTGGACCTCCCCGCATCCCTTCACGATCAGCCCCATACGGAGGCGGTTTTCGAGGCTCTTCTATGCCTAATAACAGCCCAAAAATACCCACTTACCCCGCCTTCCATGTTGAAAGAAAAACGGGCACTTTTGGGATAGCATCGGGCTCTATGGCTGAGAATTGGTATGCTGAAAATAAATAGTCCACTGCATCACCTTCCCATGGATCCAATAGTCAACGGTTCATCTCCCCAAATGTTGTCAAAGAACGGAAAGAAAAGGGCCTATGCTTTAAATGTGGAGATAAGTACACTGTTGATCATGCATCCAAATGCCCCTACAAGTCAGCCAAGGTCAAAGTTCATAGCATGTATGTCATGGAAGATTGGCACAATGAGGAGGATGACATGGCCATTGACCAGACTGAGCTCACTGAGGATGTTGATCATGAGCAATTCTATGACTTGGAGGATGGGTTTCCCTTTGACCCGGGCAGTGTGCCCTCACAGATACTTGATTTAACATCCCACCCACCTCCCACTTCCCTTTGCTCGATCTCCTTGGATTCTTGGACAGGTTCGCATAGCCCTAGTACCCTTCGCATTCAAGGCAGTATCAATGGGAAGCATGTTTGTATCCTTGTGGATAGTAGAAGCACGCACAGTTTTGTCAATAAATCATCCATTGATCGGTTGAAATGTATTCCTATGGCATTATACCACCCCTTAAAGGTCCAAGTAGCAAACGGAGAAGAAGAAATCAGCACACATGTATGTTCCGCAATTCCCTTATGCTTGGCTGAAAATTATGTGGCACTGGTTGATCTGATTGCCCTCGATATGGGCCCCATTGATGTTGTCTTGGGCTGTGATTGGCTGAAACAATTGGGAAAATTTGCTATGGAATTCTCTCAACTTTACATGGAGTTTATGATGCATGGACAGCCTATCCACCTAGAGGGAGCTCGAGATCATACTGATTTTCAGCTCATTACAGCAAAGCAACTCAAATGGGAGTTTAAAAAATGCTCACAGATCTTTGTTTTGCAATTAAATAAGGACAATTCTAATCAACCCTCCATAGTATCATATGACTCTGCCTTGTAGGCCTTGCTTGAGGAATACAATGACTTATTTCAGATGCCTACATCCCTCCCTCCCAAGAGACAAGTGGACCACCCACTTGACCTAGAGCCCCATTCGAAGCTAGTGAACAAACCCCCCTATAGACTCTCCAAGTGTGAGTGTGAAGAGGTTGCAAAGCAAATCAAGGAGTTGTTGGAGATGGGTTTCATCGAGTCGAGTTCTTCCCCCTATGCATCTCCTGTCCTCTTAGTAAAAAAGAAAGATGGCTCCTTTCGCATGTGTATTGACTACATATATTTGAACAAGATTACAATGAAGAACTGCTACCCCATCCCACGGATTGATGATTTGCTGGATGATTTAAAAGGGGCATGCTTTTTCACTAAGATTGACTTGCGCTTTGGCTACCTTCAGATTTGTATGCGGGCAGGGGATGAGGTCAAAACGGCCTTCCGGACTGATCGTGGACTTTACCATTTTCTTGTGATGGCTTTTGGGTTGACTAATGCCCCTGCCACCTTTCAAAGCCTCATGAACAAAATCCTACAGCCCTTTTTGTTCAAGTTCGTGCTTGTTTTCTTTGATGATATCCTCATTTACAGCAAGTCATCTATGGAGCACTTGACACACGTTCAAAGGGTGTTTGACACATTGAGAGAGCATCGACTTTTTGCTAAGGAGAGCAAATGTATATTCATGCAAACATCTGTGGAGTACTTGGGACACATTGTAAGCAAAAATGGTATACAGGCTGACCCCAAAAAGGTGCAATGTGTTAAGGATTGGCCCACTCCTTCCACCACCACCTCCTTGCGTGGCTTCCTTGGTCTCTCCTCATTCTACAGATGCTTCATTAAGCACTATGCCACCATTGCAGCACCTTTGACTGATCGCTTGAAAAAAGATTCATTCTTTTGGGATGCCACGGCAGATCATAGCTTCAAACAGTTAAAGGACGCGCTTACTTCAGCCCCCATCCTTGTTTGCCCTGACTTCTCTAAGCTCTTTACCATTCATTGTGATGCCAGTGTCCGAGGTATTGGTGCAGTATTGTCGCAAGAGCATGGTGTGATTGCATTTGAAAGCCGCAAGCTTGATGAGAAGGAAATGCAAATGAATGTATACGACCAAGAGATGTTGGCCATCCTCCATGCCATAAAGAAATGGCACCACTATTTGTATGGCAGCTGTTTCCAAGTGAAAAGTGATCACCGAGTCCTCCAATACTTCTTGACTCAGTCTACTTTGACTCCTAAGCAAAGGCGATGGGTGGCAACCTTACAGAACTATGACTTTGACATTTCACACACGCGGGGCAAGGATATCTCGAATGTGGGCATGCAAAGTGTCATCTATCTCAGAATTGCATAGTGATTGGGTTCAAGAGCTCCAGGAGGCTTACTTGTTAGATGACCATTTCAGTCACATATTTCAAAAATTACAACATGGGGTTATGGCTGAAAACTCCCAGTATCAGCTCAAGCATGGCCTTATTTGGTCCCATGGCAAGATTGTCATCCCACATACTTCCCCCTTCACGCAGAAGATCATGGTCGAAATGCATTCTTGCCCCACTGCCGGTCACTTAGGTGTTTTCAAAACATATGATAGGATTGCCAAGAGTTTTCATTGGAAAGGCTTATGGAGGGATGTCAAGGACTTTGTGGCCAAATGTGTTCCATGCCAACAGAACAAGGATAGTATGCTCAGGCCCGCTGGCCTCTTGCAACCTCTCCCCATCCCTGACCGAAATGGACTCACTTCACAATGGACTTTTTCACCGGCCTTCCCATACTGTCTCTGAGGTGGCCACTCAGTTCATGGAAAATGTCTTCAAGTTGCATGGCCTACCACAAGTCATAGTCCATGATCAGGATGAAAAGTTTATGAGAAACTTCTGGCATACAGTTTTCACCTCCATGGGGACCAAGCTTGCCCCATCCACTGCATACCACCCTCAGATTGATGGCCAAACTGAGAGAGTAAACAAATGGCTTGAGACATACTTGAGGCACTTTTGCCATGATGTACAACACAATTGGGATACATGGCTTCACTTGGCTGAGTTTGCATATAATAACTCCACACACTCTAGCATTGGAGTTTCCCCTTTTGAGGCCTTATATGGGTATAAGGTTCCCCTTCCTATAGTCTTGTTTACTGATAAGATCAATCCTCAGAGTCAAGCTGAATTGGATCGCATGCAAGCTTTACTTCAGCAATGCAAAATGAATCTTTAGAAGGCCCAAACACACATGAAACTCTATGGTGATGAAAGATGCAGGCATTTAGAATACCAAGAAGGGGAATTGGTCCTTTTGAAAGTTCCTAAGTCCCGCTACTCCACTCTCAAAGAGGGCAACAGTAACAAGCTAGCCCACCGCTTCTATGGCCCATACCGCATCGTGAAGAGAGTTGACGACTTGGCCTACCGCTTTGGAACTTCCCCCTACCAACAAAATCCACAATGTGTTTCATGTCAGTCAACTGAAACCCTTTGTAGGCTCCTCAGTGGAGTATGTGGAAGAACTTCCCCCCATCGATGAAGAGGGTATCACTCAATATGTTCCTGAAGTAATCATTGGGTAGCGAGATAAGCACTTATGATCCCGATCCATCAAAGAATACCTCATCAAATGGCAAGGTCTACACTTGGAAGAAGCCTCTTGGTGCCCAGCAACCATCCTCGATGAATTTCCCCACCTCCATGAACCCCAACGGTTGGAAGACTAGCCGGTCATGACCCAAATTGCCCACTTCCTGCCCGCAGACTGCACACTGTTTTAGAACAGTTTTGTACTTACTCAAATCCAATGCATGTGCATTCTACATAGGCTAAAAGTACTCATCATAAGCTCCATTTCGACATATAGTACGCCCCATTTGGAGCTACCTATCAAAAGTTATGACCAATTTACTTCAGAATACCGGTCCAGGACTGCATGCTGTCCCTAGTCTCTCCACACCTATTCTTCATTGTCAAAGGGCTCTGAGTAGTACTTAGAAACCCTCCCTCAGCCCACCCATCACTCCCCTCTGTTTCTCCTTGTTTTTTAGGGCAAAAAGTTTTTTGAGTGGGGATGGATTGTAACAAGCGGGATACACACCGACTAGGGTTTAGACACCCCGTCACACTGACCAGGGTATTTAAGGTGTAAGAGCCTCAGATTAGGGCAACCAGTTATTATCAAGATCACACTCTACACCTTCATCTCCAGCTTCCATGGCTTCCTTCTCCTTTCTCTCCTCTTTCTTCTCTTTCTCTCTCCTCTTCTAGTCTTCTTCCTTCTTCTTCTTGTTCTCTTTCTCTCTCCTCAGCTCGCTTTTTCTCTCCCCTCAGCTTCTTTCATTACAAAGAAACTACGAATATCTCCCAAAAAGTGGCAAAATAAAGCCAAGTGTGTCAATATTACTTAATTAGACAATAAATATGCCACTTATTCAACACTACTTTGCAAAGAAAGTCCAAGCCTATATTTCATTTATGTACTATAACTCAAATATGTGAATGCAAGGCTAATCATCCAAGATGTATTTATTCAATTTTATTTTATTTGATCTCTAGTATGTTTAGATTAGTGTTCTATCAATCCCATGTTTGGACATAGATCTAATTAGGAAATCGCATGAAAGTTTTGTTAGATCTTGTATGTCTTGTATTTAAAGCTTCAAATAAAAAATGTAGCATGTTATTTCACAAGCTTGACAATAATGCCCCTATCTATCAATTTTCTATCTTGAGAAGAGATGAATAATTTGCAAAAGAAGGGGAGCTTAGAGGGACGCGGATAAAAATAAAAGGAGAAGTAATATAGGGAATTTACTATGCCACCAATTAACTTCCACAATGTCATGTCAATTGCATGAAATGATTCACATAAAGAACTACCTTCATACTTATTGGTATCTTCTTTTAGGCAATCATGAAATGAGGTTGAATATTTATGGACTATAATGGAAACTGCGATATATTTATTTATTTACTTACTTATTCATAGAAACGGAGAAGGAGGGAGAGAGACAAACCCAATAAAGTAACAAACATAAAAGATTGCTTATGGATTAAGAGCCAATGACTGTCTTAGAAAATCACCTAAAAGGTTTCTATTAAAAAATTAATTTAGTGACTCTTTACTTCTTACTTTAGTCGTCTAATTAATTATGAAATTATGTCCTCTAATGAATTGCAGATGTTTTGAGCTCTAGATAGCTCATTGCATCATATCACCCAAATCACATCAAATAAAATTGCAATATGTGCTTGGACAACTCACCTTGTCTTAGAAATCAGAAAAAACCTTAACCAACAAAACAAATGACATAGAAGAACAATACTAACAAAATATAATTACCTTAAGGATCAAGAAGATCATGTTACATGTTTTGAAGAACATGTTAAATACTTGGGAAAATTTTCAACAAAAGAAAGTAAAATGACATGTGGGGCAATCAAAATAACAACTTTGGTAACCTACCTACTAAGTATATTGTTGCATACATTTCATTTAGGTAGTTGAGTTATCGACCTTTAAGATACATTTTTTGAAGTTTCATTTTCTTGAGGTTGCACACAGGTTTATTCAAAGGTATACCCCTAGAAAAATAAGGCTTCTTGAGAGTTTTTTTTGGTTTAGCAATCATGAAGCTAAGTAGTAAAGCAATGCCAAGAATTTAAAAAAGTGGAAACTTACATGCATAGATAGATGCTTTGTAGAAAATGTAGGAACTTTTCCTTTTTTTGAAGTGGAAAAACACATAAACTTTTGCAAAGTCACATCCTTAACAAGGATACGGTTATGAAAAGTGTACAACATCATCAAATTATTACACATGAGGTTGTGTAATGATACACATATAGAGCAATTGGTGCATTCCAAATAAGTTACAACGACATCATCAACTTATTACAAAGGAGGTTGTGCAATGATACACATATAACCCAGTTGTCACATTACAAATAAGTTACAAAGACTTCTAAGCACTTTCTAGCCATTTTGGTTACAATGTAAATGTTAGAAATAGCTTTTACAGTTATAAAAGCTAGTGCTACTAAGCTTCTTTTTATTATTCTAGTGTTAGTAACAATATTAGGAGGGAAAAGAATAGCACAAGAAATGATTTATGGAAGCTGAACACAAAACTCACAATAGAAAAAGGGGTAAGTAAGAGCATAAGCAACAATGGAACATTATTAGGAGGGAAAACAATGGCACAATTTCTAGTGTTAGTAACAATATTAGGAGGGAAAACAATAGAACAAGAAATGATGGAGGAACAATTGAAGCTCAAGTCAAATCTCACAATAGCAAAAGGGGTAAGTAATAGCATAAGCAACAATGGAGGAGCAAGAGTTCTCATAGCTATATTATCAAAGATAATGAAAAATATATAAAACATAGATAAATACACAACCCTAAAAGAACAAGGGTAGGGTGCATACAAGGTTGAGAGAAAAAAACAGGTTAGAGAGGAAATAAAATCTTGTAGTTAAAGTAGGTAAGTAAACATATTACAACCATAACATATGCTACAAACCCCATTGGGAGTGATTATGTGAGCAAGTGTAAAAGTATGATAGATTTATTTGGGAGGGCAAGATCTTCAAATCTTTACAAACAGTTTCAAACTTCTCACTAGAGAGGGTGTTCACAAAATGTCTATCACTAGAGAGGGCGCTCACTAAATATTTGTCAAGTTGCCTTGTGTAGGCACATACACCTAGCTAATCTCACTTGGTTGCTATAAGTCACTTTGGTAAAAAATAGTAATATGCCTCAATGTGATTTTGTGAGTATGGAACTTTAATATTTATGTACTTAGCTTCATATCTATAAGTAGGTTGCTTTTTGGTTGGCCAATACATACATGAAGTACCAAGGCAAGAGCAAGACCCACTAGTAGGAACTCTAATGTCATAACAACATGCCTAGTTAAAATCATAATAAAATATCCAAAACACTGCTTGCCAATGCTTTGAGCTTGTGCTATGCATAAATCTACTTGATGTGGTGCTACAAATTGCACATCAAGCCTAGCATGAGAGACATAAAGAAGACATACAATAGCTTGTTGATATAAGGATGCATAAATTAGATTACTTGGGTCTTTAAGACTAAGACACAAGGCATCTTTTGTAAGTAGCCATGGCTTACATGCATCAAAATATAATTCTTTTAGCAAGTTCCAAATGTGCTTTATTTGTGCATAACAATACTTTCCTCTAGCTACTTAAACTGAATGCTCAAGTAATAGTGCAACATCCCCCAATCTAACATCTAGTAAGTAGAGTGTAAATGACCTTAAAGGTTGAAAGCATAGACTCATCTAGCTAGTAAAAGCACCAAATCACAATACAAAATTGATGATTAATAGAGTTCCTTCATTTTCTCTACATAGAATGAACTCTTGATCAATTAGTTGCAAAAAACATAAGCTAGAAAGTGCAACTTTATCCTCTAATGCCAACCTTGGAGGCCCCATTTAAAATCATGAAGAGCCTTCTTCAATGTGCCAAAATTTGACTCACGTCCCTTCACAACAAAATCAAGAGGCCACAAAATACATACTATGTTGCATAAGTGACCTTTGAGGAAAGCAATCATAATGTCCAATTAATCTATAGTTATAATGTGCAACCAATATGAGAAGACACCAAATCTTGTGGGTAGGTGCAAAGGTCTTATCATATTCAATTCCCTTCTATTGAGCATAATCCTTTACAATAATTTGAACCTTGTAATGATCCATGTTATCTCTTCAATTTATAAATGCACTAGATATCAATGGCCCTTTTGCTATTAGCCACATCAATCAAATCCCATATGCCATCTTGAATATAGAAGCATCCTCATCCTACATCCATCCAATCAATAATCTCTTTTGCTTCTTCAAATGAGATCAAATTCTTTCTATTACAAATGACATAGTTCCAAACCTTTTGGGTAAGTTGCATGTTTCTCCTAAGAAAATTCTCTCAAAAAACTTAAGGATATGATTTCTTTTTAAAAATTGGGTACAAAATAATATATGGCTTTCTAAAAATTTCAACTCTATGCATTTTTTATACAACCTACTACTATGAAAGGATTTTGTTTAAAATTTTAGATCTTACTTTTTCCACACAAGCTAGTACTTTAATATCACAAAGTTTATATAGAATAAATTCATTTTTTCCAAAACTTAGTAATCAACTAGACATGATATATGATAAGTATCTTGAGACCTATAAAATTTAATTGATAAAAATTGATTCTTAATTAACAAGAAATATATTCTTATAGTTATTTGCCAAAGTGTATAATCATCAACTAATTCATATCTTCTATCAACAATTAAAAATCCATTAACATGCGATCATTTCATAAATATATCATCAATATAATTTTTCATTAGTAAAATTTTAAATTTTAAAAAAAATGAATATCCACAAAGTATCAAGCATAACAATCTTGTATGAACAAATATGAAAACTATTTAATTAAAATATATTTTAAAATAAACCAAGAGTCATAATCCGATATTTTTCTCGGATTGATAAGGACCATAGCCACCCTTCATGAAAAGTACAATGTGAACGAGACTTATGAGCCATATTAATCACTAGTATTAATGTGTATAGTTTGGATGGTCCAAAAATATTAGATTTTTGGGTTTTAAAAAAAACTAGTATATTTTAGATATTATCCTAAAAAGATAGAACTGAAAGTCATTTAAAAGAAAAGACAAGTGATGCTTTAGTTAGTTTTGGAGATTTTATAAAAAGAAAAATAAAGAAAAGTGACTGGCAAAATCGAGCGCGCTGCGATCACTGTCTATAGGCAGTACAAGCAGTAGATAGCACTTCGAACAGGGAGAGGAAGAAGGAGTGATCTGAAAGCTTTCCAATTAAGTGACTTGGAGTTTTACCCCCCTTTTGGAGCCAATGCAACCATCAGATTTATGATCTGAGCATCAGATCACTGAGTCTTCCAAGAGCCCCTCCACTCTTGTTCTCAGTCTTATCCCCTCCTCTCTAATTCATTATAAATATGAGGCATGGGGAGGTACAAGGGAGCATAAGGAGACCCCGAGGGGCTGCGAGCGAGAGGTAGAGAGAAGGATACCCCCGCCAAGAGATTGAGAGAGAGAGAGAGAGAGAGAGAGAGAGAGAGAGAGAGAGAAGAGTTACCCCGAGAGGCTGCACAATTCCCTCTATCTCGATCCTCGACTTAACCATCTTCTCTTACACTCTCCCATCTCAAATCTATTTTTCCCTCTTAATCTCTTGAGTCTACTTGCGGACGATGGCCTCCAAGCGAAGAATGTCGCGTGCGGATGGCAATCCTACAACCAGCAATGAAGCTTCGGGCAAAGGCATCACTGTCAATCCAACTACGATTCCGGTCGTAAGTAATGTATTTCTAAATTGATAGGTGCTTGCTTTGATTCTCGCATGAGATACATTAGGCTCCATACTTTGTTGTGCTAGAATATGTCATTGAAAAGGATAAATCGTATCTCAAATATTCAAATATGAAGTTTGTGAAGTGCTTGTATCAAGGGGAGTTAAATTGCGCCTAGTTGCTATGCGATGAATCCATGCATAGCATAAGCAGCATATGGGACTCTAAAGTATTGAACATCGATGATTCTTTGATTAATCTTTACCGAGGATAATATTGTTTAAGGTTTGCAAATGCATATACACAATACATACATGGGAGAGATTATGTGAACTTTACATCGATGACATGCGACTCCTTGCCTGAGGAGAAAGGAAGATAAAGCCAAGATAAAATGTTGTATAATAGGGAAATGCTAAAAGATAAATGCCACTTAGAGAAGAGGCATAAATGCTCTTGCTAGATTGATTAATTCGCATTGGAATGATAGGACTTATGTCATGTATAGTATTTGAACCTTTAGCATATGCCTTAGCCAAAATGGTATCTCACTCCTAGACCACTTGTGGGTTAGATGGAGCTCTGGTCACCCCTTGCCTGTCCAGAATGGAGTTTGAGATCCCCGTGAGCCCAACTTCTAGAGGTGTTGGAAGATCCTATTCTAGATAAAAGATGAAAATTTTGGTGCCGTGTGATTTGGACCAAGTACTTCTGTTGGATAGAAGGGATACATAATTCTCATGTATGGGCAGGAGACAAAGATTAACTTGAAGATAAGTTAAGGAACTTGTTTGTCAAAAGGACTGCTTATTTAGTTTTCGTGTTTGTGCTGTAAATTACGCAAACGAACCACGTTTCCTAAAAGGCTTAATTAATGAAGCTGATTTTAAATGTTGCACGTAAATGTGATAGGACCTAATTAGAAAACTAAAGCTATCAAGGGAAGCGAGTGGGCGGAATCCCGGACGGGTCTGTCCTACGGCTGGGTGGTCCTAGAGAACTGGGAGGCTTCTCACAAGGCTTTACCGATGGTGACTTTCGGTATTGTTAAGTTAGAACCCGATTCATGCCGTTTTAGGGGACCAGAATGGGACTATGCCCTATGGGTAAAGAGGTTGAGCGACACATCCCTCTCATTTCCCATTCTCTTTGAACCAAGTGCAGTATGGATCTACTTCGGATTGGGTATCTCTGCGTGAAGTAAGATGTCCAAAACCCGACACTAGAATGCTGTTAGGAGACCTTGACAACTAGGAACCCAGATTTCAAGTCAATCCTAGTGGGTTCGGCCGCGAACATTCCGTTGCAAGGCGGACTCGAGAAACCCTAGGCAACAAAACCCCAGAACATTCCATGGGAGTGCCGGGCAGCGATGCTTAGATTCGTTTCTCGATGGACCACTAAAATGTGCTTGGACAATCGATAGGGGCACATTACACTCATAAGAGAACGGGCCTCGAAAAGATCTAAAAGCATGGGAACAACCACCGAGAGTCCGAGGCGCAACCATGGAAGCTGCAAAAAAGTCAAAAGCAAGAAGGCAAACCTTTAAATATAAAGGCGTGGCCAAAATCTTTGTAAAAGAGCGCCAAGCTCCCTCCTGTGCAATTTGTAACCATGGACGGGCGGTAGGATTAAGCTAGGAAGTTAGGGCAAGGGAAAAAGGACCAGGCCGGTCATGGACAAAGGGGATGACCACCCAAGGGAAAGAGAGCATGTATATAAGCCAAAAAGTTAATGGAAACTCTCATTCTTGTGTGTGGCAAAAAGCTTATTCTTCTTCTTCTCTTCTTCTTGCCTTCTTGCATGTGCTTGAGTGAGGGAGTGAGTGAGTGTGTGTAAGCGAGTGAGGAATCGAGGAGAAGAAGCTCTCCATATCCTCTCTTTTTCTTCTTCTCTTCTGTCTCGCATGGCTATGGAGGATGGAGCTTGATGGAGAGGGATTGAGGTTGCTCGAGTTTGCATCAAGGATCATGGAGCTACCGGTGTGCAAGAAAGAGGAGGGTACTCGATCGAGCATGAAGGTAAGCTCACTACATCCTATAGGTAGGGAGACTGCATTGGCATTGTGAGAGGTAACCATGGCTGCTCGGCTTGAAATGCTTGACCAATAAGCGGTCCGTAGAAGGGAGGTCTCTCGCTCAACCCCCGAGACCCCAAGACCTACCTACGGACCGCTTATTGGTCAACCATTCCAAGCCGAGCGGCCATGGCTACCTCTCACATAGCCGACGCACTCTCCCTACCTATTGGGTGTATTGAGCTTACCTTGATGCTCAATCGAGTACCCTCCTCTTTCTTGCACATTGGTAGCTCCACGATCCTCGATGCAAGCTCAAGAAATCTCAATCCCTCTCCATCAAGCTCCATCCTCCATAGCCGCATGATACAAGAGAATAGGAAAGAAGAGAAGAAGATGAAGAGAGGAGATGTGGAGCTTCTTCTCCTCGATCCCTCACTCTCACACACTCACTCACTCCCTCAGTCAAGCACACGCAAGAAGGCAAGAAGAAGAAGAAGCTTTTTGCCACACACAAAAAATGAGAGTTTCCATTAACTTTTTGGCTTATATACATGCCCTCTTTCCCTTGGGCGGTCATCCCCTTTGTACATGGCCATTGGACCCTTTTTCCCTTGCCCTAACTTCCTAGCTTAGTCCTACTACCCGTCCATGGTTACAAATTGCACAGGAGGGATCATGGCTCTCTTTTACAAAGATTTACGCTATGCCTTTATATTTAAAGGTGTGCCTTCTTGCTTTTGACTTTTTTGCAGCTTTCATGGTTGTGCCTCGGACTCCTGGTGGTTTTTCCCATGATTTTAGATTTTTTTCAGGTCCATTCTCTTGTGAGGCACCTTTTTCTTTTCTTCACCTTGCACTTTTCCTCTTGATGCCTCTTTTTCCACTTTCTTGTTCTGCAGTAAACATTACCCCCATCCTAGCCGAGTGCTAGTCCCATGGCACTGCTAGGTGGTGAGTTGGATGGTGGTGAAGGGGTAGCCGTGTGGCTTTTTGAGTTTGTACACAAGCCCTAGTTGAGGATGTGTTGGAGGGATTTATTTTTGGAATTAAAGATGGTGTTGGAGTGAGTCCCTTCGGGGAGCTAGTTGTGGTGGCCCCATTCTTAAGGTTGGCCATGGGTGGACCTACCCTTGACTAAAATTAGAGCTGAGTGGGTCCTCCTTGGTTGCTAGCCATGAGGGAATTTGTCCTTGAAAATGAATATGGTATTGGACGAATCCTTGTGTGAAGAGAGGTTGGTGGGCAGATCCATCTTTAAAATTGAATATTGTGTTGGACAGATCCCTCCCCTGGCCCTCCACAGTTGCCTTCTCTTGCACTGTTCAAAATGAGGTTCTTCATTCACTTTTTGACTAGGGCTATTGCGATATGTTTCCCTTGATTTGTTGCACTTGCATGGTGACATTGTCACATAAGATAGCCCCATTCGTAAGTGGGTGTTGGTTTCAAGACAATGTGGTTTGGAGCTGACGAAGGTTCGATGAGAAAGGGCGAACATGTGAGTCGATGATGATGGGGCTGAAGAGGAATTGGGCTTGGGAAGAAACAGATCACCTGATTAAGGTGGTGGGGGCCGAGGGCGTATTGCATGGATGATGAGGCCACCGAAGTCAATGGTTGAGGCCTTTGTTTGTACTTGAAAAGAAAAGAAGGTGCACTACATGGGGGTGTCTCTGCCTTACTATGTAGTGTGTGGTGCACGTGCTTGTGGAATTGGGAGATGGGTCCGTCGCCCTCGGTGGTGTCCCACACTTGAGGACCCAGTTCGTGCATTATTTTATGTGTAGTGCGTTGCTTAGGGAGACAAGTCTGGGAGAATGTATTTCCCTTGATGTGCCCTAAGCATGTGCAACGGGGACGGGGCTAGGTAAGGAAACCCTAGGTGCAATGATCATGGCACTCAAGATGTTTTTCGGGGGTCCGCTGTTTCCACTTTTCCTTTCTTTGTCTTTTTTTTTTGGAGTAGATGATTATAGCCAGCATTTTGATGCAAGGGGTGCTCTTAGGCTCTACCCTAATCTTCCTCGGACGATTCGTGAGGTGTTCTTAGGGACTTAGTCAAAAAGGCATAGCTCTGCATGTATTCCTTGATACTAGTCTTTTCATTAAGAGGTGTGGTTGATAAGAAAGGATGATTGCACCTCGTAAAGTGGCTATCACTCATGTCCTCAAGGATCCTCATACAAAAAGAGGGAAGTAGGGTTGCCCTCACCATGAGCCTAACCATAGCGGAGCTATCTATTCCTAGGTTAATGTCAAAAAAGAGTAGGGTTGCCTCAATGTGATTTTGTGAGTAAGGTTAATGCTATAATTACATCCCAGGCTTGTGGGTAGAGGAAAGAGAACTCGAAGGGTCAGGATTTGAGCTCCCACTATTTCCAAATTCCTGAGCTCATCGGTGGAGAGGCCAGCTTGTCGCAAGTAGCCGTGTTGTTGCTCCTTGGTGTTTAGGCTAGACCTTAGAAGAAGTCATTTTAGTAATATGTATGGTCTTTTGTCTATTTTGGACATTTGTCAATTTTGATGATTTTTGGAAACTTGAAAATGGAAGGTCGTAGCTTTTCATAGCACTCCTAGGATTCAATTATGTTTGCATGTATGTTCAGGTGGATCATTATGTAACTATGGCATATTTTTGAATAGGAGAGGTAGATGCAGTAGTCTGTCAACCTATGTTGTCTTATTTTCTCTATTATTATTCCTTGTGTAGTTCATATCTGAGTGTCATGAGATAAGCAGCGATGTAGAAAGTGAAATGCTTGTGATGTGAAGATGAAAGTTTAGTATGAACTTTGATTTTCCCAATTGCTAGATAGAATGTCAGAATGTCATTTGAAATATCAAAACTGTGTAACTGTTGCTTGGTTGTGCAACCATAATACACTGGCGATCACGGTGTTTATGAAGGGTGTTCATGGTCGAGTTTGCTCTCTTCTGTGGGAGGGATGAGTGCCATGCTGAGCAATGGTTTTGGGGGTAGTTACATTGGTGATTATATTTTTGGAAGTCACATGATGAATGATATTCCATTTTGGATAATTCACAGCAACCTGTTCACCCATATTTCACAAGGTGGTCAACGAGCAACAACGCGGTGTGCAACAGTGTCGTGCAGAAGGGCATGAAGGTGGTGAAGATAGTGGGATGCAAAGTGAAAATTTGGAGGATGAGTCGCATCAAGGTGCAGAGGAATTGGAGGATATAGAGAATTATGGAGGACTTTTCAATGAACTTAGAGGAGTTGGGCAATTAGATCCGACTTTTGTAGGAGGAGTAGTTTTGCAACATGCATTTGTGGTGAGAAGACAGTTGCAGTTTGACCCTTTGGGAATTCGAAGAGGCATATCAATATGTCCTTCAGTACATACATCATCAACATTATCTTCAGTAGGTCATTTGACCCCAAATATGCAAAGGAATATGGTAGCCGTAGCTAGAGCAGATTTACGTGTTAGGTTCAAGACCTTTTTCGGGAAGTCGAAACAAGACCTCGATTGCCACGTAGCTCAATTTGAGACAAGGTGGTAGGCCAGAGGATTTGATGGAGTGTATGATACGCAAGCCAAGATGCGACAATTCCAAGAACACTTGAGGGAAGAGCCATGTAGTGGTTGAGCAATTTCAACATAGGGCATTTTGTAGATTATGCAGCATTAAGGGATGCATTTCTGAATAGATTCTGAAAGGAGAAAACTCCGAATGATGTGCTTATAAAAATCAAATGGATGAAGCAGAGGAAAATGTTTGTGGAGGATTACACTCAGAAATTTGATCAATATTTGAAGAGGCTTACAAATGCAAAAAGGCCTACAGATGAAATGTTGGTTGGATATTACATGCTTGTTCTGCAAAAAGAATTGCGGAATGTAGTAGCAGGTGTAGATGTCGGAGCTGGTTTTAATGCCTTGGTGGACACTCCAACAAGAGCAAAAAAGAGATTTGGAGTTACAAGTCTGAGTTCTTCAAGGAAGAGTTCTCGGGTGAAAAGGAAGAGAAAGAAGGGGAAGAAGAAGAAATCTTTGGATGACAGCAGTGATGATGATTCTGACACAGATACAGATTCGGATTCCAATTCAGAAGCAAGTAGCAGTTTAGATTCCGACTTCGATTCAGATTCACATTCTATTTAAGATAAAGGAGATAAGAAGAGGAAGCATAAGAAGAAGGGTAAAGAAAATATCAAGGGGAGTTTAGTTCAAAAGATGGTGGAGAAGAAGTTGAAGGAAATGGGTGTCAAGCAAGAGTCAAGTAGCAAGAAGGCTCATTGTGACATTTGTGAAAAGGATGGTCATTTGACAACTAATTGCTGGTATAACCCAAACTTTTGAGGAAAAATTCCGGAGTGGGTTCAACAAAAGATTCAACAAAATTTGGCATAGGCAAGTGGAGTGTTTCCTGATCCTGCAGGACATCAGAGGCCATTTAACAATTCGGGATGGCAAAGGCAACAACAACAGTTCTCTGGATGGTGACCACCTTTCAATCAAGATAGGCCATTCAGAGGGAATTACAATCAAGGGTTCCGACCAAGATTTGGTGGATTTCAAAATTCTAGAATATGGGGAGGAAATTGGAATCAATAGCAAGGATGGCAACAGCCACCAAATTGGAATTAACAGAACTAGAATCAGCAAGGGTGGAATTCACAAGGCTGGAATTAGCAACCACAAAATGAGCAGTTACCACAGCTACATGCCCCATCTGTGCAGCCGAGGGAACCAAAGAAAGCACCTCAAAGCAATTTAATTGATGTGGAGATTTCTAAGGATCATGGGACAATTGAGTGTCAACAGATTGTTATCTGGAATGTGATTGTTCGCAATGCAAGCTAGGTGAACTAGAAGTATTAGCGGTCACACGCTCTAAAGCAAAGCTAAAATCACCTTGGGATTGGGAGGAATAGAAAGAAGTCAGAGATGAGGTGGTTGAAGAAGTGGAGAAGTCAGAGGGAGAAGACATGATATCCAAGCAGAAGAAAAAACAATTGAAGGAAGCGGAGAATTCTGAATTGACATGAGGAGCATTGTTTGAAGAATTGTTGAATACTCCTATGCATTTTACATTAGATCAGTTTCTCTCATTGGTCCCGATTTTCAAGGATAGGTTTTACTCAGTTACAAGGATGCCAACTGTTTCAAAGATTCGGAGTGCATTGAAGGAGAATGTTGGAAGCTATCAGATCAGGGTCCTGATGATGTTGATTTTACTATTCCAACTGTTAAGCCTGAGTTTGATGGTCACAAATTTTCATATGTTTTGTTAGATGATGGATCTAGAGTAAATATTTTGGCACAGGCTGAATTTTCCAGGATGAAAAATGTGAACCTTGAACCTGCACCATTTCAAGTAAGGATGGCAGACCAGCGAAGAGTGCAACTGATAGGGATGCTGAGAGGGAAAACCCTTAAAGTGCATGGGTTGTTATTTCAAGAAAATTTCGTTGTTTTGAAAATGCAAGATGCATGTAATGCTTTTTCAATGCTATTGGGAAGACCCTAGTTCAAATTAGCAAAGCTTAAGTAGGATTGGGAATGAAATGAAGTGGTTTTAAAGAAAGGGAAGAATTCAGTAAGGCTTCTAATGACATCTATGAAGAGATTGCCAACATCAATAAAGCCAATGATGGCTCAGACTAGTAATTTAGCTGAGGATGTTGAAGATGAGAAGGAAGCATGTTTTTTGGATGCCAATCCCAGTGTGGTACCAGTGTTTGAAGTTGATGTGGAAAGGATTGTGCAAAAATATGTTTGTCATGAGGAATATGGGAAGTCAATTAAGGAGTCATCTTGTAAATCAGAGGATGTGGATGCAGAGCATAATCCAACTCAGGAGTCAACAGTTTCTCATAATTTAAAGATGAAGGAGGATTTGGAATGTGCAGAAGGGGAGGTTGCACCTAAGGAGGCAATAACCAGAGCTGAGTTCTTGTATGACAGGCTAATGGAAAAGGTTTCACGAGTAAAAGAGGATGATTTGCAAGATTTGAATTTGGGATCTAAAGTTAGCCCAAAACTTGTCAAAGTCAACGTTAATTTGGATGACGAATTTAAGGAGGATCTTAAGAAGTTGTTGCAAGAGTTCATGGATGTATTTTCTTAGGATTATTTTGACGTGAAAGGCATGGATCCAAGAGTATATAAGCATCAGATCAATTTGAAGGAGGATGTAGTGCCGGTGATTCAGCAACGTTATAGGATGAATCCGAATTATGCAAAGTAGGTGAAGGAGGAGTTAGATAACCTTTTGCAAGTGGGTTTCATTGTCCCAATAGATCAGGCAGAATGGCTATCACCAATAGTGGTTGTTCCAAAGAAGTCAGGGAAAATTTGAGTGTGTGTGGATTATAGGAAGCTGAATGCAGCAACAATCGCAAATCCATTTCCATTGCCATTTGTGGATTCAATTCTGGATGATGTCATAGGGCATGAGATGTACAGCTTTCTTGATGGATTATACAATCAAATCTAGATGGCAGAAGATGATGTCGCCAAGACGGCGTTTATAACTAAATGGGGAGCATTTGTATACACAGTGATGAGCATTATGCTAGTCAGATGCTGAAACCAACTGAAAATAATTATATGGTCACTAAGAGAGAAGCTTTGGGGATGATTTTTGCATTGGAAAAGTTCAGGCATTATTTGCTAGGGAAGAAAGTGATCTTTCATGTGGATCATCAAGCGCTCATTTTCTTGGTGAAGAAACCAAAGCTGGAAGGTCGACTTGCCAGATGGATGCTTTGGTTACAAGAATTTGATTATACAGTGCTGCATACACCAGGCAACAAACATGCAGCGGTGGATTATCTTAGTAGATTGGACCATGTGCAGGAGGCACCTAGAGTGTCAGATCAACTTCCGGATGCAGAATTGTTTCAAATACAAGGACAAGGTTTTGACAATTGGTACGAACAAATGGTGCAGTTTTTGATAGATGGAGTGTTGCCTTCTGATATGTCAATAGACCAGAAGAAGAAGTTTGCCTTGTGGAGTAGGCCATTCTTAATAATTTCTGGAGCATTGTATAGGAAAGGAGTGGATTAGATAATTAGAAGATGTGTTCTGGATGAGGAGCAAAATGCAATTTTGCAAGAAGCACATCATGGAACAACTTGAGGACATTTTTCAGGTGAAATTACAGGAAGAAAGATTATGCAAGTAGGTTTGTGGTGGCCATTGTTGCTTAAGGATGCATATCAGTTTGCTAGGAAATGTTTGCAATGTCAGAAGATTTGGCAACCAACTTCAATGGATAGGATGCAAGATCATCATGTGTTGCCACTTGAGCCATTCCAGAAATGGGGATTAGATTTTCTAGGTCCCATAAAGCCAAAAGTTAGCAGGACAGGAGCAAGATATATTCTGGTTGCAACAGACTACGACACAAAGTGGGTAGAAGCAATACCTTTGAGAGATAACAAAGCAGCAAGTGTGGCTAGATTCTTGTACAAGCACATTATGACCAAGTTTGGATGTCCAATTGAGCTAGTGTCTGATCAGGGTGTGCATTTTCTGAATTCAGTTATTGAAGAGCTGACAAGTAAGCATATGATCATGCATAAGAAGTCAACCGCACATCATCCGCAAGCGAATGGGAAAGCTGAAAGTACCAATAAAGTGCTGGTGAGGATTCTAAAAAAGATAGTGGCAGAGAACAAACACAAGTTGGATTCAACATTGTGGTCATTCCGCACAGCATACAAAGTTGCAATAGGGATGATAGCTTTCAAGCTAGTTTGTGGGATTGAAGCTGTTGTTCCAATGGAGTATGTAGTTCCCAGTTTGGGGCTAGTAGTACAACATAGGATAAGCCCAGAGGATTCAGTTTTGCATAGACAAAGAGAGTTGTTGAAGTTGGAGGAAGATCACATTCAGAGTGCATATGCAGTGGAAATAAATCAAAATAGAAGGCAAGCATGGATTTCAAGGCAGTTGAAATTTAAGATATTTCAGAAAGGGGACTGGGTGATGCTCTATAACTCAAAGTTAGGACCCCATCCTAGTAAATTGAAGTTGAGGTATTTTGGGCCTTATTAGATTGTGGAAGAATTGGGGAAAGGCACTTTCAGGTTTTGCAAGATGTGTTTGGGACTCCGGTTTTGAAGCAAGTAAATGGATTCCAATTGAAATTTTTTTATGGGAAGGTTCTTGAAATTCCTAATTGGATGGTGAATAAAGCTTAAGAAATAGCAGTCAAATGGGTAGATGTTGTGCCAGAGATCTTAGTAGACAATTTAGGGGATGTGATTGTTTGTGATGGCACATGCTTGCGGAGTTGCTGCAGAATGCAGATTGGATGCGGCTTGCGGATTGTTGAAGGTGCTATTGGTGTTCATATTGTGGAGTTCTCGAGCAATTTTGTCAGAGGGGATGTCACCAAACTGGAGTGTGAAGTACTATTATAGAAAGTTTAAATATGTGGGCCACATGTGCGAAGGGACTTAAGTTTAGTACGCTCTTCGAGGCTCATCATCATTTGTGCAACCCGCCTAAAGAGTTGATGTATTATGCTAAATTTGCATGGAGGCATACTGTACCCTCTGTGTAAGCCATCAAATCAGTTGTGTGCGAGCTTTCTAGCCTTCAACTCGTCATATTCTTGGGTAGCATGAAGCAAAAGCAGCACACTAGCACAAAGAGCTTACTAGTGAGTCTACGATGCATGCAAGGTCCATGAAGACAATGATGGAGAAGCTCTTGCGCCCTAGGTGAGAGAGCCTAACTGCACAATGTCGAAGAAAGCGAGGAAGCAGACTCTGGTGGCGATGATGTAGAAGAAATTGAAGTGGATGAAAAGTTCAAGGTGCTGGACAAAGAGACTGTGGGAGATTTCACTCAACCGCCAAGATCCACAGACCGCTTATTGTTTCAAGCATTCCAAGCCGAGCACTAATGGCTACCTCTCACATAGCCGACACGCCATCCATATCTACGGGTTTAGTGAGCTTACCTCCATGCTGATCGAGTTACCTCCTCTCCCGCGCACTCTCGTAGCTCCACGATCCAAGTGCAAGCTTCAAGCAAGCTCCATCCTCAAGCTCCACGCTCCAAGCTCCATAGCCGCGAGCAAGACAAGAGAAGAGAAGAGAAGATGGAGAGCTTCTCCTCCCCGGTCCCTCACCCTCACACACTCACTCCCTCACACTCTCACACTCCCTCTCTCAAGCACAAGCTCAAGCAAGCAAGAAGAAGAAGAGGAAGAAGAAGAAGAGGAGACCCACTTTTGGCCACACACAAGAATGAGCTTCTCATTCACTTTTCAACTTTATATACAAAACCCTAAATCCCTTTTGGGCAGTCATCCCCTTATCCCCTTTTTTACATGGCCGGCTGTGGCCTAGGCCCTTTTTCCCATTGTCCTTCTATCTTCCTAGCTTCCTTTCCACCACCCGTCTACATTTACAAATTGCACAGGTGAGAGCCCGACACTCCTTAAATTAAATCATGATGTGCTTGCGCTCTTGTACAAAAGTATTGATTTGCGCTTTTCCTTGTGTGCATTTTTCCTTTATTTAGGACTTTTCTATACTTCTTGTATTTCCATATTTTCCATGTCGCGCCTTCGTCTTCCATTTCACTTTGCCTTGGCCTTTGTCTTCTACTTTAGCTTTTCCAGATTTTCCACCTTTGTTCGTCTACCGGTTAACATAACCCCTCTCCTAGACGAGTGCCAGTCCCATGGCACTCACCGTCGTAGGTAGCAGGCTTTGGCATGCACTGAAGACGTGGGTGGAAGGGACACTGGTGGCTGCCGTGGAGGAGTCTTGGTGGTGGTGTGGAGGAAGGTCGTTGGGGGCACGTTGGTGGCCTAGCTGGCTGGTGGTCGGGTTGTTGGAGTTGGTGGTAGGGTTGTTCTTTGTTGGGGATTGCACTGATGGCCAGCACAAGTGTTGGTTTGTTGGGGATTCGGCACATGACGATTCTTAGCGGGCTTGCATGATGATAAAGGATAAGAATTCAGAGTTGGGTGTCAGTGAAGAGCGAGCGACACTATCGTTGGAGTCTTCAATACCTACAATTGAAAACCTCTCATAGGTGGTCTCTCCCTAGGGGTAGTGCTAGTCTTCTCTATCGTGCACAAGGCATAGTTCAATTAGTTTGGGAGACAAATTGAACTCTAAGCAATGAACTCTAAGCAAGCTGAGAGTATTGTCCTGCACTTGAGGACCTAAACTATGTATATACTTCGGTGCAGATATTATGTGAGTGCTCGTACATACTTAGATATTACATTGTTAGAAGACCGTGGGATGGTTTCTCATAACAATGTGTGGATGAAGCAAAGTTGTCCATGTTGAGAAGAAATATACATGAAGGTGTATGAGACATTCTTTGCATTGTGGCTGCATGATGTAGCATAATTGAACACAGGGACACCGCAGGCAGAGTGCAAGAGGGATCGTGCAAATGGGTCAGGGTGATAGGTCTAACCATAGGCGAGACAAGCTCCCTAGGTATGTCCTGCCCTTGATGTGCCCTGAACAATTGTGGGTGATGCTAAAGGGCTAGGGGACTAGGGACGGAGCCAACCGACCAAGGTCACTGGACGTACCTAATTTGAGGACCCCTAGGTGTTGTGCTATGATCATGGGTGCTTCTTATTTTTTCATTCATTCTTTTTTTTTTCCTTGTTCTTTTTTCTTTCTTTCTTTTTTTCTTTCTTCTTCTTTTTTTTTGTGGACTTGCCTGAGTACAACCATTGCAATATATTGAGGCTATCAGCCTTTCAATGGGTTGGGAAATGTCAAGCTTCGAAGGCTCAGGAAGAAATGGATATTACAGTGATGAGTGTGTCCTAACCTCGTTGTTAGAGAAGCAGTTGTTGAGATGGGGAGATACACTTGAGATATTGCAACCCTCTTTGGAACGTGCAATATTAGTATAACTAGGGTAACAACTGCCATGAGTGCCCGGTGTAGAGTGTAACCCAGAAAGAGGAAGTGGTTAAGCTCATGCTTTGGGCCATGTGACATGGGCACTCGCAAGGGTGATTTTTGCTTTCGGCAACGTGGCTTTGTCGCAGCTCTTTGTGGGGTAGATGGACTTGTGGTGACTTGGGCATTTAACACTTTCGCACAAAGACTTGTATCGTCCTGCATTCACTTGTCACTTCATGAGAGTACATGCACGGTATATGCCAAAACTATAATAAACCAGTGCAACACAAGGAGACATCACTTATCTGAATTCCATGGTGTTGACTTAGATACTTATCACATGTGCTTGATTAGCTTTTTCTTTTGCTAAAGACGTGAAATATATTAAACACAGATATGAAAAGTCTGTACAATGGGGGAACATGTCAACACTTAACCATTTAAAGACAAAAAGTCATGGTCAGGTAGCATTTGATAAGCCTTTTATACAACATGGGGCTACTCTATTTGTACGAGGCGGGGCGAGTCTGGGTGGTCGGGCGACTAAGGCTGTGCTGGTGAGGGGCTCCTGTGAGGCTGGGCGGGGAAAATGTCGGCTGGGACCCAGATGGTGTAGTCCCTGGCCGCAACAATTTCCAGAATGCTTTTGAACAATGCATTAAATTCTTGTTTGTCTCGAGCTACCCTCTCCTCTTTCGAGCACCTGGTGCCCGAGCGTCTGAAGTGCTTGTGGGTGTCCCCCGTAAGGACTAAGAGTTGCATTAGTCGGTGTGAGCTCTGGTTGGCCTAGTAGGGTCCATGCCTCATAGGTCAAGATATTAAAATCTGCCCCTTCATCAATCAGAGCATCGATAGTATGCTCTCTCTTCACGGTGAGTTTGACCCTAAGATAAGCAGGTGGTACTATGTCTTCGTCTTCTGGGTCTTGGCTTGTAAATTTAAGCCTTCTGACAAATGCCCTTGAGTCCCAACTGCGCGACCAGATGTGGATTCTCCACTGATATCTTGGATCGTCAATGCAGTGCTATTCAAGGAGCATCTATCATCAAGACTGTCATATCTAGTCATTCTCGTTGTTGTTGCTTTTCACTTTGACTAGATGCAATCCGAATGCAACACATATGTGTTTTTGCAGTGTGGTCTTTTTGCCCTTGTTGGCTAGATTGGCCCATTGAGGTTCTAGGGTCTCTGTTTGGGTATGGGCTTTTCATTGCTCTTTTGCAAGTGAGAATCCATGCTCGTGTAGAGCCATTACTACACTAGGGTCTATTTTGGAGGACCTGTCACGGCGTGCGTTTTCTCTCCAACGTACTCGGGGGAGGTACGGAGGGGACAAAGCCCCTCTGCGGGGTCCGGGGGCCGGGGGGCAATCCCCCCCGGCCCATAGGGCCATTACGGTAAATGCCATACGTGATTTGAAAGACCGTTTATAGCCAAATTTTGAACTACTTGCTCTAAGTTTCAGCCCAGTGATTGATCTATGATATGGTTTCAGCTCTATATGGTCTCTCAGTATTTTTCATTGTCTTTAGGTTAAATTTTGAAAAAATCTAGATTCGGCCCAATAGGTCCGAATTGCAGGGGCCGAGTTTCCGATTTGGCCCGTCTGAGGGCCTAGTAGAAGGGCCGAATGTAACTGGTTCGAATGTAAAATTCGGTTAGTCCGAGTCTGGTTGTCCGAGGGTCGAATGGGCCGAGGGCCGAGTCAGGTGGGCCGAGTCAGAGGCTCAATTTCAAGGTTGGTCCGAATGCTCAATTCGAACGGGCCGAGCAGTGGGTGTCCAAGTCAGGTGGACTGAGTCGACACGACCGAGGGCCGAATTTCCAAGCGGTTCGAGGGCCGATTCTGGGACTCGGCGCAGAATCGCCATCACTCGGACATGCCAAGCACGACGTATTTTTTTCGCTAGACTTCACGAAATTCGCTGCGCCGAGCACTGGAGGCCTTTCCCCTGGTCGAGCAGATCCAGATCCAACCTACTCATGTAGGGGAAGGTGTAGAATTACTTAGGCTGGGCAAATATCTCCCGGATGGCAAGATTGAAGCGGATCCACTCAATGAAGCTTTCTTCCTCTCTCCTGCTCTCCTAAATCCCTGCAATGCATAATGTGGCCTTTCTTGCCACTTCTGGCCCCTTATCACCCTGCCCAAGTATGTACTCACCTTAGTCTTGCCTCCCTTACTAACATTTAACCCAAAATTTCATTTTTAGCCCTTCTTTTCCCTGTTTCAGCCTGTTATACTGCAATAGAAAACCCTATTGTTTGCTCCAATGTTTTGCTCCTATCCTTCCTAAATATAAGAAAAAATCATAAGGAAAATACCTACACTACTCCATCATACTTTCCCAAGTCCAAAACAACAAAAATCTACTTGCTAAGGAGATCGTATACCTCTTCAAACTCCCTCGTTTCCTACCTATCTACCTCAAGAACTGGTTCGAGGAAAACCCTACTCCAATGCTCGATTCGAAGCGCGCAAGCGCTCAAGGCTTGAATCTGTTTGTCCCGGAAATGGAACCAAGATGTGGGAGCTTTCACTCAACCGCCAAGACCCACGGACCGCTTATTGTTTCAAGCGTTCCAAGCCGAGCACTAATGGCTACCTCTCACATAGTCGACACACCATCCATATCTACGGGTGTAGTGAGCTTACCTCCATGCCAATCGAGTTACCTCCTCTCCTGCGCACTCTGGTAGCTCCACGATCCAAGTGCAAGCTTCAAGAAAGCTCCATCCTCAAGCTCCACGCTCCAAGCTCCATAGCCGCGAGCAAGACAAGAGAAGAGAAGAGAAGAGGAGAAGATGGAGAGCTTCTCCTCCCCGGTCCCTCACCCTCACACACTCACTCCCTCACACTCTCACACTCCCTCTCTCAAGCACAAGCTCAAGCAAGCAAGAAGAAGAAGAGGAAGAAGAAGAAGAGGAGACCCACTTTTGGCCACACACAAGAATGAGCTTTTCATTCACTTTTCAACTTTATATACAAAACCCTAAATCCCTTTTGGGCGGTCATCCCCTTATCCCCTTTTTTACATGGCCGGCCGTGGCCTAGGCCCTTTTTCCCATTGTCCTTCTATCTTCCTAGCTTCCTTTCCACCACCCGTCTACATTTACAAATTGCACGGGTGAGAGCCCGACACTTCTTAAATTAAATCATGATGCGCTTGCGCTCTTTTACAAAAGTATTTATTTGCGCTTTTCCTTGTGTGCATTTTTCCTTTATTTAGGACTTTTCTGTACTTCTTGTGTTTCCATATTTTCCATGTCGCACCTTCGTCTTCCATTTCACTTTGCCTTGGCCTTTGTCTTCTACTTTAGCTTTTCCAGATTTTCCACCTTTGTTCGTCTATTGGTTAACAGAGATCGAAGGTTTGGCTATGACGAATCGGGTTGTATGATTATGCATGTTTTCCATGGGAGCTTTGGGAGAAGAATGAGTATGCAGAGAAGTAGCTCAACTATCCTAGAAATAATGAAGGATTCATCATAGATGACAAGAAAGTAACACTGCAGTTGGTAGCAGAGGTGTTCAAAGTGCCTTATTGCCCAAGGTAGAAGATGAAGAAGATTAATGATGTTGTCATGAAGGCGGAGTTTGGAGTGTCGAAAGGCACAAGGTCATATTACATGGTGCGAAATTGTGACAAACCCCACAACATTCACCTATTTTGGTATTTAGACAAAGTTTGTTTGCTGGTAAAGATGGCCTACATGTCCAAAGAGGCTTTTGCACTTGTGTATCATTGGTATCACCATCTAGTATTGGGGGAAAATTTAGTTAGGGGACTGAAGTGAGTTCAAGAAGAGGAAGTTGATATTGGAGCCAATGTCCTTTGATAAGTCAAAAAGTGGAGTGGGGCATGGCTTAAAGAATCAGGAGGGAACGCCTGTTAATAAGAAAGAAGCAATGAAGATACCATTGTTTCCTCAACAGTCGGTGGTGCCAAGATCGGAATCCTGGAACAAAACCATCACTTTGTTTCCGCGGAAGTTGGGAGAGGGCTCTAGGGAGCAGACTCCAATCACACAAGCAATTAAGACAAATCAACTCTCATAGGAATACAGTTCGAGGGCAATCATAATATTTTATGTTCAAGATGCAGTTCGAAGTTTGTCAAATTTGAATCCGTTTATTTTCAATCAAGATGCTATGATTCTAACTTCGTAGAAACAGAAGGGGGATGAACAGAAGGTTGATATGATGGAAAGAGAGATTAAGAGGCTGTAGGATAAAGTGGAGGAGCTGATGGATGATGGGAAAGCTTTTCAGGAGGCCTTAGTTTGTGCGGAAGCAGAGAGTCAGAGTCACTATGCGGAATTGCTTACAACAGCGCATGATTTTTCCATTGATAGGGAATCCACTTGAAGACTCCAAAGAGCTATAAGAGTGTCATTTTTTAACCAATGTCTTTAATAATGGCCAAAGACAAGTCCACGCTCCATGAAAATATTTCAATCCATGATTAGAATCAAGAGTTCATGAAGATTTAAGACATTATTGGCTGTCCATATATTCAAGAAGAGGAAAATGCCATGAATCTTGATATGTTGCTCTAATGATTCTTTATGGTGTGGCCTTGTATTACATCCATGGAGTAAAATGCTTCATATTTCCTATGGTTTGAACTTAGATTAACCAAAATTTTGAAGAAATTTGTGGCTGCACTATTTTTCCCCAAATTGAAGGACAAGAGTACTCTAAATCTTGCCAAAATGCTTCAATGTCATGTCTATGTTGCATATAGAAGCTTGCCTTCACCTTCTTGAAGCCATACTCTAAATCTTGCCAAAATGCTTCAATATTGGATCTATGTTGCATGTAGCAGCTTGCCTTTACCTTTCTAAAGTCAAGGAGCACAAAATCCCTCTCAAATCTTCAAGAAATTATCAAAATTTCCTTGATGTCCTAAAACTACCATTTCTTGGGTTTCCATAAACCTTCAAAGGCTCAAGAGAAGAGAAGAAGCTTGAATATAGCAACCAATGCTTCTTTATTAGTAGAGAGTAATGAGCTTCACTAAAGAAGCTATAGGTGCTATGGATTACTAGAATGATGAGGCGGCATATTGGAAAATTAGCACAAATCACATGGATGCATCCTTCTATCCATGATGTTGTCACACCTTGCTACCAAGGCAAAATGGTAATTTATAGGTGATAATCAAGGCAAAGAAGAAGCTTATGCCATCCTTGAAGCTCTAAATGGAAGGGCAAGAAAGAATGAAGTAGTCTCCATGAAAGCTTGAAAGGAAGCTTGAGAGAAAGAGAAAAAACCCTTGATTAGCAAAAAGAAAACCTGTTTAATCCTTCCCTAATCTTTATTAAATCCAATTAGGCCAAGAACCTCCAAAATGGGCCTCATATTCACCATGAGTTGCTAAAATTATCCTTCAAGACTTACTGCAAAGAACCCTAGCTAATCACAGTTTGAACTATACCAAGTCTTGTAACCAAATATTGCACTCTAGTTATCCTATATGGTGCTAGTAACTAGATCTAAGCTTGAAAATGACCTTGTCAATGGATCAAAAAATATGCTCTAACACCATTGAAATGAACTTAGCCTATCTTGAATTAAAATACCTAGTGTTGCTGCCCTATCTATGCAAAATACATAACAGGACAGAGAATGCTTCATGGGGTAAATCCCAAATCTCATAACCAAAACTCATAGAAACTCAGAACTAACCACATATAGATATAGAAACACTAACTTCAACACTACAAATCAGAGAATAAGAAGTAAATCACAAAGAACATGTTGCAAATAAGAGAAAGACACAGTAGTAGATGATGGATCCAACTATCAGATCCTCTCTATAATCATATGAATCCATCATACATCAAGCATAGACATCATAGATGATTAGATCCATGAAAATGATACACCAAAATGCCTCTTCAAGTCACGTTTTTTAACTACCTCAAAATTGCACTTCATGAGGCATGAAACTTCATGAGACAAATAAAGAATTCATCACACATAAGACTAACATAACTAAGGTCCAACCATGCTAAGGGTATAATACATTATCCATAAAGTGTAAGACCATGACCATGGCTAACACCTAGCACAACCCAGTGGATGGCTGGCACAACCATGACATGAACCCTTGCATGATCCATAAAGTCAAAATGCCTTATCCAAAACCTAACATATCTAATGAGAAAAAGTATGCCTTGCCCACATCCTTGCATCATGAAGCCACAAAGAAAAACCACAAGTAGAGCCTCTCCCAATAGGATACTTATAGCCTTCTGAATGGTTGCACATACCCCTCAAGAGACAGTCAAAACAAAACATAAAGGAATCACATAGAGGAATACATATCAAGTATGAAATAAGTATGATGGACAAACAAAGAAATAAATATGTTAGTGGTACATCAAAGTAACTCATGAGCTAGGAGGCTCATGAACATCATGGTAATCCGTAATAAAATGCTCCTGGTCATGTTGCTCATGTGATCCAAGAGGTGAAACGGTCATACTTCAAACACTGGTATAACAATAGGATTAGCCTGCATAAAAAGTTCCTCCTCATCATCTGCAATCTCAGGAGGTACATTAATTATCTAAGCAACTAATGGATGGACGGTATTTAGACTTCAATACCACTTGATTCTCAATAGATAACTTGACCTCCCTCCCCCCATGAGGGATAATTAATGTATCAGAACCCCAATCTTGTTTCAACTTGGCTAATCTTCCCAACAACATATTATAGGTCTTATAAGCCTTCCATATGGAGAACTACAATACTTACCTTGAACTTCAATCCTGCTACCCAAATGAGTTGATTCCTTAGTATGCCCAAAGGTTGAAGTCTCCATTGATCAGCCATTAATGTTGGTGCAACAAGTCCTTGCAATTTGTGTGTCAGATATAGTTTTTCAAGCAGAATATTCACCCCTGAACCTCCATCTAATAGTACATCATCAAACTTACTACCCAAGTATTCAACTTGAATGGTTGGAACCTTATAATCTACCACCTCCGACTGTGTGGGGATTATTTCTTGCACTCTAAGATCAATCCACTATCACCATCATGATGATTCCATACCCTATCCTGATTAGACATCATCTTTGCAATGAGCTTTTCCTTAAATCTTGGAATCAAATCGAGAATTTGTTCCAAAGTTAGCTGTAAAGAAGATTTAACTTATGCACCAAATAACTCATGGTAACCATGAAATGACTCATATGGGTCAAAACTTTGATGCTAGTCATTGGTTTGCTCTGCTATCAAAAACCTATCCTATTGTTTGTCCTCATGGGACACTTGACTCTACTAAACCCTATGGGGCAATTCTGCATCTTTACATTGTTTTGAGTGCTGCTTCTTCTACAACTTCATAACCTCCTTAGAGATCACTTCTCTAGCCTTTTCTTGATCCTCCCAATCAATCTTTTGCTTAGCTTTTGGCCTAGTAATGGCCAAAACTGCTATATCCATACAATCTTCCACAACCATGCAATTTGAACAATCACAACCCAACTGTGGTTCTAACCCATCATTGGGTACATCTAAAACATCCTTATTCGGCACCTCTTTGTGACTATTCACTTTAGTTTCCTGCTCTACCAATTGACTTAGTGCTTGACCATCCGTGACTTCATAGGAATCTCAACCAAGACCACTGCTGCGGGTGCCCGTGGTTGCTGTCCACGGGGTAGTCCTGGCATTCCTTGTTGCTCTCCAATTTGCATTCCCCTTTCAGCCCTATGGCGTACCCATAACTCACAGTTAGGTCCGGACATATGTCCCTACCTGCCACAGTAATAGCAAAGCCCGTGTTGCCTTTGCTGAGCATTATTCCACTGCCTTGGTTGGTCATTGCCCCATTGTTTAGGTGGTTGACCCTTCCTGCCAAAACCTCTAAATCCTCTCTAATGTACCATTTCTAATACAATTTGATTTATCGATGCCACTAGGGGTGTTGTATGTTGTCTTGTATTCTGCACTACTGGGTTGTACCAGCATTCTCTAACTTCATGGCCAACTTTCTGACATATACTACATGACTTCCCCTTTCTTGAAGAAGTCATAACTCCCATATCGAAGAGTTGTTTCTTTATCTTCTTTTCCAATCTCTTTTCCAAAGTTGTCTTTTCTCCTTTCTCTTTCCCCTTCTTCTTCTCCTTAGAAGAACCCTTATCCTTCTTAGATTTATTTTTATGCCATCTTTTCCTCCCTTTACTTCTTTCATCATCCGAATCACTTGATTCAGAATCTGTCTCAGAACCTAATGAGGTATCTTCATCATCAACACTATCATCTGAATTAGAATCATCAAAATCAAAATTTGAAGAATCCAAATTACTCTGCTTCTTAGACTTGCTCATACCAAGCCTTTTTTCCACTCTTTGTGCCACTTCAGTCAATGCATCAATGGTATTATTATTTTCCACCTTTGCATTAGCAATGGCTCTTGCAATACCCTTATCCAGCTCCTTAACAAAGTATGAGTATTGTAAATCCAATGAAGGTCTATCCTATTGATTCAACCTATTCACTAGGTTCTTGAATTTTTGAGCATAATCCTGAACTAACATATTCTTTTGCTTGATTTGCTTTAACTTTTTTAAAACATCTTGAGCAGTCTTATATTTTCTAAATCTGCTTAGAAAAGCATTCTTAAGATTATCATACATTGTGAAATGTCCAGCATCATAAGTATTGTACCAATCCATGGATTTACCCTTGAAGGTTGTTGCAAACTGCTATAATTTGACTTGATCCCCAAACATATTATTCAAACCACCAACCACCCATCTTGTTTGAAACTATGCCACATGGTAGTCAGGATCTTCTTTCTTTTTGCCACAGAACTTAGATAACCTAACCTTAGGGTAAAGTGGTGGATTAGGATTCATAACTCTTGGCTTCTTCTTCTTTATTGGAGGCAAGGGATCAAAAGTAAGAGACTTCTTTGTTGTAATTACTCTACTCCTCAATAAGACAGTAATCCCTAACACCAAATGATGTAATCTTTCTACTGCTCTAGGCAAGAGAATGATATGCCGTAATGGTACCAGCAGAGGTACCAATATCTTGGACCTCCACTCTAAACAAGGAAAGCACTTCTTCCTCTAGGATAGGATTCCTAGTATCATTTTGCAATAACCCCTACTGTTGTCCTACCAATAACTCTCTGAATTCTCTAGATTTTGTTGGGGGTAAAGGCACCTCTGCCTAGCTGCCCATGTATTACTACACTGACAAAACCCGCCACTCCACTCTGTAGGTAGCGGACACCCATGACCATCACTTTATTCTTTATTCTTTTAGTGACAGTTTGAATAAAGGAAAGCCCGATCACACATTGTGACTATTGGAGTTCCCATTTGTGTTTCTCTCTCTTCTTGCTCTTGCTCTCCGCTATAGCTCACTTCCAAGCAAGCTTTGATCCTTCTCGCCTTTCAACTGGTATTAGAGCTTTGGATTAGAGCTTGATCATGGAGCTTGGCCCGACATTACTTCAGCCCGGATTGAAGACCTAGAGCTTGGAGCTTCAATGCCAACCATGGCTTCTTCCCCCAAGGTAAGATTTCATCTCCGCCTCTCCCCGGCCCTCATAGGCTCTTTGCATATGTTCCTTGGCTTCATTGGGCACCTTGTATGTCCCCATTTGACCCCTTATCCTCAGCATAACCAACATGCCCCACAATCAACTCACGTTTTTTTTTTTGCGCCTGTTTCAAAAACTGGCTCAAAAATCCTGTTTTTTCTCATATCTCAGGCATCCGGAACCCAATTTAGGCAAGATAAGAGTCTAACTTGGGGTTTTGGCACACTCCGGACGCGATGGCAATGTCAATTTTGCCAAAATCTAATCATAGAATTTTCTGCAACAGATCTGAGTTGATTTACAACAAGAAAATGTCATGCTCTTAGCTTATGTGATGCTCCCGAGGCTTGATATTTGATACCCAGATACTTTGGGGATGTTTGCCCAATGTTTTGAGATGCTTTGGGACTTTGGTTTGAGCTTCCATAGCTTGATTTATGCAAGGATTTACTCATGTAGATTGTTTGGGTAGCAAGGTTTTATCAGGGACGGCTTATGCATAATGCTCTTTGTTGACATTCGGGTGTCCTGTTGGATGTATCGATGCTTGGTCATCATGGTTTATGCCCGGAGATGCTATTTGAGAGCTATTGAGCCTTGATTTGGATGCAGACACTTCGTTGCTGGTTAGAATTTATGCTATCTTGGTTGACAAGTTATTTTACCTCCAATTTGGTTATGCCTATTGGTTTTGGGCTATGTCTTTGGGATATGCAATGAAGTATTGACCTTCGGGGTACGACATCAAGCTTGTCTTTAGTTCCGGATCTTCATTTGAGCTTGAGCTCGGCTTTGAAATGTATTTGATGCTCTGTCTTGGATGTACATATGGCATGTATGTTACCTATGTCTGACCGGTCTTGCCATGCTTGGACTATGCCACTACTACATGCTAGTTACATTGTTTGGAGCTGATTGCTACTAGTGCCTTGTCTTGGCTTGCATCTGGCTTCCCGAAACTTACTTGGGATATTTCTTGGCTTGCCAGAGTTGTATTTGGGATACAATTTATGTCTATGGATGCTCTAATTGGAGGCTACAGAGCCTATATGCTCATGATGTCTTATTGATGTCTGGTCTTGGATCTTTCATCATCACTGGTGCTCTCATATGATCTTCTTGAGCTTCTTGGCTTGATCCATACGGCTTTTGTGCTAGTGGGAGCATCGTTCATGTTTGACAGACATTGAGCAGGTGGTTTATGCTATTGAGCTTTGAGTCTTCTGAGAGACTGGGATCTTCTTCACTTGGATGTTGCATGGTTGATATGACGTGGTTCACATACATGTACTTGGACTGATTTTGGCTTCACACTCCCTAAGCATACACCTCTTTGTGTCAAGTCTTACCAGTGTTGTGTACACTTTGCCCTATTACATAGGGGGTGTTTCGGCTTACTGACATGCTTGGGTGTTTGCTCGATGTATGTATGCTTGTCATATGTTGATTTATGCCCATTTGATGCTGGTTATGCTTTAACAGTCAGTGGTTGACTTGGTGCATTGATTTTGCCTACATTTTGCTCTCATTGTACGTGGCTATAATTTATTACAACAAGCAGTTATGTATGGACTAAAGTGGAATTTTCATGCTGAATCATCCTAATTTTATGTACTTTTGATGGTACTTGGTGGGCAGCATCATTAGCAATCAGTTCATGGTCATTTTGCCTTGGTTCTGGTGGTATTTTTGGCTATTTACAGTAGAAAATAACAAGCAGTTTTGAACTGTATGCATTGTTTTGGACTGCATTATGGGTTCTTCTTCCACTTATAGTGCTATCTTCAACATCACTAAGCTTGATGGTACAAATTATGCCTATTGGAAGAGCCAAGTTTGGTAGGTATTGGTGCAGAAATCATAGATAAAGCCACTAAGGATGCATGGCAAGTAGCTTGCAACTATGACTGATGACGAATGGGATGAGCTTGATGAGTTATACAAGTCCACCCTCATCTTGTCTCTCACTGAACAAGTGCATTACAATGTGATTGAAGAAGCATAGAGTGCTTGGCAGCTTTGGGATAAGATCAAAAATCTCTATGACAAGAAAAGTCCAGCAAGTCAGATGTATTGGTTGAAGCAACTTATGAACTTGTGCATAAAGGACAATATGACAATGTCTGCTCACTTGAGCCAGTTCCATGCTATTCTCAAGAACTTGACTTCGCAGGCTATTACCTTTAATGATGAGGTTACTTCATTGTTTTTGCTTGGGACTCTAAGTGAGTCCCTGCTACTATTTTGAACTTGCCTGATGTACAGAGTGCTCTTCTATAGGAAGAGATCAACCATAAGAACTTGGATGCCTCTCGTGTGTCGCATGCTTTGACTGTTAGAGGCAGAGATCATAATGGCAAGAATGACCGTGGGAATGGCCATGGCAGAGACTCGTAGAAGTCCAGGTCTAAGTCGTGTGGTAAGTCACGTCGTAAGTCTCTGGGAGAAATGCTAATGTGACATGTCATCATTTCAGCAAAAAGGGTCATATACACCCACGATGTCATGAGTTGCACAATGAGAAGTGCAAAGAGAAGGGGAAAGAAAAAGTACAGGAAAAGTCCTCTGATCGCAGCATTATGCCTGTGAAATCCAGTGTGAAAATTGAGGAGATAAATGTCATGCAGACTTATGACTCAGATGAGGAGTACATACTTGCAGCTAGTTCTTGTGATGCTACGTCGTTGACCAATGTTCACTCTATGTATGCACAGTGGTAGATTTTGGATTCTGGTGCTTCATTTCATGTTACACCATGCCGTGAGTGCTTCCACTCCTACCGCACTGTCTCCGGTTCAGTTCGCTTGGGTGATGACAGGTCACTTGCTATTGTTGGCATTAGGGATGTACAGCTGCAGTTCTCTACTAGCGGTACTTTTCTGTTACAGGATGTACGTCATGTCAAGATTGTGGGAGAGAAGGAAGGAGTCTCACTTGTAGCTTTCTTGCTTGCACAATGGGGGAATACACACAAAGGTGGAGGCTGAAAACAGTTTTCCTCTTCTTAGTTGTGTAAGCCAAAAAGAAGTCAAGTACAAAGAAATAGAAGAACCCTATATATGGGTCTCAAACCAAACTCAACTAACTAAGGTGGCATACTAACTGCGCCACGAACTAGAGTAGATAAGGATAGCTGTCATCTAGCTATTATTCATGGGCGGTGTACCAACCGCATCTGCAACTGACACGTCGGTGACATAAATGCACAACGGTCACCCTGGCATATCACGAGTGGAGCTCGATATCTCAACACTCCCCCTCGAGCTCAATCTCAATTCCTGCACACCAAGCAGGTCTCTGAACTTGCACAGCTTCTCTGCGCCCAATGCCTTCGTGAATATGTCAGCTACCTAATCCTCTGTGCTGACATAAACTAGATCAATAAGACCTAGTAAAACCCTCTCTCGCACATAGTGATAATGCACCTCAATGTGCTTTGTTCTAGCATGATAGACTGGGTTATTTGCCAAGTGTATACTACTCATGTTGTCACAATAAATGACAACTGGCCCATCTATAGGCTGATGCATATCATAAAGTAGCTTATGCAACCAAGCTACCTCACATGCAGCCATTGCTACGCCCCTGTACTCAGCCTCTGGGCTGGATAAGGCAACTGTAGGCTGTTTCTTGCTACTCCAAGTGACTGCAGAACTGCATCTGAACCCCAGTCTCATAAAATAGTCCATACTGCAATGTGGACTTCACATACCTGAGTATGCGTCTAGCCATATCCAAATGCGGTTTCCTTGGAGCCTGCATAAACTGACTTACCAATCCAACAGCATAGCTCAAATCCAGCCTGGTAATAGTCATATAAATCAAGCTTCCTACTATGCGTCTGTACATAGTAGGATCTTCCAGAAGCTCACCTGCATATGTGCTCAGCTTCACATTCTGCTCCAAAGAAACTGAAATAGGCTTACAGCCTGTCATCCCATATTTGGACAGCATGTCCAATCCATATTGCCTCTGCAAGAGCTGTATCCCACTTGGTGATCTAATCACCTCAATGCCCAAGAAATAACGCAGCTCTCCCAAATCCTTCATCTCAACCTTCTGCTTCAATACCATTTTCACATGAAGGATATCTTCATCACTATCACCTGTCATAATCAAATCATCAACATAAATGACAAGTAGCATAATACCTTTCTCTGTTTTTCTCACATAAAGTGAGAAATTTGCCTTGGAAATCTGAAAGCCAATAGTGACAAGATACTATTCTATCTTGTCAGACCATGCTCTAGGTGCTTGCTTCAAGCCATACAAGGCTTTCTTCAACTTGCAAACAAACTCAGGATGAACAGCATGCACATAACCTGGTGGTTGCTCCATATAGACCTCTTCTTGCAAATCACCATGCAAGAAGGCATTCTTTACATCCATCTGATGTAAAGACCATCCCTTTGATGCAGCCATAGCAATGACTGCTCTTACGGTTGCCATCCTTGCAACCGGACTGAATGTTTCTTCATAATCAATGCCATATGTTTGTGCATACCCCTTGACTACTAATCTTGCCTTGTATCTGTTCACTGAACCATCTGCATTGTGCTTCACCTTATAAACCCACTTACAGCCAATTGCATTCTTACCTTTAGGCAAAGGTACTAACTCCCATGTAGCATTTGCTTCCAAGGCATCCATTTCTTCATCCATGGATTTCTCCCATTTTTCTTTTCCCATGGCTTGCTCAAAAGAAGTGGGTTCTGGTTCCTGTATCACTTTGACCATATATGCATAGTGAATGGCTGTAAATCCATCATATTTCAGCCTATCCACAGGATACCTAGCTCTGGTAGACCTGCGCAAAGTAGGTTCACTCCCAGGTGCTCTCAAAGCATCCCTGGTCTTCCTTACTCCAGGTGTAACAGCAGAAGGAATACCCAACTCATCATCAATGCTCTATTCTGAGCCACTGGATTCACCATCCACATAAGAGTGACCTGCATTCACATCAAACATGGGCTGATCTACCTTCTCTTTTCCTTTTCGTGAAACCTGCATACCACTATCTGCATTGTTTTTAGGAGATTCTCCTGATCTCAATCTGCCTGTCCATGGCGAAGAATATGAACTACTGCTAGAGGACACTCCAGGTCCACTAATATTTTGTGACTGCTGCTGTGAATTCTATGCATCATTACCATTTTGTGCATCTACATCATCAATCACATTTACTGGTTTATACCAGCTACTCATCTCATCAAAAACAACATCTCTACTCACTGTAAACTTACGAGTAGAAGGGTTATAGCATCTATACCCTTTCTGCTCTGCAGAGAGTAACCAACAAAGATGCACTTCTCAGCTCTTGGATCCAACTTGGATCTCAACTCATCTGGCACATGAACATAGGCAATGCAACCAAAAATTTTTAAATGAAAAATATCTGGTTTCCTACCAGTATACCTCTCCTCTGGAGTCATCCCATGTATTGCTGCAGTGGAAGTCCTGTTCATTATGTAGACTGCTGTAGCAACTGCCTTAGCCTAATAAAAATCTGACAAGTCTTTTTCATTGAGCATGGCACGAGATACCTCTCCAATATGCCTGTTTTTCCTTTCTGCAATTCCATTTTGTTGTGGGGTATGACTACATGAATATTGATGCTTTATGCCATGCTCCTGCAAGAACCTTGCAAACTCATTTGAGAGGTACTCTCCCCCTCCATCTGACCTTAGGCATTTTATTTGCAGGCCTGTTTCTTTTTCAACCATAGCTTTAAGAGTTTTGAAATGCCCAAAAACTTCACTTTTCTTTTTCATAAAATACACTCAAACTTTTCTGCTATAGTCATCAATAAAAGTGACAAAATAATGACAGCCTCCAAGAGATGCAGCTTTAGTAGTCCACACATCAGAGTGGATTAATTCCAATGGCTTCTCACTCTCTTGAACATGTCTAGGAAATGGTTTCCTTGCCTGTTTTCCAAATTGGCAGGCTTCACATACCTTATGCATTTTTGCAACCTTGAATTTAGGCAATCCTGCAATAATATTTTGGGCCTGCATTGATTTAAGTCGATGTACATTAACATGACCAATGCGTTTATGCCAGATATCAATATCTGCAACTACACCGGTCCCATGTGCAAACATTGATGCACTCAATTCAGACATGTCTGCATCCAACGTAAACATACTGCCCTTCTTCTTTCCTTTTGCTATCAAGCGACCTTTATTTTTCATATCCTCAACAAAGCATCCATGAGGATTAAATCTGATCTGCAAGCCCTGCTCAACCATTTGACCAACAGAAACCAGATTCTTGGTGATATTCGAGACATGAAATACATCGGACAGGTATTTCTTTTTCCCATCCTGCATAGACAAAGGAATTTTTCCAATCTACACAATAGGATGTGCAGTATCATCACTAGTCTCCACAAATCTTGGTTTTTCCATTTTTCTTGCATCCTCCATCCATTCTACATGACCTGTCATGTGGTTTGATGCACCTGAGTCAACATACCATACATCGTTGCTTTCTTCTGCACTTGTCACAGAATTATTCATGTGCTGCACCATAAACAAATGCTCATTTCTGTCATCACCCTGTTTACTAGAAGATGCATAATTCCCTTGTTGCAGTTTTCCATTCATGATGTCATTCTGCTTTTTATAGCAGTCTTTAGCCATATGACCCATTTTACCACAGTAGTAGCATATTCAACATTACTGTTTGCATTTTGGCCTCTTTGCCATCCACCATAACTTCTTTGGCTCCCCCTGCCTCTAGAGTTACCACGTCCTCCTCCATAGGACTGGTTTTCTTGAGTTTGCTGCATATTCTGATTTCTACCACGGCCTCCAAATCGGCCTCCTCTACCTCTGCCTCTACCTCTTCCAGCATTTGAGTAGAAGACAGTTTCTTTTGAAGTTCCTCCTGAAGAAGATGCACCACCATTTCTCTGCTCCTCAGAAATTAGAAGAGCAATCAACTCCTCAAAATCAGGAAATCTTTCACGGACGAAAATGGATGTTCAGAACTGTGCATAATCCTTTCCTAGACCATTCAAGGTCAGAGAAACTAAATTATCATCTTCCACTGGTGACCCAATGGAAGCAAGTGCATCTGCAATCTTCTTCACCTTCATGTGGTAGTCATTGATGCTCATACTTTCTCTTTGCACATTCTGCAACTCTTGCTTGAGCTGCATTTTCCTGGCTTGCGTATTTGTGCTATACATTTTTGACAAAGTATCCCATGCCTCCTTTGGCGTACTTGCATCCTGAATATGCACAATCATAGAGTCTGAAATACTGATAGACAGCCAGTACATAACTTTCCTGGCTCTCTCATGCCATGCTTTGAATGCCTGCATTTGCTGTTGATTGGGAACATCAGGAAGAACTGGTTCTTCTTCATTTCCTGCAACAAATTCCCAATATCCTTTTCCCATAAGGAAATTCGTCATTCTAAACTTCCATGCTTGGAAGTTGTTCTTGTCAAGCTTTTCAGTGACAATCTGTGAAAGAGAATCAGACGCCATTACAGAACACTGCAAAAAATTCTGTCACTGCAAAAAACACAGCTTCACCCTCACAAGGGCAAATCTGCAAAACTGGCGAAAGTGGTATTTGACCACACAGTCACTTCCTAGTGACGATTTTGCATAAACAGGAACCAAGGATGATTTTGTAACTCCCAATGTCTCTGCACACAAGCATATGATGCAATTTCTGTGGTAACTTTTCACCGACGTGTAGAACAGTGGTCGCACAGCATAAAACAAGGCCTTTTCCTGAGTGCATGCAGAAAACTTCCGCCTCCAAAACAGGCCCCGAAATGGCCTCAAATCAAAAAACAGGGTCGCCGAAGGCTAAAGCCCTATCCCGCAGCATATACTGCCATCTTACTTCACCGCGAAGGGCGTCTCAACCTGAGACGATGCACTCTTGCAATTTCCAGCTGTGCTACCTGCAGAGATCTACTCCCAAAACAGAAAATGAAAGCAACACTGCTCCTCTTACCAAAACACCGTGATCTTGGCTTGCTTTCTTGAGCTCCTTACCACGAACAAGGCTCTGATACCATGTCAAGATTATGGGAGAGAAGGAAGGAGTCTCACTTGTAGCTTTCTTGCTTGCACAATGGGGGAATACACACAAAGGTGGAGGCTGAAAACAGTTTTCCTCTTCTTAGTTGTGTAAGCCAAAAAGAAGTCAAGTACAAAGAAATAGAAGAACCCTATATATGGGTCTCAAACCAAACTCAACTAACTAAGGTGGCATACTAACTGCGCCACGAACTAGAGTAGATAAGGATAGCTGTCATCTAGCTATTATTCATGGGCGGTGTACCAACCGCATCTGCAACTGACACGTCGGTGACATAAATGCACAACGGTCACCCTGGCATATCACAAGTGGAGCTCGATATCTCAACACATCATGTACCTACGCTTACACGCAGTATTATGTCTGCAGGAGGGCAACTTGATGATTTTGGTTTTCATGTTTCATTTAGGGATTCTGCCTAGAAGATCACCCGTGCAAACTTGTGCTTGCTAGAGGTACCAAAGCTGGCAACCTCTATCCTCTTATAGTTGATGGGTCCTCTATTGACCATGTTTTGTCAATGGGTTCCATCCCACATGTATCTCTTTGGCATGCCCATTTGGGCCATATTTCCTTGAAGGTAATGAAAATGCTTTTTGGTTTGCAATACTTACCGCCTCTTGACTATGTGTGTTTTGATTCATGTGAGCATTGTCTTTATGGCATACAAACTAGGAATACACATAAGAAGTTTGGTAGGACACGCATGAGTGGGCCCCTGGCATTGGTACATTTGAATGTTTGTGGTCCCATGCCCTATCAATCTATGGGTGGTGCAAAGTATTATGTGACATTCATTGACGATTTTCTGCATAAAATCTGGGCTTATCCCATTAAGCTTAAGTCCGATGTCTTGGCTGTATTTTAGAGATGGCTTGCATTTGTTGAAAACCAGACTAGGCATAGGCTGAAATGCCTTAGGACTGACAATGGGGGAGAATATGTGACATGTGCTTTTGAGCAACTATGTGATGAGAGGGGTATTAAGCGTCAATTGACCGACCCCTATACCCCACCCTAGAATGGTTTGGCTGAGTAGATGAATAGAACCATCCAGGAGCATGTGCGCAGTATGCTTAGCCATGCAGGCTTACCACAGAGCTTTTGGGCTGAGGTAGTCAGTATAGCTATGCATGTCATAAATAGATCACCTTCTAGTGGTTTGGATTTCCAAGTTGCAGAGGAGGTATGGACTAGGAAACCTCCATCTTATGCGCATCTACGTGTCTTTGGATGTGAGGCATTCTGCCATGTGCCCAAAGACAAGCATACTAAGTTGGATCCTAAGAGTGTCAAATGCATTTTCCTTGGCTATGGGGATACAGGTGAGATGGGTTACCACCTCTAGGATCTGCAAGCACGGACAGTCATCTGCAGCCAGGGTGTCGGACCGGTCACAGAGCCTATCCTGAGATGATCTACTAGAGATAGACGTCCACCTAATAGATTTGAGCCCTCGATGCATTGTGTCTTGGTTATAGATGTAGGAGAGTCTCTCACCTATGATGAGGCTATGCACAAGGGTGACAGTCACTCCTCAGAGAGAGCTATGCAGTCTAAGATAGACTCCCTGCACAAGAATATGACTTGGGATTTGGTTGCACTTCCTAAGAGCAAGAAGGCTTTGCCATGCAAATGGGTGTACAAGCCAAAAAGTACCCCTGGAAACCCCAAGTCGGCTTATAAGGCAAGACTTGTCGCGAAGGGTCTTAAACAGGAGCATGGAATTGACTTTGATGAAGTCTTTTCTCCTATGGTCAAGATGACCACCCTATGCTTGGTTTTGGCCTTAGTCGGGCAGCTTGACTTGCACTTGTACCATATGGATGTCAAGACAACATTCTTGCATGGGGATTTGCATGATGAGATATACATGGAGCAGCCTAAGGGCTTTGCAGAACCTGGCAAGGAGCACCTAGTGTACAAGTTGAAGAAAAGCCTTTATGGCTTGAAGAAGGCACCTAGGGAGTGGTATCATAAGTTTGATACCTTTATACAGGGCTACAATAGAAGTGCTATGGATCCGTGTCTTTACACGAAGAAAGCTCGTGATGGCTCATTGCTTATTTTGGTACTTTATGTAGATGATATGCTGATAACATGGAAAGCTCATAATGAGCTGGATGCTCTTAAATCTCAGCTGAAGGAGAGCTTTGAGATGAAGGATTTGGGACAGGCCTCTCACATTCTTGGTATATGCACATTAAGCGCAACAGGCATCACAGACTACTCTACCTCTCACAGAGGGAGTACATTCATAAAGTCCTTAAGCGTTTCCGCACGCAAGACGTAAAGCCTATTGGATGTGTATTTGCTATGGCAGCCAGGATACAGGAGTAGTGGGCTACACAAACTCAGATTATGCAAGACATGCAGATAGTAAGAAGTCCACTTTCAGCTATGTCTTTACCTATGCTGGAGTTGATGTTTCTTGGATGTCCAGTGTTTAGAAGTGTACGACTCTCTCTACTACCACTGAGGCCGAGTATGTTGCAGCCACTGAGGCTTGCAAGGAGGCCATATGGTTGGGCCGTTTGGTTCATGACCTTGGGATTGATACTATACCTACGCTGCATTCGGATTCTATGAGTGCTATTCAGTTAGCCAAGAATTCGGTCTTCCATGCGAAGATGAAACACATTGAGGTGAGGTATCATTTCATATATGGGGTCATGGAGGACAAGTCTATTGACCTTATCAAGATCTCCACTGATGAAAATCCTGTAGATCTGCTTACGAAAAGCCTCACTACTGAGTGCTTTGCCTTTCTCAGGAGATTGGGCATTGGATGAGATGACATTTTTCCTCATCCTGTTGTACATGTGTGCATTGTACTATCTTTTCTTTTTCTTTTCACTCCTCACTGGGACAGATTCACCTTTAAGTGGGAGGTTGTTGGGGGTAAAGGTGCCTCTGCCTAGCTGTCCATGTATTACTACACTGATAGTACCCACCACTACACACTGCAGGTGGCGGGCGCCCGTGACCGTCACTTTATTCTTTATTCTTTTAGTGACAGCTTGAATAAAGGAAGGCCCGGTCACACATTGTGACTGTTGGAGTTCCCATTTGTGTCTCTCTCTCTTCTTGCTCTTGCTCTCCACCATAGCTCACTTCCAAGCAATATCCTTCTCACCTTTCAACTTTGCTGTAGGTTAAAATAACATTTGATGGGTACAAGTAATTCTCTGACATATATGCAGAATTAAAAAGTTAAACCTTTAATCTCCATCATGCTACTTCAACCAATCTACCACTACTTCAAGAATCAACTAGATTCTCAAATTTATATCATCAAAGAATATTATTTTAATTATGCTTTAACATCCAAAATAGAGAACAATAGAATAAGGCTGATCCCCATGGCTATGATACTACATAGTTGCTTCCTACAATGATTCTGCTTCATACAGAAAACTTCTTCATGCAGGAACTACTACTTTATGTAGGAATTTTGCTTCAAATAGAAAATTCACTTCATGCAGAAATTGCACTCCATATAGGAATCTTGCTCCATATAGCAAATCTAAATTTCTGGCCTCAACCTTTGCCATTTTTAATGGTGTTTGAACACAAAGACATAGAGAATCAATGGCAGCATATACCAACAGAAAACCCTTCGAACTCCATACAGAAAATACCTTTTCATCCATAGAACAAAGTCGTTTTTCACAAATCTCAATTGTTACTACTTCAAGTCTGTGCACAAATTCTACACCCATAAAACCTTTCAATTTGCATATAGGAAATTAGGTTGTCTTCCCCAAAACAGGGTCGTTTTTTACAGAGGTTCAAATTTCTAGCATCAACTAAAGTCATTTTTCTATTAAACTTCCACACCAAAGATTCCGAAAATCATGGCAGGATCACCAAAGTGTTGCTGCCCTATTTATGCAAAATACATAATAGGACAGAGAATGCTTCATGGGGATAATCCCAAAATTCATAATCAAAACTCATAGAAACTCAGAACTAACCACATAGACATATAGAAACACTAACTTCAGCACTACAAATCAAAGAATAAGAAGTAAATCACAAAGAACATGCTGCAATTAAGAGAAATACACAATAGATTATGGTGCCAACTGCCAGATCCTCTCTATAATCATATGAATCCATCATACATCAAGCATAGACATCACAAATGATCAGATCCATGAAAATGATACACCAAAATGCCTCTTCAAGTCCCATTTTTTAACTACCTCAAAACTGCACTTCATGAGGCACTAAACTTCATGAGACAAATAAAGACTACCTCACACATAAGACTAACATAACTAAGGTCCAACCAACCATGCTAAGGGTATAATACATGATCCATAAAGTGTAGACCATGACCATGGCTAACACCTGGCACAGCCCCAGTGGATGGCTAGCACAGCCATGACACGAACCCTTGCATGATCCATAGAGTCAAGAAAATCAAGAACAACATATGAGACAATTTCATAATCACAAACTGCTCTATGGGGTAAAATCAAGAAAATCATAAGGTGTAAGGAATCAGAAACTGCTCTATGGTCTTACACCTAGAAAATTAAGAAACAACATATGAGACAATTAGCCATAGCCATGTCATAGATAAACCTTGCATCAATCTACATCACAATGTAACTATAGCTAAATTGAATCAAGATATAATGAGAATCATGATAAGGGATGCTCTCTAAGAAATCCACCTCTTGCATTGGTGGGCATTGAGTATCCACCCTCAATGTTGGTGGGCAAGATAAGAAACCCTTAAGCTCCAAGAAATAGAGAAATTTACAATGTGCAAAAAGATCCTTACATTGGCACTCGCTTGTCTTTTATACTCTAGCCTAAAGCAAGCTATAATTCCCTAAACTAAGGGTATAAATTTTATTTTATTACAAAATGCTCAATATTTTATATGATACAATAAATTAATATACAAGAAATCCTTAATATTTTGGCAATCCTTCAAAATGCAATAACTAATCCATTAGATAAAATTTTCCATCGTAATATAGGAATAAAATATCTAATTTTCAAAAATATTATTGAAAAGTTTAACGTTCAACTTATAAATGTACATGAAAGCTACCATTAGCACTCAAAGCCAAAAGAATATGTCTACCTCATCTCATGCTTCTATATTTGGTACTTTGCCCTAAGTTGTTTGTGTCCTTTGCTCAATATAACAATGAGCTACATTATAGCAAAATATTCACAAATGGTCCAACTCATATAATATGGTATAATGAACCTATACCAAATATTACTTTATAATGAATTTTTATCGGATAATATATTTATATTAATATTTTACTATAATAAGTAAATAAAATTTAAAGTTTTATATAATAAAATAAAGTTAAATATCAAAGTACTAATAATTTTAGAATTTTATTTTAATTTTACTACCTTAATGATAATATAAAATTAAACTACTAAGATTTTATGATGACTTTTCATTAAGTTTTTATAAAAATATTATAAAATATTTTTGTGTGTGTAGCATATACTATTTTATAATTAATATATTGATAATGATGTTTTATTAAATATTATGTCTATGCATCTATTAATAAGAGCTTTAGAGGGCTTTACCATGTGGAGGCTAAAACAATAAGGGAAAGGAACCCTAATGTGACATCAGATTCTCATTTAGATAGCCTTCAAATCAATCTTCTCCACTTCTTAATTTATTAACATTACCTAAAAGGGCCTACAATTGTAAGGGTGGAAGTGCCCCAATGGTTATTGGTTAAAGTTATTTTATGTTATGATAAGTTTTGGATAAAGAAAGACTATGACTTTGTATGAACATGTTTCATATTAAATGTAGTTTTGGATAAAGAATGGTCAAGATAAGAGTGCACAACTTTAAAAATGCAAGATGGAGAAGAACCTAGATAAATTAATTTTTCCTCACGTAAAGAGACAAGATAGTGAACACCTTTAAAAATTAAGGGCTAGAAAGGCTCATGAGCTTTTGTGAATGGCCTTGCAAGCCAAGGTAATGAGCTAAACCAATGATGGAGTCGAAATGAGTTCCTCCAATTATGGTTGAGACTCTAACTTCCTCACAAAAAAGGAGAACTAAGGCTAAATATAAGACCCAATCCAAACCTAGGACAATAGCCAAATCCAGTCAATCCAAAAAATATTATTCTCATCTATTGAAAGAACACCACAAAACCTAAAACTACCTATAAAGAAGTGAGCCATGAGAGAGAAAGAAGCAAGAAATGACTATAGAAGAGAGAGAAGACGAGTACAAAGGAGAGAGAAAGCCTAATCAAGGAGAGAAAGACTAAAAGTTGAGAGAGAAAGATAGAAAATGAGAGATGGAAGCTTAGAGAGAAATGATGTAGCAAATGAAGAGACTTTGTATTGCTATGAATGGTAAAAAATAAAAGTCTCTTACACCTTTTATATCAACAAGTGTAGCTAGTATTTTCCCACATCATTACTCTCAATTTCTTACATTCTATTTCCATATGAATGTTTTTGTCACCAAAAACAAAATTGGAACTTATTACAAAGTATGGGATAGAGCAAAACAAAATACTTCTCTATTTCAACTATTACAATGGATGAATCAATTAATATTTTCCAAGAATATGGAAAATTTTGAGGTATGATCAAGTATATTGAACGTACATTAGTGGATAATAGTAAAATCCATCACTTGATTATAAATCAATGGCCAAATGAAGGCTACAAACATGGAACAGCATGCTATCTACTAGTACCCTGTTGTAGTACATCTAATATAACTTTTGGTAGAAAGCTAAAATTGAGGTGTGCTAAGCATTAGAGAAAAGCTCTTTTCGAATGCTTCCAGGATGTAAGTTGTATTTTGTTGTCCATAAACAAAGTAGAATCACTTTTAAAATAGAGAGTTATCTCTAGTCTTCTAATTGTGCTAGAACAAGGCCAAATATGACTAGTCTTCAGTTGGAGATTGCTTCCTTGAGATAAGGAAACTCCTACATCATTGATGCTGGTCTCCAAGAAGCTTCTTCCAAAGATAATCCTCTCCATGTGATCAAGTATTCTTTGATCATTGTCTAGCTTCTTATCCCGCTAGCCAATGACCTTTTCAAGCACATATTGAATGATGCCCTCTTCATCCATGGGAGGAAGCTCCTCAACATAATCCATAGTATATCCAATGAAAATCTTTAACTTACTCACATGGAAGATATTGCGAATCCTAGTGGATGAAGGAAGTGCCAACCAATATACCAAGTCACCCACTCTCTTCAAAATCCTATAAGGACCATAAAATCTATGAGCTAGTTTGGTGCTAGAACCATCTTTGAGAGTAGCATAACAAGACTTCGGCACTTTCAAGAGCACAAAATCCCCTTCTTGGAACTCTAGGTCCCACCTTTCTCATTGGCATAAAGCTTCATTTGATATTGGGTCTTCTTTAAATTCACTTTACATTGTTGAAGGAGAGCTTGCATGCAATCCAATTCTTTTTGCTCTAAGGGTCTATCTTGTCATTGAAAATGACTATAAGAAGGGGTACCTTGTAGCCATACAAAGGCTCAAAAGGTGAAACTTCTATGCTAGAATGAGTGGAGTTGTTATAGGCTGACTCTACCAAATGCAACCATGAATCCCATACATTATGTACATCATGACAAAAGTGTCTCAAGTAAGTCTACAACCACTTGTTAATCATCTCTATCTATCCATCTGTTTGAGGATGGTAAGTTGCATACTACTCACCAAAAGTTTCTCATAAACTTTGCATCCCTATCATGCACTATGACCTACCGTAATTCATGTAACTTGAAGACATTCTCCATGAATTAATTGGCTACTTGAGAACCTATATATTGAACATTAGAGGGATAAAATAGACTGCCTTAGTGAGTATATCCACTACCACATAAATGCTATTCCACCCTTTCTTAATGACAAGTAAGTTAGTGATAAAATCCATAGTAATATGCATCCATTTATCTTTAGGGATAGGCAATGGATGTAATAGACCATGTGGCTTCAATGTGCTACCCTTGTTTTGTTTGTATGGTACACAACTAGAAACAAAAGTCTTAACATCCATCCAAATGTTGTTTTAATAAAAACTCTTAGCAATCCTGTCATAGGTCTTAAAGTCACCAAAATGACCAATTGTAGACGAGGAATGCATCTCTTGGATAATTTTCTATGTGAAGGGGGAAGTATGTGAAATGAAAATCCTAGCATAATACCATATGAGACCATTTCTTAATTGAAATTAGGAGTTCTCATCTCTAATGCCTTGCTATAATTTCTAAAATATAGGGTTGAAATCATGATCTAAAAGGCATGCCTCTTGGATCTCCTCTATCCAATCACTATGAAGTTCAAAAATGACTGAAACCTTGCATGCCCACATTCTGGATAAAGAATCAGCAAACTATGTTATCTTTGCCCTTGGTATGTGTGATATCAAAGTCATAAGTTTGTAATGTAGCTGCCTATCTGTGTTACTTTGAAGTGAGTTTTGAGTGAGATAGAAAATATTTAAGGATCCTATGATCACTTTTCATCCTGAATCGATTGCCATAGAAATAGTAATTCCACTTCTTTATTGCATGAAGAATGGGCAACATTTCTTGGTTATAAACATTCCTTGCCATTTCTTTTTCATTTAGCTTATGGCTCTCAAAGGCTATTATCCCATGCTCCTACAATAAAACTACTCCAATGCCCCAACCACTAGCATCACATTAGATCGTGAACTCTTTAGAAAAGTTAAGACAAATAAGGATAGGTGCTAAGGTAAGCAAATCTTTCAGTTGATTGAAACTCCAATTAGCTACAACATCCCAAAAGAAATATTTTTTCTTTAGCCTGTATGTAAGAGGAGCTACAATAGTAGCATAATTGTTAATAAATCTCCTATAGGATGAAAATAGACCAAGAAATCCATGTAGAGAAGTAGTAGTAGTGGGTGTAGGCCAATCTCTAATACATTGCACCTTTTTGGAGTCAACTTGATTTCCCTTTTCACTGACAATGTGTCCTAGATATTCACCTCAATCTCCATGAATGAACACTTATTTTCCTTGGAAAATAACCTATGCTTTCTCAAAACATCAAATACCTTCCTCACATGAGCCAGATGGTCCTATAATGTCTTACTGTAGATGACTATATCATCAAAGAATACCAGTACAAAGTGAAAGAGAAAAGGATATAAAATCTTTTTCATGAGACTTTGAAAGGAAGATGGGGCACTTGTCAATCCAAAGGGCATAACTAAAAAATGATAGATTCCATGATTTGTCCTTAAAGTAATCTTATCTTCATCGCCCTACTTCATGCAAATCTAATGATAGCTAGATCATAAATTTATTTTGGTAAAATAATTTGCTCCTTTCAACTTGCCAAGTCATCCACCCTAGGGATAAGATACATGTTCTTCACCATAATCTTATTGAGATCCTTGTAATCAATACATATTCAAATTGATATATTGGTTCTCTTCACCAAGAGGACTAGGGACGCATAAGGTAAGGAACTAGGCTCTATAAATCCCATCTCTAATAGCTTTTTAATCTACTTGGTCACTTCTTCCCTTTTCCACTTGGAAAGCTTGTAGGGTGGTTTGTTAACTAGCTTTGAATGAGGCTCTAAATCAATTGGATGGTCAACCTATCCTTTAGAGGCAATGTTGTAGGTATCTAGAACATATGTTTGTACTCTTCCAAAATAGCTTTCATTGTTGAATTCTTGGTTATTCTTCAAACTGATCTAGCACTTCTTTATTAAGATGCAAGACATAGATTTGGGATCTTTTCTTGAACTCTTTTTTGGCTTGTTTTAGTGTAATAATTTGAATATTAGCTTTGTTATGGATTCTATCCAAGCATATAATCTATCCACCACTAATAAACTCTAGGTACATCTAAGAAAAGTCCATAACAATTTTGCCTAATTACATCATCCAATCACAACCTAACACAATATCATTGGGACCCATATCCAAATCAATTAAGTCCATTTGTTACCCATAATTTTCATCCAGCTAAATACATACCTTAGGAAACATTTTATTGCTACTTTCTTCATCTCCATTTTCCACTTGGACTTTGATAGGGAGCTATAAATTAGTAGGAAAACACCTCAATTCGTCTATGATTGATTTATTTATAAAGTTATGGGCACTATCACTATCAACCAAATGAACACATTTTTTCCATTAATGCTCCCTTGGATATGAAGTGTGTTTGGGCATCTTGATCCTATACATGTATCCATTGAAATGGAACAAATAGTGGCAACACATGTCTCATCATCAATCCCTTTTGGATCAAAAAAAATACTACCACCATGGTCAAATGGAAAAGTGTCAATAGGATCATAGAACTGTTCTTGCCCGACATTCTCATCAATATCCTCATTTTTAGTTGCATCCATAAGTATATTTGCATCATCCGAATGTCCTCCTTTGAACCTTCAAGAACTAACATACTATGAGCCTGGCTTTTGCATTCTTATAAGCACACTTTGTGGCATGATCAGTTGTATACTTCTCATCACTTGTAGAGATCCATAGGAATAGACTTCGGATTGTCATTGGGTGAAGTATTTCTAGGCTTATTGTGTCCTTGTTTATTATCCATTCTTGAATTGTTTGTTCGCCTAAAAGTACATTGCTATCTTAAAGCATTGAAAGATGGATAAGTAGATACTTTAGGGTTGCTCAATGACACATTAGTTCCACTATAACATATCCCTATAATTGACCTTAAGGTATTTCTTTGCTATCCAAAAGATGATTGCAATGGAGCCTCTCTTCTATACTTCCTGGAAAACCTTTCAGCCAACTCTATAGCCTTAAGTAAACTTGTAAGGTATTGTGCCATTACATCAACTGAAAGATTGGGATCTAAACCATACATATATTTGTGAAGCTTAGCATCATCACATTGACAAACTCCACATACATAGCAAGGTTCAAAATTGGATTAAGTATATAAGGCCTACACCATGAGAGCTTTAAAATCTTCCCAAGTGTCCACCGGATGGTTTTCCCTATTCATGTAGTGCCACCAAGTGTGGGCAAAACCCTCTAGGTGTATAGTAGAAAAGTGGATCTTGTGGTCATCAATTCTAGGAAACATGTCAAATAATCCTCCTATTTAGAAAGCCACTCCTCAAGTTCTAATGGGGAGGAAGATTGACCATTATACTTAAATAGTATAATCTTATCTCTCAACTCTCAAACATTTGAAAATCCATCCATTCTTGAGATTTGATCAATAAGCTTATCTATAGAGGACTGAGTTTGATTACTAAATTTGTTCATAGCATCCAGTGACTCATGGTCGATTTGAATGTCAAGTTTCATGCTGACATAAAGTATTATTCAATGTACTATAAGTGTCCATGTCATAAGAATTCTCTTCATGATCATCCCCATGGATATCTCTAGCTTTAGGGTCCCTGAAATCTTTGATTTGTTGTTATAAATCCTCATTACCCTTGTTTTTACCCTTGTTCCTTGCCATGTCAGAGTGCAATCCTGCAGTACTTACAGTCACTAAATCTACTATAACTTTTGCTAGAGAGCTCCAAATTTTTTTAAAAAAATCATTCAAATCAATGCTTACTTTTCCCTCTTCAAACAAAGCACTTAAAAATAAAATTTGATTAGGACAAAAAGAGTCACAGTAGCTCAAACTTGACTGAATGAAACTATCCAGGACTCGCTCCCTGTACATGCTCCAAATCACTAGGAGGTGGACAAAGTTCATCCCAGCTCAATTGGTTGCACCCCTTCAAAATCTTTGATGGGTCGCCTCTCTTTTGTCCCACTATCTTCTCCAGCGTCCATCTTCTTCCTCGGTGGGAATCTCAACATGGCAATGGCATGATATTATAATCAATAAGCATGATGTGCATTGCTTGAAGGAATCATTCATCTCATTCCATGTAATGCAATTGAGCGGAATTGGAATCCACAAAATGAGTAGGGAGAGGGTCTTACTATGCAGTGACTCACTGCCTAACTTACCCTTTACAGCAAGGTATATGATTAGATTGAGGAATTCAACCAATCAATTGATTCTCAAGCAATAAGGATTGAATGCAATGCTAAAAGACCAAGCAAAAGCTTCTAGTTCACTATTCAAATCAAGAGAGCAATGCAATCCATGAATGGAATAATTTAATCAATGAAGGGCTGAAATCCGATGGTAAATTTTTAATTATTTAATCTCTCCAAAAAATGGATGAAGCTCAGCAAAAGGACGAATATGAGATGTATTACTTGATGAAGGCTTGGATGCTCCCCGTAATGCTTGAATAAGCTTCCAATTGCTTGTCATTGGCAAAATAATATTCAATCCTTGCTCCTTGAATGCTTGGAAGTAATCTTGAAGCATCATACACTTAAGATTGAAGCTTAAGCCTATTTGCCCCAAGTCTTGGCTCAAGGTTGAACTCCATAGCTCAATAATGTTGCTCCAATGTTGTCAATGAAGAAGCAAAACCATATAAATTCCTATAAATGAAAGGGCTTCAGCTCTCATTAAACTTCAAAAACCAAGAATTTCATGCTTGATGAGGAATCCCCAAATTTCTCCTCCATGGGAGCTTGAAAGGTCAAAGAATGATTCAATGTCTCCCATCTTGATCAAATCTTGAAAGGATCGTGTTGTAGGTGAAGCTATCAGTAGAAAGAAGTAAAATCCCCCTAAATCTATAGAGATTTGCTAAGATTTCAATGGCTTCTCATGACTTGCACCAAGAGCAAGAGATGAAGAAATGAGCTTAAATGGAAGCCATTTTGGTCATGAACTTGACAATTATCCTTGGTGAAGAAGTTGTAGAGCTTTGGATCAAAACACATGGCCTAAAATGGATGGATTGAGTACTAGAAAGCACTCCAAATCTCAATAGTCTAGTGCCCCACTTCACATGTCCACATGGCACTAATACGGTGCTCTACTTATGGCTTATGATGCCTTGAAGCTCTCTTTGATGATGTCTATTATGAAAGGGAAGCAAGGTTCATGAAGCAAAATGGAGATGGAGGATTGAAGGTTCCATGGAAGTCTCAAATAGGAGGAAGAAGAAGCTCTTTCCCAAAAAGTAACCATGGTTTACTCTTCAACTAAGTCCAATTAGCCCCTATTTTACCAAGTTATCTTCAAAATGGCATGAAAATTGACCACAACCTGCTATTTTGGCTAACTCTCCTCCAAATCTTTGTCAGAGCTCTAGGATTTGCCTCTACTCCAAGTAGAATGTCTACAAGTACCTACCATGTGGCTCATGTACTTGCTACTTGAGATTTAATGGTGGAAAATAGAAAAAAATACGTTTGAAATTTGAGAAAATCAAATGGATCAAGAGCTTATGCTCTGATATAACTTGTAAATAAGTGAACTAGGAGAGAGAAATAAGAGAGTGATGACTATAGAAGAGAGAAAAAGAGTGCAAAGGAGAGAGAAAGACTAGGTGAGGAGAGAGAAATACTAAAAGTAGAGAGAGAAAGATACGAAATGAGATATGGAAGCCATGGAAGTTGAGAGAGAGAGAGAGAGAGAGAAGATGTAGATGAAGAGACTTTTTATTATTATAAATAGTGAAAAATAAAAGTCTCTTCCACATTTTATACCAATCAGTGTAGCCAATACTTCCCCATATCATTATTCCCAGTTTCTTACACTACCTAAGCTCAACCTAAAACTATTGCTAATGTACCAACAATGCCCCAAACTCTCAAGAGCCCATCCTTGCAATGGGAAGAGCCAAACTTGTCAAATCCCAACAATGCTACTCAATCCAATGTATAGGAACCCAAGAATGAGACGATGAATTACTCAAGCATTGATGGTCAACAATTAAAACTAGTTACTAATCCAATTGAATATCCCAAGTCTCCTAAGTCCAAACCTTTGTCACCTAAAAAGATAAAAGAAAATAGATAATAGGCATATCGTGCTACTGATAAAGCTATTACCATGTATCCTAAGGGGAACAATGCAGAGCCAATGTACATATAATTGAAGAATACCAAGCATGTCACAATAGATGCTCCCAAAACAACCAAACTCAAGAATATTTTGAGTGAGTCCCAAGATCTTGTTCAACAATTACCTACAATTACCCATGCAACAAAATCCATTGACTGTGTAGCTACTACTTCCCAACCTAAAGTGAAATCAAAACCATTGCAACCATTGATTTTGCGATTGAGAACCCTACCAAGGACAAACTACCAACGTCTCAATGAAACGAGATACAAGCATAAATATTGAGAGCATCACCATTCCAACTCTTACGAAAAAATGCATTTCTTGACCAAAAACTCCTATGAATCTAAAGCCTAAGCAAGAAAAAAGATGTCTAGAGACATGGCCAATGAAAAGGCACAACAAGAGAACCAACTAGTGATCAAATGCTATAACAAAATTGAGAAAAATATAAAACCATTTGCATAATCCCCATCCTCTCAGACCTTGAAATGTTGGCTAATGAGTAGTATCATAAATGCCTACAAGCCCACTAATGTGGGATGAGCACAAACATGTTTGCACGTGCTACCTAGAAGCAATTGCCATTCTCATGCAACATATGTCTAAAACTTATGTAGAAATTCACTTGATCCCTTTATACCACATTGAGACTTTCAAAAAAAGCATAGAGGAAGTACAAGTGCTGAGCTAAAAATCCAAGCTCAAAGAGAGTGGTTCACTATGCAAGCTTCAATGACCAAACTCAACTAATGACTCTCACTGAGGAATTCCAATAAAGATGACCAAGCTCAACTAATGACTCTCACTGAGAAAAGATACGCGATGTGGAATTCCAAGAATAATCCAATATATGTAGGCCCACTTCTCTTCGAGTACTCACAACTATGTAGAATGTTGAACTACCATAACTGGTCGTAGATCTCTTCGAGTACTCACAACTATGTAGAATGTTGAACTACCATAACTTGTCGTAGATCTCGCCCTATTAACCAAAGTCCTCTTACAAGAAGAATTTCGTGTTAAAGTAAATTAGGCTAGAGAGATGTGTTCCTCAATGTTATGGCTTGTATAATAATTTTTGAAAGGATATCATAACTCCTCAATGATGATGTTGCACTCTAAAATAACCCTAATTCTTACACATGGCTTGTTCCTTGTTGAGTCGCACTGTATCACCATAGGCAGACACTTGTATATAAATAAAAAAATTCACCATATGGTTGTACATAAATAACTCTCTCAATAGATAAACCCCATGCACACAACAAGAACCCCACCCTTTTGTGTAGCCGAGGGGGGAGGGGGGAGAAACCAACTAGCAAAGAAACAATGAGCTGTTGTAGTTTTCGTAAGTGATACAAGGGGGGTTGAATCTAAATGACATAAAGGATCAAATTACATGTATTCTTAAGTTTTACCAAGTGAATGCAAGACAAAACAAGTGCAAGAAAAGCTCTACTTCACAAATAATTTCAACAAGTAATAAGCAGCAATTCCTTGAAAGAGCCCTAGAGTGCAAAAACATTGAAAATGCAAGGTTAGGCAGAAGCCTAAATCAACCTTATGACATACAAGACACCATCAAGATTGAGGCCGTGTCTTTGTTCAAAATGGTGCACCTTGACCTTTACCTTAATAACTTCTACTTCCCTTGATGGTTGTGCAAGCTACTTGCTCAAAAGATTCTAATCTTCAATAATGATTGTGGTTCTTCATCAACAACAAACATTGCAACATTAAGGCTTGTGCTTCAATAATCTTAGCACAACACTCCTCTAATCCAAAAGCCAAGATCTTCATTATAAAAAAATTCTCAATTCTTAACATTTGGTTCATTTGCATCAAGCTGGAATTCTCATTGTATGACAATTATATATTTATTCAAGAAAAAGATAAAAGAAAACAATAAAAATAGGAATAGATATACATGCATGATTGCCACACTAACCTAGGGATCCTGAAGTTAGGTGAATTTAGTGGCCTTGGTTGGATGGCTTCATCTCTAACCCCCTAGCCCTTCTCCCAATTCTCCCACATATACTCAAGGCACAACAAGGACATGACATACATAGGGAGCTCAACTCGCCCATACTTAGACTTGTCTCACTCTTTCACTCACACATGCTCTATCTCTACCTTGCTCTACTTCTCATCCACCTTAATGTGCCGTCGACTCAATAGTGGAAGCAAAGCAAGAAGAGGTGCTTGAAAAAGAACCAACATCTCATGACTATACTCATAGTTGTCATGTGAGAGGACCTTTAGGAAAGGCCATCTCCATTTGATTTTCTTCAAGTACTCTCTCCTCAACAACTACAATTCTTCCCATCTTTGAGGTTCCTTACACCATCACCCAAATCACTACAAAGAACCAACAAGTTATTTACCCCAACAATAATTTCATTCCAACACCCACTCAAGTCTATCCAGCTAAAGGGACTACCAACTAACAACTATAAGCTCTTCAATATCTCGATCATTGACCGGCATTGCCATCTACCAAGTACCAACACTCCTCATTGGTGAGTACCACTACTTCCCCAAGGCCAACATCCTGAGCATTCCGCATCTATTGTGCACACTAAAATATACTAGTTATGATGGTGAGTGCCTAGTACTTGTCTAAGAGGGGGGAAATATTGACCAAAAATGGTGAAAAAGGATGCCATGTAGAAGCACAACATGTTGAATTTAATTTAGAAAGGATTTTTTGAATTGTATTCTAATATTTTATGTAGCATTATTCACATGAGCCCCAACAACTTCAAGTTACACTATTATTGTAATATCATTGAGAGCCATGCTCACTCCTTTACAAATTATAAAATGCCTTGAAGTTAGTTAGGAAGACCTACAACAAGTGAGCTTGTGTGGGCATTTAGGTTCTATTCACTTTTAGGAAGGATGGTTTGATTAACATAAGGTATACACATGAATACAAGGAACCAATCAAGAAGCCAAAAAGTGGAAAGGGTGCCCAACTCATATAGGGAACCCTAAATCCCAAAACCATATATAAAAGCTAAAAAGTGAATAAAAGTGCTCATTCTTATATTTTCAAACTTGAGAGCTCTCTTCTTCTTGATTTCATCCTACCTTTTTGTGCAAGGGAGAGTGAGAGTGCAAGTGAAGGACTTGGAGAGTGAAGCTTCTCTCTTGTCTAATGCTCTTCTCTTCTTCCCTTTCTTCTTCCATATCTTGGAGGGTGAGAGATAGAATTGAGGTGAGGTTGGAATATCTCTCTTTCTTCTCTATATTTCATGTATTTGTTTGAGTGCTTGAGGTGCAGATCGGTGGAGGAAGCCATGTACCATCAAGTCTTCAAAGGAATTCGAACCATAATACATGAGGGTGAGAACGAGAGTCTACTATCAACTCTTGAATGTTTGATTTCTTGCTTGCTTGGAATAGGGAGGAGAGAGTAGACCGGTTCAACAATGGAATATGAGAAGACTATCTGAGAGGCGATTGAGTCCCAAGATCATTAAAGCTCTTGAAATAATAGGAGTTCCATCCAAGTCCTGCATGTCATGTGTGTAGCTTGACAGTGCATGCATTGAAAGCAAGTAGACTATCTCATTGGAGAAAAGTGTCCTATGGAAGGGTGGATCCAATAAGGGCACTTCTCAACTAGGATGAATTTGCTAGAGTCGAGACATTGACCGTCATAGTGTCTGTGCCTTAGAATCGGCTTAGCACCATTTTAGGGGGTTGAGATGAGATTATGCCTTATGGGCAAAGGGGTTGATGCTCTACTCCCCCTTACCTCTCAATCTCATTAAACCAACTGTAATGCTAGTATATTCCAAGCTCTAACTAAGTACACAAGTAATCTCTCTTAGCTCAATGCTAGATTGTTGTTAAAAAATTAGTTAAGTCACTAGGTACTCTAGGTTAATTCTCATGGGTCAAGCTAGATGCTTCACCTACAAGGTAGACCTAGAAGCAACCTAACTAACCAAGCTCACTTGTTTCATGGGACCCAACCAATATCACATTAGTAGGATGAGCAACTAGATGAATATCAAACGTCGCCTCCCTAGGTTTACCAAATGAATACATCTCATAGGTACTACACATCTACTTTGGTGCTATACACCCTAATTTACGCTTTGCTCGATAAGAGTAGCCAAGAGTGCCTAGCTCAAGATGTGTACCATATTTAAAAAATTAATAATGATGATAATATACATTTGATAATAAACATATGAAATATTGATGCTTTATTATGTTAAGATAAACATTAGTAAATTTTGAATGAATATTTTTAATAGTACATAGCAATAATTTTTATTATAAATATATAAAATAGTACATTTTATTATGATAGTAAACATAATAATTAATTAAAATCTCTCTCTCTCTCTCTCTCTCTCTCTCTCTCTCTCTCTCTCTCTCTCTCTCTCTCTCTCTCTCTCTCTCTCTCTCTCTCTCTCTCTCTCTCTCTCTCTCTCTCTCTCTTATAGTGGTATTTAGATGGAGTATTGCACGACTTCGAACTTGATCACACACTTTATTGATCAAGACAGGTGCATGGAGTGGACAGGCAAGAGAGACGAGGTTATGCAAGTTGTGTGGACTGCAGAGTGTAGAATCAGAGGAGCACATGATTATGACATGCCCAGCATATGCACACATACGGGATGACTTTGATATCCCTTTATAGGGGCCACTTCACCAATTTCTGACGACTACTCCTATATCAAAGTTAGGGGCTCTCATCACCCGCATGTTACGCTTTCGAGAGAACCACACTGCATAGATCATTCTTTCATCGTATCTACCCTTTCCTACCATGGGAGAGGAGAATCATCGTATATCTAGAAAGGTCCCATGGGTCGTAATTTGGCCTTCCGTGGATGATAATAAACTACTCTCCTCTCTCTCTCTCTCTCTCTCTCTCTCTCTCTCTCTCTCTCTCTCTCTCTCTCTCTCTCTCTCTCTCTCTCTCTCTCTCTCTCTCTCTCTCTCTCTCTCTCTCTCTCTCTCTCTCTCTCTCTCTCTCTCTCTCTCTCTCTCTCTCTCTCTCTCTCTCTCTCTCTCTCTCTCTCTCTCTCTTGATAAGTTGACTCTTACTCTTGTCTATCCACACTTTGGAAATAGTCTCTCAGCCTTCTATTGGTAGTAATATTCATATAAACATAATTAACATAACTATAAATCACATGTGTTCTAAATTAATATGTGCTATCATCATCCTTAATGTTGATCAAAATGAAAAAAAAAATCATGGCTAAAGGCACCTTCTTTGCCTCCTAGGTTAAGTGTATAATGATGCAATACCATCTACACAAAGGGAAAAACTTACATTATCATATAAACATTTTCTCAACACTCATGAGCTAGTAGCATGTATGTGTAGACACATGCATGTGAATGCATTGATATATGTGAATCCATGAAATGCAAGTGAGATTGTACTTGACCATGTTGTAAATGGCCAATCCAAGGCTACAAAGAGAAACTTGAGCTTATCATTATGGTGTAACTTACTGTTTGCAAAAAGAGGACATGTATGAGAGAGAGAGAAGTCAATTCATGAATGTTGTAAAAGAGAAGTCAATTCATGAATGTTGTAAAAGAGATGTGAGTTTTGTATTAATACAGAATAAAGTTATTTACAACATCTTGATGATAGTTGGGTGGACTTCCATTCACCTAGAATATTGCTAAGATACTAGAATTTACCTTAAGAGAATAATCAATTGATTAGGAGAACTTTCCCTCCTCTTGCTTCTTTTTTAGATTCATGAATGGCTTCCTTGTAGTCCTCTAGTTTGAACTTTTTCCCTGCAAGGGGAGTTATGATCTTGCTCTCTAAAAGTGACATTACTTCTTTTGCCAAAAATTGTTCCTTCTCCTCATTATTTACATACTCATAAAGAGTCCACCAATGTATGTGGACCTTCCTTTTTAAATCAAGAAGGGTTTGACTATAATAATCAAATCCTGAGAGGCTTCCATACACAAGAACTTGGCCACCGTCTTTTATGCATGCAGACACAACCTGCAAGTCACTGTGCATTTGTCAGTCTAACTACCTATTTGGAAACTTTAATGGACTATACATATAAACATCCAAACAATTGCTAAATTTCATGCTTACCATACGCATGTAGACATGTTATGCTCAACTAATATTAGCATTTACTGGCCATATGATATGTATATTCAGTTACACTTTTATGTACACAAGAAGTCTTTGTTTTGAAATATGAAAGCTTGTGTAATACAATATATATTCAAAGTTAACCATGTTGATAACTACAATGAAGTTAAAGAGCTATTACATATGGAGAAAATTAGCTATAAAAGGATAATAAGTGTAGGTTTTGTATGCACATGCTCCAAATTCAAGAAAGAAAAGTGGCTATGATTTTAGAATCCTAATGCATTATAAAGCTCATTTGTATATTTGTAACTTAGAAACGTGTCACATGCAAAATGAGAAAAATCGAGCACTACACTTATGTACTTCGAAAATCTAGTGTCAAAAGTGCACTTTCCAACACATATATACTAAATGACATAAGTGCTCTTTTTTACCAATGAGAGGATTTTTGGCATGGTGGGAATAATCCCAGGTTATACGAGAGAGAGAGAGAGAGAGACCTTAGTAAGATCGCCACCAACTGCATCAAGCCCTCCAAATGCCAATTTCCCTCTCGTAATATCTTTGACTTTTTGTATGACATCTGATATAACATATTTAGGAGTATCACGTATGTTAAGGGTATATGAAAGTAAGAGTTAAATCATGAGATATCTATAGTTAAGGTAGTACATAACACCTTCAGTACTTGAGTTGATCACTTCATCAGCTCCCAGAGCCTTAAGTTCGTCTTTCAATTCATCCCGTCGAACTATGTTGATGGTTTTCACACCTTGATGTTTTGCAAATTGTATCAATTGTCTACAAACAAAAGAAAAATAGTTATTCAATTAAATTTAAGGCATATCTTCTTATTGTATACGTAGAACTAATGTCTATAGCTTAACCCATGTATGTGCAATCCATGATTTCTAGCACTTTCCCTCACTTACCACCAACCATAAGTTAGTCAATTCACTTTTTATTATCATGATGATTCCTAACACTTTTCCTTACTTAGCACTGACCATAAACTAGTCAATTCATTTTTGTTATCCTTATAAAGACTCGTATAAAGACTTGTCCACTACAAAATCTTTTGTAAGGTAGTTTTAGGAGTGCATGGTAAGGAAGCTAAAGTTCATATGCTGGGCTACTAATTTCTACATAAGGATTTGAAACCAACTTACTACTATGTGTGTTCATACATGTATGTATGAATGATTGATGTGCCTATGTATGTGTAATATGCATGCAAGTTTTAACATGTGAACATGTGTTCACATGTGCTTATGTCTTATGTGAATGAATGAATAATTTCAAGGGGGGACACACACGCGCGCGTGCACACACACACACACACACACATAGGGGGGGGAGGGGGAAACCTGGCAAGAATAGATCCAGCAGCTGTTTGTACAATATATTCACCCTTTGGAACAGCCAAGGTTTCAAGTAAACCATATACAGTCCAAGGATTGCCTATGAATTGTGAAGCTGCTTCATCACTCACATTATCAGGAACAACTATGACCTTTTTCTCACTTATCATAACATAATCTTGCCAAGACCCATAGTCATATCCTTCTCGCCATACTATAGGAATCACACGTTGACCTTTCTTGACTTGGCTCACTCCTTCACCAACCTATAAGTTCATGCAAATCATCATCAATATGTGTTCATAAAAGTATGGTTTGATGCATCTAGGCACACATGCAAAGCATATTTGGTTTATGTCCATGCCATATGTTTTGCATAAAAAAGAAAAAATGTAAATTTTTCCTTATTTGATGCATAGAAAGATTAATTGAGAGCCTTGCTTATGTATCCTGGCTAAGACCATTGCATATATCAAGTTATGATTGATTTTAGCATGTAAAAGCCATCATGCATATTAGGAAACAAATCACTTGGTACCGAATCTTGAGACTAATAGGTATTAGGCTACATTCGTAGTGGATCTCACCTAGCCAACATATAGACATTTAAAACTTGCAATCAATCACATTTATCACCTTCAACAACAAACATCAGTTGCATATACATTACAACAATAATAAGCACATGAGTAGGCTAGTATAGCATGCTATTAGTACATGGACATTAATAGTATGCTAGTATACACATTTGCACACCCCATCTCTCCATCGATTAAGTGCACATATGTGCCTATGCATTGTGCCCCTTACAATGAAACTACATTTATATAAGCATAGACATGTGCACATGTATAATGCCTCATTATGTAAGGGAAAACATGCATGCATAATGTCTCAAGCTATGAGTTGAGTTTAACACCTCTCTCTCTCTCTCTCTCAAGGTTGTCATAGTTATCAAGTCTATGGTAGAAAGGTCAAAGAAAAGACACTCTAATGAAAGTTGGACTTGTAGGGGAGTCGCATGTAAAAGAACAATGAACTTTTGACAATCCAAGATGAAATGTTGTTACGTTATAGCAGTATTGATTTAAAGGTGAAACAATTTCTCTTAGGTCTTCAACAATTTAGTAAAAGTCTTGCTTTGCACCCTATGTAGAACTAATGCTACAAGGATATAGGCAATGAATCAACAACTAGAACATACAAAAATTTACACGCAAATATTGCAGGTAAATGGTGCACGTGAGACCGGTACGTGGGGCGGCGTGCAGGATATCAGAATGTCATGGCATGGGGGCCGGGAGAGAAAGAGAGAGAGATTACCTCGTCGACAACGCCCATTCCTTCGAAGCCGAGGGTGATGTGTGATTTGTGGTGGGGATCGAGGATGTAAGGGATGCTGACCTTAAATCCTAGGAAGGATTCTTCTCAAGCTAGAAGGGGAGGGGGTGAGTGAGGTGAATCAAATCACGCCAACCAAATCAAAATTAGTGAAACACATAAACATATATTATGAAAAACGGGCAAAAAGTCAAAGGTTGAAAATGAAAATCTGCAGTGGTTCTTAATGAATTCATTCAGAAAGCATAGAGTTTCTCTTTTTCAGCAATCAGCAAAGTACTGTGTGGAAAGCACTAATGAAAATTTCGGTTTATGACAAGAACGAAAAATGTCGCAACAAGACCGTGCCCATCGGCTTCCATTCATGAAAGAGGAGAGAGCGTAGTATAGCATCACCCTAGAGAGCCACGCCTACAACCAATTGAAATTCCGAACTATTCATAATATAGAAGGATTAGTGGCCAAGGAAGAGGCAGCCAGGAGAGTCGTTGAAAGCTGCAACTTCAACAAGTACCTAGAAAGATTCACACAAGAACCCGACCACACAAGCTGTGTGGAATTTCTCAGGTCTTACGACCCCAATAACGAATGTGGCACCATCACAATAGGAAGGGGACAGAAGGCCAAGCAAGTGTTGGTCCGCTTAACCCCTGCCTTGGTGGAAAAGGCGCTGGGACTAGAACCAAAAATGGAAAGGAAGCAAAAGAGAGACGTGTATGCCATGCCAGGGATGAGAAAGGAGGACTTGCTAACAAACGACGGCATCAGCATCCAGGATATCCCTGCCAGGATATCCCCGATGCAGAAACCAGACTGCAGGCGAAACTAATACATGCGCTCTTTTCCAGCCAGCACTACAACGCATTGATGCACCGAATCAGTGTGCCGGTACTGGAGAATGTGGCGGCTCATACCCTGCATGAAGTCGATTAGAACGGCTACGTGCGCAAAACCATCGACCAAGCAGCTAAAGCGTTGGCTTTAGGAAGCATGCCCGCAGGAGGAGAATCCCCAGCATCTAAGGCCACAGAAAGAAAGAAGGCCTCCTCCAAAGCCTCGTTCATCGCCTATGGGAGCATCTTAACAGTGCTCATCTAGGAGGTCGTGAAAGAGACGCAGGATGTAGAAGAGGGGGAAGGGGAAACGCCTGACAGGTCATCCCCTCAACACTAGGAGAGGTCCAGGATTGAGACCGAGGAAGAAGGGGAAGAACAGAAAAGCAAAATGCAGGTCAAGGAAACCAAGAGGAAGGCAACGCAAAAGAAAAAGAAACCGGATGAAGGCCGCAGGAAGGAGAAGGAAGACTTGGAAAGAGCAAAGAGACAATCCCTCAGGGAGGCCGAGGAGAGAGAAAGGAAGAGGAAGTAAGAAGAAGAAGAAACAGCAGAGCAAGTCAAGCGGGCTAAAACGGCATCAAAGCAAGAGGGTGAAAGGAGAAGAAGAGAAGAGTAGGAAGAAAAAGAGAAACTAGAGGAAGAATACAAAAATGCCAAAAAGGAAAGAAAAAGAAGAGTTGCAGAGGAGGAAGAGGAATTAAGAAGAAAGGAAGAGGAGGACTTGGTCGAGGCCACACGCCGGTCCATTGACCAGCAATGCAGGGTGGATGATCCAGAAGCCTGGAACCAGCTGAGGGAAGAAGGGCCTAGCTCCAGCATGCAGGCACCAGAAGCCGCGCTGCCCTCAATCCTGGAAGGAAAAGGCAAAGCATCCCTCCATCCTATCCCCACCCTCATGGCATCGTCCACTGAACCCACTATGCTCACCCCTAGCATCCCCACCAGCTTGGAAGTTTCCAACTTGGTGGCCTAGATGCAATACTTCATCAGTAAAGAAATGGCCCAAGGGAAGAGCACAGAAACCATGACCACGGGGTCAAAAAGGCCAACCGCATATACAAAATCAAGGCAAGACCAAAAGCGTCCGCGTGTGGAGACCTCAACCACCCCCACCCACACAACAATGACGCCACCAGCCAGTTACGATGAATACGTCATCGAGCTGCTCTCCCAACTGGAGAGGGTGAAGGAGGAAAAAAGAATGGTGGTGGTTGGCTGAGTTGGTGGCTGAGAAAGAGTCAGTGGCGGCCTTCCAACTGGAGAAAACCCGCATCATAGCCATGCAACAACGTCAAATATTTGAACTCAAGCAAGAATTGAAAGCAAAAGAGGACATGGAAGAAAGCTACAAACAATGGCTTGAGGACGAGAATCAAGAACTTGTGCAAATGCAGCGGGAATACAAGCTCCTCCTGATGCAACATAAGGAAATGGAGGCAAAAACCACCACCATTGAGCAAATGATGGAGGAACTAAACGCCAAAGAAGAGGACAGAAGACAAGAGAGGGAGCAACAACGAAAAGAGATCGAGTCCATGACTGATCAACTACACCTCGGAAGGAAAGAGCACGAGAACATGAGCAAAGAACTCAGAGCCCAGGTGCAGAAGCTCGTAACCCTAGCACAAAATCAGGGGGAGAGCATGGAATGAATGAGCAAAAGGGCCGAGGAATGGGCCACGCAGAACGAGAAACAGGTGAAGGCACTAGCACGGCACCTCGCCTTGGTGGAGAAAGAAAAAATCTTGGCGGAAAGCAAAGCGAACGCCGCCCAGATAGCCCCTTCACTGCCCAGTAACAGGCCTTCCTCAACACATTACTGGACACAACCCGGCCGGAGGAAAAGGAATCATTGGAGGTGGTGCAAAAGAAACTGAGCATCACACATAAAGCCCTGCATGCGGGGCTACAGATGCCACCCCAACCTGCGGAGGTTAGGCTGGGCTTAGAAGAACAACGAAAGTACCTGCTGTTGGCCGGCCTCACCCCCAGGAGACGGATGCACTCAGCTTTGAGGAAGGGGCGTAGCTAGCGGCAGGGGGAGGACACTGACATTGAATTCATCATAAGAAGAACCAGCGAAGAAATAATCCCACAACCCCCTCGCCGCACGATCAGGAACAGCAACAACTCGACCCGCCCTTGGACAAACAAACCATGCTCAAGGAGCGACATAGAAAATTAGTGGAAGAATCCAGAAGGCAGTTGCAAGCCAAACCAGTCGTGCGGCCATCCGCATCCCTCCCACCATGCCCCGATGACCTCCCAAAGCAATTCCATGCGGAGCTGGTGATCTGAGAACGGCAGGAAATCAAAACTGACCCTTTTTCTTTCAGTTTCCTTGTGCCTAACAGCGTGACAAGGGTCCTACCAATTAAGGTAATGGAGGAGGTGATTGTGGCTGGTAGCTGACTGGGCCAAAAATGGCTGGAAGACAGGGCAAAGACCCCCACTCCGTGGGGCATGGAGGAATCAGAGTTTTGGCAAGACAAGGTGTTCGAGGTATCACACACTGTAAGGGGCTACAACTGCCAACCTCTCTGGAGAAGGCGAATATGCGATATTAACATGCTAGCCTAGATGGCATTTTGCAACACCGTACTCTACGAGAGGAACGACCCCACATTCATGGCGTATCCTCACAGGGTAGACGTGGATTTTGTTGCCACCCTCCATGGGCGGCACAACTTCCCCATCATCTACAACTCCAACGCCACCTCCTTCGAGAATGCCCTCCTTTTTTATTTAGGAAGCCTAAGTGACTCCATGATGCGCTTTCTCGCAGACTTCTCCTCTTGTCCAGATCCCGCCTTTATAACTACATGTAATTACCTTAGGCTTCTTAAGCTATTACTCAAGCAAGATCCGACACTGCAAGAAAATGGCTTGCCCCCCCTCTTTTTTTATCCCAATGCTATTGATAGTTGCGCTATGGCACACCTAATGATGAGAGCTAGCCTACTCCCCTCCTTTTGCCTAGCCCTCCTAGAGGACATGAATGACAGCCAATTTACTAGGTGTAATCACCCCTTCCTCTCCACCGCCTCTCTCCACATCCGCATGAACCTGAAAGGGTACTTGCAAAGCCACCAATTTTTGCGCAAATCCCTCCGACCTCCTTCCCCCTCTCATTCAAATGAAGAGAATTAGGCCTGGCTGTCATTCCACTACTGTGGCTTTATTTTTTTATTTTATTTTTTTAAAGAGAGAGAACAGCACGAAAACCACTTTCCACTGTGACTGGACAACATTGCCCACTTGCAGAAGCACTTACCACCACATAAAGCACGATCACAGCACCTAGGGGTTCTTAAGTTAGGCGTGTTCGGTGGCTTCGGTCGGCTGGCTCCACTCCCAACCTCCTAGCCCTTTTTGCTTCCCCACTTCATGCTTAGGGCACATCAAGGGCAGGACATACCTAGGGAGGTAACACTCGCCTATGGTTAGACCTGTCACCCTAAGCCACTTGCACCGCACCTCCCTTGGCACAAATGGGGTCCTCAAGTGTGGGACATCACCCAAGCTCGCCTATGGTTAGACCCACCTCCCCATTCCACTAGCATGAGCACAATGCACTAACACGATGAGGTAAGCACTCCCCTTAGGAACAGCACCGCACCTTCTCCTTTCAAACATCAGAGGAAGCAATAAACCACCGACTTCGGAGGCCCCATCAACCACACAATACCCATTTGGCTCCTCCGACAAAAATTTCACAGCTCCTACAAGCACCTAAATCTCCAAGTGGCCCTCACCATTGCACCACTTGGCCAATTGCCTGCCAACCTACAACAACACCAACGTGCCATGGGACTGGCACCCGTCTAGGAGGGGGGTAATGTTAACCCCAAGTCGAGATGGCGGAAAAAGGAAGGAAAAAGCTATTAACCCCAAGTTGAGATGGCGCAAAAAGGAAGGAAAAAGCTGTTAACCCCAAGTTGAGATGGCGAAAAAAGGAAGGAAAAAGCAGAAAAAACATGGAAGAAGAGCAAAGACATGCAGGCAACCTCCAAAGCTAAGCCTGGGTAAAAAGCACAATTTTAAATGAAGGGCGTCTCAAAAAACTCAAAAAACTCTTGTGAAAGAGCGCCAGGCTCCCTCCTATGCCAATTGTAAAATACTAGACGGGTGTAGGGTAGAGGTATAAGGCTAGAAGAGGAAAATGGAAGAAAGACCTTGCCACAAGGGCCGGTCATGTAAAAAAGGGATGGGTGCGCATGGGATTTTAGGGTTTGTATATATAAAGTTCAAAAAGTGAATGAGAGCTTATTCTTTGGTGTGTGGCTAACAAGAGTCTTCTTCTTCTTCTCTTCTCCTCATCTTCTTGCTTGTGTGTGCTCTTGAGAGAGGGAGTGTGAGAGTGTGAGGGAGTGTGTGAGAGTGAGGTATCAAGAGGGTGAAGCTCTTCACCATCTCCTCTTCTCTTCTTCTCTTCTCTTCTCTTTTCTTGCGCACGCGGCTATGGAGGATGAAGCTTGGAGATGGAGGAGGCTTGAGGATGCTTAAGCTCGCATCTAGGATCCTGGAGCTACCGAGGTGTATGAGAGAGGAGGCAACTCGTATCGGCATCAAGGTAAGCTCACTACGCTCATAGGATCGACGGTACATCGGCTAGGTAAGAGATAGCCATCAGAGCTCGCTTGGAACGCTTGAAACAATAAGCGGTCCGTGGGTCTTGGCGGTTGAGCGAAAGCTCCCACACTAATCTAGAAGTTGTCTATAGTTTTATGGATTTTTACAAAATATAATATCTAGAATGTCAAAAATTGACTAAAAACTTGTCCAAAAAAATCTAATATTTTAAACCATGGACACTAACACTAATACCTAAAGCGGCATTGGCTCTCTAAATCTAAAAGGAAGCCACACTCTAGACTTTTTTACACAGTGTGCGCGTAGCGGCACGACATCCACCCCCTCCTAACCTGCACATCCTCTGGCATGTGCCAAAGTCTTACGGATTTGCAGTGTGAGAAGAAGTATATTCTGCCATGTCAATGTCTTCATCTTCTGTCTCTTCTTCTTCCTCTATGTCTTCATGCTCTTGACTTATATTCAAGTCTTCTAGCTCATATGTTGAACTTTCTCTTCGTTTGAAGAGCTTGATTCTTTTTCCAACTATGGGTATCTTCATGCCTGTGCCATCCAATTCAGCCAATGAATATGTGGCATTGTCATGAATGACATTTATCACATATGGGCCAAACCAACGCTTTTTTATATTCCTAGAAGCACTGTATTGATTGTCTAGGCTACTGTCATAGACAAGCACCCAGTCATTTTCTTGAATTGCTCTTGATCGAAGTCGATGTCACTTATCAAATCTTCTTTTGTTCTTTAGTCTTGCTGACTTTAGCTTCTCAATAGCTGCTTGAACATCTTCAGGCCTTCTTTCTAGCTGCCATATGTGCAAAGTCAGCAACTCTTCTCTACTGATGCCTTCCTCCCAAGGTAAAAGACTCCATGTGAGAATAGATTCTTCAATTGGCATAATTGGTTATTGTCCATGCATAAGTTCAGCTGGCATATAGCCAATCAATGTAGTATGAGTAGTCTGGTCAGCCCATAATGCAAAAGGTAGCATTTCAGGCCATTCTTTAATCTGTCCTCTACAAGACTTTGCTAAAGCTTTGAGAATAGGCTGGTGCCCTCTCTCACTTTTTCCATTGCCTTCAGGGTTGTAGGCTGATGTTAAAGCCAACTTAATACCCAATTGAGAAAAAAGTTGTGTGCCTCATCAGCATCTAACTCTCCTCTATCTCCAGTTTCTTTACCCACACAACCATATCTACAAAACACTTCTTCAAGCAAAAAACGACAAATAGCTTGAGTGGATTTGGTTGTTAAGGCTTTGCTCTCAACTTGATTGGTTAGATCCTCTCTTGCAAGCACTAAATTGCATATTCCATATTCTTGTAGGCATGGTTACAAGATCAATAGCCCATCTATAATGTATAGACAAGGGATAAGTCGGTTGTAACCCATATTGATGCTTGACCATAGAATACATCTGACACACATAACATGTTTCAACAAAATGTGCTATGTCCCGATACATGTTTTGCCACTTTGAGGACTTTCTCTGTTGTTGTTCTTGCCCAATGCGTACGGGAGTAGTGATTGCTTGGAATGAATCGAGCCTCTTCCTCCTCATTCATGTGTTGTAGATGGCCTTCTTTTTGAGAGGTGGGATGCCCAACTGGTTTGGACCAGTCGACCATTACATTTTTAGTTTTTACTTCTTTAATTTTTGCATTCATCCTTGTTGAGTAAACCAATATCTTTCTACTCAACAAATTCTCGAATTGTTTGATAAAAATCCAATGTACATACTTCTATGGACTAATTTTCAGCCTGATTTTCTGCATGAGCAGCTGCATATATTTCAGCCAATGTGTCAATAGTAATCAGTCCAAAAAAATGCCTGAAATATCTTCATTTTTAGCCATCATGTCATAAGTTTTCACCTCCCTTTTTACATGACATAACAATTTTCTTTCAGCTTTAGTCATGGCCAGAAGAGACTTATAACAGCCCATACTATTGGCTATACATACATACAAATTTGCTAGAGACATAGTTTATGTAGCATAAGAAGGTTTAATCTTTTTACATGATGCACATGCATTTGACACTCTTAGGATGGAACTTAGTATGCTTGTCTTTGGGCACATGGCAGAATGCCTCACATCCAAAGACATGTAGATGCGCATAAAATGGAGGTTTACCAGTCTATACCTCCTCTGCAACCTGGAAATCCAAACCACTAGAAGGTGATCTATTTATGACATGCACAGCTATACTAACTGCCTCAGTCCAAAAGCTCTGTGGTAAGCCTACATGGCTAAGCATACTGCGTATACATTCCTGGATGGTTCTATTCATCCGCTCAGCCAAACCATTCTGGGGTGGGGTATAGGGGGTGGTCAATTGACGTTTAATACCCCTCTCGTCACATAGTTGCTCAAAAGCACGTGACACGTATTCTCCCCCATTATCAATCCTAAGGCATTTTAGCCTATGCCCAGTCTGGTTTTCAAAAAATGCAAGCCATCTCGGAAATAGGTCAAGACATCGGACTTAAGCTTAATGGGGTAAGCCCAGACTTTATGCGAAAAATCATCAATGAACATCACAAAATACTTTGCACCACCCATAGACTAACAGTACATGGGCCCACTGATATCAGAATGTACCAATGCCAAGGGCTCACTCATGCGTGTCCTACCAGACTTCTTATGTGTATTCCTAGTCTATCTGTCACCATAAAGACAAGAGGATAGAGGCTGCTAGCTTTGGCACCTCTAGCAAGCACAAGTCTACCACTGGTGATCTTCCAGGAAGAATCCCCAAATGAAACATGAAACCCAACATCATCAAGTTGCCGGGCAAACATAATACTACGTGTAAGCACAGGTACATGATGTACATCCTATAACAGAAAAGTACTACCAGTAGAGAACTGCAGCCATACATCCCCAATGCCAACAATAGCAAGTGACCTATCATCACCCAAGCGAACTGAACTAATAGTGCGGTAGGAGTGGAACCACTCACGGTATGGTGTAACATGAAATGAAGCACCAGAATCCAAAAGACAACACTGTGCATACATAGAGTTAACATCGGTCAACGACGTAGCATCACAAAAACTAGTTGCAAGTATGTACTCCTCATCGAAGTCTTCAGTCTGCATGACATTTATCTCCTCAATTTTCACACTGGATTTTGCAGGCATAATGATGCGATCAGAGGACTTTTCTTGTACTTTGTCTTTCCCTTCTCTTTGCACTTCTCATTGCGCAACTCATGACTGTGGGCGTATATGACCCTTTTTGCCCCAATGATGACATGTCACATTAGCATTTCTCGCAAGAGACTTGCTACGTGACTTACCACGCAACTTAGACCTAGACTTCTGCGAGTCTCTGCCACGGCCATTCCCACGGTCATTCTTGCCATTACCACCTCTGCCTCTAATAGTCAAAGCATGCGACACATGAGAGGCATCCAAGTTCTTACAATTGATCTCTTCCTACAAAAGAGCACACTCTACATCAAGCAAGTTCAAAATAGTAGTAGGAGCACATAAGGTAGTGCGGAATACATCCCATGACTCACTTAGAGTCCCAAGTAAAAACAATGGAGTAACCTCATCATTAAAGGTAATACCCTACGAAGTCAAGTTCTTAAGAATAGCATGGAACTGGCTCAAATGCATACTTAGTGGCTTTATCTATGATTTTTGCACTAATAACTGCCAAACTTGGCTTTTCCAATAGGCATAATTCGTACCATCAAGCTTAGTGATGTTGAAGATAGCACTATCAGTGGAAGAAGAACCCATAATGCAGTTCAAAACAGTGCAGACAGTTCAAAATTGCTTGTTGTTTTATGTTGTAAACAGCCAAAATACCACCAAAACCAAGGAAAAATAACCACAAACTGATAGCTAATGATGCTACCCACCAAGTACCATCAAAAGTACATAAAATCATGATGATTCAGCATGAAAATTCCACATCAGTCCATACATAGCTGCTTGCTATAATAAATTACAGCCATGTACAATGAGAGCAAATTATAGGCAAAATCAATGCACCAAGTCAACCACGGACTATCAAAGCATAACCAGCATCAAGTGGGCATAAATCAGCATATGACAGTCATACGGACATTGAGCAAACACCCAAGTATGTCAAACAAATTTATCAGTAAGCTGGCACACCCCCTGTGTAATAGGCCAAAGTGTACACAATACTGTCAAGACCTAATACAAAGAGGTGTATGCTCAGGGAGTACGAAGCCCAAATCAACGCAAGTACATGTATGCAAACCACGGCATATCAACCATGCAACATCCAAGTGAAGAAGATCCCAGTCTCAAAAGACTCAAAGCTCAATAGCATAAACCACCTACTCAATGTCTGTCAAACATCCAATGATGCTCCCACTGGCACAAAAGTCATATGGATCAAGCCAAGAAGCTCAAGAAAGGCATATGAGAACACGAGTGATGAAAGATCCAAGACCAGACATCAATAAGACATCATGAGCATATAGGCTCTGTATCCTCCAAGTAGAGTATCCTTAGATATCAACTGTATCCCAAATACAAATTTGGCAAGCCAAGACAAGGCATTAGTAGCAATCGGCTCCAAACAATGTAAGTAGCATGTAGTAATGGCATAGGCCAAGCATGTCAAGACCGGTCAGACATAGGTAACATACATGCCATATGTACATCCAAGACGGAGCATCAAATGCATTCCAAAGCTGAGCTCAAGCTCAAATGAAGATCCGGAACTAAAGACAAGCTCGATGTCGTACCCCGAAGGTCAATATTTCATTACATATCCCAAAGACATAGCATGAAACCAATAGGCATGACCAAACTAGAGGTAAAATAACATGTCAACCAAGATAGCATAAATCCCAACCAACAACAAAGTGTCTGCATCCAAATCAAGGCTCAATAGCTCTCAAATAGCATATCCGGGCATAAATGATAATGACCAAGCATCAATACATCCAACAGGATACCCAAATGTCAACAAAGAGCATTATGCATAAGCCATCCTTGATAAAATCTTGTTGCCCAAACAATATACAGCAGTAAATCCGTGCATAAATCGAGTTATGGAAGCTCAAACCAAGTCCCAAAGCATCTCAAAACATTGGGCAAACTCAGATTTATTGCAAAAAATACTGTGATCCAAATTTGGCAAATTTGACATCGCCATCACTTCCGAAGCATGCCAAAATCCCAAGTTAGACTCTTACCTTGCCTAAATCGGGTTTCGGATGCCCGAGATATGAGAAAAAATAGGATTTTTGAGCCAGATTTTGAAACATGCGCAAAAAAAACGTGAGATGATTGTGGGGCCATGCTAAGGATAAGGGGGCAAATGGGGGCATACAAGGTTCCCAATGAAGCCAAGGAACACCTGCAAAGAGCCTATGAGGGCTAGGGAGAGGTGGGAGATGAAATCTTATCTCGAGCGAAAGAAGCCATGGCTGGCATTGAAGCTCCAAGCTCTAGGTCTTCAATCTGGGCTGAAGTAATGCTGGAGCAAGCTCCATGATCAAGCTCTAATCCAAAGATTTGATACCAGTTGAAAGGGGAGAAGAATCAAAGCTTGCTTGGAAGTGAGCTATGGCGAAGAGCAAGAGCAAGAAGAGAGAGAGACACAAATGGGAACTCCAACAATCACAATGTGTGACCGGGCCTTCCTTTATTCAAATTGTCACTAAAAAAATAAAGAATAAAGTGACGATGACGGGTACCCGCCACTTGTAGTGTGTTGTGGTGGGTATTGTCAGTGTAGTAATACACGGGCGACTAGACAGAGGCGTCTTTACCCCCAATAGCCTCAGCCCATGATGTCCACCTCTAGTAGTAGAGTAAAACACTTGTTGAGACTTTTTCTTTCATTGAAAAGAAAAGGAATCCAAAACAAGTTTCTTCTCTTGAAGTATAAATATAAAAATCAAATTTGCAAAGTCAAGGATATCGTCCTTAGTATTCATAGATGACCTGAAGCTCTTACACTCATCTTTAAGTCCACCTAAACATGCATATACAACATCATCATCATCATCAACTACTGCACTAACAGACCCAAGAGCTTCCACAATACTCTTAATCAATACATAGCTTTTGGTGGATGAATTTTCTCTCTTAACTTGCTCTGACTTAAGTTGTAGCTTTCTAGTCTTTGTATTTACTTCAAACAACCTTGTGCCAAATTCATCTATGAAATAGTAGGGGTTTCTAATTCCTATAAATAACCCATTATATTATTTGTGACTCTCATAGATAGCCAATATATTAGTTTACTATGTGTCTACTCCCAATCCTTCTTAGTCTTTATCTATTATGCCAACAGCATTTTTATGAAGGAACTTTGATTACCATTGCATTGTCTCCCTCTAGGTAGCTCCAAGAGTCTTTGCTCTTCAAGAAATTTTTCATCTTGAACATTCATTTAGGATAGTTGTTCTTATCAAGCTATGAAGCTAATACTAGGTGCACCCAAGCACATAGCCTTTTCCACTGAGTACATAATAATAACTACAATTAGCAGTCTATATGTATATGCCCTTTGTGTCTACAATCTAGCAAACATATGTAAAATCTTACATATTCAAAATATGTAATTATTGCACTTTTAAATGGCTAATACAATTGAAATTGTTGTCAATCAACTTCTAGGGCTAAAATGACCTTAGATAGTAAAAATCACAATGAGTGCGCTCTAAAGGGATTATCTCTAGTATATACATTGTTCTTCATGCTCACCAAGTTTTACTTCAAAGATTGTAGCCCTATTAGCCTTAGGAGCCCACTACGATTATAATCCAAGATAAATTGATAAGATAGAAGAGCTTCTTACCCATTGCTTGCTTGCTTGCTTTCATGCTCTATTAGCTTCGTGGCTTTGATATATGTAAATAAACAAGAGGGGAGAGAGGTGAGGCAAACCAAGAGGACATATACATAGACACAATCAAGACTTGAGCACACATAGAAGTAGGGTTGAAATCTTCTTCTTCTCTTCTTCCACAACACAAAAGCCTTAGTCTATGTAATATGATAAAAGACTAAAATGTGGAAGTACTAAAATATATGTGCATGCAGTCATTAAGTGTAAACCTGGTGCGCAGATCGGACGCAGGTAGCTCACGTAGTGAATTCCCAAAGGTCCCCAAGAACAAAGCACTCTACTTTTTAGCACAAAGACCAATGTAAAAACAAGCACGACATGAGACAAGAGACAAATTGGGTTGAATCTCCCCCATGCCTTGTGTGAGCGCTTCACAAAGCATGTATTTAATATATATTTCCAATCTTTATGCTCAAAAATAGCCCAATTACAAAAATATGACAAGCTTTTAGCTTTTGAGTTTGCTTTCTACCAAAAATAGGAAAATAAAGCTAATGGACGGTGCCCAAAGAGTCTGGCACGCCCAATCTCAATGTCCAAATAAAAATAACATATCCAGGCGCATAAGCGCATACAAAATAATAATAAATAGTCGATGTCTCTATAGACATAATCAAAATATAGGCGTGGCGCCTATCAAAATATATCCAAAGGTCGGAAACCCGCTAGACTCCAATGCTTTCCTCCGCCACTGCTGCTATCTCTACACATCAACTGAAGCATTCACAATCGTTAGTAAAATAACACAATTAAACCGACAAAAGTGAATACCTAGCAGTCTTCAGCTACATAAATAAATCAACTGGTTAGAAATAAATCCTAACCTTAATTTATTACGAGTGCGCACTCTAAACTCATAAACATTTATTAATTTAATATGCATTTTACGGAATCACCCGCTATGGAATCACCCATGTACACACTAAATTAATGAAACGCCCGAAAAGGACAGGTGTCCCCATCAACTTCTCGCACAAAGAATCCTCTTTGCGTATGAGCCCCGGTCATCTAAGTTTACGGAATCCACCGTAAAACCTCACGGAATCCACCGTGGAATATGCCTCCTGGCATCATACCCCCGGGGTGGGATAGCAATTGACCTCAATTGCTATTAGCTCAATGTGGAGCTAACAGAGTGGGGAAAGCATTTAGGTCTCTAGCGTGCATCCATTGTGCTTCTTCTACAGGATGGTTCTTAAATTTCACTAGATATCTAGAATACCTTCGGCCAGTTCTAGTGGTCATATAGTCAGTGTCTATAATGGCTTCTGGTTCAAGGATTTCAGTCTCTTCTTCTAATAAAGGTGGGTTTTCATAGACAGGGTGGATAGGTAATTGTCCTCTAAATGGTCTCAATAAACTAATATGAAAGGTATTATGAATTTTCCAATGAGATGGCAGTTCTAACTTGAATGCATTGTCATTAATCTTATGAATGATTCTAAATGGTCCGTAGAATCTAGGGGCTAATTTAACAACTGGATGTCTATCTACACTTTGCAGTCTACGTTTCTCTATTCTAAGCCAAACATAATCATCAATTTTGAAATTCATGGCTTGTCTTTTCTTGTTGGCTTGTTTGGTATATGATTGTTGGGCTTTAGCAATCATATCCTTTACTTCATCAAAAATAGTGTTATGCATAACAGCAATATCATCGGCACTTTGTATTCTATTAGACAAAGATGCAACAGGTGTAGATAATCTATGTCCATAAATAACTTCAAAAGGTGCTTTCTTTGTAGATGTGTGTGGTGTATTATTGTAAGCAAACTGTAATAAATGCAAATGAGTATCCCATGTTTGAGGTTTAGAGATAGTGTATGCACGTAAAAGATCTAAAATAGTGCTATTTGTGGCTTCTGTTTGTCCATTTGTTTCTGGATGAAATGCAGATGAGAAATCAATCTTTGTGCCTAGATTTGCAAACAGTGTAATCCAGAAATTATTACAAAATCTAGAATCTCTATCTGAAATAATCACTTTCGGCAATCCATGGTTAGTAAAAACAGTTTTCAAAAATAACTGTGCTGCTTGTGATGCTGTTAAAGTTTTCTTACATGCAATGAAATATGCTTGCTTACTAAATCTATCTACAATTGTCCAAATCATGTCATGGTTAGATTTAGTATTTGGTAAGCCAGTAATGAAATCCATAGATATATGTTCCCAAGGTTTAGATGGAATAGATAAAGGCATTAATAACCCATACTGTTTACCATGATGTCTCTTTATTCTTTGACAAATCAGACATTCAGAAACAAAATTAGACACATCTGCATCCATATGCGGCCAATAAAAATCTTCAGTTAACATGCGTAATGTAGAAATGATACCTCTATGACCTTGATATGGGGGACAATGAATTTCAGTTAAAACAAAAGATCGGAATGGAATAGTAACACACAGTCTCTTTTCAAAGAACATGAATCCATCATTATATGACAATGAATCAACAGGAATGAAATTATTTTGAACTAATTTTTGCCAATCAGAATGAAAAGTAATATCCTGGTGATATGTGTCTTTCATAGCAATCAAAGAATCAAAAGATATGATAGAAATGTTATGAATTGCAGGTCTTCTACTTAATGCATCAGCAACTACATTTTCTTTTCCAGGTTGGTATTGAATGATAGGATGGAAACTTTGAATGAATGAAGCCCATTTGATATGGCGGTCAGAAATTTGGGGTTGGCTAAGTAGATGTCTAATGCTTTGCTGGTCGGTCTTTATCATGAATTCTGAACCCATTAAATAATGCTTCCATTGTTTTAATGCTTGAACAACTGCTAAAAGTTCCTTGTCATAAGTGGAATATTTGAGCTCAGAGGGTTTCAGCTTAGAACTAGAATATGCTATTGGATGGTTATCTTGCATTAGCACGGCTCCTATTCCTGATCCGCTAGCATCAGTCACGACTAAAAAGAATGGTCTATTAAAGTCAGGCAATTGTAGGACAGGGGCATTGGTCAATGCACGTTTAAGTAAATCAAAGGATTTCTGCTGGTTTTCAGTCCATTGATAAACAATGCCTTTCTTAAGAAGTTTGGTCAATGGTAAAGCAAGTAATGAGAAATTACGTACAAACTTCCTATAGAAACTAGCAAGACCAAGGAATGAACGTAATTCATGTACATTTTTAGGAATAGGCCAATGCAATATTGCGTCAATTTTCTTAGGATCAACTTTTATTCCTTCTTCTGATACAATATGACCTAGATATTCTATTTCTGTCTTAAAGAATTCACTCTTGTCAGGATTTGCAAACAATTGATTTTCTTTCAGTAATTGAAAAACTAATGATAAATGCTCATAATGCTCTTTTTCACTTTGACTGAATACTAAAATATCATCAAAGAAAACAATCACACAATATTGATATTTTAGAAAAATGCGGTTCATCATTCTACTGAAAGTAGCAGGTGCATTAGTTAATCCAAATGGCATAACTAAGAATTCGTAATGGCCAAACTGTGTCCTGAATGCAGTCTTAAATATGTCGGATCTATCTAGCCTCACCTGATGATATCCAGATTTAAGGTCAATTTTACTAAATATAGAAGATCCTTGCAGTTTGTCCATAAGGTCGTCAACTCTAGGTATAGGATACCTATTCTTTACAGTGATCTTGTTTAATGCTCGGTAGTCAATACACATCCGATAAGTATTATTCTTTTTCTTGACTAAGAGCACAGGTGCACCGAATGGAGAACTGCTAGGTCGAATTAAGCCTCTATTTAGTAATTCTTCTACTTGACTCTGGATTTCTTTTTGCTCTATTTGATTGTGCCTATATGGGGCTTTGCAAGGTGGTTGTGTGCCAGGTATTAGGTCAATCTTATGGTCTTCTGGACGTGATGGAGGTAAACCTGGTGGTAGGTCTTCTGCAAAACAATCCTTAAAATATGCAAGAAATTCCTTATGTCTAGGGTGCATATGAGTTTCTTTTGCGTGCAATTCATTCACCCAAATGAGATATGATTTAGTATTCTTGCGTAGTGCACGTTTTGCTTGAGTATGCGAAAGCAGTGGAAACATATGAGATGCATGCATACCAAATAAGGTAATAGATTTTCCTTGAAAATTTATATTCATTGTGTGTGTGGAATAATCTATATTGGGATTATGTTGGTGTCTCCATGGCATTCCTAGAATAATGTCGCTAGATTGTAATGGGACAACTAAGAAATTTCTTCTTTCAATATATGGACCAATTTGAATTTCTAAATTTTGAACTTCTTGTGTGCCATTGTACCTAGTGCCTAAAAATGCAGCTTTTATGCGATAATGCGTAGGTACTGTATGCAATTTCAATTCCTTTACCAATTTTGCTGAAATAAAATCATGCGTACTACCGTCATCATGCAATACAGTTCTTTCTTTTCCATGCACCATACATTTCATAGTCAACAATGAATGTAAAGTAGGCATACCTGGTAAAGTGTCGGAAGTAGTAGTAGGATCATCTTCTTCTTCAGTGAAGTCCGGCATATCCTCATGCTCGTCCTCGTCCATAGCTCCAAGGTAGTTGATATGTGCTGATGGCTTCTTTGAATGACAATTTGCTGCGAGATGGCCTGGCTGGTAACACTTGTAGCATACGATGGGCTTGGCTTTGGTCACATTATTTGCAATGGCTGGGAGTCTGGGTATATTTGGATTTGCTTGTTGGATAGGCTTAGGATTTGGATTAACAGTGGATGGTAATGCATGTGGTTTAGGCCAATTCTTGCGGAAAGATGGTGATGAGAAACGACCTGGATTAAACCTTCTGAAATTTGAATTGAATTGTTTAGATCCATAATTACCGTTTGCTTGGAATGGCTGTGGTCGTCGATCTCTTCCACGTAACTTATCTTCAGTGTCGTGAGCTAAGGAGATGGCATCTTCAAGGGTAGCAGGCTTGAACATATTCACCTCAGCGTAGTAATGTCCAAGAAGTCCAGACATGTACTTCCGCTTATGGGTCGTCTCTGGTACGTCTTCAAGCATGCGTAGCTGTAAGAGTGCATTCCAAAAACGCTCTGTATACTGTGGTATAGGCTCACGGTCGCGTTGTTGCAGTAAATCCCATTGCTTGATTGCCTTCTCATGAAATTGCGGTGGAAGGAAATTTTGCATAAACTTCTTCTTGAAATCTTCCCATGTAGCAGGACATTCTATGCTCTTGCGGACGACAGTCCACCAAAGTGATGCTCTATCTATCAGATGATTAGTAACACACTTGATTTTATCTTTCTCAGAATAAGTTTCCTCATGGAAATAGTCATCAAACTGGCTAATGAATGATAAAACAGTTTTTCCTTCTCTTATGCCATTGAAAGTGCGAAACTTGAAACTTCGTTTACTTATCTTGGATTCCTTGCGAATGGTTTGTGCTTCAAGAGTGGCGTCGATGGTACGGCGTATCAAATCTTCAGCTTGAGGTTCTTCTTTGTCAGTGGACGCTCCTTGTAGCTTTGTCAATTGCGCTTGCAAGGCTTGCCTAGCTCTTCGCTCTTCGTCCAATTGCAACATAATAAGATCCAGCTTTTGCTCCATGGTAGGCTCGGGTAGGTCGTCTTCAGCCATAGGATCATCCATATGTGGGGTAGTCATCCTGTAAAACTCAACAAACCTTTCTCACTCAAAATCAGTTAGCGGGATGAGCGTAGCTCAAATTTGGGGTTACAAGGCTATGTATTTTTGGGTATTTTCTTCTTCAATTTTCAGAAATTCTGAAATATTTCTGTCTCCGTTTGCTGAAAGTACTTCAACGAACTTGCAGATAGGTAAAACAGCTTGTTGCGAACAACTTTCCAGTTCTGAGTTTTTGCAAACGAACAAGTCTTCTAGGAGTTTCGAGCGTTAGTCAGTTCTGATTTAGTCTGACTTGCAGAGTTGCAGACTTAACAGACTTGCAGGGTTGTTGACTTGCTGGACTTAGCCGACTTGCAGAACTTGCAGGACTTGATTAGTGTCGACTTGCGAAACTTGTCTTCTGATGCGCAGGACCCGGAGTTTGGTGACTTCTCTACCTTGTCTGACTTGAGAGTAGCTTAATGACTTAAGCTTAATAAATAAGCTTAAGCTAATAAGCTTAAGAAGATCAGTAAGTCCGCCATTTTTTCAATCGTGGGGGGGGGGGGGGGGGCCGTTTTGATTCCGCGCAATTTTCGGGGGTCCTCCTCTTGATCACGACTTGACGATTTGTTGCTAATCAAGCTTCTCTTAAGTTCTTAAGCTTTGTTAATGAAGAAGATAAGAAATTTCTCACTGTTCATCACGACTTGTTCATGGAGTTGAGGGAGTGGTCCTCCGCCGACAGAGAGTGGTCCTTCGCGATCTGAGAGTGGAAACATGGGTTCTTGATCGCCAGAAGTCTGCCTGTATCGACGGTTCGCGACGAGATTGACTGTAGAGGCCGTTTGTTCTTGGAGCTCCGCCTTCGCCCGAGATTGGTAGCGATTGGAAGCCCTTGATCTCTGCTCCGCTCTGATACCACTGGTGCGCAGATCGGACGCAGGTAGCTCACGTAGTGAATTCCCAAAGGTCCCCAAGAACAAAGCACTCTACTTTTTAGCACAAAGACCAATGTAAAAACAAGCACGACATGAGACAAGAGACAAATTGGGTTGAATCTCCCCCATGCCTTGTGTGAGCGCTTCACAAAGCATGTATTTAATATATATTTCCAATCTTTATGCTCAAAAATAGCCCAATTACAAAAATATGACAAGCTTTTAGCTTTTGAGTTTGCTTTCTACCAAAAATAGGAAAATAAAGCTAATGGACGGTGCCCAAAGAGTCTGGCACGCCCAATCTCAATGTCCAAATAAAAATAACATATCCAGGCACATAAGCGCATACAAAATAATAATAAATAGTCGATGTCTCTATAGACATAATCAAAATATAGGCGTGGCGCCTATCAAAATATATCCAAAGATCGGAAACCTGCTAGACTCCAATGCTTTCCTCCGCCACTGCTGCTATCTCTACACATCAACTGAAGCATTCACAATCGTTAGTAAAATAACACAATTAAACCGACAAAAGTGAATACCTAGCAGTCTTCAGCTACATAAATAAATCAACTGGTTAGAAATAAATCCTAACCTTAATTTATTACGAGTGCGCACTCTAAACTCATAAACGTTTATTAATTTAATATGCATTTTACGGAATCACCCGCTATGGAATCACCCATGTACACACTAAATTAATGAAACGCCCGAAAAGGACAGGCGTCCCCATCAACTTCTCGCACAAAGAATCCTCTTTGCGTATGAGCCCCGGTCATCTAAGTTTACAGAATCCACCGTAAAACCTCACGGAATCCACCGTGGAATATGCCTCCTGGCATCAAAACCCACCATGCATAGATGAAGTGACATAATGGATGTGCCATAACCAACAATAAAACTACATGGATGTAGTCCATACATAGAATCAATGGCATATCCATACTGATCACCCTTGGTGTAAAAATCAACTTGCCTCTTTAATCAACTATTCTACTAAACTATACTATTAGGGTTGTGCTAACTCTTTGAATCTTGCTATTTATATAGCAAGATTCATGGCATTCGGATTTGGAAGCCATAGCCTATACTCATCCCCTACCTCCTCCTTGGATTTTTAATGACTATTATTTTGCATTACCTCACAAGAATTTCACCGTCTTCTTATTGATATGGATAAAGTTAGCCTCACTTTAAATCTAGATACACAAAACTTACTGCTATTGCAACTAGATATAACAAGCTGGCTCAAAATTTACCACATTTCTCTAAGCAACCTAAGCTTGCAATTATAAAGCTAAAATTATTGGTTGGATAATCTTACCAAGGATGATGAGACCAACATAAATGATTGGTTGAATTCATCTAAAGGCATTATGAAGAATCTTTGTAGGCAATGGATATTCCTTTTAAGGAAGACAACCCTAGACCTAGAAATTCCTTGGAGATAGAAACACCTTCTCTAGCCAATACCATGGAAAGAAAATCCTTGGTACCTTTTGAATTCTTGGAAGAAGAAGTGGAGTTCTTGAATGCTACTTGGGACACATCCTAGTGGGTCAAAAAACAAGATCAAGGCTCATATGTAGATGCCTTCATTTCATACTACCTTCTTGAAAGTTATTTACAAGAAAATAATCACTAAGCATGGTCTTATGCTATATTCACTTTTAGAGTTCCCATTCCAACTAAAATGTGGTTACTACTTCTGGGTGAAATGGACAAGATGACAACTAAAAATGAATTTTCTAGCTTAGTACTTGATGGAGCTTCCTCTCTTTCCAAGACATCTATTTTGAACAACCCCATAACTATGGCTTTATGTGAGCATAATACTTTATTTGTGCATAATAGATGTACATCCCCTTATGGTGTTTGCGTGGTTGCTAAGTCCACCAAATCTAATTATAGGAACAAAATTGTCTCAAAGTGGTCTCAAAAGGAAAGGTGTGGCATTAGATGATTGCAGCTCCACTGTTGATTTCATGCAGGAAGTTGTTATTTAGTAACATGGGTGCAACAAGCTAGTTAATCAACCCCACTACATAACTCAAGTTAGGGCAGTTAATAGTAAGGTAAATCAGGATGCCCACCATTTGTCTGTACATAGTGACATTCTCAATCTCAGTCCCAACATCAAATGCAAGTTTGACATTCTGACCCAATGCTGTTTCCATGGCTTTACACTCCATCATGCCATATTTCAGCAGCATATCATGAGCATACTGTTTTTGCAACAACTATATACCTTGATATGTAGACACAACCTCAATCTCGAGAAAGTACTTCAACTCACCAAGATCCTTGACTTTGAATTCAGCCTGTAACATTGCTTTAATTTCAGCAATCCCATGATTATCATCTCCAATGATGATCAAATCATCAACATCAACCATCAGAAAAACATAACCATGCTTTGTCTTCTATGTAAACAAGTTGTGATCTGCATGACCCATTTGAAAACCAAGCTACTACGAATAAGTGTTTAAGCGAGAATTCCATGCTCTCGGTGCCGATTTCAACCCATACAAGGCCTTTTTCAAGTTAGACACATATGTCAGATAGTCAGGGTGTACATAACCCTCAGGTTGCTCCATATACACCTCTTCAAGCAAGTTACCATTCAATAATGCAAAGGCTCCTCATATTCATCTTACCTATGTCAATGGGTTGATGGACAAAAGGAACATTGAGCATCTCCCTAATGGATATAAATTTGGATGAGTTTCATGCCTTCTACAGGAAATCAAAAAGCATGTCATCACAATATCCTAAAGGTCCTTTTGTTCCATTCCATCAAGGGAATATCCTAAAAACTACAAAAAATAAAAATTATGAAACGATATCCTAAGTAGCAAAAAAATTTAAATAACTCAATTGTATGTCAAAATCAAAAACCTCGATGTATGAAATGCAAGTTGATTAGCAAGCACCAAACAGCAACACAACCAAATTCGTATTTCATACAATAGTAGCTTAGCAAATGAAAATATCCAATGTTATGCAATCACAATAATCAAAATCAATCTTTTTAGTAATATTTATTTTTTGAATGTAAGAAATGTGATTTTATAAGCTGCAGAGGTCAATAATATTGCTTATGCGTGTTTCACAAGACATATTCACAAGCACTTTGATACATCTATTGGTGAGATAAAATGCAAAAATAATTGACAAAATGGCATGCAAATGTAAACAAAACTGTATCCTATTTGTTATGAAAGTGAAAATGAGTTATTTGATCTTCTTGCAATATCTTATTTGGTCGTATATTTTTGCATTTGTCTTGAATAGAGCACAAGAGAGCCTAGCTTCAATTTGATGGAGATAGAAGAGATTATGGGTGAAAATGTTTGATGATTGCAAGATATTGCTTTTAAGAGATTCCCAATAAAGCATTTAATAATAGAGCCTTTTTTCTCAAAATTTGTACCAAAAAGGACATCTCTCACCTGAAAACGGAGTGCTTACTTTTTTGCTATTTTCGAAGCTATTGTTAGCATGTGAGAACTCTTCTTAGGTCTAGAAAAGGTGAATAATGAGATCACGCTTGATTAAGTACCACATTTATTCATAATTACAATGCTAGCTTAAGATTTAAACCAAGCCCCTCCAGTAAAAGAATCATTTTTATCTTCTCGTTGCAAGACAACCTCATTTGGAATACGAGAGACTATTGAAATATAGCAAAGCAATCTACTGAGATCAACTACCTCTTGTGGAAGAAATTCATGCTCCAAAGCAAAATCTTCAATAATAAGGTAGACTTGCTTACATGAATCTACATTTTTTGTTTCTTTCGAAACAAATGCTGGAATCTTGGATTAAATGTTGTATAAAATGTGAAACAAGTTGCCTCCTCATTTCATTGACCTAGAATTGCATTTCATTTGTTTCCTTTCATGCAATATGTTTGTTTGTATTCCATTTCAATGTCTTATAAAATGCGAAATATGTTGCTTTCTTTCCAATTCCACTCTAATATACTTGCATTCCATACGTGTTTATTTGCCTCTGTCATGTAAAACACAAATCAATTGGTGGGGTTAGTTATTGCATCTGTCCCTTTTTGCGTATCATACATTTTCATCTGAGTCATTGTCTTTAACAAAGAAAAAAGTCATATTGGTGCTTAGTTTGGGCTCTATCATGTGAAACACAAATTTAGTGATAGGGTTCATTATTTAACTTGGTTGTTTTTGCATTTCATATGTTTTGTATTTAGTTGGCTAGTTGATAATTGGTTTTCTTTTTATGTTATTGCAGTTTGTTGAGATATGGCTTGAACTAAGGCGACTAGAAGGAAGCAGAAGGTTGATCCTAGGAACATTTGTGAGAAAATCCATCAATCCTCTAAGCCATCCAAGCCACCAATGAAGCATAAAAGGAGATTCTCACAAGGTGTGATATGTCTTAGGAAAATCAAGAAGACAATGAAAGCTCTTGATAATGTAGTTCCTAAGTTGACATTCCAGAGAGTGGTCAAGGAGATTTGTAATAGACATAGTCTAGATAGCTTTAGGTAAACAAGCAGTGCCCTTATTCGTATCTAGGAGGCTACAAAGGTTTTCTTTATTAAAATTTTCCAGTATGCATACATCTATGCTGCCCATGCACATAGAGTTACACTTGTGGATAAGGATATGATTATCCTACAAAGATTGAGATATTCTCCAAGGTTTTGGAGTAAATTTCTCTTACGAACGAGAATACATATAATATTCTTAATGTGCTACCATATAGGAAGAAAAAGGAGGACACAGGTCCTAAAGTGAAGGATGTCACACATGAGAGAGACACAAGACGGCATGAGAAGGAGGAAAAGGCTACAAAGGAACACACAGAGAAATGGAGGGAGCATAAGAGGAAAAAAGGAAAAGAAAAAGAAGCAAAGCAACTAGGACCTCTAGAGGGTGAGCTTTTTGGCATGCTTGAAAGGGTCAACCTAGCATGTTTTAGTGCATATTGCTTCTTGCTTGGTGACAAAGGCAAGAGAAATTATATTATATTTTTAGACTTAGAATTGTGCACATCCTTAAGGATAAGAGGAGAGAAGTAAATGACTCCTTCCTTCTTGCTAGATTGAGGTATAACATATCTTTAAAAAATTATGCTTAAGAATGATATTTTTCTATCAATGATTTTTTTTCCATATACGCACTATTTTACTGCTTTTACTATGTGTATGATGCATGAAATCCCTTTTGATATACAGCAAAAGGTTGAGATTCTTGATCTTTCAATTTCCCACTACATGAGGCTAAGTGAGCTTGAAGCAAATGCATTTGACCATTAGCTCAGTAGAATTGATTTTGATACCTTAGAGCTTGTTATGATTCCATACTATGAAAAATAAGTTATTTGGTATTTCTTTTACTACTTTCAAAAGAGTTTATTATACTAAATTATTTACCTATGATTACTTTTAGATCTCATTGGAGCTTGATTGCCATAGACTTTGTAGATAAATAGTATTTTTTTATCAATTCCTTGAAAGGAATACATGAAAATGCTAAGATGTAAGTTGATTTTTTCCAAGGCTCCTTGATCATTTGAATGTTTATCTATTGTAAGTGCTCTAAATTTTCTGTGTTTTTTATATAGAGCCACAAAAAGATTAATTGAATTTCTACAAAAAAGCCTCCTATGCCTTTTGATGGACTTCTGATCTACTTGTACAAATGGAGTATAGATAAGTTGTGGTAAGCTTTTTATCGAATACATCAAGATACTTGATTCCCTAAACCACCACAAATAATTTGTTTAATTTTTCTTCATAGCGTTATTTGTAGAACCCTCATCAAGATGATAGTTATTCTTATGGTTGGAGGATAATTGTAAATGCCAAAAGATTTGGTCAAGTTCATTTATCATAATGATGACAAATTTATAAAGGTACTATAGAAGATATTTAATTTTAAGATATTGTTTCACTCACAAGAAAGTGCATTATAAATTAGCACTGAACTAACATTCCTTTCTTTCAAATGTGTGACAATTTTCCAATGATTGTTACAACACTCAGCATGTTTGGTATGTACAAGCAAAGATTTTCAAGTACATACTTGTCAACTAAATACAAGAATAATAAGAAGACAAGGAGGCCATAAATCAAGAGCGGGTAGAGGAGGAGGTAGAGATTGTGGAAGTAGAGAAGAAGGGGCCCTCAACACCTAAGGTAACCAAAGCATCAAAGAAGAGCAAAACAACTCCTAAAAAGAATATTCCTCATAAAAAGAAATAGCCTTTGCTTATTGTCTTATACAACCTCATGTATATAGATTATGAAGAGAGCAAATACAATTGCAATATTTGAGCTTGTATTTATATTGAAAGTGAATAGATTTTTTCTTCAATGTCCTTCCATTGTATCTTTCTCTGTCTTCTCTTTGATATCTGCAAAAAAATCAACATAGATATTTACCATTCAAGAAGTGAAATCAAATACACACACATACACATACACACAATATATATGACTTGATGTACAAACTTACTCAAATTTTGTTGTTAAGTTGGAATCCAAATGAATATGGCAATTCTATATCTTTATTCAATAAATTGAGTCTCACTTAATGTAGTGTACATGATGATCTAACCTTTAGTATTGTAATAATATCCTCATTGAGCCAAATATCAATGTCCACTATAGGATCTTTGCTAAAATAGTCAAGATTTTGATCCAAAGCAACTAGACTACTACCAATGTAATTCCATCTATTGTAATAAAAGTTAAGGATAAAATTTTAAATAGCAAGCATGTATTTGCAAGCAAGAGAGTCTTGATCTATCTTACAAGTTATCTTGACTTTCCTATCCTTATATCCCACCCCTCATGAATAAATTGTAGGACATAATCATATACCAACCTCTTGACTGGCAGCATCGCCTTTGTTGTGGTTCTTATGAGTAGTCCAAAAAGGCAAGCATATGAGTGCATGACTGGAACAAAGAGTGCTAGTATTTTTTATTCAAAGAATGAGTGTAAAATTTAGTTTTGAGGGCTAAACATGCATGGAGTATCATGATTCATGATAGCTTTTTAGACTCACATAAGATTATTATCGGGTGCAGTGAACATGGTTGTATGATCAACAAGGGTAAAATTGGGACTATTTGTTTGAAGAAATTTCAAGACATGGTTTGCTAAATTTTACTATTAAAACTCTAAGAAAACTCTGAAATATTTGAATTTTCATTTATGTGCACCAAGAGATTGCATAGAGACTAGTTGGTTGATGGCTAGCTAGTCAATCAACGGTGGTCTTTCAACATATTGTTTGTGAGTGTTTTTTTATAGTGGATGATTAGAGAATGTCTTTGATGTAATTTATTGTGTATTTTCTATGTGAATCCTTGAATTTTAACTATAAATCAATTTGATGAGCAGAAGATTCAATTGGGACAGACAAGAGGTCAAACTAGTTGCAATGGCACCACTACTAGCTAGTATGATTGACTAATGATGTACTAGAGCCTATTGAAGTGTCTAAATTCTTGTTGTGATCAGCTACATCAAGCCAAAAAACCTAGAATTCACTGATTTCTTGGACATTTTGATGTGTCAAAACCATGTGTTTTACAATACCGGAAATAGGGTTGTCTTGGATACTAACTAGCTCCCTCGAGGGCATAGTCTGACGCATAGTTTAGTGAGAAAAGCACGATTGCATGGAGGATTTTACATATAGGTAAAATTCAAAAATTTTGTTGAAATATTTTAATCTTTTTGAGTTTTTGATTCCATTAGAGACTCCCAATTAGTCACAAGCTTGTAGTGACTGGAGCTCTCTAGGGCACCGACAAGCTAGTAGAGGTTATTTATGATGCATAGTTTGCATTCAAATAAGCATCCACCATCATGACTTCCTAAAATATTGAAATTTCAGGTTTTTTTACTAAAAATCTTCAGGTCTGGGCCAGTCATGAACCCATGTTGGTCATCTATTTCTTGATCGACATTGATTAGCATCAAGGAAGCGGTCGACTCTAGGTTTAAGCTTGCCTTTTCGATCGAGTCTAGAGAGGATGGCATGTGTTTGATTTGCTGATCTACCCCTTAATCCTAAAGAGCATTGAGTCATCCATAGGCATTTTTCTCTAATGTGAAAGGGGGTAACTTGTGACCTTGCAGAATGGCAAGCAAGCTACAACCTTGAGGTATGCCACTCCATGGATTGTCATAGTGGATTAGATAATCACCTGTGTCATATCCCAACCTTGTGAGATAGACCATTTGCATTCTGGTCTAAACTTGGAGCTCTCTTGGGTTTCACAAAAGAAGCATCTTCCCTCTTGACGGTGAGAGCTAGACTTGCGATTGCTATTCATACACTCAAGTTCAAACTTGAGAGTTGGATCCTTAACCAAGAACACGTTGATGTGATCCATCCAACCATCCTTAGGGACATGGTTCTTAACATCATCTTATCTCAAGATTCACTCACATGAGGTCATCTAGAGCACCATAGGCTCAAATCTCCATTCTTAAACACACTTAAAGAAAGCGCCTCCATGTTTTGAAAGTATTCATTGCTTTGAGTTGCATCAAGTGACTTATTGTTGGTTTAGCATTGGATATGGATGCATAAAGCACCTTCCATTACCAATGTTGTCTCTAATGGAGGAACCCCATCGCCTCTACTAGAGACAATCCTCTATCTCTTATGGGAGCATTAGTTGATTACTAGACTGATGGTCTCTAGCTAAAACATTATCTTAGCCCATCATTGCTAGTCCATGGCCTCCAGAGTATTGGCTCTAATGGATATGTTATCTCTAGTTGAGACATCCAAATAGACTTGAGTCGTCCTTTCTAAAGGCAACATCCCACATTAAGCAAGGCATTGAGCTTCATGAATTGCTCAACACAAAGGAATTGACCATCCAAAGATAGCTCTAGACACCATCACCTCACTCCAAACTGTAGTAGAGGAAGAGCACTTTAGTCATAGAGAGCTTGGTGTGACACATCAAGAAACAAGGCTCTCCTCCACTAAATTCTCTCTAAAATCTTGATGGGAGTGTACCCCAACATCAAGAGAAATAGATCCATGATCTAAATTTTAGAATTGGACCCACTAAATCCACCCATATGAGGAAACTAGTGCATTGACCCAAGCTAGTGCAATACAACTTCAAAGATTTGGCATCGTACTATCAAAAGTACTCCAACAAGTAGGATCCAGGAAGGTACATACTAGATGCCATTGGCCCCTTAGCTACACTTTGAGTGCATGTGTGCAACATATCATGGCCATGCACTAATGGACCATGAGGTGAATTTTGAATAGCAACACGCTTATATTGTGGTACAAAGAACCTTGTTAATGCATCGAGTGAATGTTTTCTAAATACATATTAATAGTTCGTATGACTATCACACAACTGAGCTAAATGATCCAAACACCAAATAACAATGATCCGAGTAAATAAGTGTTTGATCTAAGTGGTATTCAACTATCCAAGTAATGCCATAGGGTTTCCCTTTGATCGGGTTTTCTTGAATGATCCAAGTGAGGATATGATCCAAGTTGATATTGTGATATATAATGGTCTAAGTGTTGACAATCACAATGGTTGGAATGGTGTGTTTGGACATTCACGATGATTTGAGTTGATTGTGTTTGATTCGAGATGCCACATGTTGATCCAAGAAAAACATATCATCGATCCAATATGCCACCCATTGATCCAAGAAGAACACGTCATTGATCCAAGATGTTATATTGTTATATGGGTCTAAGAAAGATGATCCAAGTGGATCCAACAATGATCTAAGAAGAAGAAGCACACATCTAGATGATTCTAGAAATAAATCATTTTTTTCTATAAATAAAGCTTCTACCAACTTCTAGAAGCTTTTTGGGAAAATAGCAAGTTCATGATGTGCCTTAAAAGCACACACGCACACACATTCACAAAAAGCACAAAGCTAATTATCCACTCAATGCTTTTTCAAAAAGCTACAAAGCACAACGCACTCAAGGGGTGCACCTATAAGACATCATCTAACCTATAAGAAATCATCTATATAATGTGCATTCAAAGGGTACTTGTTACTTTATTAAACTTACATATTTTTTTCAAGTTGTAATTTAAAAACCCCTTTTGTAAATATAATTTGTAAATTTTAGTAAATCAATCATCGTTTCTTTTGAACTCACGTGGTATCTTACATGTTCTATAAGGTGTATCCTGAGGCTAAGATGCACCCCTTGGGACAATGCACAAGGCGCCTTTTGGGCCCATACTTCCATAGTGTGCACGACTAGGACACACCTATAAGAGATAGCCACACACACTTCAAGCTAAACATGACGTAAAGGACCATTGCCAAGCCTTATAGCATGACAAACCACAATAGAGGAGTGTTGAACAAACTCAAGCACATAAGACAAGTACATGTCTAATTATTTGTGTTAATCACACTTAAAGAATTTAATCCTTTTTCAAGACCAATAGCTCATGCTTAGTGTTAAGTGCATCTACCTTGTTGCATGACCCTTAGGAGACCCAACCCAAAAGGAATACAACTCATAAACTCAAGACTACAAGTAAACCTTATGCCAACTCTAAAAATGCATGAAATTGTCAAGCTAACTAAGATAGAACTACCAACAGCCACAAGACAGCACCTAGTATGGCTTGCTTCCTAGGACTTGCACTGTGAACCCTTATGGTGTAAGAGAAACCTAAGGATTGCATGTTTGGTTAAACAAGAGTGGAAAGCACGCTTGAAAGGAATCTCACATAACAAGAACTCACATAAGAGTAGCTACAATAGCACTAGACCCCAAGGTTTTTTGACCTTCTATCCTAATAAGTATCATCAAGCCTTGAGCAATGCTCTCCTAGCAAAGTAACACACCATGTGTAGGGGAGATAATCTACCTCAATTGAGAACCCACGGGAATTCGATAACACTTAAGTGTTAGAGCTTTGACCTACTGCTTTGCCTAGTAGGAGTTGCACCATTGAAACTCATCGAGGTGAATTCTAGTGTGTAACCTCAAGCACACAGTCACATTCCCATATCCCACGAAGTTGAGGAGTGCCTTGATAACCTAAACCATCCGAGTGCAACTAGACTAAGGAAAGGGCATCATCACGAGAAGTTCTTTGCAAAAGGGGTGACTTATCTCGAAAGCTCTACCATAGAGACCTAGGGCCAGAGGGCCAAGACCACGTCTCTCTAAGTACATCACCTCATCCACTAGGTAAATCTCAAGGCCATAGTGGCAACCTCACATTTTGAGCGGCAAACTTGCCCAAGAAACCAAGCATTGTTGGCCAAGACCCAACCTAGAGAATCAGAACTTCACTACAAACACCTTGCTAGTGCTTCATAGCTTTGGAAGCACAATGGCAACCCTCTTTCTAGAAAGAAAAGTGTCATTACAACTAGTGCTAGACTCCCAATTGACCAACCAAGAGTAGAGCAATTGTATCTAGCCCTTAAGTTCATCATGAGACCAAAGTGTCACTAGGTTGCAACCTCGTGTTCTTTATCACAATTTGTTGAGTGGAACTTGAATTGTGGTAATTGCGATTTACCTCAAAGGAAAATTCTTGACCCATATGGCCAACTAAATGCTCTGAACCACAAAAGCATCATGAGTCACCTAGGGAATTATGAGAAAAGGTATAACACTCAATACAAAGACAAACCAATGGTAGATAGTTCACAACCATACTATAATAAAAACATTGGACAACTTGGAGGCTTTGGCAACCTAGGGAAAGGGAAAATACACTCAACATAAGACAAAATTAGAAGGTTGCCCTTAACCTAAGAACTTTGGGAATATATACGAGTGAAACACTTAAGCACTCACAAAGACAAACCAAGGAGGGAACTAAGTGAGGCCAAAGTCAAAACTGCATTAAACTCTAGATCATAGTACAATTACCAAGAGACACAAACCAACTCATTGACAAGAGAGAAAAAAGGATTGAAATTACTTATATAGCTAACAAGGGCTATGAAGGCAACCCAACCTCGGCACTTTTAAGTGTTGTAACCTCAAAAACTTGTGAGCCAAAATGAAGAGAGACTTGTTCCTCCCTAGAGATTTCAATTAGAACCCCCGCTTCTTTGTCTGAGATCATTGGTCTTATTGAGGCATTTGTCAACTAAGAACAACCGACGACCATGTTTGGGTCAAGTTCTCATGTGGATGGACTAAAACTAGATGCTATTGAGTTCCCTATAGACATACAATACTTGATCACACTTTATGACCAGCACATGAGGATAAAGCATTCAAGAAGATCCATATGTGATATCTTAGTAGATATTGAAGCCAAAAGGAAGCTGGGAAAATACATCAGAAAGAAAGTATCTCAATTCACATTGGAATCAAAGACTTGATAGATGAAGTAAAGAAATCAAGTTGAATCAAAACCAATGAATCTTGGAACTGGCTAAAGAGTCGGCAACTGTGGAGGATGCAGAGAAGGCTAGGGCATGCAGTGCCACTCTCAATCTTGTTGAGCTCCTTCTCAAGTGACTATTGGATCAAACATCAAGTGTTGCTCTAGCCACCACACTCTTTACTAGATTAGGAGTAGCACCAAGAGCTAGGGTCAAGCAAAAATACCAATAGTCACCAAATAAGTTGACAAGTATAGGGCTAGGAATGACCCTTATAACTTTGTTGAATAGTTTAAACAAGTCTATGAGGTAAACAACCTCATGGATGTTGACAAGAGAGTACAAGCTTTCAAGTTATGTCTAAGGGAAAAAGGTAGAACATGGTTTACAAGCCTAGATGATACTAAAAAGGATGACTTTGACATGCTCAAGAACTTGTTCATCAAACACTTCTCAAAAGTAGAATACTCTAATAACCTAATTGCCAAGATCACGAACATGAGCCAAAAAGACAATGAGGAGATTTGAGACAGCATCACACATGCGAGGAGTCTGTAGAAGAGAATCCCAAAGCCTGAGAGACCTACACCTAGGGAAAGTGTCAACAATGTTTATTAATTGTATAAAAAACAAAGAGTTATACAAAGGCTTGGCAAGAAACTCAAGCTTGCACAAAGATGCATTGGCAAGCATGTTTGATGAAGCTATAAGAGTTAATGACTTACTAAAGGAAAGGGGCAGTAAATCCATGGAGTGAACAGGTATCATCACAATTCATATTGAAAAATCCATTATCTGTAGCAAGCAAGCAACATCTGAAGCACTAGATAAAGGCAAGGGAGTGGACTTCTTATAGGAAATGTCTAACCTCGAGCTAAAGATTGTCAAGCTTCAAGATGCCTCACAAAGACCTACTAGAGAACATCTAGTGTGTGCATTGCAAGGGTAACCACTTGCCAGCAAAGTGCCCAAAATCTAGACCTAAAACATGTGCTAATTGTGGAAGGTATGGGCATATGATGCTATACATTGCAAGCTGCCTCAATGATTGCCTTACCAACAGCCTTACTAGCAGCAATACCCCATGAACCACCAGTACCAATTTATTCAAGGGGCTCAACTAGCTCTACTAGCACCTAATGTCCAAAGGCCAGCTATACCTAGAGTTACATTAATCCAACAAGCATACCTAAACTTCTTGCACCAATCATAACCCTACCCTAGAGTGATGCTCCTATGCATTACATTGAGGAACCTTTCAAGAAGGAGCCATTCATAAATCCCTACATCTCATATGATGATGAGGGAAATCCAGTCCTTATAGACTATAGGCCCATCCCAGTCATGACATCAAGGAAAGAGGATGAGGACTAGGAGCAATGCGGTCACAAGAACAATTGACTTACGGAAATTGCAGTCATCTTGGACATATGTCATCCCATTTCCCTAAAATTAAAGGCTGAGTTGAGATGCCTTGAATGTGGTGTTACACATTTGATACAGACTACCCTAGGAGAAAAGGATCAACTAATACCTCTGGCATGCCAATTGTACCCTTAGAACTATTTAGTATCAAGTCCTTTGATGATTAGGCTACCCCTATATCACTAAACATGATGACTAGGGCACAAGCCAAGCAATCGTGGGTGTGAATACCTAGGCCTAGTAATGTGGATGTTTCTTCTATAGGCATGAAGAACATGAAGAAACAAAAGAAGAGAGATGAATGAAAAATTAATATAAAGAGGAGTGACAGTGCTACAACACTAACATAAGGGAGGAAAGTACTTGATAAAGTTGTGGAGAATACCCCAACCCGAGGTAGCAAATGGAGATCATTGAGAAAGTAAGGGGCTGGGTAGAGAAGGCTCAAGCGCCTATTGGGTAGTCAATACCAAACCATGAGAATCAAGAAATATCTAGCATAGAGCTACCCTCCCTCGCCGCCGACTTAATAAGGTCAGTGAGACCATCCAAGAGCATGAATCCAAGTGCACTTAGATGAACCCACCTTGCCTCAAGAGGACCTAGAACTAGAAGCTCAAGTGCCTAGGAGAGGCAACGTCAATGAGGTTGATGTAGGACTATTAGTGGCTTTTGTGTCCACACAAGTGTCGTTGACTTTAGGCCAGCTAATGAGACAAAATAGGGGGTTATGGAATACATTTAAGGCATAGGTTGAGAGGCAAGAGCGATCAATAGTACTAAGGAAAGCAGACAATGACACCCACATTTTGAGTGTGACACCCTCCCCAATACCAAGTTAATACAAATTAATGCCTTCTAGGAAGGGACTAAGATGCATGTTGTTTTACCAATCATAACATTGGGAGACATGACTCAGCAAGGCATTATAGACATAGGGGGGTGGGAGTAAGTGCTCTCAACTACATAGTATTACAGGCTCGTTGTAGTCCCGCTATGGAGACTACTAGATTCAATGTAATACTCGCCAATGGCACGAAAGTTTGCCCATTTAGAGAGTTGAAAAACTGGCCAATCAAGATAGCTGGAGTCCAATTCTCAATGAATTGCATTGTAATGAAAGGTGTGGACTATGATATCTTATTGGGAAGGCCCTGGATGCAAAGTGCCCGCATGATAGAGGATTGGAAAAATGGGTTGATGTTCTTTGGAAATAGAATGGAGATTGTTAGGGTAGTGAAAATGGACATGTGGAAGACTTCATGAGTCGACTTAGGTGCTATTTCTACCATGCTCAAAGGAGAATCCCATGGCAATTACAACCCCTTGACTAAATATATTCCATGTTTAGAGGACGAGTGAGATTGGATGCATGTGCTAGCAACCATTAATTTGTTGTTCTTTGATGATAAGGATTATTACAAAAAGGCTAAGAAGAAAGCTAGCAAATTTAACAAAGCTACTAAACTCCATATACCTAAGAGTGATGATCTACCCATAGTATCTCTATGCATGATGCCAAGAAGCTCAAGCAAAAGGTTAATGCCCATGACATACCATGTTCCAACAAGTAAATTGGAATTGCATAGAATCCTTGAGCACCTAGTGTGAAAGTTAGCTAACAACCCTACAACCAACCTGAAACCTCTTAGAGACCTCATGAAAGAGTCGAAATGGAAATGGGCTAGAGTATACAACATAATCTCTTGTACGAGTGGGCTCTACATAAGGATTATGAAAACGTGCAAGATAGCAAGAAAATCAAGGACGAGCCCTCTAAATGAGAGGATTTTGATAAAAAAATATGTAGACTATGACTCTGGAAGCAAAGAGAGTGATCAAAAAGTAGAAACCATTGATTATAATACAGATGGGCTGACAATCAAACAAATAATTATGGACTCCAAGCTCAAGGAAACTAATGCCTTCAGGATAGAGAAAGGAGCCATCAAAGTGGTTTGTGATCAGGCATGTTTTGGAACAACCAAACATGCTGGACTATAAGCAAGCTGGGTTGACCCAACCAAAGTCCACGACATTCCTTGAAATAGGATCAACATCAAAACTCCAACCACCCGGTGAAACCCCTTCTTCTAGGGAAGGCTATGAGTTCAACTTAGAGTTTGAGTTAAGCTCTGATAATGACTCGGAGATACCATGACCCTCTAAGACTCCACACACCAAAGGGGACCTTCCAATCCACTTGAGGCATAGAAGGCTAAAGGAGGACAGGAAAAAGTAGCCCAAGGGCTTAGAAGCGAAAGGGCATAAGAAGCCACACGATCTACCTAAATGCTTCACAAAGTTTAAAAAAGGTTACTAAATAGTGGTGCTAGTATGAACCCAAAGAAAAGGCTAGGTCAGCGAGCCCATTGAGGGACCTGCCAAGGTCAAAGAGGTCAACCTAGCACAGGAAGTGGACAAGCCTTGATCTATGTTCATAGTTGATGATTTGTCTGAGAAGGAAGATGCCAAGTTCATTCATCTTTTAAAAGAATTCTCTAATGTGTTCGTATGGTCCATGAACAAGTTGAAAGGCATTGATCAAAGTATAGTGACTCATAACATCTATATGGTACCAAATGCAACATCGGTTAAGCAAATGTCTTATGCCATGAATCCTAAGCATGCTCATGTAGTGAAAGAAGAAATTAACAAGCTATTGAGCACTAGACTCATTTATGAGATTAAGCACACAGAATGGATGTCACCCATTGTGATTGTACTAACAAATAACATAAAGATCAGAGTACATATTAATTACCAAAAAAAGTCAATGTAGCTATGAAGAGAGACAATTATCCTTCACCCTACATCAAGCATATGCTTGAGAGAGTGGCAAGGAAGAAAGTATACAACTTCCTAGATGACATCTAGATGGACTCTGATCTTTAGGTTCTTTGTTAGTACAAGTCCAAGTGCAAGTCCATCTAGATGACATGCACAAAATGACATTTGCCATGGAATGAGGAGTGTTTGCCTATATAGTCATGCCATTTGGCCTAACTAATGCCCCTGTCACCTTCCGATGCCTAATGTGTGCAATTATTAAAGACATGATTATGAAATAGTTGGAAGTGTTTGTCAATGACCTATGTGTTTGTACCAATTGGGAGGAATGCCTGGAAAAACTCCACATAGTCTTTGAGAGATGTAAAGAGTACAATCTCTCATTGAATCCTTTGGAGTGCCAATTTTGGATTAAACACAATTGCATACTAGGGCACGTTGTATCAAGGAATGGTGACTTCTTTAAGGTTAAAGTGATCATGGATTTTCCCCCTCTGACTAGCTACAAGGGAGTTCAATGCTTTCTAGGCCATACCCGATATTATTAGTAGTTCGTGTTGAACTACATATTGATTGCTAGAACTCTATACAAACTATTGATTGTGTTCCAGTAGATAGAGGAGTGTCAACAGGCCTATGAATGGCTTAAGAAAGCTCTAACGTCAGCACCTATTTTCAGAGCCCCAGATTGGTCCATCACTTTCGATGTGCAGATTGATGCTTCAAAATTCATGGTAGGAGCGGTGTTGTGCCAACATGGTGAGCATAATATGGATTTTCCAATTAGCTTTACAAGCAAGCAACTCACTGAGGCTGAAATGAACTATTTAATGATAGAACAGGAATGGTTGGCTATGGTATTTGCAGTGAGAAGAAATTTAGACATTACCTTGTGGCAATGTCCTTCACCGGCTTTGTAGATCATGAAGCATTATTGTACCTTATGAATTAGGCATGTGCTACTAGATACATTGCCAAGTGGTTTCTTCTCTTGCTGGAGTTTGACTTCTCTATAGTGGTGCGTAAGGGCAAACAACACAACCTCGCTTAACCATATGTCTTGTATACCCATGAAAGGCGCTACCTAAGCAAGGCATCGTGGATGATCTAGCTAATGCCATCTTTTCAAAATCTCTAATGTAAGATATCTTTACAAAGCAGACCTTGCACCTTAATGTGCAGATGATATGGGACAACTTTTGGAAAATAAGATCCCAAATCACCCAATTGAGAAGGCTAGACTAAGGAGGCTCATTCTAAAGTTCAACCTTATTAGTTGATTGTCAATCAACTTTATTGATTAGGGCAAGATGGATTATTAATAGCACTTCAATGGCTACACAACAACTCACAACGTTCTTCAATCTCAATTGTGGTGGCCCAAGTTTTTTTGTAATGCTGCTAAATTTGTTAAACATTGTGATAAGTGCTAACACACAAAAGTCCCTATGTGGAAGGACAAAATGGAGTTGACGCCGGTAATAGCTTACCAACCATTCAAAAAATGGGTTATTGACTTAATTGGTCTAATTAACCCTGCAAAGTAGTATTCCCAAGCGAAATGCATACTTGTAGCCACATGGATTATCTTACGAAATGGGCTGAAGCACAAGTGACAAGAAAAGAATGACATTTGGGATCAGGTGATCTCAAGGTTTGATTGGTCCATTAAATTAGTTAGCAATCAAGGCATGCACTTCATTAATGAAGTAACCACCCCTTTGTTTTGATGATCCACTGGAAATCATCACCATATTATCCTCAATCTAATGGTCAAGTTAAAGCAACAAACAAAATCCTCGTAAGTATGCTTATGAAAACAACCTCTACTTCACAAAGTGACTAGGACAAGAAACTTATGGCAGTTTTATGGGCTTATCAAACTACTCATAAGACGGCTACTAGGAAAATGCCATTTAAGTAGACCTATGGAATAGAAGCAAACTTGTTAATAGAGTTGTTCATTCCAAGCCTAAGGATAGTAGTGCAAGAAAGATGGGAAGGCAAGGAGGCATGGAGGACCTGACCACCTAGCAGAATTGGAACGACTCTCTAAGACATGTCTTATTGATATTCATGCACTCATTTGTGAGAAAGCAAGATTGTTAACCCTCAAACGAACAAGGTGGGAAATCTAGAAAATCTAAAGCAGAAGACGAGGCCAAGGCAAAAGTAAAAAGGAGGACGAAGACACACCAAGAAGAATGTCAAAATGCAAGAAGTGTAAAAAAGTCCTAAATCAAGGAGAAAGGCGCACAAGAAAAAGTGCAAGTCAATACTTTTGTAAAAGAGCGCAAGACGCACTATGATTTATTTTAAGAGCATCGGGCTCTCACCCATGCAAATTGTAAAGGTAGATGGGTGGTAGGAAGGAAGCTAGGAAGATAGGAGGACAATGGGAAAAAGGGCCTAGGCCACGATCGGCCATGTAAAAAAAGGGATAAGGGGATGATCGCCCAAAAGGGATTTAGGGTTTTATATATAAAGTTGAAAAGTGAATGAGAAGCTCATTCTTGTGTGTGGCCAAAAGTAGCTCTCCTCCTCCTCCTCCTCTTCTTCTTTTTCTTCTTCTTCTTGCTTGTTTGAGCTTGTGCTTGAGAGGGGGAGTGTGAGAGTGTGAGGGAGTGAGTGTGTGAGGGTGAGGGACCGTGGTGGAGAAGTTCTCCATCTTCTCCTCTCTTCTTCTCTTCTATTCTCTTGTCTTGTCTTGCTCGCGACAATGGAGCTTGGAGCATGGAGTTTGAGGATCGAGCTCGCTTGAAGCTTGAACTTGGATCGTGGAGATACCAGAGTGCTCGAGAGATGAGACAACTTGATCGGGCATGGAGGTAAGCTCACTACACTCATATAGAGAGATAGCACATCAGCTATATGAGAGGTAGCCATTAGTGCTCGGCTTGAAACACTTGAATAATAAGATGTCCCCATGGGTCTTGGCGGTTGAGCTTGAGCTCCACCTCTACAAAGATGTCCCCATGGGTCTTGGCGGTTGAGCTTGAGCTCCACCTCTACAAAGATGAAAAGCATGGTTTAACAAGCATGTCAAACAACGTGATTTTGAAAAGAGTGACCTAGTGTTGTTATATTCCATCAAGGGCCATAAGTAGAAAATGAAGTTCTGAGGACTTAGACCCTTCTGAGTAGTAAGACCAACAATGTGAAGTTTGAAACCTTGGAAGGTGAGGGCATAGGCTTCTTTAATGAGAGCTGCATTAAGAAATACTACTCGCCAGCGCATCCACTACACGAGTCTCCTATGATGTTACTACTTATAAAATCTAAGCCATCTCCATCACCAACATTGACCTTGAGGATGAGGAATCCATAATGCTAGCCTATTTAAGGCTGAGAATTACCTCTAAGAAAAGCCATGTTCTTGATGCACTGATCAATGAAGGGGCTGACAACAACATACTCACTTATGAGTATTGGACCAAACTAGGAAAACCATCCCTATCACTATTAAAATCAACCCATAGGGGGGAAACCTTACTCATTGCTAGAAAAGTGCAAAGTTATGGTCTATATTGAGACTAAAAGTCTCCCAATTATCTTCTACATTCTACCGAACATTGAAGGAGTGTTCAAAGAAACATGATTGGGGGACGAGCCTTCAAAAAGCAGACTCAATGCAATGTTAACTACAAGACCCAATGCATTCATCTGGCCCTAGGAAATGTCAAGATCGTTACGGCAACAAGGATATTTAGGCTCCTACAACATGTGCAAAACCAGCAATGTGTAAATCTTGCACTAACTCTAATAAGGGGGGTGAAAAAATGCTTCATGACCTAAAAACAACATAGAAAAATCTAATTGAACCAATGAGCCAACTAACATCTACAAATTTAATCAAATGGGTCCTTGAAGCCAAATCTCATCGTAATAAAGATCCACGCACAAAGACAATTAGACCTTGCACCCCTTATCGTAAGCCTAAATGAAAGAGTTGGCATTATGGCAGGAAACACATGCAAAGCCACGATGGGCACCCCAAAGTGCTACTATGAGCACAAGGGTACTATGAGGGAAACAAATGGATTTGGTCCTTGAAAACTCCTAAAATGCTCATTGACCAAATCGTTCAACCGCTGTTCCCACGAAATATTGAAAGGCCATCCACCAAACTGACACAACCTAAGAAAGTGAGGAGCATACAAAATCTACATAACCTTAACAATCTTTTGTTGAACTCAAACATGTGCCTCTTTCTAGTAGCAATCAACCATGTGTTAAACAAAAATCAGGGCAAGATACCTCAATTCTAGGTAATTACAAGGTGCCACTATCAACTTCAAACATGAAGATGCCCTCGACTCAACAGTCTACATCAAATGCTGAGTGTAAACATAAGCAAAAAGTGATGACACCCTCTGCCATGAATTCTAACAATGACATTTCAATGGAAGTGAAATGTCAAGGCCGATCACCACCCATCACCTCTAGCACACCATCGCTAAAGCCAACCCTATAGTGATTGAAAGCAAACCAAGTCCTCCCAAGAGGTCACGTAATGATATGTGCTAGGTATGCCATACTAAACCCAAAATGTCGGCTAAAGTAGAACCCACATACTATCACATGTCGATAGTCAACCTTATAACAGACATGGCTATTGATACAAGTGGCATCTTGACCAATAACATAAGACACCTTGATAAAAACTTCACCTTATTCGCCTGTAGCAATGAACGCCTTGATGTAGGTCTATTAGATGAAGCTATAGCGGTGGCTATTAGAAGCCTTTCTTGTTCTTGGGAGGAATTTGAATTTATCTTCACTAAGAATGCTTCTATAATTGAAGAATGCATAGACACTCGAGTGACTCAAGAGCAAGCTCTCACTCCATTGATTGCATCTTTTAAATGTAGCCATGTAAGAGTAACACAATAAGAAATCGCAAACTTAGAGACATTGGCCAAATCTGACTCTCCCTTTTTATAGAAATGGTTTATCCTCCGAGCGTTGTGGGAAAGATTAGGTTGTAAGATAATGACAAATGCCAAATAACATTGGGCCATAAAAACTATTGAGTATGACCCCACCTACATTGCACCAATGTCATTTTGTGCTAGCTATCACATGGAATCGACCTTTAGAGGATCATGCCTTGCTCCACCCTTATTTGGACAAAATTCTTAGTGAAGAAGAGCTTCACAATTCTAGTCATATTGAGACCAAATACTTTCTTACAGATGTCCTCACTTACATCACACATGTGGGCATATGGACAAGCGACATGGATCGTTACATTGCCATGGAGTACAATCCCCATTTCTATGGATGGTTGCTACAACAAGATCCTACATCCCTCACTTGGTTCTTCTTTTTTCTTGTGCATACCTTAAATCACAATGTGTGCATGCATTTTTGTTATTTTCTTTCCTTTTTCTGTGTCATTGGCGCACACTCTTGAGCCACAGAATCACTCAGCACTAACCCCCTTACAAGCTAGGAAGCATTGCAATTTTTAGGGAAGGGGAGGGGGTTAAGTAAGTAATTAGAAATAGGACTCATTTTCTCTTATATTTTGATCAACACATCACTACTAAGCAAAGGAAATATGTGAGTTTACGTAGAGTCGACTTGCTATCTCGGCCTCTCACTACATGACTTCTTCTTTTCTAGGCACATTAGGAAATGGCAGAAGATGATGAAAGGGTGGTTCACGAAAGGCATGTGAAGCCATCGATTCCTTTCACAAATGCAAGATTAGCAAAATATAATATGAATGCAAACATCTTGAGAAATGGAGACCTAAGGTTTAGGCAAACCTAGAACCTCAAGCATGCTTGGCAGATATGCCATAGATGAGGAGTAGAAAGCTCAAGAACTAGTGGAGATGTGTTCCTTGGCTAAGTATGTGAAGAAGTTTGGGGAAAGAGTTAACCATCCTAAATGTATTGAGTTTGTGCCTAACTATGATGTGGACAAAAGGACAAGGATTATGACTATAAAAATAGGAGAGGGACTTCAGAAGGTGGAAATTCCTCTCTTAGCATAATTGGTGCACCGAGCTCTAAGTTTGCCAGAATGCCCTCTAAAACCAAAGGAGAAAATAGATGTAGTGGGGCGAAGTTCAACTTCACAAAGCAAGAAATGGGTAATGATGTCATCAAGATTAAAGCGATCCCTAACCTAGACTTGCAATTGCAAGCCAAGTTAATACACACATTATTCTCTAGCACTCACCACAATACCGCAATGATCAAGATCCACTTGACCATATTTGAAGGCTTGGTTACAAGGCACTTGAAAGATGTGGATCTGAATGCATATATAAGAAGCACAATACCTGGAATAGCCAAGATACTCAATGAGGAAGTGGAGTTTGAGGAGGTCATTGTGGGAAGTAGGAAACCTACAAGGGGAAAAGGTATTGGAACAGCTACCATGGTTGCATTAGGAGGTGTGCTAATTGCCATTATTGAGGAAGAAGCTTTAAATGACAAATACAATCAAAGAATTAATAATAGGCACCTAGGAGGACTTGACAACATCCTTAGCATAGGAAGTGATGACTTCGAAGGAAATAATGGCAAGCAAGACAAGATCCAACACATAAGAAAAGCAAAGGTGGACACAAGAAGAGGAGGGTTTGTAGACTAGGAGAAAAGTATTGACATTGAGAGACAAGAAGACCAAAGAAGAAAGAAGAAAAAGAGTACAAGAGGCATAATAGGTAGAGTTAGAGGCCATTCAAATTTTGAAGGAGGAGAAAGCTAAAATGGAGAAAAGGCATAGAAGGATGCCCAAGAGAAAAGCAAGGATAAAGTGATTGCAAAAGGGGGGAAGAAGAAAGATGCTACCAAGAAAAAGGGTAAGGAGAAAGGAACATCATCAAAGGAGAATGACACCCTTGAAATGGCCATGGAGGAATCTCACAAGACAAAGGAAGAATGGCAAGCCAAAGAAAGATAGGAGAGTAAAGACAAACATCATGTCGTAAGAAACTTTGTAGAACAGACACGAGGGGAAAGAAGAGCTAAAATTGAAGTTCAACCTAACCCACCCCAACTTGCAACAGGCTCGAGTAAGAATGTAGAGAAAGTAGAGAGCTCAGCCAAGTGGGGAATAGCATAAGACTAAAGGCAAAGGGAAGGAACCAACCCAACCGTTATCACCACTCCCCCCACCAAGGCAATAGGTGGAAAGAGGCGTCCCACTAAATCTACCACCCCTATGATTACCCCTTGCAGGTGAAGGGAACAACTAGGTGGCCATGCCAACACAATGGCTTGATGCCATCTATTCATTAGTCTCCAGAAGGAGATTAAAGGAACCAACAATCATAGGGTCAAAGAGATTGGCCATAGAGGAGGTGGAATTAGAAATGAGAGGTGAGAAAGTTCCAAGGAGGGTAGAAGAAATGTCATCTCATGTACCTCTTATCGCTCAAGTCCTTGGACAAGATTTTGATGATTTGCTAAAGACCCTGGAAGAGCAAAGAGACCAAAAAGAAGAAGAAAGGAAATAAGCAATGATGGTATTGGAGAAAGAGAAAGAAGCCTACATTCCCCTACAATGGTAGTACATAGGAGATGTCTACACCCTAAAGATGGAGATAGCAACACTAGCAAAAAGAGGAGTGGACAATGATAAGTACAAGGAAGTACTACAATAATATGCACTAGAGAAGGAGAGTAGGGAAAAGAGGAAGGTGCAGCACAAGGAAGCCATGGGCGGCCATGGCCACGGCCACGACCACCATGGCCCTCCAACTAGAAGACAAGGTCCAGTGACAAGAAGATCAGATTAGTCAGCTATAGCATGATAAGGAGGAGATCATAAAAATGAATGACAAGGTGCTCCAATTGGAGGGGCAATAGGAAGAAGCCATTAAAAACCAGGAGAACCTTGAGCAAAGGGTAGATGAGCTAACTAAGTAGAAGGAGGAACTCCAAAAAACATGAGGGAGTAAGCTGCCACTCTGGAAACCTTGAACATGTGGCAAGATAAGGGATTAGAGCATGCCCAAAAGAAAATTGAAAAGTTAGAAGAAAGGAATGAAGAACTCATGTGGGAGCTAGCTCGTAGGCTTGCAAAGGAAATACATGACAAGGAAGTGGCCTTGGATAGGCCTGAGTTGTGTAGAAAATAATGAAGATTTAGGCAAAGGAGCTTCACAAAAACTTTGACTAAAGTCATGGGGCCCACAGAGGAAGACATGATGGAAGGCCTTAAGAGGAAATTGCATGGCTTAAGAAGCACTTTGGAGCACTTTAGGACATCTACTTAGCTACCAAAGTATGAGACTACAAGAGACGAGGTGGTATGCCAACTCAAGGCAGAGGGGCTCTCAAATGAAAGACTAATTATATTGGGCTTCATGGAAATAGAACACCCATTGTCATCACCTTTGGCATAAGAAGTGGATGAGTATGGCATGCCAGATGTTAAAGATACCACTCCCCATGAGCAGCCTGTCACAAGAAACTCATCCAATCAATCCACTTCATCAGAGACATTGAGGGACCCAAAGAAAAAGAGACTAGTGAGAATAAATGAGCTCAAAGAATGGTGCAAAACGACACCCCAAAGCAGTGCCAAACTCCCCTTCTAGAGGATGAGAGAGCAATTTAGTTGGGAGGAGAAGATTGCTACCTTGGGGAGGACTGAGTCAAAGGAAACACCCACATGATTTGAGTTTAATATGACAGCCAGAAGCTCAAGGTAACACTTCCTGTCAACATAATGGAACAATGGAATAGGTAATACAAATAGGGGAAGCCTTGGGAAAGCATTGGATTGTTCAAAAACTACAAGACCCAAGGTTATGGTGCTCCAAAGAGGACTATTGGAGTGACAAGGTTGGAGAATTTCCCAAAAGAGTTTGGGGATTTGAAGCACAAACAGCTTAGTGGAGATCCATCTTAGAGGCCAACAACATAGCATGGGTGGCCTTTTGCAGTGCTACATCGGTAGAGAGAGGAAACCCCTCATTCCTACCTTACCCTAGGAGGCAAGGAAATTGACTATGACATTGATATCCATGGAAAATACCACTTCCCACTCATCTACAATGTCAAAGCCATAGGGCCAAATGATTGCCTCAAAATCTAAGAAAGAGATTTGGTACCAACATTCAAACAATTTGTGGATATGTTCCAAATTGTTTGGATTCGGACTTCATTGTCACATGCAATTACCTCAAGCTACTAATAGTCCTACTAAGCTAGAAAATAGGAGTAGAAGAGGAGGGACCCCACCCCTTGTTCTTTGACGTCAATGCATGCATGGACAAGTATGCTATGGCTAGACTCATTCTACAGTCCACCATGTTGCCAACATACTATCTAAACCTGCTAGAAGACAAGAATGCCACAAGCTTCACAAGTTGTGGTCACCCCTTTCTACCTATGACCCCCCTGACAGTTTGCATAGTAATGAAGGCCTACCTCATGAGTAAACCTTGTCTTGAACACTCCCAAAAAACTTCTACTTCCTTCATTCTAGGAAAAGAGAAAAGAACAGGAATAGTTAAGAGAGAGAGAGAGAGAGAGAGAGAGAGAGAGAGAGAGAGAGAGAGAAGAAGAAGAAGAAGAAGAAGAAGAAGAAGAAGAAGAAGAAATATATAAGTACCCCCACACTTATAGAGGAGTTAGGGATCCTCAAGCTTGAGAGTGCCTACTAACTTTTGTCCATTGGATCCATCCTCAACCCCCTAGCCAATTTCTTCACCACAACATGTTCGGGGTCCTTAATGGTGGGGCAGGATACCCCAAGAAATTGGTAGATCTATCTCCCTAAACATCACTTTACAACAAACTTCATCTCTCACCGATTTGGTTCTCAAGTGTGGGACAAACCTAGAAAGCCTCGACTTTTCTAGTGCACACCCATCTCCCAATCACACCATTCAATCATTGTACACCAATTATTCTTTGTAGGTACTTGAGGAGCTACGAAAACCCATCAACAACCTCCCTCCCTTCATCATCACACGACCTCTTACCCTCCCTTTTGTCACTCCACCCATGTTCCACGCTTTATACTAGTGCCATGGGATTAGCACCTCAATAGTGAGGGGGGTAATATTAATTGGGTTGGCAAAATGAAGAAAGTGAAAAAAATGACCAAGAAGCAAGAAAAGGCGTCGAAAAGAGAAGAGCAGGTAAATAATCAAAAAAAGAGTTAAAGAGAGCGTAGGTGGCGAGAAAAAACACACACAAGGATCCTATGATGCAACATGTGCCGACATTAAATGTCACATTGCCTAAGGGCAAAAAATATAAAATTCAATTTTCTTGACCATCGAGCTTACTCCCATGCAAATAGTAAAATCAAAGTGTAATTAATGATGCATAGGTGTGTGTGCCAATCTCTTTTGCAAAATAAACAATGTGACGGGTCGCAATACCTTGAAGGTGAATCTCAAGAGAATGGCAGAGGTGGCGAGCACTAATAGAGAATTAGGCCTTGTCAAGCTCTAAAAAATAAAAATTAAAATTAAAACTTCATATATAAGGTTAAAAATCTTATTATAAAGGCATTCCATCAACTAAGTAATTTGAGCGTATCTCTTTCTCCACCATTGTTTCATTTCTTCCTCTTCTAAAGACATATCCTACATGCAAGCTCATTATAAGACAAGGAGAGTCTCGAGAGAGTTTATGAGACAGCTCTTGGCATTTGTGTTGTGGCAACTCCTCCGTTACTTCTCCTCACCTTCTTGGGACTCTTCCCAATTTGAGAGGTAGAAGATAGAGATGTTGCAATAGAGGTAGAGAGCTTGAGGGGGCTTTTGGGGGGAGAGAGAGAGAGAGAGAGAGAGAGAGAGAGAGAGAGAGAGAGAGAGAGAGAGAGATGGATGAACAAGTAGAGGAGATTGGCTTCAGCCATGTGAAGGACCGTTGATTGGGAAGCACGAAGTTCGTGAGTGTAAATGTTGGTGGAGTTGTCAAAGCTTTGCAACTCGCAACAAACATCTAGACTACAATGTGGCAAGTCCTTTGACCCGACTATCTTCTTATGTCATTCTTCTTACTTGGTGGGTAGCGGGTAGCAATTTAGTAGCTAGTCGAGTGAGTGAGAATTAAACAGTAGGAGAGCTTGCGAGGTGAGAGACTGCGAGAAAGCTTAGCTTGAGAGGGTATATGATCTATATGTGTTTCATAGTCTAGATCTGGCACGTAGGGAATTGGACCTACGCATATTGTGTTTTATATTATTTATATGTGTTGCACACAAGCTGTTGTAGATTGCACATACATGCATACATATATAATGTTAAGAAATACCCTAACACAGAAACATAAACAGAAACTGTACGACAAAGCACAGTCTGATAAAAGAACACAATTAGGGTTAGGGTAACTCAAAGACAATGAACACAGTGAATAAATGAAGTGATATAATTACTGAATAATACGATGTTCATGCAGCAAACACACTATGCAGTGAATGAATACTGAACCTCGAACTCTTGTATCTCGAGGATTAGGGCAGAGGTAATGAGCTGGAGAGTGTGTCGTACTCCAAACGAATCCTGAATCACAGCAAGGCAGCCTCCGGATGTCGAACACTAGCAAACGCAGTAGTGAGAAGCTGGATCTGATGCAGACAACAATGAGGAGAGACAAAGACTAAATACGCAGTAGGTAGTAGGTGAGAGAAAGACTAAAAACGCAGGTAGGACAGTCTGCAGGGAGAGAGAAAGACTAAAAACGTAGGCAACATGTGAGAGAAAGACAAAAACGTAGGCAAGACAACCTGCAAGAGAGAGAAAGACTAAAAATGTAGGCAATACAGCCTACAGGAGAGAGAAAGACGGAAAACGTAGGTAATAGGACTGTGATGACATGGTAGGCTGTACGGGAGCAGATTTGCACAAGAACAACAGTTGCCTGACTGAAATCTGCTCCAAACTGCATGAAGAGGGCTAGAAACCAGGCACCAAACGGATGGAGATAGCAATGGACAGCTTCAACTAAGATGTCCTTCGTGAATGGGGTGTGGGCAGCAAGTTGAAACACCTGAAATCTGCAAAAATGAAATTGAGAGAAGAGTGGAGGGCTTGCTGCCAATTTATAGAAAATTAGGGTTCTAGATCCTCTGTCACTTAATCAGCCACTTTCCCTATATTCCTTATGTATTTTCAAAACACATTTACAACAAAAAAAAACCAAAACACAACCAACACACTCCATTGTTGTATCCATCCGCCTTTGTAGGACTTGGTAAGCCCTTGGGCAGCCGACGTCCTGATGCCGTGGCCTCTCTAGGGTGATCACTTCGGCTTCCTTTTGGTAAGTTAATCATCGCCACTGTAGTCTTTGTAGGCCATTAGGCAGCCGATGCACACCCTTTGTTCGATGCCCTGGCTACTTTGGGATGGGACGCCTTGGGGTAAATCAAAATTTAGGCTGGCCTACTTTTCTAGTCCTATTTTGGGCCTAAGAGGGGTGTTTGCTAAGAAATGCACTTAGTCACTTAAATAGCCCCAAAACATACTTATTTTAGGTTTATTTTACCCAAAATCCTAAAATGGGGAGCGGATTAGGCCGATCAGCTTGTGCCAAAAAGCTCTGACATGGTGGATGACACTTCTGATTGTGGAAGAAAAGCTAGGCAAGCTGACCTCTGAAGAATATAAACTGATCATAGCTTATAGACGAAAGAAGATTGAGGAGCTCGATCGAAGAATTGCCCTTCAAGAAAACTCCTAAATGAAGGTATGCATGAATTTCTCTCTTTAGATTTTGCGTGTAAGTCTGATGATGTTGCAGGGCCGTTGAGACCTCCATCAGGGATGGGGCCCCCTGTTGGAAAACAAGAACCGGAGTATGTTCCTTTATTTCATCCACTTCCATCCACTCCAGTGCATGGTACGTTAGATTCATATTTTGTGCCTTCTTTTTTTACTTCTGTTTTCCAATATTTTGGTAGAGATAATGTGGAAGAAAGTGTACAATCTATTGACTATGGAAAAGGTCCTCTTGAGGACCAATTCTTGTATGTTAACACACGTCGTGGGGATTATAAGAAAAAGTCAGGTACATTTTCTTCTACCCTTCCTTCTTTTATGTCTACTTCACAAAATCACAATGAATTTGGTGTTCCTTTTTCTTCATTGCATGGTGCATCATCATCTTCATATTTTCATTTCCAATTATTAAATGATAAAAATGAACAAAATGCATTTGCACCTCATTTTCAAAACCCACCCATCCCACCACATTCATCCGTTGCTTCTCCACTTCAATTCACACCATTCACTTTTCCATTTCAGACACCTTATGTCACACCGCACATCACATCGGGGGGTTATGGAAACATAGGCACATCCTTTAGGACCTCATCCTTACCTCTGTCGAGTGGTGTTCCACCAACTTCACACACACTTTCGAGATCATTGCAGCTTGGGTATCCCCCCAGTCTCTCTCGAGTGCGGATCAGTTGACTCCATAGTTTGCCTCCATGGCTTTCCCTCGTGGACCTTCTAGTCATATTGTTGTGCCTTCCGTGTCCCAGTGCTTTCACATACACCGGCACCTTATGGAAACATTCACAATCTAGTGCCTCCGCCTCAATTGGCACTCATTGGACACTCACAACCTACTTTTGCCTACCCATCTTTTCCCCCTCCTCCTTCTTCTTATTAGACACATCCACCTCCACCATCTTACCCTTCACAATCTTATCCCCCACATCCACCTTACTCTACCTACTCGACACCTCATGGTTCTAGCTCGTCTTCTACCAAGCATGCATTTAATGACAAGACTCTTTTTAACGGGTCAAACTTTACTACTTGGTCGAACTTGATGAGACATGTCCTTGACTCCCATAACCTATGGGATCTTGTGCAGGGGTTGGAACCCCAACCTGATCCCGTACTTGTTCCATACGAGGTTGTCTAGTCATGGAAGGCTAGGAATGCCTCCGTTATTGTCAAGTTGATGCAGGGCTTAATGCCTAAGTTTCATTCTTAGCTTCAGCATTTTGACTTAGTGTTAGAGCAATGGGCACACTTGGCTGACCGCTATGCAGCTCGGGATAGAACCCCTTGTATTAATCTTGACCATGAGCTTTAGCTTTTCAAAATCACTAGTCAGGATGACTTGAAAATCAAGTTGGCTAAGTTTCGACATCTCCTCTCACGCTGAATTCTCCACTACTGGGACTTCTAAGTCCTCTGATGATCAGGTCACATTGTTCCTAAACAAACTCCCTAGGAAATACTTTAATTTTGTGGAAGTCATAATTTCCAAACCTACCATGCCTACGTTTTATGAATTTGAGTGTCAGCTGTCGCGTTACGCACTGTTGTTCGATCAGTTTCATATGAATTTCTCTTCAGAGGGGGCTCTTGTTGTGCATTCTCAGAAAGGGCAACAAGGGAAGGGAAAACAAAACCAAATCTCCACTCAAAATCAAACTTGAAAGCAAAATCAATCCAGGGAATCACAAGGAACATCCCAATCTCTCAAACCTGGGTGGTAGAATGTACATAAAAAGAATAGATATTGTCAACATTGTCAAAAGGTTGGCCATTTTGACGACAAGTGTCGATCAAAGGCTGGCCATTTTGACGACGAGTGCCGATCAAAGGCTAGCCATTTTAACAACGAGTGTCGATCAAATGCAAGAGGCATAGCACCAAAACCTAAGTCTCAGACCCCCGCCCCTCAGTCGGGCAACCCCTTGCAGGGGAAGCAGGGTGATGGCAAGGGGTAATTTAAAGGTTAGACTCACACTGCCACCGCACAACCATCTCAGTCGACAACATTCTCAACTCCAAAGGGCTTGTTTGATTCGTCCGCCAAGGTTCACATCGTCCCCATAGACACATCATATGCGAGTCTCGTCCATATGTGTAAGTTGCCTCCTGACGAGGTTACTGCAAAGGCCCACTCGACACAGCCAAGCACTTCAACTCCTATTTGGACTGTGGACAGTGGAGCTACACATCACATGACTCCTATAGAGGACATCTTCTGTTCCCAAGCCCGTGCAGGGAGGGTCCACGTAGGAAACAACTCCTCGGTCAAGATTCAGGTCCAAGGTTGCATCGATTTTGCCACTGATAAGGGTCCAGATCTGGCTACTCTAGACAATGTATATCATGTCCCTCAGCTTGGGATAAAATTATTATCTGTTTAGCAACTTTTCCGATTGGGGTGAGCAATTTTCTTTACAACGACCATAGTCGAGATGCTTGACTCTCTGACTGGTTTAGTGATTGCTCGCGATGAGGAACAGCCTAATGGCGTATACCACATGACACACTTTCTAATCGAGCCGACAATCGAGGGCTCTGTGTTCCATAGCTTCCAGGCTTTAGCCATCTCTCAGGAGCCTACGAACAGTGAGCGTCTTTGGCATTTTCACTTAGGGCATCTTGGTTATGACTCACTTTATGAGTTGTCATGCCATGAGTTGGTTGAGAGCCTTCCATGAGCTGGTTGAGAGCCTTCCATACCTGAAGCTTGCTCAAGGTGTCTGTAAAGCTTATCAGCTCGAGAAGCAACATCGTACCCCATTTTCTCAACAGTCCTCTCATAGAGCTGAGGCACCTCTTCGATTGATCTTTGTGGGCTAACATCCACTGCTGCCTTAAATGGCGCATTGTACTTCTTTTTTATAGTGGATGATCATTCAAGATACTTGTATATGTGCTTCCTCAAGCATAAATCTAATGCTTTCACATACTTTTATGCTTGGGTGCTACTAGTTCATAACCAGACTGGTTGTCGTGTCGATTGCATGAGGAGTGATAGCGGTGGTGAGTTTATCTCCCATGAGTAGCTACAGTAGCATGGCATTTCTCGCCACCTCACCTCTACCAACTCCCCTTCTCAGAATGGAGTTGTAGAGTGTAGGAACTGGACAGTCGTGGAAATGGCACGCTCTATGCTATTCTCAGCAGAGCTTCTTGAGCGCCTTTGGGTCAAGGCTGTTAACACTTCGGTATACAACCTTAACCAGTGCCCGACTGCGGCTCTTCCTCAAAAGACCCCGTACGAGGCATTCTTTGGTTCTTGGCCTGTTATTTCCCACGTTAGAGTCTTCAGGTGTCGTGCGTACACACACAAGCCTCACGACAAGATAGGAAAGCTCACTCCCCGAGCTGATCTTCTTATTTTTGTGGGATATTTCTCTGAAGCGAAAGCCTATCCTTTGTTCGATCCTCGGACAAACAAGGTGATCATTAGGCGGGATGTCATCTTTCACAAGAGGGATATTGTGCAATCTTCTACACTGGATTCAGATCTGATTTATTCCTCCACATCATCGAAGATCGTGCCTACTAAGCCTAGTCTACTTCCCGCTCTTGACCTTCCTGCAGATTCTTTAGTTCCTAGGCCCCCTTTGCGAGACTCGTTACCTTGCTGGTACTAGCAAACCTTGCGGGATTCGGGGATCCTACCACCAGATTCCACTACGGAGGGACCTAAAAGATCTTCCCGGCTTGCTCCTTAGGCATCATTTGCATCGTTGTTTACAGTTGATTATATAGCGCATTCTAAGTCAGATACATGGCAGGAGGTTCTTCAGCACACTCAATGGTGAGTAGCCATGGAGAAGGAGCTCGAGAGTATTGACCGAAATGCAACTTGGACATTGGAAGATTGTCTGAGCCACAAGAAAGTCATCGAGACAAAGTGGATTTTTAGGACTAAGCTAAAAGCTAATGGGACTTTAGACAAGTACAAGGTTCACCTTGTAGTGCAAGGGTTTCGACAAAAGCATGTCATTGATTATGAAGAGACCTTTGTCCCTACTACACGGTTGACTTCCTTTCGGTTGCTACTCATACTAGCCGCTCACCATGGTTGGCCGATACATCATCGGATGGATGTCAAGAGTGCCTTCCTAAATGCTTTTCTCGAGGAGGAGGTCTATGTGGAGCAGCCACCAAGCTTTCCTTTTAGCAACCCCAAGAATAAGGTATTCCGCTTGCATAAAGCTCTTTATGGGCTGAAGCAAGCGCTGCAGTCTTCATTCCCTAGGATGGATGAGTTCTTACAAGCTCATGGATACCATTCTACCCCTTACGACCCGAACTTATATGTTCAATCTACTGCAGAGGGGGTTAGCTATATCCTACTATATGTTGATGACTTACTCATCACAGGTTCAGATTCTGTTGCCATAACAGAAATTAAGGCTAAGCTTCAAGCTACATTTGAAATGGCAGACCTTGGTTTGTTGTCCCATTTTTTGGGGATGGAAGTAGTTCGTTCTAGGGACTGTATTTTTGTTGTTGTGCTAAGAAATGCACTTAGTCACTTAAACAACCCCAAAACATGCTTATTTTAGGCTTATTTTAGCCAAAACCCTAAAATCGGGAGCGAATTGAGAGAGTTAAGTGGGAGAGGATCAAGAACCCTAATTTTCTATAAATTGGCAGCCGGCCCTCCACTCTTCCCTCGATCTCGTTTTTGCAGATTTCAAGTGTTTCAACTTGCTGCTCACACCCCGTTCGCGGAGGACATCTCAGCCGAAGCTGTCCATTGCTGTCTCCATTAGTTGGTGCCTGATTTCCAGCCCTCTTGACGCAGTTTGGAGCTGATTTCAGTTAGGGGACTATTGTTCCTGTGCAGACCTGTTGCCTAAGTTTTCAGTCTTTCACTCTCCTCCAGACTGTCTTGCCTGCCTTTTTAGTATTTTTCTCACCTCTGCCTACGTTTTTAGTATTTCTCTCTCCTGTAGGCTATCTTGCCTGCGTTTTTAGTTTTTCTCTCACTTGCTGCCTACGTTTTTAGTCTTTCTCTCTCCTACAAGCTGTAATGCCTATATTTTTAGTCTTTCTCTCACCTGTTGCTTGCATTTTAAGTCTTTCTCTTTCTTCACTGCTGTCAGCATCAGATCTAGCTTCTCACTATTGTGTTTGCTAGTGTTCGACATCTGGAGGTTGCCTTGCTATGATTCGGGATCCGTTCGGAGTACGACACCCTGTGCAGCTCATTACCCCTACCCTGATCCTTGAGATACAGGAGTTCGAGGTTCAGTATTCATTCACTACATAGTGTGTTTGCTACATGAGCATCGTATTATTCAGTAGTTATATCACTTCATTTGTTCACTGTGTTCATTGTCTCTAAGTTACCCTAACCCTAACTGTGTTCTTTTATCAGTGTGCGCTTTGTCGTACGATTTCTGTTTATGTTTCTATGTTAGGGTATTTCTTAACATGGTATCAGAGCCTGGTATTCTTTGAGAAACCTAGGCCTTTGATCTGAAAGCTCTTCACAAGAAGCAAGAACAATAGTAGGTTCAAATGACTTTGAACACAACAACACCGATTTAGTCTCCAAAACCAACTGTGCCGAGAACTAAGCAAGAGTGGGTTGATTAGCTTGCTCCACAAAGTTCTGACATGGTGGATGACACTTCTAATTACGTGGAAGAATAGCTAGGTAAGCTGACCTACAACTGATCATAGCTTATAGACGAAAGAAGATTGAGGAGCTCGATCGGATTGCCCTTCAAGAAAACTCCTAAATGAAGGTATGCATGAATTTCTCTCTTCAGAGTTTGCACGTAAGTGTGATGTTGTTGCACGACTGTCAAGACCTCCATTAGGGATGGGCCCCCTATTGAAAAACAAGACCCATAGTATGTTCATTTATTTCATCCACTTCCATCCACTCTGATGCAAGGTACATTAGATTCATCTTTTGTGCCCTCTTCTTTTACTTCGTCTGCTTTGCAATATTTTGGTAAAGATCACGTGGAAGAAAGAGTACAGTTTGTTGACTATAGAAAAGGTCCTCTTGAGGACCAACTCTTATATGTTAACACATGTCATGGGATTATAAGAAAAATCCAGGTACCTTTTCTTCTACCCTTCCTTCTTTTATGTCTACTTCACAAAATCACAATGAATTTGGTGTTCATTTTTCTTCATTGCATGGAGCATCATCATCTTCACATTTTCATTTCCAATCATTAAATGATAAAATGAACAAAATGCATTTGCACCTCATACACCTCATTTTCAAAACCCACCCATCCCACCACATTCATCCACTGCTTCTCCACTTCCATTCACACCATTCACTTTTCCATTTCAGATAACTTATGTCGCACCGCACATCACACCGAGGGGTTATGGAAATATAGGCATATCCTTTAGGACCTCATCCTTACCTCTGCCGCGTGGTGTTCAAACTACTTCACACACACTTTTGGGATCATTGTAGCCTGGGTATCCCCTCCAATCTCTCCCGAGTGTGGATGAGTTGACTCCATAGTTTGTCTCCATGGCTTTCCCTCGTGGACCTTCTGGTCATATTGTTGTGCCCCAACCTCACTTTGGACAAGGCTTCCGTATCCCAGTGCCTTCACATACACTAGCACCTTAGGGAAACATTCATGTTCTAGTGCCTCTGCCTCAATCGGCACTCATTGGACACTCACAACCTACTTTTGCCTACCCATCTTTTCCCCCTCCTCCTTCTTCTTATTAGACACATCCACCTCCACCATCTTACCCTTCAAAATCTTATCCCCCACATCCATCTTACCCTACCTACTCGACACCTCATGGTTCTAGCTCGTCTTCTGCGAAGCATGCATTTAATGACAAGACTCATTTTAAGAAAAAGTCAAGTACCTTTTCTTCTACCCTTCCTTCTTTTACATCTACTTCACAAAATCACAATGAATTTGGTGTTCATTTTTCTTCATTGCATGGTGCATCATCATCTTCATATTTTCATTTCCAATCATTAAATGATAAAAATGAACAAAATGCATCTGTACCTCATACACCTCATTTTCAAAACCCACCCATCCCACCACATTGATCCGTTGCTTCTCCACTTCCATTCACACCATTCACTTTTCAATTTCAGACACCTTATGTCGCACCGCACATCACACCGGGGGCTTATGGAAACATAAGCACATCCTTTAGGACATCATCCTTACCTCTGCCAAGTGGTGTTCCACCTACTTCACACACACTTTCGGGATCATTGCAGCCTGGGTATCCCCCCCAATCTCTCCCGAGTGTGGATCAGTTGACTCCATAGTTTGTCTCCATGGCTTTCCCTCATGGACCTTCTGGTCATATTGTTGTGCCCCAGCCTCACTTTGGACAGGCCTTCCGTGCCCCAGTGCCTTCACATACACCGACACCTTAGGGAAACATTCATGTTCTAGTGTCTCTGCCTCAATCGGCACTCATTGGACACTCACAACCTACTTCTGCCTACCCATCTTTTCCTCCTCCTCCTCCTTCTTATCAAACACATCCACCTCCACCATCTTACCCTTCATACTCTTATCCCCCACATCCATCTTACCCTACCTACTCGATACCTCATGGTTCTAGCTTGTCTTCTGCGAAGCATGCATTTAATGACAAGACTCGTTTTAACGGGTCAAACTTTACTACTTGGTCAAACTGGATGAGACATGTCCTTGACTCCCAGAACCTATGGGATCTTGTGCTGGGGTTGGAACCCCAACCCGATCCCGCACTTGTTCCATACGAGGTTGTCCGCTCATGGAAGGCTAGGAATGTCTCTGCCTATTGCCGAGCTAATTCAAGGCTTAATGCCTGTGTTTCATTCTCATCTTCATCATTTTAACTTAGCGTCAAAGCGATGGGCACATTTGACTAACCGCTATGCGGCTCGAGATAGGACCCATTATATTAATCTTGACCATGAGCTTCAACTTTTCAAAATCACTGATCGGGATGACTTGAAAGTCAAGTTGGCCGAGTTTCGGTGTCTCCTCGTTGAATTCTCTACTACGGGGACTCCTAAGTCCTCTAACGATCAGGTCACATTGTTCCTAAACAAACTCCCTAGGAAATACTTCAATTTTGTGGAAGGCATAAGTTCAAAACCTACCATGTTAAGAATTACCCTAACACAAAAACCGTACGACAAAGCACAGATTAATAAAAAAACACAGTTAGGGTTAGGGTAACTCAGAGACAATGAACATAGTGAATAAATGAAGTGATATAACTACTAAATAATACGATGCTCATGTAGCAAACACACTATGCAGTGAATGAATACTGAACCTCGAACTCCTCTATCTCAAGGATTAGGGAGAGGTAATGAGCTCGAGAGTGTGTCGTACTCCAAATGGATTCCAAATCGCAGTAAGGCAGCCTTCGGATGTCGAACACCAACAAGCGCAGCAGTGAGAAGCTTGATCTAATGCAAACAACAGTGAGGAGAGAGAATGACTAAATACACAATAGGCAATAGGTGAGAGAAATACTAAAAACGCAGGCATTAGGTGAGAGAAAGACTAAAAACGTAGGTAGGATAGCTTGCAAGAGAGAGAAATACTAAAAACGCAGGCATTAGATGAGAGAAAGACTAAAAACGTAGGTAGGATAGCTTGCAAGAGAGAGAAAGACTAAAAACACATGAAGACATCCTACAGGAGAGAGAAAGGCTAAAAACATAGGCAGCAGGATTGTGATAATGTGACAGGCTGTACAATAATGGGTCTACACAGGAACAGCGGTCCCCTGACTGAAATCAGTTCCAAACTGTGTCAAGAGGACTGAAAATCAGGCACCAACTAATGGAGACAGCAATGGTCAGCTTCGTCTGAAATGTCCTCCGCGAACGGGATGTGTGGGTAGCAAGTTGAAACACCTAAAATCTGCAAAAACGAGATTAAGGGAAGAGTAGAGAACTGGTTGCTAATTTATAGAAATTTAGGGTTCTAGATCCTCTCCCACTTAACTCTCTTGATCCGCTCTCCATTTTAGGGTTTTGGCTAAAATAAGCCTAAAATAAGTATGTTTCGGGGCTAAGAAATACCCTAACACAGAAACATAAACAGAAACCGTACGACAAAGCACAGACTTAAGGTAACTGAGAGACAATGAACACAGTGAATAAATGAAGTGATATAACTATTGAATAATACGATGTTCATGCAACAAACACACTATGCAGTGAATGAATACTAAACCTCGAACTCCCGTATCTCAAGGATCAGGGCAGGGGTAAGGAGCTGGAGAGTGTGTCATACTCTAAACAGATCTCGAATTGCAGCAAGGCAGCCTCCGAATGTCAAACACCAACAAACGTAGCAATGAGAAGCTGGATCTAACGTAAACAGCAGTGAGGAGAGAGAAATACAAAAAAAAACACATGCAACAGGTGAGAGAAAGACTAAAAACGTAGGCAGGACAGCTTGCAGGAGAGAGAAAGACTAAAAACGTAGGCAGCATGTGAGAGAAATACTAAAAACTCAGGCAGGATAGCCTGTAGGAGAGAGAAATACAAAAAACGTAGCCAATAGGTGAGAGAAAGACTAAAAACGCAAGAAGGATAGCCTACAGGAGAGAGAAAGATTGAAAACGTAGGCAGCAGGACTGTGATGATGTGACAGGCTGTACGGGAGCAGGTCTACACAGGAACAGTAGTCGCCTGACCTAAATCAGCTCCAAACTGTGTGAAGAGGGCTGGAAATCAAGCGCCAACTGATGGAGACAACAATGGATAGCTTCGGCTGAGATGTCCTTCGCGAACAAGGTGTGGGCAACAAGCTGAAACACTTGGAATCTGCAAAAACGAGATTGAGGAAAGAGTGGAGAGCTGGCTGCCAATTTATAGAAAATTAAGGTTCTAGATCCTCTCCCACTTAACTCTCTCGATCCGCTTTCCATTTTAGGGTTTTGGCTAAAATAAGCCCAAAATAAGCATGTTTTGGGGCTGTTTAAGTGACTAAGTGCATTTCTTAGCACAATACCCTCTCTCAGGCCCAAAATAGAGCTAGAAAAGTAGGCCAGCCTCAATTTTGATTTACCCCAAGGCATCCCACCCCAAAGTAGCTAGGGCATCGGACAAAGGGTGCGCATTGGCTGCCCAGTGGCCTACCAAGACTACAGAGGCGATGGCTATCTTACCAAGGGAGCCTAAGTGATCACCCTAGAGAAGCTAGTGCATCGAACCAAGGATGGACCAAGGATGCACGTTGGCTGCCCAAGGGCCTACAAAGGCAGATGGATACAACAATGGACTGTGTTGGTTGTGTTTTGGTTTTTTTTTTTTTAAGTGTTTTGAAAATACATAAGGAATATAGGGGAAGCGGCCGATTAAGTGACTGATAGGAAAGGATAAAGAGAGTTTTAATACCAAGTCATTCACACCAACTAGGATAAGTGCCTAAGGATGATAAAAGTGTGTGTATGCCAATCATGTGGTGAATATATATAGAGGCAAAAAAGATGATGGTGGGCTTAGCAAGACAAGCAAAGCAAGCCCTTGGGTAAGGAAACTGCCTTTTAGGAGAACTGCCATGTGTTATGCCACGAATATGGTGGATCCTAGAGTCGACCACTCCAAAAGACCGAAGAGGGATAAATGCGCACAGATGCATGTTTACATGAATAGAATGCCAATCCATGGAGTAATGCAAAGGGAGATGCAAGATGACATGCTCATGCAATATGCTATGCAATGGTGCCACTTGGACAGTGCCCTCGTAGGAGAATTGTTCACTTGTCCAAGTGCCCTTTTACAATCATGTCATCCTGACAATGCGGATGAAGTTACAAATGTCCATAATACAATACAAAAGAATAATGTCTAAAAAATGTAAGCATCATCATTGTTACTATCTAGAGCCCCAAGAGAGACACCAAGGAAAATGGTTTTCTACTGGAATAAAATCTATCTTGTAACATCAACAATCTTTTTATTTCATTCTTTTGATGACCAAAACAAGGAAAATAGCAAATCTTCATGCAGCATCATAGTAGATATCTCCCACGGGTTTGATAGAATCAACCATAATCTTCAACATCTTCACAAAATCCATCATAACAAACAAAAACATAAAGGAATACACCACTTTTGAATGGAAATCAATCACATAGTATTCATCTTTATTGTCTTCATAGTTCTCTCTCTCAATCTCTCATAGAAAGATACATTGTTTTGATAGAATTGGCTATCTTTGACTCTCTCTCTCTCTCTCTCTCTCTCTCTCTCTCTCTCTCTCTCTCTCTCTCAATAGTATATCATCATCTAACTACAATACTTAAGAATGGAACTTAATAATCCTTCTTAGATTGTGGATGCACCTCCCAAGAGGTATGGGAGGTATGAAAGGGCACCAGAGCCACTACAGTGTCTCTTCATAGCTCACTACTGTCACTGTCACTCCAGTCTGCTCTTCAGTCTTCAACAGCAGCTTCTTCCATTTGTTTTAGCTCTTTTGAACTTAGATTCATTCTTTCCAAAAGTTGGAAAACTTTCCTAGAGTCACACATACATTCTACAGCACACTTACAGAAGATCTACAGAACGGAACAGAATAGGAATAGATTAGAGACAGAGGCTCTACAGAAGGTCTACAAAGGGTTACAGAAGGTCATCAGAGAATAGCAGATCCTCATAACTCATACTAAAATCATTCCAAACTATCAAAAACTATTCAATAAGCTTTCAAAAGCCCTCAACGTTCATCAATCATCAATCTATGCTTCATACTGAAGAAAATCCGAACAAAACAGAAGCTAAATAGAAGGTATCAGAACCAATCAGCACCTCAACAAAACCTATCAGAACATCACAAAGCTTCATATTTCTACTGAAAATCATCATGAGCTTCCAAAACATAATCAATATCATCCAAAACACTCTCAAACACTTCCAAAAACAACCAAACATCACTCAAAATCCATCAAAAATCAACCATTTAGACCTCAAAAACAACAAAAATCTGTCAAAAATTCAGTCTTATTCCACTCTCAACACTATCAAGAGTAGAAGCTGTCTCCTCTCAAACTGGAAAGGAAAGAAAGAGGAAAGCACCCTCTCCCTATCAAGCTAAAGAAGCAGGGGAGGGTGTACCCAAGCCGATCTTGGGTAGAAGGTACTGAAGAATCAGCCGGTTGACCACTTTGGTCAAAATGTCTGCAAAATTATCTGATGAAGACACAAACTCTAGGCAAATAGTGCCAAGCTCAACTTGCTCTCTGGAAAAGTGAAAATGGACTCCCACATGTCGTATTCATGGTGTGATGATCAAATTGCCCGCAAGGGCAATGGCACTCTGGTTGTCACAGTAGATAACTGTGGGAGAGTCACATGGTAAATGAAGTGTCTCCAATAGACTTCTCATATAGATGGCCTCAGTGGTGCCATCAAAGAGAGCCCCATACTCAGCCTCGGCCGTGGAAGCTGCCACTGTCTCCTACTTACGGTTGGACCAAGAAATGGGAGTCGTGCCCAAGGTAAAGAGATAGCCGCCATGGGAACGCCGGGTGTCAGGATCTCCTGCCCAATCAGAATCAATGTACCCCTGCAAACATAAACCAAAACCATATGTCAGGCCATAAGAAAAAGTACACCGCAAATAACGCAACACACGAAGACATGCAGTCCAATGTGACATCCTAGGTGCTGTGAAATACTGACTGAGTATACTAACTGAGTAAGCCAAAGCTAGCCTAGTGTGAATACACCAAATAAGTTTTCCTTCAACAAAGCGATAGGTATGGCCATCAAAGGGCTGTCCTAAGGTATCCTTCGACAAGTGGACGATAGGATGTTGTGACCCCTAGAACGAACTACCTCCATCCCCAAAAAATGGGACAACAAACCAGAGTCCGTCATTTCAAATGTAGCTTAAAGCTTAGCCTAAATTTTTGCTATGGCAATAAAATCTGAACCTGTGACAAGTAAGTCATCAACGTATAGCAGGATATAGCTAACCCTCTCTGCAGTAGATCAAACATATAAGTTCGGGTCATAAGGGGTAGAATGGTATTTATGAGTCTGTAAGAACTCATCCATCTTATGGAATGAAGACCGTGGTGCTTGCTTCATCCCATAAAGAGATTTATGCAAGCGGAATACCTTATTCCTCAGGTTGCTAGAAGGAAAGGTGGCTGCTCTACATAGACCTCCTCCTCAAGAAAACCATTTAGGAAGGAACTCTTGACATCCATCTGATGTATCGGCTAACCGTGGTAAGAGGCTAGCATGAGTGGCAACCGAAAGTAAGTCAACCGTACAATAGGGGCAAAGGTCTCTTCATAATCAATGCCATGCTTTTGTCGAAACCCTTGCACTACAAGGCAAGCCTTGTACTTGTCTAAAGTCCCATTAGCTTTTGACTTAGTCCTAAAAATCCACTTTTTCCCAATGACTTTCTTGTGGCTCAGACAATCTGCCAATATCCAAGTTGTATTTCGGTCAATACTCTCGAGCTCCTTCTCCATGGCCGCTCACCATTGAGGATGCTGGAGAGCCTCCTGCCATGTATCCAACTCAGAATGCACTATGTAATCAGCTGTAAACAATGACGCAAATGATGCCTAAGGAGCAAGCCGAGTAGATCTTCTAGGTCCCTCCATAGTGGAATCTGGTGGTAGGATACCCGAATCTCACAAGGTCTGCTACTAGTACCAGTGAGGTAACGGGTGGGGGCCTAGGAACTGAAGAATCTGCGGGAAGGTTAGGAGCAAGAAGTAGACCAGGCTTAGTAGGCACAATCTCCGATGATGTGGAAGAAGGAATCGGATCAGAATTCGGTGCAGAAGATTGCACAATATCCCTCTCATCAAAGACGACATCCCACCTAACGATCACCTTGCTTGTCCGAGGATCGAACAAACAATAGGCTTTCTCCTCAGAGAAATATCCCACAAAAATAAGAAGATTAGATTGGGGAGTGAGCTTTCCTATCTTGTCGTCAAGCGTGTGTGTGTACGCACGACACCCGAAGACTCTGAAGTGGAAAATAATAGGCCAAGAGCCAAAGAATGCCTCATATGAGGTCTTCTAAGGAAGAGCCGCAGTCGGGCACCGGTTAAGGATGTATACCGAAGTGTTAACAGCCTCGACCCAAAGGTGCTCAGGAAGCTCTGCTGAGAACAGCATAGAGCATGCCATTTCCATGACTATCTGGTTCCTACGCTCTACAACTCCATTCTAAGAAGGGAAGTTGGTACAGGTGAGCTGGCGAGAAATGCCATGTTGCTGTAGCAACTCAGAGAACTCGTGGGAGATAAACTCACCGCCACTATCACTCCTCATGCAACCGACACGACAACCAGTCTAGTTATGAACTAGCAACACCCAAGCAGAAAAGTATGTGAAAGCATCGGATTTATGCTTGAGGAAGTACACCCACAAGTATCTAGAATGATCATCCACTATAAAAAAGAAGTGCAGTGCGCCATTCAAGGCAGCAGTGGATGTCGACCCACAAAGATCAACATGAATCAATCTAAGAGGCGCCTCAGCTCTATGAGAGGGATGCTGAGGAAATGGGGTACGATGCTGCTTCCTGAGCTTACAAGCTTTACAAACATCTCTAGCAAGCTTCAGGCGTGGAAGGCCCTCAACTAGCTCACAACATGACAACTCATAAAGTGAGTTGTAACCAAGATACCCTAAGCGAAAATGCCAAAGACACTAATTGTTCATAGGCTCATGAGAGATAGTTAAGGCCTGGAAGCTATGGAGCACGGAGCCCTCAGCTGTTGACTCAATCAGAAAGTGTGTCATGTGGTATAGGCCATTAGGCTGTTCCTCACCGCGAGCAATCACTAAACCAATAAAGAGAGTCAAGCATCTTGACTGTGGTTGTTGTAAAGAAAACCGCTCGCCCCAATCGACAAAGCTGCTGAACAGATAACAAGTTCACCCCAAGTTGAGGGACATGATATACATTGTCCAGCGTAGCTAGATCCGAACCCTTATCAGTGGCCAAATTGACGCAACCTTGGGCCTAAATCTTGACCGAGGAGTTGTTTCCTACATGGACCTGCCTGCAGGGGTGATGTCCTTGATAGGAGTCATGTGATGTGTAGCTCCACTATCCATAATCCAAATAGGAGCTAAAGTGCTTGGCTGTGCCGAGTGGGCTTCTGCGGTAACCTCTTTGGGAGGCAACTCACAGATATGGACGAGACTCGTATCTAATGTCTCTATGGAGAAGATGTGGGCCTCTGCAGACCAGTCACACAAGCCCTCTGGAGTTGAGAACGTTGTTGACTAAGATGGCTATGCGATGGTAGTGTGAGTCTGACCTTTAAACTACCCCTTGCCATCACCCTGCCTCCCCTACAACAGTGGGTTGCCGGACAGAGGGGTAGGGGTCTGAGACTTAGGTTTTGGTGTTGTGCTTATTGCCTTTGATCGACACTCATCGTCAAAATGGCCAACCTTTTGACAATGTTGACAATACATATTCTTTTTATGTACATTCTGCCACCTAGGTTTGAGAGATCGGGATGTTCCTTGTGATTCCCCGGATTGATTTTGCTTTCGAGTTTGATTTTGAGTGGAGGTTTGGTTTTGTTTTCCCTTCCCTTTTTACTCTTTCTGAGAATGAGCAACAAGAGCCCCCTTTGAAGAGGAATTCATATGAAACCGATCGAACAACCGTGCATAATGCAATAGCTCACACTCAAATTCATAGAATGTAGGCATGGTAGGTTTTGAAATTATGCCTTCCACAAAATTTAAGTATTTCCTAGGGAGTTTGTTTAGGAACAATGTGACATGATTGTCAGAGGACTTAGGAGTCCCCATAGTGGAGAATTCAGTACAAGGAGACGCCGAAACTTAGCCAACTTGACTTTCAAGTCATCCTGGTCACAGTGATTTTGAAAAGTTGAAGCTCATGGTCAAGATTAATACGAGGGGTCCTATCCTGAGCCGCATAGCGGTTAGTCAAGTGTGCCCATCGCTTTGATGCTAAGTCAAAATGCTGAAGCTAAGAATGAAACTCAGGCATTAAGCCCTACATCAGCTCGACAATAGCAGATGCATTCCTAGCCTTCCATGATCGGAAAACCTCGTATGGAACAAGTGCGGAATCAGGTTGGGGTTCCAACCCTTGCACAAGATCCCATAGGTTCTGGGAGTCAAGGACATGTCTCATCAAGTTTGACCTGTTAAAACGAGTCTTGTCATTAAATTCATGCTTGGGAGAAGATGAGCTAGAACCATGAGGTGTCGAGTAGGTAGGGTAAGATGGATGTGGAGGATAAGATTGTGAAGGGTAAGATGGTGGAGGTGGATGTGTCTGATAAGAAGGAGGAGAAGGGGAAAAAGATGGGTAGGAAAAAGTAGGTTGTGAGTGTCCAATGAGTGCCGATTGAGGCGGAGGCACTAGAACATGAATGTTTCCATAAGGTGCCGATGTATCTGAAGGCACTGGGATACGAAAGCCCTATCCAAAGTGAGGTTGGGGCACAACAATATGACTAGAAGGTCCACGAGCGAAAGCAATGGAGGCAAACTATGGAGTCAACTGATCCACACTCGGGAGAGACTGGGGGGGATACCCAGGCTGCAATGATCCCGAAAGTGTGTGTGAAGTAGGTGGAACACCAATCGACAGAGGTAAGGATGAGGTCCTAAAGGATGTGCCTATGTTTCCATAACCCCCTGGTGTGATGTGCGATGTGACATAAGGTGTCTGAAATGGAAAAGTGAATGGTGTGAATGGAAGTGGAGAAGCAACGGATCAATGTGGTGGGATGGGTGGGTTTTCAAAATGAGGTGTATGAGGTACAGATGCATTTTGTTCATTTTTATCATTTAATGATTGGAAATGAAAACATGAAGATGATGATGCACCATGCAATGAAGAAAAATGAACACCAAATTCATTGTGATTTTGTGAAGTAGATGTAAAAGAAGGAAGGGTATAAGAAAGGGTACTTGACTTTTTCTTATAATCCCCACGACGTGTGTTAACATACAAGAATTCGTCCTCAAGAGGACATTTTCCATAGTCAACAGACTGTACTCTTTCTTTCACGTGATCTTTACCAGAATATTGCAAAGCAAATAAAGTAAAAGAAGGCACAAAAGATGAATCTAATGTACCTTGCATCGGAGTGGATGAAATAAATGAACATACTCGGGGTCTTGTTTTCCAATAGGGGCCCATCCCTAATGGAGGTCTTGACGGTCGTGCAACATCATCAGACTTATGCGCAAAATTTGAAGAGAGAAATTCATGCATACCTTCATTCAGGAGATTTTCTTGAAGGGCAATCCTTCGGTCGAGCTCCTCAATCTTCTTTCGTCTATAAGCTATGATAAGTTTTATATTCTTAAGAGGTCAGCTTGCCTAGCTGTTCTTCCACGTAATCAGAAGTATCATCCACCATGTCAGAACTTTGTGGAGCAAGCTGATCGGCCCACTCTCGCTCGGTTCTTGGCATAGTTGATTCTGGATATTGAATCGATATTGTTGTGTTCGAAGTCATTTGATTCTACTATTGTTCTTGCTTATTGTGTAGAGCTTTCAGATCAAAGGCCTAGGTTTCTCAAAGAGTACTAGGCTCTGATAACATGTTAAGAAATACCCTGACACGAAAACATAAACAGAAACCGTACGACAAAGCACAGACTGATAAAAGAGCATAGTTAGGGTAACTCAGAGACAATGAACACAGTGAATAAATAAAGTGATATAACTACTGAATAATACGATGCACATGTAGCAAACACACTATGCAGTGAATGAATGCTAAACCTCGAACTCTAGTATCTCAAGGATCAAGGGAGGGGTAATGAGCTGTTGGAGAGTGTGTCGTACTCCGAATGGATCCGGAATTGCAACAAGGTAGCCTCGAGATGTCGAACACCAGCAAATGCAGCAATGAGAAGTTGGATCTGGTGCAGACAATAGTGAGGAGAGAGAAAGACTAAAAACGCAGGCAGTACAACTTGCAGGAGAGAGAAAGACTAAAAACGTAGGCAAGACAGCTTGCAAGAGAGAGAAATACTAAAAACGTAGGCAATAGGCGAGAGAAAGACTAAAAACGCAGGCACAGGATAGCCTGCAGGAGAGAGAAAGACTGAATACATAGGTAGTAAGACTGTGATTTTAAGTGACTAAGTGCATTTCTTAGCACAATAGCGGGTAACATTTTGTAGCTAGTCGAGTGAGTGAGAATTAAACAATAGGAGAGCTTGCGAGGTGAGATACTGCGAGAAAGCTTAGCTTGAGAGGGTACATGATCAATATGTGTTTCATAGTCTAGATTTGGCACGTAGGGAATTGGACCTACGCATATTATGTTTTATATTATTTATATGTGCTGCACACAAGTTGTTGTAGATTGCACATACATACATACATATATGTGTATATATATACATGTGTGTGTGTGTGTAGAGAGAGAGAGAGAGAGAGAGAGAGAGAGAGAGAGAGAGAGAGAGAGAGAGAGAGAGAGAGAGAGAGAGAGAGAGAGAGAGAGAGAGAGAGAGAGAGAGAGAGAGAGAGAGAGAGAGAGAGAGAGAGAGTGTGTGTGTGTGTGTGTGTGTGTGTGAACTCTCTTGCATGAGGTGTGTCTTAAAATGTAAAGTGCCCCAACTTTTACTAAAACTAGTGCAAAACAATAGTCATTCTCTTGGTGCAAAGCACTGATAGAATTTAGACATGGAGCACCTAGTGATTTAGTGCATAAGATTTTTGGAGAGGGTGCATGTTGTTTTAAGGGCCATGAGTTTATCATCCCCCTTACCCCATTATACATGCACCATATGCCTTCAAATGAGCCGGCTATTGATATTAACTCTAAGAAGATGTTGACTGTATATCCTCTCCCTTTTGGCCTCTATTGAGATTATTTTTGTAGCCTTTTATTTTGTTGTCCATTTAAACAAATGGATGCAATCATTGTGCTTACATGGTTTTTACTACTTAAGATGATATATGTGCTCATTTCTCTTGCATAGTGTTATTAATAATCCTTTTCTTTGTCTTCGTTTTCATTTCATGCTTTTTACTCATTTTATACTTATGCTTATAATGTGTTAACATAAATAGAGAAGTTTGCAAAAGGGGACACTATCAAGTGGTATTGCTTAACTTGGACTGCACTAACGATTTAAAAAAGAGTAAGTACATAGAAAATGGACAACCAAAAGTAAGGGAACGAGAAATAGCAATATCTTCATTATTTTCTATGAAGAATACAGAGTCACAATGAATAAGACAAGAAAGAGAAGAAATACGTTTTCTCTCCTCGACGTCCTTTTCCCAATGAGAGTGCAAAACTCTAATTTCCACAAAAAGGTGCATGAAAAAATGTACCTCTTTATACCTTGGATAATCTAAAGATGACTCTAGTCTCTTGAGAGTACATGCATAATAAAGTGTGCTAATGAGTTATGGGTGCTAACACTTGGCACAACTTGGTGGATGATTGCTTTTGGTGGCCATAACCAAAACCCACCCATTGATTTAAAGTGAAATATAGTGCAAGCATTTCAAGGCAACATGCATGGGTTGGAAACCCATTCAAGGATAATGATATCTATAGAATGTTATAAAGAATATAAACATAGAACCATGACAATATAAAAAAATCATTGCTACAATGAGAAGGTGTAGACACATTGATAAGAAAATATGTTGATGGTGCTCTAACATCTGCAACATAATAAATGCACCATGATGCAGATCTTGAACAAGACATTGCATTATCAAAGAAGTATGCAAGTAAAACCTAGAGAATGTGCAAGAGAAAACAATACAAATTTGCATCTAGATCTACGTCGACATCATAACCTTGCACAACTTCGATCTACAACATATTATTTGCAAAGTTTTTCTTAACATCAACCCGACTTGATGTTCATCGTGCTATTGTAAACTTGGATTACTGTTGAATTAACTCAGAATTTCTTGAATCTACTCACTTTTAGATTTTTTTTTTCAACTTCCTTATAATATATTGTTCTCGAGGTTCTTGTAGTCCTTTCTATTGCTATAGGCTCTCTCTCATAAATAGTAGCCATTGCTATGAATAGAATCAACACCTCTCTCATTTTTTATTTCTACAATTCACACACACACACACACACACACACACACACTCTCTCTCTCTCTCTCTCTCTCTCTCTCTCTCTCTCTCTCTCTCTCTCTCTCTCAATAACTAGGCCATTCAAGGTAATGCTCAAGTGTGTCCTCATTTTCTAATGTCATGAATCCTTTCAACAACTAGCTAGGAAATGTTGGAGCTATATATAGCTCACCCTATCTAGACTAAGCCTTACCTATATATATGTAGATTGTGATCAATATGAAATAATCTTTGGGAGTGTATACACACTGTCTTATTCTCTTCCTCTTACGTCTCTACATATCTTCTCTCTCTACATCTCAATAGGAAAAACACAGTATCAGCACTGAGGACCAACAACAGCTCGAAGACTGTCGCAGAGCCATATTAGTTTAGCATAGAAATTGTTTAACGAACCAACATTTGCACAGAAAACATGAGGCATTTCGAGTTGGGACTGGGCGTGCGATTGCGTAGGATGGGCGGCATCACACACCAAATGGAGCCACCAAAAGGTATTGTGGGGGTTCAATGTTGGGCCATGTGGCCCCGTGCAAAACTTTCTGTTGATAGAGGATAAAAGAAAAGATGGAAGATATAGGAATATTCATTTTTGGGAAGGTTTTTTGTGGGGGGGGGGGGGGTGCGTCTTTCACACGATTTATATATCATATGCCTTTATTCCGTGAACCTTCTTTTGTTTTGGCGTCTTCATATGATTAGGGGCTATACAAAGGGTGGTGGGTGAAGGCCGGTGTGGGGCGGCGGAGGGGGCCGTTTCAAGGCGCACTGCCACGTGGCTCGATTAAGGTGTAGGCATGCATTTTGTGCACGCTTTTGGGCAGTAGAAAATACATACATTTCGGGGAGCCCTTTTCAATATGCCTTTTTCGCACGCTCGTTGCTGCTCTCTCGAGTCTCTTCTTTCTTTCTCTCGCCCCCCTCCCGCCCCCCCGTTCTCTCTCTCTTTCTGTCGGTCTGTGCGTGTCTTCCTGTGTTAGCCACCTTCATCGAGCCGCCATAAACCGTAGCTCGATCCCTTTGCCGCAGGTTTACTGAAGCGGTTGCCGGGTTCAGTCTCTCGAACATCAAACCGTCCTCTCTATCCTTTCGCGCCTCCTATCATCATCGCCATCGCCTTCAGCACTTAACCCTAGCTTGCTGTTTACTCGAACTTGCCGTAACGGTGTCGTCGCCATCACCATCGGCTTTTCGACCTCTAGCGCCGGTACCGTCTTCCGCATTTGGTTCGGCCGCTTGAGTTCGTCACCGATAATTTTGCCATCGCATTAATCTTTTCCGAGGGAAGCTCCTTTACGGAGTACTTTGGCGAAGGACGTGTGTCATCGGATTGGGCCTCATTGTGCAGGCTGAATTCTCAACTGTATTATTTCGCCATCTGTGGGATGCGTGAGGACGTACCGTGCCAGCACCTTACAATGCCAGCAAGTTCCATCTTTGAGCGGATTGTCTTCTAGCAAATTAACTGTGTGGTAAAGCCGCGACAGAAGCCGAGCATTCTTCTATCAAATTCCTTTGGCCTCTCTATATATACTGTCCCTGGCTCTTATTTCTCTCATTCTGACGCCATGAACTCGATGGCAGAAGAATCGTCAAGCAGCACTACTGTTATCCTGAAGAAAAAGTACCGCTTATCTATACAGTGTGGAAACTGCACCTTTCTTTGATGTTAGTTGGTTGGGAGATATAAGAACAAATTATCGGCCTTCTGTACTCGATCTTCAGGAACAGGGAGATATGGGTGAGCACTGCTGTGGACCTACCTTCTGGCTTTACCTTCTCATTATCCTGGGATTGGTGCTTTTTGCGGGGCTGATGTCAGGGTTAACTCTTGGCTTAATGTCGTTGGGCCTTGTTGATCTGGAAGTACTCATGAAGTCTGGCACTCCTAAGGATCAGAAGTATGCAGGTGAAGGTCATTACATTATGGATGTTCTGAATCAGTGATTTTGTCATTGGAAGCAAGCGATCAGTTTTTGACTGTTTTTTTTTTTGGGGGTGGAAATTGGCCAGCCAAAATCCTTCCTGTGGTGAAAAACCAACATCTATTATTGTGCACACTGCTGATAGGAAATGCCCTTGCAATGGAGGTATTATTAACTTTGAATGATTGGCACAACTTTTGGAAGTCGTGTTAACTAGTAAAGCTGGATCCCTCTGTTTTGTGCAGGCTTTGCCTATTTTTCTTGATGCATTAGTAACCCCATGGGGTGCAATTTTGATCTCAGTGACACTAATTCTATTGTTTGGTGAGGTAAATTTTCTAAGGTCTGTGAATTATGGTTCTTTTTCAATGCAATGTGAATCAACCCTTACTGGTGCTTTTCAGATCCTTCCTCAAGCTCTCTGCTCTAGGTATGGATTGGCAATTGGGGCAGCGATGACTCCAGTTGTTCGAGTGCTGGTTTTCTTTTTCTTCCCCATAACATATCCAATTAGCAAGGTACATTTTGTTCATCTCGTATTTTCAGCGTTCCAAGCTTATATTTTCACCCATTGTAAATTCAACATACTTATTTTGGTCGTTCATGACTGGAAGCAGAATAAATGTGTAGAGGGATCGGCGTCGTTCTCACTTAAGATATACCTGCAGTCCCTTTGATAATGGATTTGGCTGTGTGAAATTTAAGCCTTTGATTTCTTAGTGATATCAATTTCGGCGACTCCTTGTTCTTCCCAAATAAAGTGGTTCTATCATCGCTTTGTTTACAATATCCATCCTTTTGGTTTTGGGAAGAGTCTTGTTTGTGGTAATTAACAAATTGTGGCTCATCTGCCTTCACGTGAGAGGGTAATTCATAGGATACATACATATTAGAGATTTTTGCATAGGCATAAGATGTGGGGATGCAGTAGAAATTATGCAGCTGTAGCAGATTTCTTGAGTTCTTGAGATGATAACAACAAATGGCACATGGTGGAGGACAATTTGAAAATGGAGATGAGAGATAAACATAATCAAGCTGAACCACTCAACCGGCAATTGTAGGAATAGATGAGGATAAGTAATATGGGCAATGAGAGCATGATGTACAAGTGAATCACCACATACCCTTCCTTTTATAGTTTGAAATCTAGGAAAGTATTGTTGTTGTGATTCACACACACACACACACACACACACACACACACACACACACACACACACACACACAGAGTTGCATGGAGTATTTTTATCAGATGAAGGATTTGCTTCTTCTAGACTGTAGGCTACATTTTTGGCTGTTATAAGTCGCCCTTTTGCAGCTGCAACTGTTTGCATACCCCAAGGTGTTTGTGTCATGCAGCTGTTGCATTCAACAATTTGTGTTCATTGACAACAGGAATTTTGGAGGTCGAGAAATAAACACTTGTCATTTTTGGATGAGATTAGAAGTATGTGTTAAGTGTTGTGATGTGGGAGGACATCCACAAGGTGATGAGAAAATGGAACACACAGAGAGAGAGAGAGAGAGAGAGAGAGAGAGAGAGAGAGAGAGAGAGAGAGAGAGAGAGAGAGAGAGAGAGAGAGAGAGAGAGAGAGAGAGAGAGAGACCTGAAGATGAATAATAATCCAGGCAGAATATGTACAAAAGTGTGTGTGTGTCTCATTTAGAGAACTTCTCATCAATTGACTTAATTTCTTATGGGTTGTCTGAATATCGACTGCGACCACACGTTTAGAGGTAATAAATTCAGTGCACCAGCAGTCAGGTTGGATCTCTGAATATGGGCCAACCTGCTGCAATTAATGTCTTAAAAAAAAACAAAGAAGACCATGAATGCAGTGTGCAACCTGTCCGCCCTCCTGTACTGAACAGTGAACTGGCCGACTACCCGAATGCTGGCTGATTATGCATGAAATACTATTCGACTTTCCACAAGTTGACATGAACAAGTGATGAACTTCAACACTCCCTCTTAGATTCTGGATGGGTCATGAGATAAGGGACCTAGAATGCAGATGTACTACTGCTTGAGAAAGAGCTTTGGTAAAAAGGTCTCCCAAATTGTCTTCAATTTTGCAAGACTCCGTTGTGACTATACCATCTGTGGAGATATGCCAGAGTTTGCAAAAAAAAAACACAAAGTGTACGACCGCAACTAAAATACAATGCGAAAATGCAAAACACGAGAATGAAGATAGGTGAAGTGAATGGAAAGTACTGAATAATGAATAATTGAATCAATGTGTATACAATGCTCAAGAGCAAAGCTGTCAAACAGCTAGTGGCCCTCACAAGAGTGGTATGAGGGAGATGTTAATTGTGTGTCATCCACTAGAGAGGATCTTGAGTTGAGAAACTAGTTGCAGTTGAATCTGATGTAGGAGTGGGCAGGCAACAAAAACGCAGCTTGTAGGAGTGTAGTTGGAGTAGGATGGTACTTCGGGAGCAAGGCAACAGCAGTGGAGCTTGATTTGGAGCAAAGCACAGCTATCTTCCAAGTGCAGATCAGCAGGGTGGCGGCTAGAGAAGGTAAAACAAGTGCTGAAGATGTTGAAGAGGACCGTTATCTTTATGTAAACATGAGAAAATATGCTTATAAGAAAAAATCAATGAACCCTCCTACACGTTTTTCCGTCCCCATCTTTTCCTTCGAGTTTTGTTTCTCAAGGTCATTTTAAAGTCGGTACATCATTTTTTCCTTCATTTCCATCATCTTGCACATTTCAATTTCAACTATTAAAATCAAAAAATCAATTTAATCTATCCACTTCATCCACACCTAAAGCTCAAAACCCACATTCATCCTTCGACAATTAAAAGCATTGTTGTTGAGCACTTGAACTACACCAACCTACATGGCACAAGTGAAAGAGGGGGTAGGTAAGATTTAGGATATAGATGAAGTAGAAGAGGTTGAGATTTATGAATGTAGACGAGATATTGGAAATATGTGAAAGCCCTTGTTGTTCTTCGTCCTCTTTGCCCCGCATCCATGGCCCGCAAAAAAAAAAAGTGCCAAGAGGTGTAGAAACAAGGATGTTGATGATGCCTCGTTTCTTTCTATCACTAAATCCAAAGGAAAGTATGGTTCAACCATACATTGCCAATTCAACATGCACGGGCTTGAGAGATTTATTGATTCGCTTCTTCTCCTTAATGAGCTTTTTGATCAACATGCCGTTGTAGGTAATGTTGTACCACCCCTCACATGGACCAACTGCAACAATAGCTTTGACCATTCTTTTCCATGTATTTGCCTGAAGCAAATGGAATGGGAGATTACACTCAATGATAGTGGGTACAATCTATCAAAAGACGACGTACCAATGAGACAATAGGGTTTATAGGGAGGAACACGGAGTGGCAGTACTACAAAGAAAGAAGAGAATGGAAGAAGAAATCTGCATTGAACTCCAAAAGAATGTTGAATACAATGTGGATTGATTAGTCCCTACATTTAGCCCAAAGCATTAGTGAGGGCATTGGAGCAAGTTGATGGATTGAAGCACTGAACGATAGAGGAAGCTGAAATTTGCAAAATGATGTGTGCTGCCAATAACTCAGGCTGCTATAAATAGCCAAAAACCTCTAAAATTGGTTGACTACATCAATATGGAGGTGAAAAAGCTGGTGGACCAACAGCAGGTGATGAAATGCCATAAGAAATGTTGATCAACATGAAAGAACTAGTTGCCCCTCTATAGGTAGTGCAAGTATAGCTCCCAACACTGAAAAAGAAATGCACTGAGTTGAAATTGAAGTAGCCATTGAAATCTGAAATGCACACAAAGAAAGGGCTAAAAGATAGTTAGGGTTGAAGATAGTTAGAGCTCCTTTGTCTTTGTCAGACTCTGATGGAGCTCACAACGAGGAGATGACAGCATGAATAAATATATCTAGTATCCCTCTCAGATCTGAGGGAGTGTGTGAAGACCCAACAATCTCACATAATGAAGCATGAAAGCCTGACACAAAGGCTTCATGAAGAGATCTGCTACAACGGAGGATACTACCCTTGCTAGCTCGGAATCCATGGTCGGCTCCCAAACATAATGGTATTGAACCTTGATATGCTTTATGCAAGCATGAAACATAGGGTTCTTTGCTAGAGTGAGGGCACTCTAGCTATCCGCATATAGCTATGTTGGTCTTGCTTGTGGAAAGCCAATCTTTGCCAACAGTCAATCAAGCCAAATTACTTCCTGTGTGGTAGAACAAAGGGCATGATACTTAGCCTCCTTAGAATATAATGCCATTGTAGGTTGCTTCCTATTGCTCCATGAGATGGCTCTCGATCCAAGGAAGTGTAAAACTTGAAGTGGAGCATGGAGAGTCCACATCTCTAGCCCAATCCAAGTCACTTCATCCAATGAGAGTGGTTCCCTCTTTGTACATGACGGTGCAGGGTCTAGGATCTTATCCCTTGTGAATAGCACAGAATGCGCAAAGCAGCTCTTTAGTGAGCTTGCATAAGAGTCTTCACGAATAAAGACAACAGTTTCACAATAAAAGAAATGTTTGGTCTCATATGAATGAATTAGATCAAGGAGTGGACAAGGCATGTGTTCCTAGTGGCATCTAGAAGGGAATCTTTGGTAGAAACAAGTTTAAACTCAGGGTCCATAGGGCATGATATGGGTTGACATTGATCCATGCCAAACTTTGCAAATAACTCAAAGATGTTGTGAGATGAAATTGTGGTGTCATGGGGATGCGTATGTTCAATGCTTAGCTTTGGCATTATTTAGTTGTGCACATGTGAAGTGCAAGTCAGTTAAGTCCCAGTGTCTGCCTAAGTACGCTAAGTGAGCAATGAGTGGCATTGGCAAAGGTTGTCCAAACTTATGTTGTGTAAATGCCCCGAACAACGTAGTATGCTTAACAATTATGATTTTCGCTTGTTTTCGAGATTTAATATAAAAGAGAATGAACACTTAAAGCTGAAAATGAAAATTACCCACAAAATTACAGCCATGAAAATGTAAAAGTAATGGAGATAAGATTGAGGGTTGAAGATGGGCAACCCTTCCCCCCCTCCCCTCCCCCCCCCCCCGAAGGAATGTATTTCTGCTCAACCCAAGTCCCTTAGGGAAGAGCTCAGTTACAATCAACCTGAGAGTGAGGAGAAGTAATTCTCACTCTCACAAGATGATGCAAAGATGTACAAACACACATGCATTATCTATTATGCAATGATAATAACTGATTTCTTTACAGTATGAGAGAAGAAAGAGGGGAAATCAGCCTTTCTCCATCGTTGATCAGCAGTACATGGATAGGGCTTGCTTCTTGTTGCTAAAATGGAAGAAAGAGCTCGAGAAAGAGGTGCTGTAATGAATTTATAGGCTTGCTGTCCTGTAAAACAGCAGTGATAGAAGAGGGAATATGGAGGAATTTGATAATGGAGAAGTGGGGGATGATGATGGGGATGGATGGGGCCAGTTTCTGGCTATTTGTGGGTGCTGTACATGAGTTTACAGCAAAGAAAAATAATGCTGAATGAAGAAAAACGAGCTCTTATTAATAGGAGAGGGAAGAGCTAGTACAAAAGGGGAAAGTGGAGTAGCATAAGACAAGTGTCCAGCCACATGTCATGAGATGTGACAAGTGGTGGGACACTTGGAAACTTGTGTGACAAGTGTCTTGATACTTGTCTCTTCTCTATGGCCTTCCTTTTTGGGCTGAATACTGTCAAGAATAGAAACAACCAAATTTAGTAAGCACAGTCAGGGTACAGAATTTACTATTTTTTGAATGTCATCCCTATTTTTTAGAACTAGCATTTTTAGGCTAATTCGAGGCTCCTAAAATTTAGGGACCCCCCAATATAGGTGTCATATGAAAGCTTTTTCCGTGTACATCGCAAAAACAATATCAGAATCTTCATGTGACTTTCTTATGCAAAGAAATGTGCATTTCAAGCTTTCAGCCCACACATGCACATCGTACAAGCATTTCATGATCATGCCATCTTGTTGATTGTAACTGTTTGTTCTGGCGGATCTAGCCCACACTTCAAGGCATCAATCCTTTCTGTGTGCGAGTCTAACCCTGATATGCATGAGTTCTGGTCACAAGCGCCCAATCGGGCCATATAGGTGGAAGTGTGAACTATCTTTTCTCTAACCCACTGCGTGGGTCCACCATAACCTGTGACCACTCATCAGTGGCCAGCTCCAATGCACTTTTCTTTATATCTAATTAGTGCAAAGGAAACAAATTTAATAAATCATTATATAGACAAATTAATGAAAAAGGATACAAATTCTGTTTCTATAGAGTTGTGATATGTTGGATGCGTACTTGTGGGTGCTTGGTTTCAAATTGGGTCTAAAACAATAGTTGGATTATTAAAATGTCCAATAGTGACATTGCGACTAGGCATTAATTAATTAATTAATTAATTAATGCTAGTCCTAGGCCAATTAATGTTTGGAACAACTTAAAGTTTCTTTTGGGTTTGCACATTAAATGTGAATGGGCACTAGCTAGTTTTTGGGCAGGGACAAATAAGTAAACAAATACTTTTCAGAAAGTTAAATTTGAAAATTAAATAATTAATGTTGAAAATTGCATTTAGAAGGCTGCCACTCGGTAAACTTTCCCATGTAAGCTGGGGGAAGGGTGATTGGGGCTGGCCTTAGCGACTTAGAGGCCGAGGAAGAAGGAGGAGTAGTTGGATTACCTTTGAGACATGTAATAATTGATCACACAGCACGGCAGGACAAGTGCAACGAGTTTGGTTCTCCCTCTTAGTGAGAGGCAGAAATAGAAGAGGGGGGACTGGCTAGTCACGTTGGGGTTTTACTCTGAGAGTGCGCAACGAAAGAAGGAACTCCAACATAGAGAAAGAAGACAGCAGGAAGATGAAGGAAGGAAGAAATCTGCACTGACTGAAATAAATGCTGAATACAAACAGATGGACTGATCAGTCCCCGCACGCAGCCTGAGGCGTCAGTGAGGGCACCAGATCTGGCCTGAAATGATGACGGCAGCAGTAGCACTGGAGATAGAGGAGTGTGCCCGCAGTTGGAGGAGCAGCCTGCAAAATAAGTGATCTGTCCCAACCAGCAAGCCTGCTATAAGTAGCATAAAAGGACCAAAATTGGCCGGACCTGATGCTGGCCGACCAGCTGCCAGCTGGCTGACTGCATTTAGTGTAGTCAACAGCATAAAAAATACAGGAAAAATACAGCTGATGTAGCAATAAAGTCAAGGTTTAGGACAACTGGCTGAGTGGCCCAGGCTAGGAAACACACTAAAATGTTAGAGCTCCCATGTCTCTGTTAGACTTTGACAAGAGCTTACAATAGGGAGATGACAGATTGACAATACTAAAAGTGATAGGCTAACACCCCCTCTTAGATTCTAAGAGTGTTTGGAGACCTAACAATCTTATGTGATGAAGCATAGAAGCCTTGGGCAAAGGCTTCGTGAAGAGATCTGCCGCATTGTCTGTAGTAGGACAATAGGCCAGTGTGACTCGGAATCCACGATCTGCTCTCGAACATAGTGATATTGAATCTTGACGTGCTTTGTGGAAGCATGAAACGTAGGGTTCTTTGCCATAGTAAGGGCACTCTAGTTGTCCACATGCAACTCCGTAGGTCCTGTTTTTGGAAAGCTAATCTCCCCCAACAAATGATGGAGCCAAATTGCCTCCATAGCTCTCTCTTTAGATGAAAGAGCCACAATAGGGTACTTCTTATTGCTCCAAGAGATAGCTCTAGATCCAAGGGAGAAGGCATAATAAGTAGAGGACCTCTGTGAGTCCATCACCTACCCAATCAAAGTTACTCCATCTTGAAAGAGTGGCCTCCTCTCCATAGATGATCCTGTAGGACTGACCCCTTGTAGGTAGCGCAAAATGCACAGGACAACTCTCCAATGAGTTTGGACAGGAGTCTTTATGAAAGAAGATGACAAAGCCACCACAAAGGAGATGTCCAGTTGAGTATGGATCGGCTAGATCAAAGAGCCAACGAGGCACCTATAATAGGTGGCATCAGTATCAGTCGAGTACGATCAACCTCTTGTGTGTTGCTCCCTGTAATGATGAGGTAATCAACATATGAGATGACCAAGACGCACTTGTCCTCTGCAACCTTATAATAAAGGTTGGGATCATGATCCAATCGATGGAAGCTATTGTCCAAGAAGAATGGATCAATGTGTTGATACCAAGCCTTAGGACCTTATTTCAGCCCATAAAAGGGCCTTCCGCCATCTACAAACATGGTGCTCCTTCCCTTGCACAAGAAAGCTAGGAGGTTGAGAGACATAAATCTCCTTCTCCAAGATGTCATTCAGAAATGTTGGCTTCACATCCACCATTTGATAAACGGGCTAATGGTGATGGGCGGCTAAAGCTAGAATAGATCAAATAGTGGACATCCAAGTTGTTAGTGTGGAACTCTCAAAATAATCCAAACTTGCCCCCTGAGAAATTCCCATGGCAACAAGCCATGCCTTATGCTTGTTTGCTAACAAAATCTACCATTTTTATGTTATTATCATCACATGCGTCATTTATGAAATAACAATAAATATCGCGAAATAAACCATAATTAAGATACTTTCTTAATGATAAGCATATAATCATTTTCCAAATGAAAGAGTCTTTTCATTGAATAGTTAATTATTATATTACTTAGGTTATTTTCATTAGAATATATTTATAACTGTTTAAATCTAAATCAAGTGATAAGCTTATAGAATATTAATTTTTTCTAAACCGACGAGATATTACCTCTCTCACGTTTGTTGTGAGACAGGGGTCTCGCCAATTTCTAACATGTCATTTTTTCCATCGTTCGTGTTCCTTGCTTCCCTTGCTTCAAATGTTCTTGGGTCTTGAAGACCCACTTTACATTAATCACCTTTCGCTTCTTCAGATGAGAAACCAACTCCCAAATGTGGTTTTGCTTGATAGAATTGAGCCTACCTTGCATAGCGCTACGCTAAACATCTTGTGCAAGAGCCTCATTAACTATAGTAGCCTTGTGATGTGCAAGAATATAAGACATGATAGCATAGTTCACATAGAGAGAACTATCATGTTGGCCCTGTAACTTGACTCACCTACGTGGGCCAAGGGCATCTTGGGGAATTGAGTAATCCTTGAATCCTTGCATGAGTTGTTGATACCGCCGAGAAATGGTGATAGGCTCATCTCATTACAAAGGAGACCAAGAGGCCTCTAGTACTAGTAAAGTATCTGTCTGTGGTAGGGACCCCCCCCTCACTAAGGGAAGGTGGATTCTCACCTGATGAAGAGAGCTCCTCCTCTGACGGCTCAATCCCCCTCAAAGGAAACTTGAGGAGATGGAGAAGGGTTAGGAAGACTCCATGGCAAAGTAGTTGATGGAGGAGCTATCAATGGTGGAGGGGTGGGAGAAGAAGGGAGAGGAGTTGTAGACGAGGAAGGGGTGCCTAGGGGTAACCAGGCAACGTAGGAGAAAGGGGAGAGGAATAGCAGCCAAGAAACTTGTTTATTTGAATTTGAAACTTACGAAACGTTTCTTAAAGTACGAAACATTTGAGAGTAGAAAATGTGGGTGTTTTTTTCAAAAAAATATAAAAAATAAGTAAATGAGTTGGAACCCAAAACATGTTTTTTTTGACAGAAACTATAAGGCAATGTTAAACATGATGATGATAATGTGCAATGACTCATGAGGGCTCAAAATTTTAAATGAGAGATTGATTTTTTTGTGATTTTGTTTAGTTATTGGACTTTGTCAATCTAGTATCTATTCTTGTCTTGAGATTTGAATATTATACGACTTTAGTCTCATTTATGAGTTATTTATGACATATTACGATTCATTCTCAATTTTGCATTTTGTTAGTTTGTTTTGAAATGAAAATCATGATGTTGCAACTTGACTCAATCCATATTATAGATAGGCTATTTACATGTTAATTTTAATTTTCTTTATATGATATGTATGAATCATAATGTTTGAGTTGTAAACCATAGTATAGCTTGTCCAAAGACTAACTTTGACATAAGTGACAAGCCAATAATGGATCATGGATATGTAATGTATAATGTATTATTCTCAATTGACCCTATTATCACTTAAGCTCAATTAGCCATTCTTTGTTTAAGAGAGAGTTCCATAGAGGTTTAGAACCTCTTTCCCAAGTCAAAACTATTAAAAATCCCTATATAAAAAAACCCTCGTTTTCTATTTTACCTCCTCTTGAAAGAAACTTATGCAAGTATCCGATCCCTCAACTGCAAAACCAATGGGCTGCTATACATATACTTCCTCATGAAGTTCCCTATGTAAAAATGCAATTTTAATATCCAACTGATACACAGTCCATCCATAATGGGCAGCCAAAGCAACCATAGACCTGATGGCCGTCATTCGAGAGGTAGGAGCAAATGTCTTCTCATAGTCAATGCTTTTCTTTTGTGCATAGCCTTTAGCTACAAGCCTTGCCTTGTATTTGTCAATGGATCCATTTGCATTCCGTTTCAGCTTGTAGACCCATTTTGTTCCAATGGCTTTCTTTCCAAAGGGCAAAGACACTAAATTGATTAAAGCTAAAGAAATACCGCAAGGGGTGCCAATTTTGGGGCCAACAGGGAGTCTACTGTCCAAGAATGTTATAGTAAAGTGTGTATTTCATTTTATGTGCATTTATTTATTGCTGTTATTAACTCTTAAATTAGGTTATCACCACCCATTCCAAGAAGGAAGGCTGGTTATAGGAATATTCCACATGATTACCTTGATCGCTGCAAAACTCAGAAAATAGGGTAGAACAAAACTTGTCGTTGTGATTAGCTCGAACTCTGCAAACTTTGAAGGAGGTTTGCTTCTCTGCAAACACTTGTAGAAATGAAATATGCCTTGCTCTTGTACTCCAAGAAATAGGGCCACATATAATGACTAAATCAGCATAAGGTACTGGCCTTTTCAAGGGGGAGCCATGCCCATAGGTCTGCAAAGGTCCGTGTCAACAAACTCAAGCGGAGTAGAAGACTTCTGAGTAGCAACCTGTGGATGAGGCTATTGATGTTGCTTGCCTCTCCAGCAGTTGAGGCATAGTATATAAACAAGAGGAAAATCGGGAAGTTCCTCAACCATCTTTCTCCTCGAAGCTTATTGAATAACATCTAGATTCAAATGTCCATAATGAGCTTGCTAAGTAGTCTAAGCTCATGTGAAGATCACGTAGCAAGGGTTGTGAGGGTGTAGAGTCAACCTCTTGTGCACTTGTCCAAAGACAAGCTCTTGAAGATGTAAAAATTACACGACGCAACGAACTGTCACCAGGTGGTGACACTTTTTGCAGTTGCTTACCTTATTTACTTATATAAATATTTTATTTTTCTTTTCTTTAGTTGCTGTTGTTTTTTACCCCCAGAGTTCTCTTGGAATAAGCTGGGATCTTTGCATGGGTAGAAGAGGCAGCCATTGGGACAAAATTGGACTAATGGTTTGTCTGAGTCTTAGGACCAGTTTCATATTGAATGGGCACTGAAGAATAGAATGCCAGTGGTTTGGGACTGTGTGCTTAGCCACTGGAGATGGTGCAGGACACTGAGCTTGGCCCAGACAGAAGATGCACTTGTGAGAATGCTCTCGGAATAAAAGTCACTGTAATTGAGCCACATTACACTTTTTGATGTGGTTGCAATGATAAAAGTTGTGTAGAACAACTTGAAGAATGCAGGGGTCATCATCCCTAAAATTTAGAGAGCTACTATTTTTGGACTCCAGAATGTGTTTGCGTCATTATCTTCGTTTTTGCACGAGAATTAATTCTCTCGTCAGTGCCGAGGTCAAATTTTGCACCAATCATGGAGAATTTTAGACCAGAAGGTTTAAACATGTAAATTGTTACATGTATGCCATGTGGCACAAATTTCCAAAAGAGAGAGAGCATTAAAAAAAAACGTAATAGGCATAAGGGGCAGATCCGAGAATGAAGTTTTGAGGAGCTGATGGCAGATTGCTACAGTTTTATCAGCTATGGAGAATACTTCTTCATCTTTGACTCATGTACAGAGGTAGAGCTTGCTCCCTTTGATTAACTCTCTCTATTCTGAGAGGAAATGCTTTGCATGATGGGCTGATTCCATCGAAGGTACAGTTCTGTGTTTTCTTTGCACTTCTGCTAAGGCAAGAGTCTCACTGTCCAAGTTCAGGAGCAGTTGTTGGCTTCTCCAATGCAGGAACTAAAGGAAGTAATGACCATGCCACACAGGAACAGGGTTTTCCAGCTCTGATTTAGTGCTGTTCTGGACATGCTGGACAGTCAGAATAGTGAATTCAGAGATCTGCAGACTGTAATTCTGCACATGAATCATTGAGTTTTGGTCACAGGAAATGCTTTCTCAAAAGGGATGTTGTTCTGAACATGCTTGACAGTAAGAACAGTGAATTCGGAGATCTGCAGACTGCAATTTTGTACATGAATCATTGAGTTTTGGTCACAAAAAATGATTTTCTAAAAGGGATGTTGTTCTGAATATGCTGGACAGTAAGAACAGTGAATTCAGAGATCTGCAGACTGTAATTCTGCACATGAATCATTGAGTTATGGTTACAGAAAATGCTTTCCTAAAAGGGATGTTGATTTGGTCATGCTGTACTGTCCATTGGCAATTGGGATTTACTTAAAAAAGATGAAAACCAACGGTTCTCAGGTTATGTATTTTGGAACATTTCATTTTTGTAACATTCCATCTTTTAATTGATAAAGAAATACTGAGAGGGGCGCTGGCCTTTGGGGCTAATTTGGTGTTGACTCTTGAGCGAGGGAGTGAGGCTTCTGTTTTTGTGTGTGTGTGAAAATACCAGGTGTTAATTGAAGGAACTATTGCTTTATGTGAGTCATAGACTGGTTTCTTGGTTCCATTGCCGGGATTTGAATCCGGGCCGCTTGGTTCTTTGAAGAGGAAGCTATGTCACCAAGTGGTGATACTTTTTGCAGTTGCTTTCCTTATTTACTTATATAAATATCTTGTTTTTCTTCTCTTTAGTTGTTGTTGCTTTTTACCCCAGAGTTCTCTTGGAATAAGCTATGATCTTTGCATGGGCAGAAGAGGCAGCTATTGAGACTAATTGCACTAATGGTTTGTCTGAGCCTTAGGACCGGTTCCAATATGAATGGGCATTGAAGAATAGAATGCCAGTGATTTGGCACTGTGTGCTTAGCCACTGGAGATGGTGCAGGACAATAAGCCTAGCCCAAACAGAAGATGTATATGTGAGAATGCTCATAGAATAAAAGTCACTGTAACTGAGCCACATTACACTTTTTGATATGGTTGCAATGATAAAAGTTGCTTAGAACAACTTGAGGAATGTAGATCTCTAAAATTCAGGGAGTTACTATTTTTGGACCCCAGGATCTGTTCGTTTTTGCACGAGGATTAATTCTGTAGTCTATGCCGAGGTCAAATTGTGCACCGATCATGGAGAATTTTAGACCGTAAGGTTTAAACGGGAAAATTATTACATGTATGCCATGTGGCACAAAATTCCCAAAAGAGAGCATTAAAAAAAAACGTAATAGTCATAAGAGGCAGATCTAAGAATGAGGTTTTGAGGAGTTGATGGCAGATTGCTACAGTTTTATCAGCTATGGAGAGTACTTCTTCATCTTTGACTCATGTACAGAGGTAGAGCTTGCTCCCTTTGATTAACTCTCTCTATATTCTCAGAGGAAATGCTTTGCATGATGGGCTGATTCCATCGAACGTACAGTTCTGTGTTTTCTTTGCACTTCTGCTAAGGCAAGAGTCTCACTGTCCAGGTTCAGGAGTAGCTGTTGGCTTCTCCAATGCAGGAACTAAAGGAAGTAATGACCATGCCACACAGAAATAGGGTTTTTGAGCTCTGATTTAGTGCTGTTCTGGACATGCTAGACAATCAAAACAGTGAATTTAGAGATTTGTAGACTACAATTCTGCACATGAATCATTGAGTTTTGGTCACAGGAAATGCTTTTCAAAAAGGGATGTTGTTCTGAACATGCTTGACAGTAAGAACAATGAATTTAGAGATCTGCAGATTGCAATTCTGCACATGAATCATTGAGTTTTGGTCACATAAAATGCTTTCCTAAAAGGGATGTTATTTTGAACATGCTGGACAGTCAGAGCAGTGAAGTCAGAGAGATCTGCAGACTGTAATTCTGCACATGAATCATTGAGTTATGGTTATAGAAAATGCTTTCCTAAAAGGGATGCTGATCTGGCCATGCTGTACAGTCCATTGGTAGCTGGGATTTACTCAGAAAAGATGAAAACCAATGGTTCTCAAGTTATGTATTTTGGAACATTTCATTTTTGTAACTTTCCATCTTTTAATTGATAAAGAAATACGGAGAGGGGTGCCAGTCTTCGGGGCCAATCTGGTGTTGACTCTTGAGCGAGGGAGTGAGGTTTCTGCTTTTGTGTGTTTGAAAAGACCAGGTGCTAATTGAAGGAACTACCACTTTATGTGAGTCATAGACCAGTTTCATGGTTCCATTGCCGGGATTTGAACCCGAGCCACTTGCTTCTTTCAAGAGGGGGCTATGTCTCAGGTGGTGATACTTTTTGCAGTTGCTTTCCTTATTTACTCATATAAATATTTTATTTTTTCTCTTTAGTTGCTGTTGCTTTTTACCCCAAGAGTTCTCTTGGAATAAGCCACGATCTTTGTATGGGCAAAAGAGACGGCTATTGAGACTAATTGGACTAATGGTTTGTCTGAGCCTTAGGACCAGTTCCAATATGAATGGGCATTGAAGAATAGAATGCCAGTGGTTTAGGATTGTGTGCTTAGCCACTGGAGATGGCGCAGGACAATGAGCCTGGCCCGGGCAGAAGATGCACATGTGAGAATGCTCATAAAATACAAGTCACCGTAATTGAGCCACATTACACTTTTTGATGTGGTTGCAATGATAAAAGTTGCTTAGAACAACTTGAGGAATGCAGGGGTTATCATCTCTAAAATTTAGGGAGTTACTATTTTTGGACCTCAAAATCTGTTCGCGTCATTATCTTCATTTTTGCACGAGGATTAATTCTGTAGTCTGTGCCGAGATCAAATTGTGCACCGATCATGGAGAATTTTAGACCGTAAGGTTTAAACGGGAAAAGTATTACATGTATGCCATGTGGCATAAATTCCCGAGAGAGAGAGAGAGAGAGAGAGAGAGAGAGAGAGAGAGAGAGCATTAAAGAAAAAACGTAATAGGCATAAGGGGCAGATCTGAGAATGAAGTTTTGAGGAGCTGATGGCAGATTGCTACAGTTTTATCAGCTATGGAGAATACTTCTTCATCTTTGACTCATGTACAGAGGTAGAGCTTGCTCCCTTTGATTAACTCTCTCTCTATTCTCAGAGGAAATGCTCTGCATGATAGGTTGATTCCATCGAAGGTACAGTTCTGTGTTTTCTTTGCACTTCTGCTAAGGCAAGAGCCTCACTGTCCAAGTTCAGGAGTAGTTGTTGGCTTCTCCAATGCAGGAACTAAAGGAAGTAATGACCATGCCACACAGAAATAGGGTTTTTGAGCTCTGATTTAGTGCTGTTTTGGACATGCTAGACAATCAAAACAGTGAATTTAGAGATTTGTAGACTGCAATTTTGCACATGAATCATTGAGTTTTGGTCACAGGAAATGCTTTTCAAAAGGGATGTTCTGAACATGCTGGACAATAAGAACAGTGAATTCAGAGATTTGCAGACTGCAATTCTGCACATGAATCATTGAGTTTTGGTCACATAAAATGCTTTCCTAAAAGGGATGTTATTTTGAACATGCTGGACAGTAAGAGCAGTGAAGTCAGAGATTTGCAGACTGTAATTCTGCACATGAATCATTGAGTTATGGTTACAGAAAATGTTTTCCTAAAAGGGATGCTGATCTGGCCATGCTGTATAGTCCATTGGCAGCTGGGATTTACTCAGGATAGATAAAAACCAACGGTTCTTAAGTTATGTATTTTGGAACATTTCATTTTTGTAACTTTCCATCTTTTAATTGATAAAGAAATACGGAGAGGGGCGTTGGTCTTCGGGGCCAATCTGGTGTTGACTCTTGAGTGAGGGAGTGAGGTTTCTGTTTTTGTGTGTGTGTGGAAAGACCAGGTGTTAATTGAAGGAACTACCGCTTATGTGAGTCATAGACCGGTTTTACGAATAGAATCTGAGAGAGAGATAGAGAGTACATAACATATAAGAGGAAGGAGAATAAAAAAATTCTTTAGCTCCGAACAACTAATACAAAGATGGCTCTGTCCACCCATGTAATTCCACTGTGAAGCGTAGATGGTGATCTAGACAGAAGATAGGTGAAGAGCTTAAGGCTAGTTGGAACAACTCTGATTGGGTGAAAGATAGATGATTGATGGCTGTGAAGTAGCTTTTATAGCCGTTGAAGGGGGTCATGATGGATGACCTTCCATATGCACCTATGTTTGTTGACCTTCCATGTGTCCATGTGTCTGTTGGCCTTCTATATGCACGTGTCTGTTGACCTTCCATGTGCACCCGCACTAGTTGGCTAGGAAATATTCCCTTTACCATTGGCTAGGGCCCTTGATAACTCCCTTACTTCGCAACTCAATGCAATGTGCCTCGAGTTACTACCAACTTAACTACTCCGTCTAACCCAAAGATTAGACCCATAATGGTCACCTTTTAGCCATCCGGTCACATAGACTTGATCTGACATACAAGTCAGGACGCGACCAATATCCGGGCTCACATATGGCTTATCCTTATAATGGGGGCCTTACAACTTTGAGCACCATGGATCATTGGTGGCACCTTATGAGGGTGGGACATTGAGCATATCTAACACCCCCCTTAATGTCCACTCGCCGCAGGTGAACTATCTCCTTGGCCAAATGCCGAGTCTTTGAAGATGAACTTGAAGCAGATCCTTCGTAAGTACTTTGGTGAAGATATCCGCTCCATTCTCCTCTGTTGGATAGTAGACCGGTTTCACTATCCCATCCTCGATCAAATCATGCACATAGTGATACTGGATCTCTATATGTTTGGTGCGCGCATGAAACACTGGATTTTTGGCAATGGCGATGCAACTTTGATTGTCACATCTCAGCACAGTTGGTTCTTCATCCTGCACTCCCATATGCCTTTGGATCCTTCTCAACCATACTGTTTCACATGCAGCAAAACAAGCTGCCTTGTACTCTGCTTCGGTAGAAGACAATGGCACTGTTGGCTGCTTCTTACTAATCCAAGAGACAATTCCTAAACCAAAAGAGAAACAATAACCAGAAACTGATTTCTTGGAATTACTGTCTCTTGCCCAATCTGAGTCACAGTTCCCCACAAGAGAAGTTCCGAGACTGTATGTGATACCATAGTCAAGAGTTTCCTTCAAGTATCTGAGCACCCGCATCCCAGCTTTCCAATGACCCAAAGAGAGAGAGAGAGAGAGAGAGAGAGAGAGAGAGAGAGAGAGAGAGAGGGAGGGAGGAGGAAAGAAAGAACGAACAGGGAGAACGACGAGAGAGAGAGAGAGAGAGAGAGAGAGAGAGAGAGAGAGAGAGCTCTTGGTTCAATTTTTTGTAGAGGACGCAGCCATTGGAGGTTGGTACAGCAGATGAGCCATTTTGGAGCTTGTGATAGCAGGAAGATCTTCACCAAGAGGAGGTGACAGCATTCAGCAATAGGGGATAGCATTCTAGAGGCTCCAGAGAGCACGCGACAGCATTAAATGCTGATTGGTGCAGTTGTAGGCAGATTTAGGGGTTTTCCTGTATGGAAACTCTAAAATTTTTGTCTCTCTGGCATTCTCTCACCTATTCCAGCTCATTCTTAGGAGATCTCAGTATTTCTTAGCCATTTGGAATAGATCTCAGTTGTGTTTGGTGGAGCTGAGGGATTTCTATTGTAAACCCTAAATTTTTGCAGAAACTAGGGTTAGCAGCTACCTTGGGACCCATGACAGTAGGAGAAAGCATCGTACACCGACATCAGCACTTGCAATGTGTTGTATTGTCAGGGATTCCAGATGCCTAGTCATCCGGTGTAAATTTGGGACATCATTTGGTTAGTTGGGATCCAATTAGGGGAAGTCCTTGGTGAAAATCAAGGGGTAAATTGCCCAATTTGCTTGCTGATTGTTGGACCGGCAAGGGGCCTTTGGATTAGCCAAGGAGATTGGAAAATCTTGGCTTGTAATCAATCTATTGGCTATTGAAGTTAAAGAAAGACCGAAAGAGTGCCAGTTTTGGGCCAATAGGGTGTCCAATGTCCAAGATTTTTAAGTTAAATTGTGCATTTCAATTTATGTTTATTTGTTGATTGCTGTAATTAAGTGCTTGATCAGGGAATGACCACCCTATCCAAGAAGGAAGGCTGGTTTCATTGTTCCATTGTTGGGATACCACTCAATCCCTTGATTTAGTGGGCCTGAGGCACTTGATTGCAAGCCAAAGCTTTGTGCTAGTGCTGATTTTTGTTCTCAGCTGAGAAATTAGAGCAATATGTCTTCATACAGTGAGATGGAATCAAGCATTGATGATGCTTCTCAATATGGATATTCACATGGGAAAGAAGGAAATGCAATGCATGATCTGGACAAGGCTCAGACCATGGATAGCAGACTGAAAATGTTGCTGTTGGGTAAGATACAGGGCCTTCAAGGCTTATATAATGAGGCTGATTACTAGCAAAGTGAGAGGAATTTGATGACCAGTTCAAGAATCGGATGAGGACAATAGCAAATCTCTTTACTGAATTGGCAAAGGATCCCCAATTTGACCCGATTTTTGAATGGTTCAAAGAAGGATAGTAAGGGTAAGAAGAAAAAGTCATCTTCTACACCTTTAGGACAGCAATGTACATGGAAGGTAATGTCAAAGCCTTCACTTGAAAATCTTAAAGATGCTAATGGACCAAACTTGTTGGTATCTAGAGGGCAAGGAATGCAAATGCAAGGCCATCATGGAAGTGCCAATCCAATGGATTTTGGACAGCCGGGCATGAATGCTATGATGGGGCAGCCAGGATACTTTGGTGGTAACACGATTTTTCATGCTATGGTTGGACAGAGACCGCATACGTGAATGTATGGCCCAAATCTCTATGGTATGCAATAGCCAATGCATGGTGTACAAGGCTCCATGTATTCAGGTGTGATTGAGAATTTGCAAAACCCTATGTATGGCAGCATTGGCTTGATGCCTGGGGCACAAAATAGCATGTTTAGTAATACATTTGTATCCCCGAATGCTTATGGGGCTCAAGGAATGAGTGTTGGTTATGCAAATGCTCCGTTTGGTATTGGTTTTGAGGTATATTCCGCAAATGTACTCTTTTTGCAACAACTAGTGTATGACTACTTGACATCCAAAGGGGTAGAAAAGGACTATGATGAGGATGGAAAAGCAGTGAAGTTTGAGTCCTCCAATGGTGCACAAGGTAGGCTGAAAGCTTTGACTTTTATTTAGTAGTTTGATGCAAGCCTATTTAGGGAGAAACTTCACCGAATCCTCCAAGATTCGAAAGGCAACCATTGTCTTGAACGGGAATGCATTGCAATGGTGGTGTACTCTTTTGATGCAAGGTAGAGCATTGTCAACATGGATACAATTCAAGCAAAAGTTTGCATCGAATTGATTGACAAGTACCTTTAAGGTGGACATTATGAAATTTTGGAATAAGGTGGATGCCAAGGAATGCAAGAATTTAGAGTAATACAATAAGAAGTTTGGGATGCATTGTTGCTTGTCACTTCTTATCGCCTTATACCCCTTCATGAGCAAGTGGGAAAATACTTTTGTGGACTGCCTAAAGGAATTAGGGATTTTGCAGAAACTCCATTGTGTTTATCATGTCTCAGCTCATAGAGGTTGTTGCTACAGTAGATGCTTTGTTGTGTGGGAAGGTTTCGGGCTTTCTAGAGAGAGGAGAAGCTGAATAAGAAGTTGTTTAAGGTTGAGAAAAGGGACAAATCTGAATATCAGTCGGACAAGAGGCCTAAACATCAATGAAAAGGCTTAAAAACATTGGCACAATGTAGGGAATTGATGGTTGCAAATAAATACCTTATTTGTGAAAAGGAGAGTCACATTGCAAAGGACTGGTCAATAGGCAGCATGCTGGAAAATCAAAGAATCAAGGAGATCTTAAGGGAAAAAAGGCTAAAACATTAGAATGCATTAGCTTCACTTAAACAATCCCAAAACATGCTTAATTAAGGAAGAAATCTTGTTTATTAAAAAAAAAAAGCATTCCTAGAGAGTGTCTATATCCCATAAGCACAAACCCACTTGGGAGGGCCTGAACTTTCTATTATTAGGTATACATCCCTCCATTCAGCCTTAACATCGTTTTTGCAGATTTCAGGTATTTTAGCTTGCTAACGATACCTTGGACACGGAGGATATCATGGTCGAAGCTGGTCATTGCTGTCTACAATAGTTTGGTGCTTGTTTCCAGCCTATGACACATTGTTTGGAGCTGATTTCAGCATGCTGACTAGTGGTGGTGGTTTTTTTCTGCATTTTTAATCTCTCTCTCTCTTGTAGCCAACGGTTGTTGTTTTTTCTCTCCTGCAGTCAGTGTTTTTAGTATTTCTCTCTCCTTACTTGCGTTTTTAGTCTTTCTCCCTTCTGCACTATCGTCTGCATCAGATCCATCCTTCCTCGGTTACGTTTGCTGGTGTTCGGTATCCGGAGGCTGCCTTGTTGTGATTTAGGATGTGTTCGAAGTACGACACACTCTCTAGCTCATTACCCTTGCCTTGATCCTTGAGATATAGGAGTTCGAGGTACAATATTAATTCACTACATAGCGTGTTTGCTGCATGAGCATTGTATATTCAATAGTCATATCATTTCATGCATTCTTTATGTTCATTGTCTCTGAGTTACCCTAATCCTAACTGTGTTCTTCTCTTAGTTTGTGCTTTGTTGTACAGTGTTATTTGTGTTTCTGTGTTAGGATATTTTTTCACATGGTATTAGAGCCGAGTTCTCTGAGGGAAACCTAGGCCTTGATTTGAAAGTTCTACATATAAGAAGCATGAACAACAGAAGGGCAGATGACTTCGAACACTACTTCTGTACTTTTCACATCCGAGCTAAATCCATCGAGGAATAAGTCAGAGTGGGCCTCACAGATTGCTTCATAAGCTCCCGATATGGACGGATAGACATTGGACTGCCATGGAGTTCCACGACCTTATGAGATCACTGCAGCTGAGTACGATTTCATTTTGATTCATAGAGTCCAATAGCGGATAGAAGGTTAGTCTGAATTGCACCCTTTAGATTCGATACACCGATTTACTGACCATGCGAAAAGGGCGGAATCTCCACTTAGGACTGGTTATCTGAAAGTGGAAACTGGCATAGAGTATACTCCATTTCCTTCATATTTATTTTCTCCGGTGCCAGGTATGTCTACCATTTTAGATTTTGTTAATGATGATTCCCCTTCTCCTATTGGTATGGATGATTTTCATGATGAAAGATGCATGTAAAAGAATTTCTGGTTTATGAGTAATGAGAAAAATAGATATTTTTTTTTGAATTTAAAACTAGGTATGCAGTTGAAACAAGAAACTGTGAGTACTTTTTTTTTTTTTTCCTTCAAACAAATTTGTGTTCAAAGGTCAAAACGAAGTAGATTTATCTTCATCATCATCATTTTAGTTTAATGTATTTAATGGACAAAAGAAACCCATATTATTTTCCACATCTACATCTATCACAAATTTATTTAATCTCTTTTCTGTCGCACCCTCTTATTTTACTTCCACATCCTTTCAGTCTCCATTAAGTGCACCACATGTTGCCTCTCATGTAGGATCATATGCTTTCATTAACCACACCTAGGGGTTTTTCAACTTTAGGCATAACCGTTAGGATCTCATCTCTTTCTCAGTTGGGTGGTGTTTCACATTTTTCTCACACTTTCGGGATCATTGCAGCTTGGATATTTCCCTTAGTCTCTCCCGAGTGTGGATTAGTTGGTGCCATTATTAATAGTTTACCTCCATGGCATTACCTAGTGAGACCTCTGGTCATTATGTTGTCCACATCCTTTCAGTCTCCATTAAGTGCACCACATGTTGCCTCTCATGTAGGATCATATGCTTTCATTAACCACACCTAGGGGTTTTTCAACTTTAGGCATAACCGTTAGGATCTCATCTCTTTCTCAGTTGGGTGGTGTTTCACATTTTCCTCACACTTTCGGGATCATTGCAGCTTGGATATTTCTCTTAGTCTCTCCCGAGTGTGGATTAGTTGGTGCCATTATTAATAGTTTGCCTCCATGGCATTATCTAGTGAGACCTCTGGTCATTATGTTGTCCTAGTCGACATTTGGATAGGGCTTAGATATCCCAATACCTCCACCTCCACCGGCACCTTATGAAAACATTCATGTTCCAGTGTCTTTGCATCAATCGACACTCATTGGACACTCATAGCTAATGTCTGTCTACCTATCTCTTTTTTCTCCTCCTCCTTATCAGCCATCTCTGCCACCATCACTTCCACCACCACCTTCTTATTCTCCACATACATCTCACCCCAGATTCTCGACACCTCATGGTTCTATCTTATCTTTTGCCAAGCATGCATTCAATGGTAAGACTCGTTTTAACGGGTCAAACTTTACAACTTCGTCGAACTTGATGAGACATGTCATTCACTCACAGAAGTTATGTGATCTTGTGCAAGGGTTGAAACCCCAATCTGATTCCACACTTGTTTCATACAAGGCCTTCCGCTCATGGAAGGCGAGGAATGCCTCCACCATTGTTGAGTTGATATGTGGCTTATTGCTCGAGTTTCATTCTCACTTTTGCATTTTGACTTAGCGTCAGAGCGATAGGCATACTTGACTGTCCGCTATGTAGTTCGGGATAGGACCTGTCGAATAAATCTTGACCATGAGCTTTAGAACTTCAAAATCTTTGATCGGGATGACTGATAGTCAAGTTGATTGAGTATTGGCATCTCCTTGGCAAATTCTCCACTATAAGGACTTCTAAGTCTTCTAACGATCATGTCACATTGTTTCTTAATAAGCTGCTGCGTAAATACTTCAATTTTGTGCAACAAGTGGTTTCTCCACCCAATTTACCCACATTCTACGAATTTGAATGTTAGCCATTGCAAATAGGTATTGCTAACATTGTCAAAAGGCTAGCCATTTTGACGACGAATGTCGATCAAAGGCAAGAGGCACAACACCAAAATCCAAGTCATAGACCATCTCACCTCAATTGCGCAACCCCCATCAGGGTTGCCAAGGTGATGACAAGGGACAGTGGAAAGATCAGACCCACACTTTCACTTGTCAGCCATCTCAGTCGACAATGTTTTCAACTCCAGAGGGCTTGTTTGATTGGTATGCAGAGGCTCACATTGTCTCCCCATCAGGGTTGCCAAGGTGATGACAAGGGACAGTGGAAAGATCAGACCCACACTTCCACTTGTCAGCCATCTCAGTCGACAATGTTCTCAACTCCAGAGGGCTTGTTTGATTGGTATGGAGAGACTCACATTGTCTTCGTAGAGATATTTGATGTGAGTCTTGTCCACATCTATGAGTTACCTCCGGATAACGTTACCGCAGAGGCCCACTCGTCACAATCGAGCACATCAATACCCGTTTGGATTGTGGATAGTAGAGCATCACATGACTCCTATAGAGAACACCTTTCGTACCTGAGTCCCGTAGATGGGGCGGATCTATGTAGGAAACAATTTCTTAGTCAAGATCTAGACTCAAGGTTGCGTCAGTTTGCCACTGACACGGGTTCGGATTTGGCTTCGTTGGACAATGTATACCATGTTTCTCAGCTTGGGGCAAACTTGTTATTTGTTCAATAGCTTTGCCAGTTTGGGCGAGCAATTTTCTTTACATCGACCATAGTTGAGGTTCTTGACTCTTAGACTAGTTTCGTGATTGCTTGCGGCGAGGCATAGCCTAATGGTCTATAGTAAATGAAATATTTTCCTATCGAGCCGACAAGCGAGGGCTCCGTTTCATAGCTTCCAAGCATTAGCGACATCTCGGGAGCCTACGAACAATGAGCGTCTTTGGCATTTCCTCCTAGGACATCTTGGCTATGACTCTTCATGAATTGTCTCACCGTGAGATGGTTGAGGGCCTTTCTCACCTAAAGCTAGCTCGAGATGTTTGCATTCAAGATACATATGGGTGTAGTTCCTTAAACGATGCTTTCATATATTTCTTTGCTTGAGTGTGTCTGGTTCATAACCAGATGGGTTGTCGTGTTGGTTGCACGAGGAGTGATAGTGGTGGTGAGTTGATCTTCCATGAGTTTTCCGAGTTTCTACAGTAGCATGGCATCTCTTGCTAGCTCATCTCTACTAACTCCTCTTAGAATTGAGTCGTAGAGTGTTGAAACTAGACAGTCATGGAAATGGCTCGCTCTATACTATTAACAGTAGAGCTCCCTGAGCGACTTTGAGTTGAGGCTGCGAACATTGTAATGTACATCCTCAATCAATGCTCGATTGCGGCTCTTTCTCGGAAGACCTCGTACGAGGTATTCTTTGGCTCTTGGCTTGTCATATTCCACTTCAGAGTCTTCGGGTGTTGTATATACCACACGCTCGATGATAAAATAGGAAAGCTTACTCCTCGAGCTGATCTCCTTATCTTTGTTGGATATGCCTTTGAAGCAAAAGCCTACCGTTTATTCGATTCTCGAACGAATAAGGTGATTGTTAAGAGGGATGTCATCTTTAACAAGAGGAATATTGTGCAATCCTCTGCATCGGATTTCGATTTGATTCCTGCTTCCACATCTTTGGAAATCGTGTCTACTAAGTCTGGTCTACTACCCACTCCTGATCTACATGCGGATTTTTCAGCTCACAGGTTCCCTCTGAAAGACCCGTTACCTCACTGGTATCAGCAGACCATGCGGGATTTGAGGATCTTATCACTAGATTCCACTTCGGAGAGACTTAGAAGATTTGTCCGGCATACATCTCAGGCATCATTTGCATCGCTGTTTACAACTAATTACATAGCGCATTTTGAGCTGGATACATGGTAGGAGACTCTTTAGCATCCTCGATGGTGAGAGGCCATGAAGAAGGAGTTAGAGAGTATTGACCGAAATGAGACTTCGACATTGGTGGATTGTCCGAGCCACAAGAAAGTCATTAGGATGAAGTGGATTTTTAGGACTAAGCTAAAGGCTAATGGGACTTTAAACAAGTATAAGGCTCGTCTTGTGCAAGGGTTTTGACAGAAGCATGGTATTGATTATGAAGAGACCTTTGCACCTATTGCATGGTTTACATCTTTTTGGTTATTACTCATGATAGCTGCTCACCACGATTTGACGATATATCAGATGGATGTCAAGAGTGCCTTCTTGAATGGTTATCTGGAGGAGGAAGTCTATGTGGAGCAGACACCAGGATTTTCTTATGTGAACTTTGAGGGATAAGGTATTCTGCTTGCAAAAAGCTCTTTATGGGCTAAAGCAAGCACCATGGTCTTGGTTCCATAAGATGAATGAGTTATTGCAAACTCACGGATACCATTCTATCCCTTATGACCCAATTTTATATGTTCAATCTATTGCAGAGGGGTTAGCTATTTCTTGCTGTAAGTTGATGACTTACTCATTATACACTCAGATTCTGCAGCCATATAGCGGAAATCAAGGCAAAGCTTAGTGCTTTATTTGAGATGATGGATCTCGGTTTGTTGTCTTATTTCTTACGGATAGAGGTAGTTTGATATTGGGGTTGTATTTTTGTGTCATAGCGGTATGCACTTTAGCTCGTATAATAGTTCACTACGGATCAGACACGGCCAGTGGCTCCACATCTCTTAATCCTACTATCCACTTGTTGAAGGATATTCTAGGTCAACCGTTTGATGCGCATATCTATAGGTCTGTTATAGGGAAATCTCTTTGGTTAATTCATACTAGGCCAGACTTAGCTTACTCGGTCAGCGTTCTCAGTTAGTATTTCATAGCACTTAGGATGTTACATTGGATTGCATGTCTTCTTGTATTATATTATTTACAGTGTACCTATTCTTATGGCTTCACTTATGGTTATGATTTATGCTTGTAGGGGTACACTGATTCTGATTGGAGAGAAGATCCTGACACTCGGCGTTTCTATTGTGGCTACCTCTTCACCTTGGGCACGGCTCCCATTTCTTGGTCTAGCCATAAGTAAGAGATGGTGGCGGCTTCTACGGTTGAGGCTAGGTATAGGGCTCTCTTCCATGGCACCACTGAGGCGATCTACTTGAGGAGCTTACTAGCGGTGCTTTACTTTCCTTGTGACTCTCCCACCGTTGTCTACTTTAACAATTAGAGTGCCATTGCCTTTGCGGACAATCTGATCATCACACCATATGGACGTTGCATGTAGGAGTCCACTTACACTTTTCCAGAGAGCAAGTTGAGCTAGGCACTATCCGCCTAGAGTTTGTGCATTCATTAGACAATTTTGCAGGCATTTTGACCAAAGGGGTTAAGCGGCCTGTTCTTTAGTACCTTTTACCCAAGATCGGCTTGGGTACACCCTCTCCTACTTGAGATTGATGAGGAGAGGATTCCTTCCTCTTGCTTTTTCTTCCAGTTTTAGAGGGATCAGCAATGATGCTTATATTTTTTTCATTCATTTATTCTTTTGTATTGTACTTGTGGACATTTATAACTTCATCCGCACTATCAAGATGTCATGATTGTAAAGGGCACTTAGGCAAGTGAACAATTTTTTTGCGAGGGCATTGTCCAAGTGGCACTGTTGCATTGCATTTTGCGTGAGTGACATCTTGCATCTTGCTTTGCATTTATCCCATGGATTGGTATTCTATTCATATAAACATGCATCTATTCACATTTATTCCTTTTCAGTCTTTTGGAGTGGTTGACTTTGGATCCACCATATTCGTGGCATTGCACATGGTAGTCTCCAAGGTCTTTCTAGCTTGCTTGCTTTGCATGTCTTGCTTGCTTCACATCTTTGCTATATTTGTGTCACCCACATCTTAGCCATTTTCCATTTTTCATCGATACCCAGTAATGGTAGGGATAGTATGTTTGTTTTGTAAAGGTTTTGGGTTTGACTATCTCTTATCACTCTCTCGTTTGGGGTATGGATACTCAATAGGATGAAAATTGACTTAAGACCCTCACTTAATGTTAAATCTATCAAAACTACAACGCCCTTTTAAAAAAAAAAGTCCATAGTTGATTGCATCTGCCTTTGTAGAACTTGGTAGGTCATTGGGCAGCCGACATGAATCCTTTGTCCGATGCCTTGGCTTCTTTGGGGTGATTACTTGGGCTCCCTTGATAAGATAACCATTGCCTCTGCAGTCTTAGTAGGTCGCTAGACAGTTGACATGCATCCTTTGTTCGATGCTTTGACTGCTTTGGGGTGGGACACCTTGGGGTAAAAGATAAAGGGAAAAAAAAAAGGCTTGATTAGCTTGCTTCTCGTGGCACCGTTGTTAGGCCTGAGAGAAGATGTTGAGCTAAACATGCATTAGCTTTACTTAAACAATTCCAAAACATACTTAATTAAGGAAGAAACCTTGTTTATTTAAAAAGAAATTTTTCTCGAGAGTATCTGTATCCCATAAGAAAAAACCCACTTGGGAGGGCCCAAATTTACGAGAAATAGGTATGATGCTCTCCATTCAGCCTTAATCTCGTTTTTGTAGATTTTAGGTATTTCAGCTACAGCCCACATCCCGGACGCAGTGGACATTGTGGTTGAAGCTAACCATTGCTGTCTACAGCAGTCAGACGCGTGTTTCTAGCCTAGCATACACTATTCGGAGCTGATTCTTGTATTTTTAGTATTTCTCTCTCCTCCAGCTAGCGTTTGTCATTTTCTTTCTCTTGTAGCAAGCATTTTTAGTCTTTCTCTCTCTTGCATTGCCAAGTGCATCAGATCTAGCCTTTCTTGGCTGTGTTTGCTGATGTTCGACATTCGGAGGCTGCCTTGTTGCGACTGAGGATCCATTCGGAGTATGACTTACTCTCGAGCTCATTACCCCTGCCCCAAGTCATATCATTTCATTCATTCTCTGTGTTTATTGTCTTTGAGTTACCCTAATCCTAACTGTGTCCTGTTATTAGTCTGTGCTTTGTCGTACGGTGTTATTTGTGTTTCTGTGTTAGGGTATTTCTTCACAAGTATATGAGCCAACTTCATCTTTGTTGACATGGCAGTCCGTCTAGGCATTAGGATGAGATTGAATCCACGGAGGAAGTTGGAATGGCATGTAAAGGTAATGTAGAGTTCGTTACATCGCTTATTGAAAAGCTTCGATTGCATATACAGAGATACATGGATATCAAAAAATTCTTTATTGCTCCAGTTGAGGGTTTTGATATATTGCTTGATATTGTTGAGTTAAAATTGTATTTATTTGACTTAATTAGCCCTAAAATACGCTTAATTAGTAGAAAAACCTTATTATTTTAAAAAGAAACACGATCCTAGAGAGTTAATGTTTCCACATGCTAAATCCTAATTTGGGTGTCCCAAACTTTCTATAAATAGGCATGCAGTCCACCACTCTCTCTCAATCTTGTTTTTGCAGGTTTTAGGAGCCATATCTTTGCTACTCACACCTTGTTCACGGAGAACATTGTTGTCAAGCCTTTCCCTTGTTGTATGCTATGTGTCTCCATTGTGCTATCGCCTGCATCTTGAAGTTGTCACTTAGTACCTTAGAGCTGTCGCCTACTGTCAGAACCTTGCGTTTATTGATGATGTCATTATTTGGAGCTTTTGCCATCAGTTAGATACGATTGCCATCATTTAGTTCTTGCATTTGTTGAGTTTCTCTTTGGTCTAGTTGTCGCCTACACATCATGCGCAGTCATCTACTGCCTCTAGCTGTTACTCAATTTTTCTCTTTGAGGGACATGCATTTTTGGTGTTTCTCTCTTCTCATTGCTTGTTTGTATTAGATCTAATCTCTTTGGTTGTTTTTGTTCGACACAAGGAGGTTGCCTTGTTGCGTTTCAAGATCCGTTTTAGAGTACGACATAGTCTCCAGCTCATAACCCTTGCCTTGATCCCAAAGATACGAGAGTTTGAGGTTCAATATTCATTGCATAGTGTATTGGCTATACGGGCACTGTATATTCAATAGTCATTCACTTCATTAATCATTGTGTTCACTATCTTTTAGTTACCCTAACCCTAGATGTGTTCTGTGTTTATCAGTTTGTGCTTTGTCGTACAATTGGTTTTGTGGTTTCTACGTTTAGAGCATTTTTTCACATGGTATCAGAGCTAGGTATTCTTTGAGAAACCTTGGCATTTGATTGGAAAGCTCATTCGTAGAAGCAAGAGCAATAGATGACTTCAAATGCATTCACCCCATTGCTCCAATCTCCATAGCCAAACATGGATAGAAATGATCAAGAGTGTGCTTTCTGGCTTGCTATTACCTGATTTGACATTAGGCAGAGATTTGAGAACCATCAGAATACCATGGAGTGCACAGATCATATTAGATTTTTGCTAGAGTATGATCTCATTCTTATATATAAGGCTTAGTAGGAGGTTGAAGATAAGTTTGAGTTATCTCCTTTAGATTCAGTGCATAAAACTAATGGTCTTGTAGGACCTTTAGAATCTCTACTATGGATTGGCCATTTGCAAGTGGAACTTGGCTCAGATTTCACTTCACTTCCATAGTACTTCTTTTCTTCAATGCTAAGTATGAATTCTATTATGTTAGATTCTATGCCAATTGATTCTATATTTTTTGTTGGATCGAGGGATGCTCATCAAGAAGGGACTCATCAAATAAACCTTTGGTTTTTGAGTAATGAGGAAGATATCTATTTCTTTATGATCTCAAAGCTAGGTAAAAAGCTGAAAGAAGAACTTGTAAGTATTTTGTCCCTTGCTTTTCCTTCAAAATCGTGGCTTTGATACTATACTTTTACATCAGTTTGGGATCAGTTCATGATTAGTTGGGCATGAGCTTTTGCCTCGTTTTTGAGATCAAATTTTGATCAATTTCAGCTCAGGTTTTGATTAGTTTGAGAAGCATTTATGGTCACTTATGGGATTAGTTTTGCATAAGTTATTGCATGAGTTACTGATCAATTTTTGCAATCAATTTGTGATTAATTTGGGATCATATTTGCAGCAGTTTGTGATCAGTTCTTAGATCAGCAAGTGATTAGTTTATGCTTAATTTTCAATGGTTTAGAGTTGGTTCCATGGACAACAACATGTAAGTCAATGCCATTGATAGTTTCAGCCATGGTTTATGCTTCACTATGTTTGTGAAGTCAAAATAGTTGAGGAACATAAGCTATGGATGCATCCAATGGGTGTTCTCAATATTATTTGATGTTTATGCTAGCTTAAAATTTTCAACAAGTTTTGGGGCATATGGGATGGTTGACAACATTGGCCAATGTTGTTACTATAATGCCTTATGAAAATTCTAGTGCAGTATGGTTTTCTTTTGGCACAATGGAGTGCAATTGAGGATGATTGTAGGGATTTGAAGGGGGAGGTGTGCTATGAGGACGTGAAATTTTGAGACCCTTTAATCTTGTTGGTAACATTTGATTGAGGTATTAATTAAATGTGCAAGGTGGTTTAGTACATGTGATGTAGATGGCAGCTATTTCATGGTAATAGGTCAAGGATCTTGAGGATAAAGTAAGTGTCAAAGGTAGAAGTTGTGATAAGTTATCCCAATTGGGTTTTGGTGGTCAGTTGGTGTCAGTTTTGACCCTAGGACAGTTGTTTAGCCAATAAGTGTCAGTAGTGACTTAGTGGTAACAATAGGGACTAGTAGCAATCAACTAATTAATGCCAGTGTAAGGGTTAATAGAGGTTGGGGGCCACTCTAGGTTGCAAATGGCCTAGCTAATTTAATTATGGATGGGCACACTTAATTTTAAGTAGGGTCAAAAGGGCTGAAATTAATATTCAAAAGTATTAATTTAATGGTTGGATAATGTTGAAAAATGGGTTTAAAAGGCTGCCAATTGGTTAAAACGCCCATGTAAACTGAGAAAACGTTTTTGGGGTTGGATGACGTGGTAGCCTAGCGAAGTGGAGTAGTAATAAAACCTAAGTTTTTTGGTGATCTAGAGCAGTATGATAGCTGATTTGGTGTAGACGTCAGCATCGAAGAATATAGCAGTGCTAATTGTGATGTCACCAATTGTAGGTGAGTTCTTTAGGGCAACTTTCATGCGTAGAAAATGGCCACCAGTAGCAAAACATACTTGTCTGCATCAGAAAGTACCTCAAAGTTAGATGATCTCTTCGCACTGTAAAATCAGCCCCCAACAAATAATGTTTCCGCGTAGATAGTGCATGAATTATAGCTAAGAGCTCTTTCTCAAATTCTTTTGTGTACTGTAGAGAGTTCACCTCTCATAAGCCATAGCTCGGTCATTATGCATAAGAACACCCCCAATGTTGCTAATGTGTCACATTGAACTATGAATGACTTCCTTAGATCGGCCAACACAAGCATAGGATCTGAAGTCATCTTTTCCTTCGACTTTTCAAATGCTAAAATTTTCATTGTTGTCCATCTAGATGGCACATCCTTCTTTTGCAAGGCATGCAATGGATATGCAATTTCAGCAAACCCGTGTACATACTTCTTGTTGTAAGAACATAAACCCAAGAAGGTGCGGATCTCATGCACACCAATTGAGAGTAGCAGGCGCTTGGGGGAGGATAGCAACGAGGCGGAAAGCATTTGAGCAGTCCCACGCCCATACATCCATCACCTCTCCAGACACGTGGCATGCATATGCTACTTGATTATACTATATACATGGGCAGCCTCCATTGTCCCGACTACTAGAGGATAGACCCATGTCATCTACCTTCTTCAGCAGCACAAGGATTCGCAGCGCCATTGATAGACTCTAGAATGGCAGGCCATGGATCATGATAGACTAGTAACATAGAACTATCACATGTTAGAGATATCCTAGCACCCCTTTTAGCCCACCTATTCAATAGGGCCACGTGTGAAGGCTTCCTTACTAGTTGATTAGCTAATACTATAGTATCAATCTTAAAAGTTGGAGATCCCATGGTTCTTACGAACTATAGGATGATCATGGTTGGCCATGTACTCGCCAAGCTTTATGGATCGATATTAGAGCATGAGCTGAGCAAATGGCCGTAGAAGCACCCTCATTGGGCATGTGGACATGCAGGTTTAGGAGAGGCTACTTCTCTCTTAATCATATTTTCACACTTAGGGCCATCATTGAGGAGAGTAGGGCATAGGGGAAGCGGGTATACTACTGTTTGTGGATTTCTGTAAGGCCTTTTGATTTATGCAGAGACTATAGAAGCTGGAGGATGCTATATTTGTACGTGTTTGTTTACAAGATCAATATGGGGACCAAGAGGTTTGTCAAAGGAGATCACTAGCACCATTGGGGTGAAATATGGATGCCTACTTTCATCTACTCTATTCGGTCTTTATATTGATGAGACATCAAAGTACATTGATGGTCTTGGAGGGGAGGGAGGTGGCTTGGGAGAGGGGTCATTACCCATATTATTGTATGCTAATGACATAGTTCTCATCTCCACTACATCAGAGTGACTGCAGTGTCACCTAGATGCATTATAGGCCTTCTGTCAGGACAAGGATCTCATAGTGAACCTTGGAAAAATCAAGGTTGTGGTGTTTAAGACTTTCTCCTAGTGAATTTGGCAATCAGTACCTCATTTCACATATGGAGAGGAGATAGAGGAGGTGGTCTAGTGTTATAGGGACGTGAAATTTTTGGATGCTTTGCTTTTGCTTGAGACATTTGATTAATTTAAAAATCAAATGTGCATCCTACCTCAATTTAGGGATATAATAACCTTCATTACCTTCCTTTGAGATGGATATCATGATCTCTTAATGCACATGTGATGTGCAAGCAGATATTTCATGGTAATAGACCAAGGATCCCGAGGAAGCAGTGGGTGTCAAAGGCAAAAGTTGTGACAAGTTATGCCAATTAGGTTCAGGGTGACAGTTGGTGGTAGTTTGTCCGGAGGACAATTAATCGGCCAACAAGTATCAGTGGTGATACTAGGGACTAGGCATTAATTAATTAATTAATAATGTATGTCCAAGGGTCAATTTAGCTTGGGGACCACTTGGGGTTGCAAATGGCCTAGCTAGTTAAATTATGGATGGGCACATCTAATTTTGGGCAAGATTAGTTGAAATTTAATTTTAGAATAAATTAATTCTGAAAATTGATTAACTGGTTAAAAATTGTTGGAAAATGGGATTAGAAGGCTGCCACTTGGCAAAAATCCCCATGCAATGGGGAAGAAGGTTGTTTGGGGTTGGAGAGGCTGATTCAGGGCATAAAGCCTGTGGGAGGAGAGGAAAGACAGGCCACTGATTAGTTTTTACTATTGTGGAGATCATTTGCAGGCTGCAAACTGCAGCAAGAGACCCAGGAGAAGCATACGACAGCAATTTTGGCACTACTAGGCAGCAAGCGACAACTTCTGGGCTGATCAGGGCAGGACAGCAACTATTCTCAAGGGTTTCCTGTGTGGAAATTCAGAAATTTCTCTCTCTACAGTATTCTCTCACCTTCTCCAGCCTATTCTCTGATTAATTCAGCAAATCTCAGCCATTTGGAGCAGATCTCCACCAAATTTGGTGGACAACAAAGGAATTTCTGCTATAAGTCCTAATTCACAACAGAAATTAGGGTTTAGCAGCCACATTGGGACCTCTACCGAGGCATTTTAGACTGAAATCAGCTATTGGAATTCAAGGAATTGTTAAAGATTTTGAATGCCAACCCGATTTATTTGATTTGGGGTAGCATTTGGCCAATCAAGGCCATTTTGGACAAGTCTTCGGTGAATATCAAGGGGCAAGTTACTTAGAAGGCTTGTTGATCCTTTATGACAGCAAGGGGCATTTGGATCAACAGAGGAGATTGAAGAATCACAGTTGTACACTTTCCAATTGCAATATAAGTTAAAGAATTACTCCAAGGGTACTAGTGTCAGGGCCAATACGGTGTCCAATGTCCATGATTGTATGGTAAAGTGTGCATTTTAGTTCTTGTGAATTTGTTAATTAAGTGCTTAATCAAGTTTTCACCACCCTTTCCAAGGAAGGTTGGCTTGAGGGCTCCATTGTCAGATACCATTAGATCCCTTGACTTGGTGGACCCAAGACACTTGTTTGAAAGCCAAAAGCTTCATGCTAGTTCTGAATTTGTGCTCAGCTGAGTATAATTACAGCAAGATGTCATCATCCAGTGAGATGGTGAGACCAGCCTTTCTTCTTGGAAAGGTGGTGATTCCTAGATCAAGCACTTAATTACAATGATCGGCAAATAAATATACATGGAAATGAAAAATTTACCTTAATAATCTTGGATAGTAGACACCTCGTCAGCCCTAAAAGTGGAGCTCCTTTCGGTATTTCTTTAACTTTGATTGCCAATGGATATATTACAAGCCAAGATTCCATGATCTACTTGGCTGATCCAAAAACCCCTTGTAGATCTAATAATCAACAAATAAATTGGGCAATTTGCCCCTTGATTTTCACCCAGGACTTGCTCTAACTGGACCTCAATTTGCCAAATGTTGCCCTGAATTTACAATGAATGGATGGGTATTTGAAATCCTTGACAATACAACAAATTACGGGTGCTGATTTCAGTGTACGATGCCTTATGCTGTTGGCATGGGTCCCAAAGTCATTGCTAAACCCTGACGATTGCAGAAATTTAGGTTTACAGCAAAGATCCATCCACTGTCCACCAAATTTGACTGAGATCTACTTAAATTGGTGGAGCTTTTGCTTCGATATTGACATTTGCTCGCCATGGCCACGATGGGGCCCATAGGTGCTACACGACACGTGGGAGTGGCTTGAGAAGCACTCCTAGTGTGGCACATGAGGACATGTCTATCTCTACCTCCCATGTAGAGCTTAGAGAGCCCGAGTATGATGATGAGTGCAATGTACTTAGTGAGGGAGATTTTGTCGAGGAGAGTGATGAACTCCTCAAGTGGTGGTGAGAACTCTTTTACCTCTGATGCCAAGAGTGATGAGTATCTAGAGCCTCTCTTTCTATTTTGTATTCCTTTCTATTTGAAATCTCCAATTTGGCTCATAATATAGTTGTTGGTTTCATAAGATACTCTCATTTTAATTCTTGTTTACACTTACTTTTGAGTAAAGTCTTGTTTTAAGTCTAAACATCAAGTATAGATTTAAAATACTATCCAATGTAGCATCAAACGTAGGTCCAAGTTTTATTAGTCCGATTAGTACCATACTAGTATTGGACAATACTAATCAGACACCATCATACGTGACAACCGTGTGTACAACAATGAGTCACTAGTTGTGTGGGCACTAGCACCGGCTCCCTCTCTTCAACAAAATATACTTTGGAGGACTACTAGTGAATGAATGATTGAGGAGGAGGGAGTCCACAAATATGTATAGGCATAAAATAATGCCCACAATGGGTTAGTTTGGCCAGCATCATAATGGCCTAGAAATATAGTCGGTCAACCAAAAATGCGAGAAACCATAAGAAATGAACACCAGAAAAATACCTGAAATAATCCCATGTGCCCAGTCCGCAAATACACATGCACAAATTCACTCATGACCTGACTAATCTGTTAACAGCGATGCCAGGAGTTTGGAAAGGGGGGGCTTCAGTAAAATGTGAGTCTTGATAATTGCTGTGTAAATTATATCAGGTGAGAAGTAGTGTATAGTGGTGTATCATGTTGGTTGCTGTATTGGACAACAATACTGTGTTTACTATTGTGATTGGAAGCTTTTCCCGATAAATACATAGTATGTGCCATGTCGCTGCATTAGACAACGTTATTGTGTTCACTATTGTGATTGGAAGCTTTGTTTTTTGATAAAAATATACAGTACTATTTCTTTGTTTTTGCTTATGGTTCTACTTCTGGCAGTTATTGGACTTCGTACTTGGAAAAGGGCACGTGGCTTTGTTCCGCCGGGCAGAGTTGAAGACCCTCGTAGATATGCATGGTAATGAGGTAATGAGCTTGCTGAAGTTCTGTTACTTTTGTTCATAAGCATGGTGATTTTCATTATTTCAAAATTACTTTTAAGGGCTCAGCTGCACATGTGAATGTGCACTCCTTGTAAGGGTGAGCTGCTTTTTATGAGGGACATGGGCTGTAATGTAGTCTAGTGGGCCATATTTTAATTCCTTAATCGGAGTAAGTATTATGAGGAGATTGTAAGGATTGGTACCTGTGTAACTGTGCTCCTTGAAGTTGAAAGTTTGCGGTTTGGAAATCATTTGGGCTAATGTCTTTAGGAATGTGGTGTGTTGGGAGTGGAATGTGTTTCAAGAGACTAATGGCTTCTCGGCCTTGACTGTCTAGTTTCAAACAATTGAACAGAAAAAGGGAAAGGTGGATACTGTATGTTGGGAACTTACATGATTATGATTATGGGAGTCATACATGAGGTAAATTTAATGGGCTTTAGATCAGCTGCCCTTATTATGTGACTTGAAGGTTGACAATATAAATATTCACTAGGATATTAAGCTTTAATTCATTTTAGTTTGTCTTGCATATGGATGTGAGCTCTATTGGTATTAGACCAGCAGTTCGTTCTTGGTTTAAAGGTAACTTTGCACGAGCAGTAAATTGCTGTTTGAGATGACCACACACACATACAGTTTCGAGTTTCTCATCTATGACGATACTCCTTTCCACTGTCTAGACCCTAGAGAGAAAGATTTACTATGTAAGAGAGCTTGCTTTGCATGGGAGGATTGCTCTTATCAGCCAAGTGGACCTGTTTCATACTAACGTTCAATGTAGGGTTTCTTGTGACTTGTATTTTGTAACTTGGTAAGGGTATTAACCTTGCCTTCCAGTTATTCATGATTGCCTACAATAGAAATATTGTTTTATGCACATTTCTGCATAGTTGGATGTGCCCTGGCTCCTCACCCTTAGGTTTATAAAGGTGTATTTGTACATGTAGTACAGAGGCAGAAATGCCTATGATGTTGTATATGGAGTCTTTGTCCTTGATCTCTTTCTCTGTTCTGTTTTGTTCCTGTTTTCTCCCTGATTTTTGCTGACACTGTGACATGCCTGACTTCTGTAGCTTTGGTACCTTGCCCGACTTCAGAGCAATTCTGTGTTACTGTTATGTATTGCATTGTAACATGTATAAAAGTTTAACTCAATCAGAGGGATGTAACTGTACTTGTTTCCCAAGGCATACAAGAGGAAGCATAATATTTTGAGAGCTTATAAATATGGTGATTAAATTGTGAAGTTGTCCAGCTTCGATGAAAGTGGTGGTATATAAAACCAGTGTTTGATAACAAATTTGGTTGTGAATTAGTATGGAAGCCCTTACACGAGGTACAGAACCATAGTCTTGAACTTTCTCCCTAGAGATTAGACAATTAACGTATTTGCAGAATGTGACAAGATCAATGAAGAAGATAAGGTGCAAATACACAGAAGTTTCATGGAAGTTGATCATAAGGCTGTCAATTTGTAACCATCAATGATACAAAAAACGTCAAAGTTGCACATCTAGTGCTGCCACCTCCCCTGTTGCCGCCACCTCCACCTCTATGTTGCCAGTGGCTTTGCCTTGAGTGTCTATCTGCTTGTGGCAAGCTACAGCCCACCTGTCTTGTTGTCGCACCTTGCTTGGTGTCGCTTCTCCACCTCTGCATTTTCCTTGCCGCTTCAGTGGACCTATCCCCAGCTGTCACTGCTGACACTCGCTTGTTGATTGGGTGCATGCCGTCACATCAGTGACTTGTTGCTTTGGGCCTGACACATTTCTTCCCACATTCTTGACCTATTCGCACCTCGGGCCATATATGCACATCAAATGAGACAGGCAGGGCACTTGCATTGGAATTTTTTGCCGAACCTGAGGCCTCCCATGCATTAGAAGCCTTAGGCTTAACCATAAGTTCAACTTAGATACCTGTTTTTTTCCTTTTTCCTTTACTTTTCAAGTTTTAATTCATCAAAAGCTTTACTAAATTTTTTATTTTTCTCATTTCAAAAAGCCTCCTATTCACTCCGATACCCGCTCCTAAGCACAATTTGGGGGTTTTCCTCAAAATTTTTGAATTTAACCCCAATTTGCACAAAAATTTAAGGGCTTTTCATCAAATTTCCCAAATTCGTAAGGCCCTCATGATGCCAAATCATCTTCCTTTTCCACACCACCTCCCTCTCAAGAGTAGATTCAATGGGATGCTTGTGACACCCACCAAGGATGCATGGGGTAAGCTTGCATAATTGTATGAAGTGTGCAATGAAGCACGCATTGCTTACCCATGAAAGCAATTGGAAGATTTTCACAAGGAAGGAGGTAACATGGATGCCTATCTCATTGACATCAAAGATCTTATTGAGAAATTATTAAATATTGATGAAATGGTCCCTTATAATTAGCTTGTTTTCCTCACTCTTAATGGTCTATCAGAATCATATCAAGGTTTTGCTACCACTTTGCAATTGGTAACTATGGGCAACCAAGTTACTTACAATTTAGACCAACTTGTTTCTCTCTTATTGCAAGAACAATAAAGTTGTCTCAACCCCAATGCTACTAGGGCAACCGAACAAGCCTTTTCTATCCACTATTGTGGAAAAGGTGGAAATCAAGGGAAGAACAAGTATGTTAGTCAAAAACCAGTAATTACCCATGCTGGTCATTCATCTTCTTCATCAAATAATTTCTCCAAGACACCTTCCCATGTTGGTCCATTATCTTTCAACCCTTCCAAAGGTATGTCGTACAAATCAAAGAGGTGCAATTATTGTTGAAAGACAGGGCATAACATTATAGAGTGTCGTACAAATGAAAGAGGTGCAATTATTGTTGAAAGATAGGGCATAACATCATAGAGTGTTGTAAGCACGTTACATTAGAGAAGAAAAAGGAGTTTGGTCTTAATTGTACCAATGAGATCTCCAACCTTGCCAAGTGCAAGGAATATACTTCCTTCATCGAGTGTCGGTATAATCCTTCTATTCATTATGCTTGTTTTTAAATCATTGATGTAGCCTCTACTTGGTATTTTGACAGTGGTGCTTCTAAGGACATTACTTCTTGTTGAGAATTATTCTCATTCATTTCTTATGTACCTAAGGGGGGCATAGTCAAACAATGCCTCTTATGCAATTGAAGTTATTGGTAATGTGCAAGTTAAGATTATTTTTAGCACTTCCATGATGTTACAGGATGTTCTCTATGTGCTCTATGTGCCAGGCATTAAGAAGAATCTTCTTTTTATTAGATATTATAGGATGTCTTTTTTATTAGATATTATAGGATGTCTCTATGTGCTAGGCATTAAGAACCTTCTTTTCATCTCAGCCATTGCTACTTTGGGCTTTCATATTCTCTTTGTTGGCCCACGGTGTGCAGTTTATGATGATTGGGTCCCATCTTCCATTGTATTAACTGGCACTCTCACATCAAGACTTTATTGTCTTGATAATTATGATAAACAATTTATTGAAATTTCTCTTGATCATATTCCTTCAACGAGTGATCCCTTTAAGGAACATGTTCCTTCAATGTCACATATTTCAGATTTGCTAATTTTTATTGCATATATTGATGATTCGCTTATTGGGAGCAATGCTGTTCAAATTGCAGCATTATAACGTCATTTCCAGCGACCTCTTGCTGTCATTTATATTGGTGTTCTTCGCTCACCTTTGGCTCCCCAATTTGTGAATCACTAGCAAAGTATTAAGCTGCCTAATCAAGCATCATCATTGGCAACCCTTTTGTGAATCATTGGCAAATAGAGAATAGTGTCTTCACTTACATCAGGGACACTAATGATTTAATCCTTTTCTTCAAGGCTGTTTCTTCATTTATACATGGACTCATGGATTGTGATTAGGCTGGTTATTCAGAAGAGATTTTGAGAGAGCTTTTTATGGAGACTAGTCCTCCTCTAGAGTCTCGAGCTATTCGACTGTTTTCACATATGATATCTTTCAAAATATGATTTGTCATTCATTCTATTGTTATAGTGTGTTGTATCCATCAAGATGAACATTTGCAATCATGACCACACATATCATTTTTTTAGGATTTTGTTATTGTTCCTAGATCAATGTGTCCATTTCATGGAGGGATGTTTGTAGGCATCTCATGGGCTACACTTTGATGCCCTTTGATCAGTAATCTGGGCTCCCCAAGCATTTGGATTGTCTTTAAATGTAATTGTTGCTCCAAGTGTTCTAGGTACTAAGTGACAATAGGATTACAATTTTATTTAGGGTTTCCTATGACAACAATTAAGCCATTAGGGTTTTGTTTTCTTTAAAAAGACACTTTGTATATCATTACCTCATTAGTGTGGCATTTTCATTGTGATCACCTTGAGCATTGTTGAAAGGGAGCGACGGATCGAAGGTTGGACTCGAGAGCTATGGCGGGAGAGCAAAAACAAGAAAGGCAGAGATTAGAAATGGGAACTCCAACAGTCACAATGTGTGACCGGGTCTTTTTTTATTCAAACTGTCACTAAAAGAATAAAGAATAAAGTGACGGTGACGGGCGCTCGCCACCTGCAGTGTGCAGTGGTGGTGACCGTCAGTGTAGTAATACACGGGCGACTAGGTAGAGGCGCCTTTACTTCCAACAACCTCCCACTTAAAGGCGAATCTGTCCCAGTGAGGAGTGAAAAGAAAAAGAAAAAAGACAGTACAACATGTACACATGTACAATAGGATGAGGAAAGACGTTATCTCATCCCACGCCCATCAAGCTCCTGAGGAAGGCAAAGCACTCTGTAGAGAGGCTTTTCGTGAGCAGATCTGCAGGATTCTGGTTAGTCGAGATCTTGACAAGATCAACAGACTTGTCCTCAACGACCCCACGCATGAAGTGATACCTCACCTCAATGTGTTTCGTCTTCGCATGGAAGCCCGAATTCTTGGCTAACTGAATAGCAATCATAGAATCCGAATGTAGTGTAGGGATAATACCAAGGTCAGTAACTAAACGACCCAACCAAATGGCCTCCTTGCAAGCCTCAGTGGCTACAACATACTCGGTCTCTGTAGTAGAAAGGGTTGTGCATTTCTGCACCCTGGAAATCCAAGAAACAACACCTCCAACATAGGTGAATACATAGCCGGAAGTGGACTTTCTACTATTTGCATGTCCTGCATAATTAGAGTCAGTGTATCCCATGACTCCTGTATCCTGGCTACCATAGTCTATGCACATATCTGCAGTGCCCTTCAGGTATCTCATGATACCCTTCACGGCATCCCGATGCTTCTTGCTAGGTGTAGCCATATAGCGTGCCAGAACACCAATTGCAAAGGCAATATCTGGACGAGTGGCTATCATGGCATACATAAGACTGCCCACTGCGGATGCATAGGAATCTCGGCCATCTCGGCCCTCTGCTTATCTGTCTGCGGACAATCAGCTTGTGATACCTTCACATAAGAAGGCAATGGACAGCCAATAGGCTTTACGTTTTGCATGCAGAAGCGCTCAAGGACTTTATGAATGTACTCCCTCTGTGACAAGTAGAGGAGTCCCTGATGCTTATCGCGTCTAATGCGCATACCAAGTATGTGAGCGGCCTATCCCAAATCTTTCATCTCAAAGCTCTTCTTGAGCTGAGCCTTAAGAGTATCTAGCTCATCATGAGCTTTCCTTGCTATCAGCATATCATCCACATAGAGTATCAAAATCAATAAAGAACCATCACGGGCTTTTTTCGTGTAAAGACACGGATCCATAGCACTCCGGCTGTAGCCCTGTGACTGTATAAAGGCATCAAACTTATGATACCACTCCCTAGGTGCCTGTTTCAAACCATAAAGACTTTTCTTCAATTTGCACACTAGGTACTGCTTGGCAGGTTCTGCAAAGCCCTTAGGCTGCTCCATATAAATCTCATCATGCAAATCCCCATGTAAGAAAGCCGTCTTGACATCCATCTGGTATAAATCCAAGTCAAGCTGAGCAACCAAAGCCAAGACTAAGCGCAGGGTGGTCATCTTAACCACAGGAGAAAAGATCTCGTCAAAGTCCACACCATGCTCCTGTTTAAAACCCTTTGCTACCAATCTAGCCTTGTATGCCGGCTTGGGGTGTCCGGGGGTACTTTTTAGCTTGTACACCCACTTGCATGGCAAAGCCTTCTTGCTCGTAGGCAAGGAAACCAAATCCCAAGTGTCATTCTTATGCAGGGAGTCTATCTCAGACTGCATAGTTCTCTCCTAGGAGTGACTGTCACCCCTGTGCATAGCCTTATCATAGGTGAAAGGCTCTCTTGCATCTGTAACCGAGACATAATGCATCGAGGGCTGAAATCTATCAGGTGGACGTTTGTCTCCAGTAGAGGTAGGCTCTGCTGCTTGCCTAACTGCCTGTCCAACACCCTGACCATGAGCATCTGTTGCAGCTGTAGGCTGTCCAACTGGCTATGCGGGAGCTCTCGTCTCCTCCTGAAATATGACCCTGCGGATCTCAACAACTCTCTCAGGCTGCCTATGCATTTTGTTTTCATAGAAGACTACATTATGACTGTGGATGACTTTCCATGCTTGCGGATCCGAGAGACGATAACCCATCTCGCCTGCATCTCCATAACCAAGGAAAATGCATTTGACACTCTTGGGATCCAACTTACTTCTCTTGTCCCTGGGCACATAGCAAAATGCCTCACATCCAAAGACACAGAGATGTGCATAAGAGGGAGGTTTTCCAGTCCATACCTCCTGTGCAACCTGGAAACCTCCTCTGCAACCTGGAAATCTAAACCACTAGAGGGTGATCTGTTTATGACATGCACAGCTGTACTAACTGCCTCAGCCCAAAAGCTTTGTGGTAGGCCTGAATGGCTAAGCATACTGCGTACACGCTCCTGGATGGTTCTATTCATCCGCTCAGCCAAATCATTCTGGGAGGGGGGGGTGTAGGGGGCGGTCAACTGACGCTTAATACCCCTCTCATCACATAACTGCTCAAAAGCACGTGAGACATACTCACCCCCATTATCTGTCCTTAGGTATTTTAGCCTATAACCAGATTGGTTCTCAACCAATGCAAGCCATCTCTGAAACACAGCCAAGACATCGGATTTCAACTTAATGGGATAAGCCCAAACTTTTCGTGAAAAATCATCTATGAACGTAACAAAATACTTTGCCCCACCCATAGACTGACAAGGCATGGATGGGCCCACAGACATCCGAATGTACCAATGCCAAGGGCTCACTCATGCGTGGCCTAGCAGACTTCTTATGCATAGACCTAGTCTGCCTGTCATAAAGGCAATGCTCACATGAATCAAAACATACATAATCAAGGGGCGGTAAGTACTGCAAACTAGAAAGCATTTTCATTCCCTTCAAAGATATATGGCCCAAACGGGCATGCCAAAGAGATACATGTGGGATAGAACCCACAGACAAAACATGATCAAGGGAAGAAGCTGATATAATCAAGGGGTAGAGACTGCTAGCCTTGGCACCTCTCGCAATCACAAGTCTGCCACGAGTGATCTTCCATTCATAGTCTCCAAAACATACATGATATCCTGCGTCATCAAGCTGTCCGGCTGACATGAGACTGCGTGTCAAAGCAGGTACATGACGTACATCCTGCATAGCAAAACTGCTACCAGAAGGAAACTGCAGCCTAACATCACCAATGCCCACAATATCAAGAGAGCTGTCATCACCCAAGCGCACAGAACCCGAAACAGTACGGTATGAATGAAACCACTCTCGGCAAGGTGTCACATGAAAGGACACACTTGAGTCCAAGAGCCAACACTGTGCATACATAGAGTATCTCTGTCATCTGCGAAGCACTAGAAGAAGCTGCTAGGATATAATCATCATCATTAACATTCTCAGGTTGCATAACATTGATCTCTTCAATTTTAACACTGGACTTTGCAGGTATTATGCTGCCACCAGAAGACTTATCCTGCACTTTGTCTTTCCCCTTATCTTTGCACCTTTCATTGTGCAATTCATGGCATTGTGGCCTAATATGGCCCTTTTTCCCACAATGGTGACAAGTAACATTTGCATTCCTACCACGGGATTTGCTACGTGACTTCCCACGAGACTTGGACTGAGATTTTTGAGAATCTCGTCCACGGCCACTACCACTACCATGCTTTCCATATCCATCATTCCTGCCTCTAACTGTCATAGCATGAGACACACGAGAGGCATCCAAATTCTTATGGTTAACCTCTTCCTGCAGAAGAGCACTCTCAACATCAGATAATTTCAAGGTAGCAGTAGAGGCACATAATGCAGTGCGGAATACATCCCATGACTCATTTAGAGTACCAAGCAAGAAAAGAGGAGTGACATCCTTTGCAAAAGTGATGTTCTGCGAAGTCAAGTTCTTGAGTATAGCATGGAACTGGCTCAAGTGAGGAGACATAGTTACATTCTCCTTCATGCGCAGATCCATAAGCTGCTTCAGCCAATACATCTGACTCGTTGGACTTTTCTTGTCATAGAGATTTTTGATCTTTTCCCACAACTGCCATGCACTCTGTTCTTCCTCAAAGACATTATAGTGAACCTGTTCTGTGAGAGACAATACAATAGTGGACTTGCATAACTCATCAAGCTCAAGCCATTCCTCATTTGGCATAGTTGCAGGCGGATGCCTGCTTAACCTCAAAGGTTTGGTCTGCGATTTCTGTACCAACAGCTGCCAAATCTGGCTCTTCCAATAAGAGTAATTCGTACCAATAGTGATGTTGAAAATAGCATGATCAGTGGACGAACTCGCCATAATGCAGGCTGGAAGATTGTAGACAGTTCAAAACTGCTTGCTGTTTACTGCAGAAAATGACCAAAAAATCACCAAAATCGAGGAAAAATGGCGAAGAAAGTGGAACCAAAGCTGCTGCCCACCAAGTACTAGTGAAAGTACATCATTTCAGAGTGTTTCAGCATGAAAAATCCATGTCAGTCCATACATATATGCTTGCTGTAATAAATTTCAGATTTCAGTAAAAGAGAGCTAACAGTGCCAAAATCGGATCCCAAGGCAATCAGATACTGCCAAGACCAAAGCTGGCATCATGCGGGCATAGCATAAGCATATGATGGTCGATGAGCATGAATCCATGTGGGAGCTTTCGCTCAACCGCCAAGACCCACGGATCGCTTATTGTTCAAGCGTTCCAAGTCGAGCACTAATGGCTACCGCTCACATAGCCGGCGCGCCATCCATATCTACGAGTGTAGTGAGCTTACCTCCATGCCGATTGAGTTACCTCCTCTCTCGCGCACTTCGGTAGCTCCACGATCCAAGTGCAAGCTTCAAGCAAGCTCCATCCCCAAGCTCCACGCTCTAAGCTCCATTGCCGCAAGCAAGAGAAGAGAAGAGAAGAGAAGAGAAGAAGAGAGGAGAAGATGAAGAGCTTCTCCTCCCCAGTCCCTCACCCTCACACACTCACTCCCTCACACTTTCACACACTCTCTCTCAAGCACAAGCTCAAGCAAGCAAGAAGAAGAAGAAGAAGAAGAAGAGGAGAGCTACTTTTGGCCATACACAAGAATGAGCTTCTCATTCACTTTTCAACTTTATATACAAAACCCTAAATCCCTTTTGGGCGGTCATCCCCTTTTCCCCTTTTTTACATGGCCGGCCGTAGCCTAGGCCCCTTTTTTCCATTGTCCTTCTATCTTCCCAGCTTTCTTTCCACCGCCCGTCTACATTTACAAATTGCACGGGTGAGAGCCCGACGCTCCTTGAATTAAACCATGATGCGCTTGCGCTCTTTTACAAAAGTTTTGACTTGCGCTTTTCCTTGTGCGCCTTTCTCCCTTATTTAGGACTCTTCTCCTTGTGCGTTTTTGTCTTCCGTTTCTCTTTGCCTTGGCCTTTGTCTTTGTCTTCTGCTTTAGCTTTTCCGGATTTTCCACCTTCGTTCGTTTGAGGGTTAACAATCCAACACCCAAGTATGTCATATAAACATCTGCCAGTGAGTAGGCACACCCCCCAGGCAATGGGGTTAAGTGTTCCTGCCACTACCAAAACTTGACACAAGTAGGTGTCAGTTCACAAAGATACGGATTCAAAAATGAGACTTAGCTCATAAGCATACAATGAACCAAGACATATGATGTATCATCCCAAAAGGTAAGAAGTCCCAAAGTCTCAAGTGTCTGTAACTGCTCAATAGCATGTAACGGCTCAATGCATAAAAGTACCACCTTCTCAATGTCTAATAAGCATTCAAGAATGCTCCCACTGGCACAAAAGCCGTATGTACGAGCTCAAGAGCTCAAGCCAAGGCAAGACACAGTGCCAATGACTAAGTCCAAGACAATACATCAATAGTACATCTCGAATATGTAGGCGGTAGAGCATCCGTATGTAGCATCCATAAGCATGTAAGACATCAAGTACATCCCAAGATACAACTCTGGCAAGCCAATAAGTAGCTCAAGTAAGCTCCGAGAATCCAAGGTCAAGCCAAGACCGAGCTCTAGTAGCAATAGGCTCCAAACAATGTAACTAGCATGTAGTAATGGCATAGGCTAAGCATGTCAAGACCGGTCAGACATAAGCAACATACATGCCATAAGTACATCCAAGACAGAGCATCCAAATGCTTTGCAAAGCGAGCTCAAGCTCAACCAATGATCCCGAATCAAAACCAAGCTCTATGTCGAGCCCCAAGTGTCAATACATCACCATAAATGTCCAAAACATAGCCTGAGAAGCATAGGCATAAGTATACATGAGTAAAATGACTTCAGCCCAATTGTGTACAACAATGATTTACTGTTCAAAACTGAGAATTTCAGCACCAAAATCAGCTCCAAATGATTGCCAAACAATAGGCATACATTCCCCTAACATCCGGGCATCAAACGTGACCAACCAGGCATCAAATGACAATACCAAACAAGCTGTAGCATTAAATGTCAGTGTAACACTGTCATAAACTGCCTGTGGACTGTTATGACAGTCCCAAAACAGTGTTAAATCAGTCCAAATGCTATGCCAACACATCAACCATCAAAACCAAGCATCAAAGCATGCTCATATGCCTGAAATGGAGCCTTTCCAAGTGCCAATGGAGGGGGAGAGCTGCTGTTGTGACTGTCAATGCTGAAGACACATATGGGAGGGCTGCGTGATTCCACCAACTGTAAATGTTGGTCCTGGGGCTGCAAAAAATGGTGACCAAGCTTCGGAGGGGTCCGGTTAAAGCCAAGGAAGGCCTCAAACAAGCTCTAGCAAGTCTTGTTCAAAGGCAAGCGAGATATGAAGCAAGGGAGCTTCAATGGTGGCTGCTCCAATCTTGTTTACAGCCTGTGAGACTTGAGAACTGAAGTAAACCCTGAAGAAAATGATCAAATATCTTTGATGTAATGCCCTGAAGGTGCCCAACAATGGTGGGAAGGTGCTTGGGAAGCCGGGGAGTGACGGGAGCTAGAAGGAGTCGGATATGGCTGCCAGGAAGGAGACCCAATGCAAGTAGGAAGTCGATGGGATGCTGAGAATGCCACGAACCAAGCTCAAGAGTCGGAAAGCAAAGCTCTGATACCAGTTGAAAGGGAGCGACGGATCGAAGGTTCGACTCGAGAGCTATAAGCAGGAGAGCAAGAGCAAGAAAGGGAGAGACTAGAAATGGGAACTCCAACAGTCACAATGTGTGACCGGGCCTTCCTTTATTCAAACTGTCACTAAAAGAATAAAGAATAACGTGATGGTGACGGGCGCCCGCCACCTGCAGTGTGCAATGGCGGTGACTGTCAGTGTAGTAATACACGGGCAACTAGGCAGAGGCGCCTTTACCCCCAATAATTGTGATATCTCTTATTGATTTGTACATTGCTTCTCAATTGTGATTGAGTGTTGTTGTGTATCGATTAATTCTTTCATTCTCCTTCATTCTTCATTAAATTAATCACACAATTATTGCCCATTTGGGCCAACAATAGGTGCACATAGTTCATTACCAAGAGGTGGGTGGGTGGAGTGGATGTGTGTGTGTAGCTAAGAGGTGGGTGTGTGCGTGCACACGCACGCGCACACATACACACAGAAGGAATAGTCTACAAAAGGCCAAATCTGCCTATGAGAACAAAATGTTACATCTAAAAATTCAAGAAATTTCCCATGTTCCAAAACAATTGACATCTAATGCTACGACTATCTTAATGGAGAGTAAATAGTGAACAATACATAGTTGATGAGTACAAAATGACGTTTAAGCCAGATACAATGTGGAACTGCTTCGAAAGCACTCTCATCTCAGGATATCTCTTATGGGTTTGTTTAGCATAGAGAGTCTAACTTGGTGAGGTAGGGTCCCCCTTTGATGGTGTAGTATTCTTTGTATCTATAGATAATGCCTCTTGCGAGGGCACAGACCAGCTGGACGTGGGCGGCGGGCTTTGCATCTCTTTGTGGTTGTGTCTAAGGTGGTCCCATCTAGGATTTTCATGGCAGGTCAGAAGGTATGATGTAAATACTTTTACTTAATCCAAGCTTCTTTGAGAGAGAGAGAGAGAGAGAGAGAGAGAGCATGAGTTACAATTATTTGTATGATGGTACGAGTGTCTAGAAAGAATAGTAAATGAAATGTAATAGACAATACAAGGAGAGTAAAAGCTAGAAGTAAGGAGAACTCTAATTGACAAATAAAGAGCTCTAGTTGAAACAATCTCATGGGGATGTAGAGGACTTTGAGGCAATAATCTCTTGTATCTGTGCATGGAAGTGTCGTCAATGCCTATGTCGCGGTCTAAGAAGTTCGACTCAGTAAGTTGGATAGTTGGATCAATCAAGATCCTCCATGTATGTGTGGATGATTGAGACTATGGCTGTTGTGGAACCTCGTGAGGTCTCTCTCGCAAAGAAATGTGTAAGCTGCGTCTAGGTGGGACCTAGGTGTCGTGGAGCTGGTGTACTCTTGAGGAGCAAATCTCAAAGCTGTTGCTTCTTTAAGAGGAAGAGACCAAGACACCATTGGTTAGTGAAATCCATGCCTCTAGATAGTGGCCCAAACCCGCCCCGCCCCTAAATAGATAGTGGAAATGGCCTTACTTCAGGTAGTATATTGGGCATTAGCAAACATGGTGCTCCTTTGTCTTTGACTCTAGGTGACATATTTTCCATGTGCACTCTTTTGGTGGCATGGATTTGTATTTGTTAGTCTCAATCTCTAATTGGTGTAAAAAGGTATGCAACTAACCAATAGCATATTTAATCCCATGTGAGAGGTGGGTGTTCATGTATCTTAGTTGGACTATAAATCCATCATTTGTAGTATGGAGAAAATGCTCTCGAAAGTGATCTCCATCTCTAATTCATTTACTAGTGCCAATCATGTCCTTCTAATGTCTAATTGGGTGAGATTCATCTTGATAACCTTGCAAATCTTTGAGCGGCTCAAGGTCAGCGACTATGCATCAAGGGAGTAATGGATGGAGGTAGCCTGTCCAGGCTAAAGCCATGTAACCCAAAGCAAGCTGAGAGTTGTGCATACCAAAGTAAGATGCAGTGGATCTCCTAGGACATGGAAGAAGTTACAGAGTGGGAGATATCTTGTGGAGATGGGTATGACACATGGACTAACCATCCTTAATGGCCTAGCTAGATATCCTTTATCACGCTCCTTCACATGTTAACCCCATCGGCATGGTGCCAACATGGTAGCAGTGTGACATAGTGTTGAGATATAAAATGATACATAGACTACATGCCATGAGAGTGCCTAAGGAGCTGAGTTGGGGGATTTTGGCACTGTATGAGAGGGTTGTTGGTAGAGTACGGACATTTGAGGGCATTTGAACTTTTGTGCACTCCAACATTGGGGTAGGGATGCCCCCTCTCTCCAATGCTATTTGGCATATACATTAATGGAATCATTGACTGCATATCCTTGGGAGGAGATGAAGGAGCTCTACTAGTTGCCACTTGGATACCTCTCCTCTTATATGCAAATGATATTGTATTGATGGTTGATTCCCCACAAGGACTACAAAGACATTTGGATGCACTACACTCTTACACGTTAGAGAGTGGGTTCTCAGTGAACCTTGGTAAAACCAAGGTGATGGTAACACCACCATAGTGGATCAAGAGATCAACACCTAACTCACATATAGGTTGGAGGAGTTGGAGTATGTGGATTCATATACATATTTGGGGGAGCTATTCGCAAGTCCTACTTTCTCTATGAGGGAGATAGTAGATACTAGATTGGCACGAGGTTATGCAACACTAGGTGGCTTGGAGAGGATGTGCTCATAGGTGCAGTTTTAGGAACTTGCACTAACATGTGGCTCTTTGATACATTAGTAACATCCACATTACTCTACGGATTACATGTATGGGCCTTAGTCTTGATCGCCACGGTCGATTAGGTTGCACGTATGATGGATGGAGGTAAACGAAGAGGCCACTTGTATCCATGATTTCTAGGATGATTAGATATAAGGCTTCACTACCACATGAGATCATTAGAGCTAAACTAGCAACCATACCGCATTTTGCTCTTGTAATAACTCCTCATATGTATCAAGGAAAGACACTTAGCGGGAGGCACAATTGTAGCATTAAAGTCTCCTAGTAGCATGACATCTCTTTTCCTGGAAAACTCCCAAATATCCTCATCCAATGCTACGTATGGTGATTGTTCCTTTGGTGGGGTGTAGTGAGATGTCATTAGCGGAAAATAGTATATGTCATTGTATAGAGTGTGCTCCTCACCCGACACTCTTACCCACATGTATTTGGCATGCTTATCTTGACAAACCACGTGGATTATTTGTTGGAGTTCCTCTTTGAAGAGTATGGCCAGTGCTCCTAAACCCAGCCACTCTGGACAGTGCGTATCTCCTTTCTATATGTTGACTCCTATCTATAACCTATCACTCATGGGAGTGTAGTATGCAGCCCTTGGATGTGTCTCTGAGTAAAATACTATGCCCCTCCCTTTGAATGTCTCCTCAAATGCTCCCACGACTACTCGTAGAGTCCCATTACAATTCCAAGTTGCTACTACAAGGTTGGTCCCATAGGTCTTGCACCATCATTTGGTGCACCTCTCCATGACCATGACTCTTCCTCCTCTCTAAAAGGCTAGCTTGCCCTCCCTAACTGCCTTGATTCGTGGCATGCACTCCCTCATGTGCGCTAGTTGGGTTAGTGTAAGATTAGTGCCCAAAAACACACTCGTACTTTTCAACATGCGCTGTGGAGCTAGGAAGTCTCTCCTAACTTCCATGGTGGGGAAGCGGAGGATGAGAGTACACTCCTTCGAGGTCTCTTCCTTTTTTACCCACTTTCCAAGCACAGATATGTATATGCCTTTATTAATTTTTACGAGAGTGTATAAGTCCATGAGCGTGTATAACTCTTGGGTGTCATCTTCCTCTTATGCATTTATAGCTCCGTCACCTGAACATGGAGTACTCTCACTTTCCGTTTTTGTTTCTTCTCAAGTGTGTCATTAATTATGGTTGCTATGGATGTGTTTGCTAGTTGTGCCCCTTTTTTTTGCAATTTGAATCCATTGCTCTGCTTCCTCTACTTGTTATTGACTTTTCTTGAGCATCTTTGCCCAAGATACGGTCTCCTTATTCATCGCTTCTTCCTTCTTTTGGAGTTGTTCGACTTCTTCCTTAATGCGGGTGTGCTTCTTGATCATGTTGGGTTGGATTTCTCCTTCTTTCAATTTGGGACTAAGATTTATGTCATTAAGTTGCTGCTCAAGTGATTTAATCTCCTCATCTTGAGCTTCAATATTCAATTTAAGCTTTTTAATCTTATCACTCGGTTGCCTATTCACTATGCTCAATCCATTGTCACATTCTCTTTTGATTTTGTTAACAACATTTGTGATTAGTAGCTCGATTGGGACCTTTTCCATGTTGTGTTGTTGAGTTGGACTTGTGGGAGAGTTTGATTCAAGGCACTTTAGGGTCGAGGGGCAGTTGATTCAACATGCTTCAAGTGTAGGGTGGGGGGGGAGGGGAGCAACCAATTCAATGCGGGGGAGGGGTACAGTGTTGCAAGCTTGGGGGATGAGGGGTAGGGACATGTACAAGGTGAGGTAGGGACATGTGGAGGAGAGGGTGGGTCACATACAGGGCAGGGACGAGTTGTTAAGGTGGGGTGAGGTGTTGAGGCAGGGTGGGGATTGTTTTAGGGTGGGGTGGGACAGATACAGAGCGGGGAATGTAGACATTGGGACAAGGTGGGGGAGTGTCGGGATAGGGTGGGGTGTTGGGACATGGTGGGGTGGGGTGTTAGGTAGGGCAAGGGGTGTAGGGTTTTTTTTTGGGGGGGGGGAAACGGGATGTCGTAGGGTGGGATGGGACATGTCCACAAAGAGGGATGCAAAGGGTGGGTTGGGTAAGGGTAGGCAAGTTCAGGGTGCCTCGCCCCAAAACACGCACACACACACCCACACCCACACACACACACACAGAGGAAATGATATATCAATGTCTGCAAAATGCCAAAATGACCTATGAGACCATGAGCTACAATTATTTGTATGACAATACAAACTTTTTGGAAAGAACAATAAATGAAAGTGTAATGGGTAGTATAAAAAGCTAAAAGCTACAAGTAAGGAGAACTCTAGTTGACAAATAGAGAGCTCTAGTTGATACAACCTCATAGAGGTGTAGAGGGCCTAGCTCTAGTTTGAGGAATAGTCTCTTGTATTTGCCTATGAAAGTGTTGTTGATCCCTGTGTTAGGGTCTAAGATGTTTGGATTGGCCAAGTTGGACGGCTCAATCAATCAATATCCCTCATGTATGTGTACACGATTGAGACTTTGATTGTGTTAAAACCTCTCTAGTCTTTCTACCTTGAAGTCTCTTGTCTTGCTTGAGCTAGCTGCCTAGAGACCTCGAAGTCTCTCATAGGTTGTCTATCAGGGTGCATGTCATGTATTCTGTGTATGGAGGTGATGGACCATCTCCCCCCCTTTGAGTATGACCTTGACTCCCCCTTCATACGCTTCTCTTTGGGGGAGGTGTATGAAGGGGAGTAGGGGTCCATACTGAAAAGGGGGGGGGGGGTATGTGGATATGGTTTGTGTCAATCCCATATCGTGTAAGCCATTGCTCAACCTGTACATACCATGAAGTCTTTTGTCTTGCTTGAGCTAGCTGGCTAGATGCCTTGAAGGCTTTCCTAGATAGCCTATCTAGGTGCGTGTCACGCACTTTGTGTATGAAGCTTATGGTTTGAAAAAGGGCCTCCATCATCATGGGGGGATGCAACAAACTTGGCTCTAATAATCTCATGTGGCATGGACAGTTTGTTGCGGATCATCATCAAACACTTTCAACTACAATCCCATCAAGATGTTAAAATTGTTGCTTTGTTAGAGGAGTTGTAGGATAATAGCTATCAATCACATAAATCATATAGGGGATCACATGCCTCTTTCGCATGTGAGAATGTGGTGAGGCTCCAAAGTTCTACTTACCAAATGGTCATAGATCCCTAGGCTCTTGTGCAAATGTGTCGGCAACATTTCATGAATCTATTTGGGTAACAACAACCCATTTTAGACAGAATTACCACTATATGGTTTATGTTTTTATGAGTTGATCAAGTATTGCTTGATATTGCTGCAAATTTAGAGGTTGAAAATTGTGAGAATGAGGTGATGGATGTTTCACTAATTTACCCAAGGACAAAAACCTGGGTTGGTATGGACTCACTATTGAGTTTTTTGAGATCTATTCCAATCTCTTGAAGGTACCCTTGACCACTATGTATCGGGAAGTTTGGGCAACTGTTGTCTCATGGAAAGAGGATGTTATTAAGCTGATTCCGAAGGTTCACTCACCTTCGATGCTCAAAGAGTTGGAGACCACCCATTTCATTGATGGTTACTATGTATAAGATATTTTGCAAGGTGTTGGCTAGTCGATTGCATGAACATCTTGTTGATATTGTGCATCTTGCTTAGTATGGCTGTATTAAGGGGAGGAACATTCTACATAACATCTTGAATGTGCGAATGTGCATTGACTATGCCCAACATACAAACCGGGAAGTAATATTTATTTAATTGGACTTGGAGAAAGCCGTTGACTAACTTGAATGGTCTTTGCTTGCCAAACTCTTGTAAAAGATGGGGTTTGGGCCCAAAATATCTCATTTAATATACACTATTAGTAGGGGTTCATCCTCGAGAATCATGCTTAATTGTGGTGTTACAGAGCCATTTGTTCGTTCTTGATCTATCAAACAGGGCTGCCCTTTTGAGTCCTCTATTTTTGCTCTTGCAAGACACCCTATTCTGACAATGTGATCACACTTGGGTGCCAATGAGGAGCTGGTAGGCTTGTCCCTTCCTTCACACCAACATTTTATTTGCCAAGCCTTGGCTAATGAAACCTTTGTGATCTTGAAGGATGATTGGGATAACTTCTGCAAAGCTTTAGACATATGGGATTTCTTTACTCAAGCTTTGAGGCTGTATATTAATACCACCAAATCTGCCCTCATCAATTGTATGGAATGAGACTTTTAAGAGGGATGGTAAGGGGAGGTGGTAACTAGAGGATGCATTGCAAGACACCGGGGCTATCCTCTGGGCGTGAATGCATTATCTAAGCAATTGCTAGATTGGAACTTTGCACATATGGTTGCATATTTGCTTATGGGGAATCACAAGTGTAGCCTTTTCACGTGCATCTTACAGTGGCTCAGACAAATGCTGCCCATGATTTTGTATTGTTTGCTAGTGTTACCTTGGTCAAAGACCAATTCGAGGGATACTACTCAATCTGTTTGTTTTATGCTTGGGAAAAAGGATTCTATGCATTCAGGCATCTCTTGGATATTTTGTACATAAAAAAGAATGGGGGGTGGCACATGATGGCACATAGATGCCCATTGTTTGGAGCTATGTGCCTCGCCAACAGCCTTGGGTCTCCCTCTTGTGAGTCTGTCTTGAAGATAAGGGCATCATGCATCTAAATACAAGATTACAACGCTCATGGTGGCATGTAATCAATATTGACCAGCTTCTGAATCTCAAATCTTCTGTTTTGTTGACTCACTTGGTCAGCTCATGGAAAGTGGTGCCTTAGAAATCTGACTGGCATCCGAGTCATGATTGTCTGCAAGCCAACTCTATGCAGGCTAAATTGCCAGGTGTCTCTAAGATTGTTTCATGGGAAGGGAAGCAATAAGCTAGAGCTAGGTTAAATCAAATGGCATGGCTTGGATTGATTTCTATTGCTGATGTCATTTTGTCTACATGACAAACCTTGATGTCTTTCTCATAGGTCCAAATGATATTTGGTGTTCCCAGAGGCTATTGTGACTTGCAGGAAACTATTTTATCATCTTTGGGTGATTGATAGCCCTTCCCTAGCCTTTTTTTAGGTAGTTCCTAGCAAGATTGGAGACTTAAGGGATGGTTGTGCTTGGAGTGTGCATCCGTTAATCGGATTTATCATTTGCTTATTAAGCATTATGATTGGCTCTGACACACAAGGACAATTCCATTTGGGGCCTTCATAAAAGCATGCAATGCTGGAAATCAACGGTGATTGTGGGTTGACTCAACAAAACTCCCTTCAAATACAAGGTATTTATTTGGTGAATGTTGGTGGGTGGTCTCCCTCTTGCTTTTGCACTTTTTAGATGCAATGTCTCCAATGGTTCATGCTTCTTCTGTACTACAAGAGTAGATACATGTCATCATTGGTTTATCTTATGCTGGGTGGCAAGAAAGATGTGGTCCCTTTTATCTGAAATCTAGTGTCATGTGGTTGGAACTACCATGCACCCCCATGATTGGGTATTTGGAAAGCCTAAATTTTCAGATCTTGTGCAGCCACATATGAAGATTGTGTTTCACTTCCTGCATTTTGGGGTTGTTGGCATAACTGGGCTACCCGAAATGCCTTCCTTTTTGATTCACATATCAGCAGGGGTTGTCATCCGCCATGCAGTCGCTCCATTGTTAGATATTCTTGCATGACTTTGACCATTGCCCGTGCATGATGGTGCAGGATATTCGTACTGTGCAAGGGCTTCAACAAGTTTTGTCTTTCCTGCTGTCACATTTTGACTGTTTTTTGAGTTTTGTTTTTACCAGAGGTGAATATGGCATTTGCATGCTGGCTAGATGGACTTTTGCACATCTGATTATTCCTTGATATCAGCAACCTTTATGGAAAGACAAAGAGAGAGAGATTACTAGTTGTTGAGGGGTCTTTGGAGGAATGCTCAGGTCTCTCACAATTTAGGCACAACATTCACCCTTGTTTCATTTCTTGAGATTGATAGGGATTTGGCACATCTGTCTTACAAGGAGTGCCTTTATCTTTGATTTAGCATCTGACATACTTACATTGGTCACGTAAGGGGTTTATTATTGTGGCAGTGGATATTGGCAAGGTGTTGCCATCTGTGATATGGTGGCTTCATGGCATGAGATTAATCACTGTTCATACGCTATTTTGTGTGGTGTTATGAGTTTTAAGAATGTAACATCAGACAATTGATTTTCCTCTGGTGGCCCATGTCCTTTTAGCTCGTTTTTAGCTTCACATATGGTTTGCATGACCTTTACACATTTGCTAGAATGTCTAAAGTACATCTACTTGCCAATGCAACAACTAGTGCACAAAAGAGAGAGTTATGGAGGGAAGGTTAGATAATCTGGATGTCTTCTTCTGTATATCTAACATTACACTCTTCAATGCTAACCACAGGCTGGAAAAGGCGGTGAACTGACCCATGATGAGACTACCATTATTGCTGGTGCATTGGAGTTGACACAGAAGAAAGCAAAGGATGCAATGACTCCAATTACTTCAACTTTTTGCATTGATGTGAATGCAAAGCTAGATATGTATGCCTTTTTGGTTAGTTTTACTTGATTTTTGAAGGTTCTCTTGACATGGAACCTGTTTTCTAATGTTTCTTTCTTCTTTCTTTGTAAACTCTTCTGAAACAGGAATACAATGAATTTGATTATGACAAAAGGGCACAGTCGAGTTCCTGTGTATTCAGGATCTCCAACGAACATTATTGGTCTCATTTTGGTACGTGAATATTACCTAGTCTTTTCTTTTTTTGTATAGCAATGGTTTGGTCAGTGTGTAATATTCTCTCTTTGGTTGTAAAGAGGGTGGAGACAGATTTCAAAAAGCTGTTGTCAAAGGGCTGGGTTGATTTTGCTCTCAAAAGTTTCCTGCATGCTTACATTGTGCTGTACCACCGTCTGGCTTTCTTTTCTCTTCTTAGTTTGCACTGGTTTGCAATCTGATGCAGTAGGTGGGGCTGATGATTATATGTGCTTTGCCATGACTGAGTAACCCTGCTATCTTAGCGTGTTGGTTCAGGGCGACCTTGTCTTACTGTGTTGGTTTAGGTCCAGCAGAAAGGATGGGGAGAGAGGGAGGTGGTCAAGGATTTGAGCTACTGTTAAGTTTCTAGCAAGTAGTGGTGGAGGTGGATCTTTGGACTTTTTGAAGGATAGAAGGACTCAGGAGACAGAAGGAAGGAATTGAAGAAGGCTGGCAGGCACGAAGGGAGAGATGGACAGGGAAAGGAAGCCGAGAGAGGGAAGGGAGCGGAAAAGGGCTAGTGGATCCCCTAGTCATGATGGTTGTGCAGGGTCATCATTGTCACACATCTTTATGTTTCTCTCCTCCTACAGTGGCTCACTAGAGTGCTTGTATGCTGCTTGTAAGTTCAGATTGGGCAATTGATGGAGTGGCTGTGTGGTCCTAGTGCTGTCCATCAATTAATTGGCCTATTGCAGCTCTTGTTTGGCTAGGTGCTTGCTCTCTGCCTTTCTACTATGAAGATATTTTTTTTTGGCTCACTTGGTAAACTGTTGAGTTCAGACCTACTTTTGCTTACATGCTCTTACTAATACACAATTCGTGTTGTGGTGCTTTCTCTCTCTCACACACACACACACACACACACACACACACACACACACACACACACATCCCTCCTTTCCCCCACATCACTCATCCTATGAGTTTAATGAAATTGCTACCATTGCATTGCTGGAGTCATAACGTATTACAAAACTCGTAGGAAATCGATGAAACCAGTTTCATGCCTCCTGTTTCAGAAACCCCTTGCAACTATGGTGGAGAGTTATAACATGTTTCCAAGGACGCTACATTGCAAAATTAGTATATATCTCGAAGTAATGACATGTTTTCACTTTCAGGTTAAAAATTTACTGACCACACGTCCGGAAGAAGAAATGCCAGTTAGGCAACATGCTACAATTCGGAAGATCCCAAGGTGGTTTTTCTTAACACCCAAGAAGAGAACTAAAGCTTTGGAAAAAATGCACATTGACACTCAGAAATAGCACATTTGATTCTGTGCTATTTTTTCCATAGAGGTTTTTTTGTGGTAAAGGAAATTTAGCATAAAAATAGAACGGATCAAGTTATGTGTCTTCTTTCCTTCTTTTATTTACGTATTTGTCTGTGTAAGTCTTTTAAAATTACTAGGAGACTCACATTCTGGAAATTATGATATCGTTCTTATGTCTGTTAAGTGATTTTTAGCTCAATGGGTAGCCTTCGGCTAAATCTTAGAAAAATGCAAAAGTTTTGAAATCATGAGGTCTGTAAAGGATAGGATTTGCAAGCAGCAGCAAACACTTCAAACCTATAGAAATGTCCATGACTGCAATGATTTATAAACAACAATCTTTTGGACATCAGACTTGCAGCTGAGAACTGTGATTAGACTTGTCACTTAGCACCACATTTAACTCAAGGAAAAAAAAAAGAGCTTTCCGATTGGCAGAACTCTGTAAGCTGTCCAATCATGATGTCTATATCGAGGAAAGCTATAAGATGCAGGTTGTGATTTGCAATCAGCAGCGAACACTTCAAATATGTAGGAATGTCCATGATTTCAATGATTTATAAATAACGATTTGTTGCACATCAAACTTGCAGCTGAGAACTGTGATGAGACTTGTTACTTAGCACCACATTTAACCCCAAAAAAAAAAAACCCCATTTACAGCTTTCCAATTGGCACAACTCTGTAAGTTATCAGATCTTGTTGCCTATGTAGAGGAAATCTATAAGACGCAGGATACCCAAAAAGGACCTAAGCACTCTTAATACTCTAAGAAATATGGTTAATATATCACTTACAATAAACGCCTTTTATATGTAAAAGTGGCAAGTTACCGCATGCTTGGTAGGATGTTTGTTTTTATTCCTCTGTTACTGAAACTCTTCTTATTTGTATGCGTTTGTGATGAAGGGTACCTGAAAACATGCCATTGTACGATATCTTAAATGAGTTTCAAAAAGGACATAGCCACATGGCAGCAGTTGTGAGATACAGTGAAGAGAAACAGGAAAGGATCAACAGGAGCAAAGAAACCAAGGGACAGCTAGACAGAAGGCTAAATAATTCAAGACATAAGAGATACTCGGAAGGCAAAATAATGCAAGGTGTGTAACTGACTTTTTGTCAGAATCAGTAGGTGTTGACGTAGAGGCAGTTTTAACCATAGATTCCGATTTGTGCCAATGAATCAATGTGCGTTGAATAGAGGTAGTCTCTACTATTGAAGGTTCTAACTTTGGTACATGTGCTAGGCCAGGCACACCCACAGCGGTGACTTTGGAAATTCCTGAAGATGAGAGTTCCATGGATCAAGGAGTTATAACAGTCAAGCGTAACATCCTTAGTGGATCTGGCATACGAAGAGAGAATGATGCTACCAGTGAAACTTTAGGTCAAAGAGGCAAAAAATGGGAACGAACTGGTCAAGGAGATATTTTAGAGATAAGTGAGGAGTCTCTTCCAAGTTTTCCTCAGGATGAGGAGGTTGTGGGAATCATAACAATGGAAGATGTCATTGAGGAACTTCTACAGGTATGGTTGTCTGATCTACAGATCAGCAGGTTATTTCTGACATGACTGATATGGTTTGCCAAGCATTTTTGTGACAATTTTAGCTTAAAATGTGTTTCAAATTTAACATTGATTTTTAATTGTATACACATTAGAATTTCTCAAAATCAATGCTCACTGTGGTAGCATGGGCATTGAAAGTACAAAATAGAAAGTTGTGGTTTGTCAAACACCACTCAGAAAGTGTAGGAACTGACTGGTTGGAAATGCTGAATCCAACATAGGGAGACCCGTAACACACATTGCATGACCAAAATGCTTAGCTGACCTTGTCTCGATTTCCAAGGATCAGACTTGATCCATGTGACCTGGTGCAGGTATCAGGATTATGCTTCAAATGAACCTTGATCATTCTTACACATTTTTCTAGGACTCTCTTGGTCTCCTTGCAACATAAGCATACAGTTGTTCACCTTGACGACCTATTTGCCTGAGAGGCTTTGGTTATGGCATTCAGATTATGTACATGCTATTTCTTTCTCATTTCACATGGATGGAATGGATAGAGTAGAGCCAGGTTTGGGATTGTACGTGTAATACAATCAAGATTCTGGCATGGTAACCTTGTTGAAACTTGTATTTGTGCTGCTTATTGCTTCATTATGCTGTACTTATTCCAAGTGCTATGAATAGCCTCCATATCCTGAGTATAGAACACGGGTGTAAAGTATTTTCTGGCTGCTAATGTCCAACACTTTTGAAGTATACTGCATACTTATACAACACACTTGGTTGTTCAAGCTGCAAGTGTAACAATTTTGTTTGGTGAGAGAACAGGTCTCTTTCCTTGACCATAGATTCTTGTGCTGTTTTATTGCAGGAGGAAATTTTGGATGAGACAGACGAGTATATAGATGTTCACAATAGGTAGTTTGACCTTTGGATTATGGTTTCTCTACTACTCACTCTGATTCTTGAATTTTTATTTATATTACCATAATAACCACTCTTTCTTGCAGGATAAAGGTGAATATGCTACCGCCTGGAGGCAGGTCACCTATATCACCACTTTCATCTTCTTTACCAACAGCAACAATATCACCTTTATCATCTTTTCAGCACACTCCAACGTCAACTTCACCAGTTGCTTCTTTTCAACTCACCCCTGCTACAGATTCTCCTTTATCATCTCATTTACAAGCACCAAAGACAACACCTACACTTAATCCGTCTCCCAATTTGTCGTTTCCACAATCACCTGCTACAGTTTTGAACCATACAAGCAATGCAGATAGCAAAAGTGGCAAGCGTGCGAATGACCTGGGTGAGTAAACCTTGTTGAAACAAGCACTTTGAAGTTTGTGAAATTCGTTGGGGCTCCTGCTGTACTTACACTGTCATCATATGTGAGCTATGTTTGTTCTGAATGTAGAAGGAACATCTCTTTTGCGGAATAATGATTGAAGGCATGTTGGTCTTCAAGGAGGCCCAATGCCCACTGTACAGTACTTGGGATACTTAAAATGTGCTGAAAATTGGTAAGAGCTCCAAACCACACCAGAAGCTACTCCTGCGTGCTCTTTTGTTCAGTGCTTTGTGCTTGTAGAAGTCCTCAGTTGACTGTCAAGATCATCTGATCTTCATGGCTTTAAGGTCTTTCATGGAGCAAAATTTCAACGACCTAGTAATGTTCTGATTTCTTTTAAAGTGATGTTCTTCGCTCTCTATAATGTCAAACAAAGCTCAGGACTTGTTTCAGACTTTGAACCTAGTGAGGTTTCTAACATTCCCATTTTCATTTTACAGAACCTTGAAGTACGTGTTTGGATACACTTGTGTTTGCTTCTTGTTTTGTCCTTGGAGGTTTTGGTTTTGGGGGGCGGGGTAAAACATGGCTATATGAATTCACACATTGACAGACAAGGTGGAAACTTGCACGTTGTGGTAGGATGACTGAAGTTAACTTGTTTCTAAAAGCCACTGATCTTAACGTCTACCAATGTCTATCAAGATATATGGGGTGCTGCTTGAATCAGAAAATACAGCTAGCAATTACAAATTTTGCAAGACGTTTTGGACTCAAACCAATGAGATGACAATATCCAGATAGTGATCCTTGAACCACAGGTTTGGACGCTGAGATATCTTAGAAAAAATGAGCTCCCTGAGGTGGAGCTGCATTAGAGCCACAATGTTTTACACCAATCCAGGATATGTAGGACCTTGAATAATCAAAGTAGCCTGTGAAAGTTAATGCAACTTCAAGGTGCCCAGCTTCTAAAGGGGCAGTGGCAGGTGGCATCTTGTTTCTGGGGGTGGTTGGTTTGCCCTCCTCGATTAATTCACATGCCATTCGCAACATCAACTATTGGTGTCGCTTGTTGACTTACCTTTCATCATGGTTACTTCAGGCATTTTCTTTGTATTTACAGTTTGCCTTTCTTGCACATGTTGCAGGTGTACATTCTAAGACTATTGTGCAACATTACGAGCGGGAGTGATTTTGTTCTCCATAGAAATGCCTAGTTCTTATTCTTAAGGCTGAGATAAAGGGATTGTTAAAGTCAAAGGATCTTTGCTCATATTCTCTGATGTGTCACAAACTGATTTGTTTTTTCAGGATACAAGTTGCAATGGAATGCTTTTGTATCCATGCCACTACTCATTCTGCCCAGGACTATGGTTGCTGGGAGAGGAGTATTGTTTTGTTGTGCGCCTCTGGTTTCCTACACACGGTGACTGTTAGGGCGGATGGCAACTTGGCAAAGGGTATACATACTAGTATTTGGATTAGTCAACATGGCTTTACACTAAGTTGTACTTCGTGTCATATTCGACTGAAGGGGATCCTTTTGGTAATTTATTGAAAAGCTTAAGTGATTCCCAGCAAAGATGTTCTGTCTGATGTGTACAGATTAATTTGAGTCTACTTTGATGGAGCAAGGCCACTGAATGTTATGTCTATTTGAAGTTTTTAGGACTCCATGATTTGGGATTATAACACTCGCTTGGATCATAAGTAAATGGAAACCCTGCAGGTTTTTCTAACATGGTGGTATATATCTTTCTAACATGGCAGGGTTGTTCCCTAGTTGTGTGCGAGCCTGCAGGTGGGTATATATTTTGCTGGGCTAATGCCATGTTCTCTCTCTGACACGGCAGGGTTTTTCCCTTGTTGCGAGGTGTACTTTTTGCATTGAGGGGGTGTGTGATTGCAGCCTGGTATTCTACTCGTTCTTGCAACCGCTTTGCTATTCGTGTATTGAGCAAATAGTGCGAATACTCGTAAAGATGAATCTTACTATTCATATATAAGTTTTTGTACGAGTATTAAGTATTGCATCGATTTACCGAGTTTTTACCTGTGCAATTAAAAACCTTATGGGAGGGCACATAATGCCAATATATACTTGGAAGTTAGAAACCTTGTAAGCATATCGTTATGGGAGCGCACATAATGCAAATATATATTTGGAAGTTAGAAACCTTGTAAACATGCCGTTGACTGTTAGGCTGAAATCAAACTAGTTGGGTCACAATTCAAGAACACCACAACCTCCAACCCACCCAATGGTTTTCTCAATGTTTATTTGTCCTTACGAGCATATTTGTGATGGCAAAATGTGAAACAAAGAAATTCCCAGCATTTTAGTGGCATTATTGCTCGTTGCAACTTGCTGTCTCTGCTACCCTATTGGCTTTATCGTCTAACTTCAAACACTTGTGCAACACCATCCTTAAAAGTGAATTGATATCTTTTATGTAGCTTCACACGAGGCTCTTAGAGAGATGATTATACACAACCAATAGATTCATTGTGATAATCACTCAAAGTTTTGGCCCTCTTGTGGAAAGATACTACAAATGGGAAAATGGGTTATAAATGCCAAAGGTGCTCAGTGCAACAAGACCCATACCTTGGTAGTGTGTAATTGAAGGATGTCCATATCGATGATCTTGTTGAGCTCTAGGAATAAGGAGTGTAGGTCGTAGAGGTATGTGTAGCTTATGTATGCAAGCATGTGCTTGTTTTGAGCATACCATCAGTCAGTTTCACATTGAATTGTTAGCTTGTTAGATGACTCTTGAGCAAGCTCGTAGAATTGTTGTCTAGGGGGCTCTAAAGTTGATACATGAAAGTCATTGTTTGGCAAAAGGCCTTGATGTCAATAGATGGTGCTTTCAACTATGCTCTAGTTTTCTTGTGCCACAAAGAGGTTATGATAGACATTATTTTTTAAATAGTTGATGAAGCTACATTGCAACAAAAGATTGAATCTTGTGCAGGATAAGACTTCCTAATGGGTGGCATGAAGAACTACAAGATGAACTAGAGGATGAATATCACGAAAAAAGAATGTTTGGAGTCATACAAGTTCAAAACCAAATAAAAGGCAATACTAAAGAATCAAGGCCTCATTTGGGTGACACCATGGTGTATCACCACAAGGGAATGACTATACTAGGACAACTTGTAGCATGACTAGGCGGGATCGCTACGATGATAGCTAGAAAAGAGTGCAAATGGGTAGCTCATTGAGGTGGCAAGGCCATCATACAAAAGTTCAAAACCCTAAGCAATAGGTTACTTTAGGGTCATTAAATTTATAATAACTATGTAGCCTTAGTAGTTCATATTCATTTGTGCCAAATGGTGTGCTGAAGTGGACTGTATATGAATCTTGGGTTACATCCATTTGTCATGCGGACCTTTGAGGCATCTTAGAGGATGTTAATATCATTTTCTTTCCTTTTCTCTTCTCTCTCTCACTCGCTTTTGTGGCTCTATGTTTCTCTTTTAAGGAACGTGGAATATACCTTCAAGGTGTCTTTGGATTATTCCTTCTTAGTCAACTTGCCCATCCACACCCTCCTCTTCGTGCAAAAAAGTAAAATAAAAATCATGTTGACTTATATGGGCATTTCATCTCCCCCCTCTCCAAAAAAGTAATTTGGGTACAACATGTCGACTTATATTGGCATTTCAAGTCAAGCTTCAAGACAAAGAGTAAGGCGATCAAATTAGAAGATGGCCTTAAAGAGTGTTCTAGGAGGGAGAATACATTAAATGGTTTTAGAAGTGAGATTAATAGGGTATTTTAAGCAATAAGGGTTTCCTTTCAATGTGTTCTCGAATTACTTCTAACAACATAATTGGCGAACGAGGTAGAGTGCAAGCTGATTAATTAGAATATTTGATTAGATTAGCTTGAAGAAGAGTGATGAGTGAATGTCACATATGAAAAAATTACTCTTGTGATGCCTTTAATGGATTAATTGTATGAAATTAAGATAACTTATTAGATGGCATAAAGGGAAACTTGATAGCTTGCTTCATGCTATAGTGTATAAGGGAGATAAATCTCTAACACATAATCCTATGCCTACCAAGAGTTGGGAAAAGGGATAAGTCATACATGGCTCTCATTCTTTTTCTTCATCCATAGCCCTATGACAATGTATACTGTATTTGTCACACATTTTACATCATATCATCAAGAGACTTATAAGCATATTTGATGCGCATAAACATCTTGAAGTGCATGACTCTTCACCATGCCCTTTATTGCATTAAAGGAACCACCCCTTGCCAAAAAGTTTCAACTTCCCCATTGAAATCACCCAATATTCAATGATTGCATTGCTTGTTATCAAAGCATAAACATACCATATGTATGTAGTTAGTTGCATTGACATTGTTATGTTAAGTCAAATCCAGGCGAAAACTTTTAATTAAAAAAAAGAGGGATTGTTTTTGCAAATAAGAGCTTTTATTTATCAAGGATACCAATATATAAACTTTAAAGGACTTCAACACAATATGCACCAAGATATGGACTTTAGAATACTTCAAGCTAAAAAACAATCTCTCATTGGAAGTAAATCTTGATCGAGTATATGACTTGATTTCCAATCAAACATTAAAGGTTGAACCATTCAAAACAAGGAAGTTTATTTCAACCTAACATTCTAGAAGTACAAACTCAGGAAGAAAAGCTCATAATAAATTGCTTATTAGAACACTAGTTTAGTTCCAAAAGAAGAAAGTGATATTTCTTCTAAACAATAAGACATGTTCATAATTTTTGGCTCAGCTTTTATCGATTGCATGATAGCCCCCATGTTGTGTGAGTGTCACTTGCCATATAAAATGTGATATTAGATGAAGGATAGTGAATGGAGGTGTGAGTGCTCAATATCTATGATGTGCTAGAGGGTAACATTTCCTACATGTATATATAGTGCTAGAGAGGTTGGTCAAACATGAACACGTGGGAAGCTCACCTTATTTTACCACCATCACGTAGTCTTGAATGACCTACCAAACACTGTCCACATATATGTCCATCAATGGTCCCAAATGGCCAACCAACCACTGCCCACATCTATGCCATATGATACTCTATGAAATATAGAATGTTCCCTATACCATTGCCACTTGGTGCTAAAGTGGCTTGGGCACATAATCCACTATCATAATAACTTTCTCCCCTTGATCCGATGGTCAATTCCCCAAAGACCATCTCATAATCATTTTGGGCTACAAAAGTTATTGAGTGATTTGGATGTGCAGGGGGATGCTCAACATGTGTGGATATTGATGATGGACCGCCTAGTTAGATGGGTGCGCATATCTACACTTAGCACATTGGTGTTCATTGTGATCGTCACATGGCCATTGAATTATTATATTTGGTTAGTTACACTTGCCGATAGCTTGCATAGTTATTGTGCCAGTCGATTAGTATAGTGAGTTATGCATTGTTTAACATAGTATGTCACTTTCCTTTATGTTGTATCTTATCTATGCTTCGTGTACATTGCATTGTGAGAGTAAGAGGAAGAAAAATCATAAAATTTTTTGGCCTCCATCTCTCTTATTGTGTTCTTGAGTGAGCTTCCTCTTGTGTGTATTGTGTGTGTTTGGTGTAGTAGCTCAAGCAAGTCCCCCCACCATGTGACTTGTGACAACGATGAGGAATGCAATGATGGAAGGGTCAGAAACATAACATTGCCAAGATAATGCTCCTACATAAAGTGATCAATTGGCTACTATATCCAAGGTTTGGGAAATTGGTGATGATCCATTTTTATTGTCAAAGTGTTGATATAATCACAAGTCTAAGTGGTTTGTCTCTTCGTGTCCAAATTCTACTCATTGTTTCAAACAATCTAATCATGAACATAGTGATTATGGGGATCCAAAATATCACAATAACTTACACTTAAACCAGCTCTGTTGGAAGCCTCAAACCTTCAGACTTTGCCTTCGCTAAAATTTCTTGTTTTTTCTAGTCACTATGGAGGTGAGGTGTTTGAGTCATCATTCATCCATAAATGGGCACATGTAAGATAGTCAACGAATCTTCGAGATCTACTTCTCTAGGTGTTAGATCTTCTATTTAAAATGCTTATTAAAATTAACCAATACTTATTCCAACACCCAAAATCATTCTTATAGAGCTGGATTAGACATTTCCAATGTTGTAGCATGTGCATCTAACATCTCCAAAGTTGGATTAACAGCATTCCTCTAGGGGATTCAATAAAAGTACCTTGCACTTGGAGCCTAATGAGGAAAGGATCCCTATTGTTATCCAAAGGTGGTGCCTCCAAAGCCACACACTTGCTAACATACTTACCTTTAGACAACACCAAATGAATAATCTTGCACGAGGAATGAGCAAGAACAAATTTTCAACCACTATTCCTAGTTTAGAAATTATAATAGTGAGTTTCATATATAAGTTCTATAAGACAAAGTGCATTCTTCTCTTTATCCAGTAGTCTACACTTCTGAACTTGAATTTATATCTAGACCTTGTGTTGTCTTTTTAAGAACTTCAAAGTGTCTCTAACATCTTCTAATGTCATGAAAAGCACTGCTCATGCTCTCCAAAGGCTACCACTCAAAACTTGTTATGGAAATATATCGACAAACAATATTCCATTTTTTATTACTTGTATTGATACAAGTAATAAAACTCAAAACTTGTTATGGAAATATATAAACAAATAATATTTCATTTTTTATTACTTGTATTGATACAACAAAAAATATCTTTATTACTTGCATCAAAACTTACAATGTATTTGTAGAGAAACACTTGGTTGGAGGCAAGTATGTATCTGTAACAACGTAAACATGCTAAAGCTGAGCAAACCATCCTTGAGGTGTAGCTTTGAAAGTAGCAATACATCCCCTTGTTATACCTAGGAAAATCATGAGTTCCATGTTAACTTGAAAGACCATCCATAAGTTGCTAGTTAGAGTATACTAGTTGCCCCCACTTGGCCTTTGGTTTGGCCTTTATCCCACAACGAGGCCTGTATAAGCAAGATTAGTCTTGGTTAGGGGCAGAAAATTTTCGGCTTCTAGTAAGCACTCTTAAGCTTGGGTTAAGATAGAAAATCTTAAGCTTGGATACTTTTATGCTCAATTGGAGACACTCTTAGGCACAAGCAATGATGGATGAGAACACTCTAGTAAGGAAGCACTCTTAAATCAATCAATTGTGGGTAAGCACTCTTAGGCATGCAAGGTAAGAAAGTCTAGCCTACCAACAAACTCATGTGGGTAAGCTTAAATGCAAGCTTACTTTAAAGTGGAAAAGTTGGCGGTAAGCTTACTTGGGCTTGCAGTAGGAACTCTTAAGCACATAGTGGGCAATCTAAAGTTGATAGATAGTAGGCAAATTGTCTCAGGTAGGTAAGCTTGGAGGTAGGCTTAAGTAAGCTCATCTTGAGGAAAGCTTAGGTAGGCTTAGCTGTAGGTAGACTTATATAGTAGCCGCTTGATGCAATCATGGTAAGTTGGCTATCTAGGGTTTGCATAAAGTTTTATGGTCCTTGTCTAGTGTGGTTGTTTTATTTAATGAGTCTTCCCATGGGGAAGATAGTGGATATGGAGTTGAGTTCCAAAGGGGTGTGACAAGAGATGTGGAGAAGGGTAGATGAGAAAAAGGACTATAGCATAGTGTATTGACCAAAACAACTGAACCAACAAGAGAGAATCATGACATACCTCATCCGTTCGATAATTGGAGTTCCTATTCTTAGTGCAAACCCAATCTCCTTGCTTCCCCTCTTCTTTCTCGTGGTGCATTCTCCCTCTTCATACTCACTCTATCTTCATAACCCTAAAACAAATCAACCCATCATAGGTATGCATATTCTTCTTGTCACCTCTTGTAGTCTTGGTCTTCTTTGGTGGTTCTCCTCTCCTATGATGATTCTAGCTAAGGTGGGTAGGAGAAGGTTGATGAGTAAGCTTCCTTAATGCTTGCAATGATATGGGTAGGTAATAGTTACATGTAGCTTGCCTTCTTGAGTTGTGACCTAATGGAGAGGCTTGTCCATTGATGTTGGGGGTGCGCTAAGGAAGCTTTTAGACCCATATTTAAGTCTTAGTCTTAGTTGGAACCATGGGCCTAGGCTTATTACTTGAGTCGTGAGGTGGAGTTTTTAATGGTGATTGTGGTAGGGAGCAACACTTCTAATGCAATCGTTGCCAAATCAAATCGTGGCAACAACTTTTTGAGTCATGGGATGGGGTTAATAAGACATTCATGGAACAAGGGTGCTGGCTTGGCTAGTATTACAATTGTAGGCAAGTCTCAATTGTAGGGCAATAAACAATGTTGATCATGTGCTAAAAATCCCCTTGATGGAGTTGTATCATGAAGCTTAAAGAAATCTTGGGCTAGGGCAAGATTTTGGCACAAGTTTCCATTATTTAATGGTTTATTGGGTTGATTTTCAAGAATTAATCCTTGCTTCTTTTGTGAGTGATTACTTTTTAGATTAAGGATGGGCTAGTGAAAAGGTAAGCAAGTTGGAAGCTTCTTAGTGTGCAAGCAAGGAGCTTGCTTCTTGACCAAAGAAGCTTATCAATGGAAAAGGCAAGCTTAGTAAGGCTCCAAGAAAGCTCGCTAAGTGTTGTTTGGTGGCTTGATGCTTGCTCTTAATGCAAGATAGCTTGCTATATTAAACTCAAATTCAAGCTTACTAAGTCAAGAACAAGCTTGGCTAAGGCTAAGGTAAGCTATATTTAGTGGTGAGTAGCTTACTTTGAGAGTAAAATTTTCCATTTAGCTTTTTCAATTACACAATAGTGTAATGGGAAAGCTTGGCTTAGGTACTAGAGCTTGTCTTAGCAACCCCCTATGGCCTTTCTCTTGATGGAATGTCACATGTGTAGCACTATGGCTACTCTACTCAATCTTGTTGTGGCAATCTAAGCAGACATACTAATTCTTGTGGGATATGCTAGGCTTGAAAATTTAGGGTTTAATGGGTCGTCCAAGTAAGGTTGATTAATCAAGCTAGCATGAGTCCAAGTTGATCCAAGCTTTAAAGTTCAAACAAGCTACTCAAACTAGTCAAAGTGTAGGTGGCTTATTTAACTAGCCCAAGTATAAGCAAGCTACTCCAATTATGGGCAAGCTTGATGGGTACTCTATGTTTGCCATGTATGCACTCCAAGCATAGGTAGAAAATTCCAACTACAAGTAGAAAAGTCAAAGTACAAGTAGACAAGTTCTCTCAACCTCACAATCCAACTGCTTTATCCATCACTTAAACACACTTAAGCTCTTCAACCAAATAAATCATAAAGCACAGCCCCCTCTAGCTCTTCTCTTAGTGGTATGTGGCATGTGTAGCCCTATGGCTCCTTTACTCGGTCCTGTTGTGGCAAGCTAAGCAGGTAGACTAATTCTTGTGGGATATGCTAGGCTGCTTGTGTTTAATCACTCATATAAAGACTAATTCTAAAAGCATATCCCACAAGAATTCTTGTAGCATATCTAACAAGATAACCTAAGTTTGCAATTGGTTAAGAGATCAAATCAATGATAAATTGGTTTGGGAATTGGAAGTAGATTAGGATATGTTGGAGTAGATTAGGAACCACTGAATAAGAGAAAAGATTAGAAAAACTATAAGAAAAGTTAATCCGTCAAGATTTTGTTGGCACTGTTATGATTGAAGATTCATTGAATGCTTGCATTAGATTGGTTGTGCTTTATGATTCATTTGGTTGAAGAGCTTAAGCGTATTTAAGTGATGGATAAAGTAGTTATATTGTGGAGTTGAGAGAACTCATTCACTTGTACTTGGACTTGTGTACTTGTACTTGGATTGCATAGTGACAAACATAGAGTACCCACATCAAGCTTGCCCATAATTGGACTAGCTTGCTTACACTTGGACTGTTTAAGTAAGTTGTTTGTACCTGGACTAGTTTGAGTAGCTTGTTTGAACTTCGAGACTTGGATCAAGTTGGGCTTAGGCTAGCATACAAATCTCAAGAGACCAAATAAATCTCAAGAGGTAGGTTCTTTGCTTTCTAAAATCATATCCCACAAGAATTCTTGTAGCATATCCCACAAGATAACCTAAGTGCAATATGTAGGTTCTTTGGTTTCTAAAAGCATATAAATCTCAAGAGACCCTTTTCTCTTTAGAATTCAAAGGACATGGATGGAACTCCAAATATTGTAACAAGTCTATAAGCATAGGAAGTTAAATTTTTTTTATTGGTAAAACTAAGAAAGAAAACTTTATTTGAAAGATAAAAAGAACAAGAAAGGAGTCTCATGATGTATACTTGTCTCCTCAACTATAGACCTTGTGGTAAACTCATGGAGAACCTAAGGACATTTATTGTTTATGAGCTCTTCAACTTGCCTAAAATATTTGAAAAAGTTTCGAAACATCATTGGTTTGAAAAAAATTTAAAGAATCTTTTCAACTCATATATTAATTGAAAAAGTGCAATTACACCAGTCCCATGTGCAAACCTTGACAACAAACCTCACATACCTGATCATAATTAACATAATCAAAATGAGGCAAACCATGAATCACCTGTTTAATTTGCATTTGTTTCAATCTCTGCAGGTTTACATGTCCAATTCTCCTATGCCATAATTCAACATCCTTAATTTGACCATGCCCACTTTCAACATACATAGAATTCTGAATGACGGGAGTACCTACATCCAAGGCAAATAACCTACCTTTCTTCTTCCCTTTGCAATCCATCTGCCAGGCCTTCCATTTCAAAATTCCTCAATGAAACATCCATATCTATTACATCTCACTTGCATTCCTTGGTCTACCATTTGACCAACTTATGCTATGTTCTTAATGATTGTAGGTACATAAATTACATCCCCAAGCTTACTTTCAACTCCATCTCTAGTGACAAGTGACACACTACCAATATGAGTAATTTTATGCAAGTGTCATCCCTAGCAGCCACATATTCTTCATTCTGCATTTTCTACTTTGTGTCAAACCACTCAACATGATGATTCATGTGATTTGTAGCCATTGAGTCCAAAAACCAATCATCCTCATCACTGGGGGGTGTGTCATGCTCCCTATTACATGTTCCATGGAAAATAAATGGCCTCTGGCAGATCCACCTCTAGGTCCACGACCTAAACCTCCATAGCCACTTGCATATTGGCTATATTGATTCTTTCATTGACCCCTAGGCATAGCATTTTTCTTGTGATAGCATTCCCTTTCAAAATTTCCATACTACCCACGATAATTACATGCACCATCTCTATGTGGAGGAGTAGATCGTCATCTACCTCTAGAGTAAGCTCCCCCCACCTCTAGGCATGAAACCACCACGACCAAAGGTACCTCGACCACGTGCAACGATATCACCACCACGGCCATAAGATGAGCCTCTAGCTCTAGATGGGATGCTATGCCCTCTTTGATGATAAATGACACTATCTCCACTTGTATTCTTGTTGCTGCTAGATGCATTCAAGCCCAACTTTATTTCTTCTATGAGTAGCAAAGAAATCAATTCTTCAAAGTTTGGCTTAGAGCCTCCTCTAACTAAAATAGCTGCAAGATCTTTTGCAACATGTTTGATTTTTGCAACATAGTCATTGATAGTGTGGTTTCCTCTTCATGCTCCATGCAATCTTTGCTTAAGTTGTATCTTCCTTACCTCTGTACATGTCCCATACATTTTCTCAATGATCTCCCATGCCTCTTTATAGGTATTTGCCTTCTTGATATGAGGAATCAAAGTCTCTGATATGCATATAGAGATTCAATGCAAAACCTTCATGTTCTTTCCAGTCCAATCCTTGTATGCCTTCTTTTTCTCTTGCATGGGCTCCTCAAGAAGCTCTAGACATGTATCATCACTTGTAATGAGGTCCCAAAGACCTCTCCCCCCATCAGAAAGTTCTCCATCCTATATGACCAAACACTATAGTTATCCTTGGTCAATTTATCTCCAACAACATGGGTAATTTAAGTTGTGTTTGACGTTTTGATGGCTTCAACTTCAGAAAAATGAGCAATACGTGCTATCCCAAGCAAGCATTCAGCAACGTGAACCAATCCACTGCCTCAAATGGTCAACCCGAGACAAAAAATGTACCAAAAATAGCCCAAAATTTTGGTGAATTTCCTTCCAAGAGAATGGTTGCTATACATAAGCTCAAATGCTATCATATACATTCATACATGATGCACATACACCATACATTGGCTGTCCAGCAAGAGACATTAAAAACAGAGCTCAAACGGTGCTCATATGACAAAAAAAAAAGGGCTTAAAATCGACCAATTTCATTGATATTTTTTTGAAATTTTTTGGGGCCAACAATGAAGTCCTAGTCAAGCTGAAGCTACACAAATTTTTTGGAATTTTTTTTGCAATTTTAAAGCCTCCAAAATGGCACCCGAAAATGGCATAAAATCGGCCTTGCGGGCCTCCAAAACAACTAGATCAGCTCCTTGCTTGATGTAAACCATGACAATTACAATCGAATGATGCACCTGCAATGTGTGTGTGTCTAAGTGTCATTGTCTGATGTATGCTGGCCATTGCCTGGCAAGCCCTGAATCCTTTTGTCTGCAAGTCCATAGAAGGCTAATCACATTTTAAATGGCAAATCGATCACCCATGAACACCATATTGGGAAATATGGGAATTTGCCATAATTTTGGGACATGTGGTCAAATCTTTGAATTTGTCATAACTTGAATACTATAACTCCAAATTGAGTGCTCTATAGCTCAATAGATTCCATTTTTCAAGCGCTTTCCAATGATAGGTTACAACATATGGATTTGACAGACATATGGGCATGTTATCCGAGTGCCACCTTTTTAGTATTCAAAAAATGGGAATTAGGAGATTCCGAAACTCACTAATATTGTGTTCATGCCCTTTCTGGTGCATGGAGTGGCTTCATAGGAAGCAACACAATTGTTTCATTTTACTTCAGCATGTGCTTTGTAGCATGAGGGAGCAGGATCTGCATCCTTTTGAAGAAGTATTCATTTCGTGAGAGCCATAAATAGTTGTCAAAATGCTTAACTGTGCATGTGAAGGTGATGTTCCACTTTCAAAATCAAACCAATACACCTTGCTCTACTCATATGGGGTGTTGAAATACTCATAGTTTGTTTTGCAAAGCACCACTTTGCAGGTCAGTGCAATTACACCAGTCCCATGTGCAATTACACCAGACCAGGGATGTTTTGAGAGCACCTGGAAGTGAGCCTACTTTGCACAGGTCTATCAGAGCTAGGTATCCTCTGGATAGGGTGAAATATGATGGATTTACAGCCATTCACTATGCCTATATAGTCAAAGTGATATAGGAACCAGAACCCACTTCTTTTGAGCAAGCCATGGGACAAGAAAAATGGGAGAAAGCCATGGATGAAGAAATGGATGCCTTGGAAGCAAATGCTACATGGGAATTGGTACCTTTGCCTAAAGATAAGAATTCAATTGGTTGTAAGTGGGTTTATAAGGTGAAGCACAATGCAGATGGTTCTTGAATAGATATAAGGCAAGATTAGTAGTCAAGGGGTATGCACAAACATATGGCATTGATTATGAAGAAACATTCAGTCTGGTTGCAAGGATGGCAACCGTAAGAGAAATCATTGCTATGGCTGCATCAAAGGGATGGTCTTTACATCAGATGGATGTAAAGAATGCCTTCTTGCATGGTGATTTGCAAGAAGAGGTCTATATGGAGCAGCCACTAGGTTATGTGCATGCTATTCATCCTGAGTTTGTTTGCAGGTTGAAGAAAGCCTTGTATGGCTTGAAGCAAGCACCTAGAGCATGGTCTAACAAGATAGGACAGTATCTTGTCACTATTGGCTTTCAGATTTCCAAGGCAGATTTCTCACTTTATGTGAGAAAAATAGAGAAAGGTATTATGCTGCTTGTCATTTATGTTGATGATTTGATTATCTCACAGGTGATAGTGATGAAGATATCCTTAATGTGAAAATGCTATTGAAGCAGAAGTTTGAGATGAAGGATTTGGGAGAGCTACGTTATTTCTTGGACATTGAGGTGATTAGATCACCAAGTGGGATACGGCTCTTGCAGAGGCAATATGGATTGGACATGCTGTCCAAATATGGGATGACAGGCTATAAGCCTATTTCAGTTTCTTTGGAGCAGAATGTGAAGCTGAGCACAGATGCAGGCGAGCTTCTCGAAGACCCTACTATGTACAGACACATAGTAGGAAGTTTGATTTATATGACTATTACCAGGCCAGATTTGAGCTATGCTGTTGGATTGGTAAGTCAGTTTATGCAGGCTCCAAGGAAACCGCATTTGGATGCGGCTAGACGCATACTCAGGTATGTGAAGTCCACATTGCAGTATGGGCTATTTTATGAGACTGGGGTTCAGATACAGTTGCATGGATACATTGATGCTGATTGGGCTGGTAGTATTTCTGATAGACGATCTACCAGTAAATATGTGTTCTCTTTTGGGAGTGCTGCAGTCACTTGGAGCAGTAAGAAACAGCCTACAGTTGCCTTGTCGAGCACAGAGGTTGAGTATAGGGGTGTAGCAATGGCTGCATGTGAGGTAGCTTGGTTACATAAGCTACTTTATGATATGCATTAGCCTACAGATGGGACAGTTGTCATTTATTGTGACAACATGAGCAGTATACACTTGGAAAATAACCCAGTCTATCATGCTAGAACAAAGCACATTGAGGTGCATTATCACTATGTGCGGGAGAGGGTTTTACTAGGTCTTATTGATCTAGTTTATGTCGGCATAGAGGATTAGGTAGCTGACATATTCACGAAGGCATTGGGTGCAGAGAAGTTGCGCAAGTTCAGAGACCTGCTTGGTGTGCAGGAATTGGGATTGAGCTCGAGGGGGAGTGTTGAGATATTGAACTCCACTCGTGATATGCTAGGGTGACCGTTGTGCATTTATGTCACCGACTTGTTAGCTCTGCAGATGAGGTTGGTACACCGCCCATGAATAATAGCTAGATGACAGCTATCCTTATCTACTCTAGTTCGTGGCTCAGTTAGTATGCCACCTTAGTTAGTTGAGTTTGGTTTGAGACTCATATATAGGGTTCTTCTATTTCTCTATACTTGTGTTCTTTTTTGGCTTACACAACTAAGAAGAGGAAAACTGTTTTCAGCCTCCACCTTTGTGTGTATTCCCCCATTGTGTAAGTGAGAAAGCTACAAGTGAGACTCCTTCCTTCTCTCCCACAATCTTGACAAAGATAACTCATATTGGGAGTGTGCCTCTGGTGACTAGAGATGGAACTAAAAATAAGCTTGGGGATGTCTTATATGTGCCACAATCACTAAAAAATTGGCATCAATTGGTCAAATGGTTGATCAATGATTGCAAGTGAGGTTTAACAAGTATGGTTGTTTCATTGAGGAATTAAAAAATGTAAGGCCTGATAGACTTATTGCTTGTGGTCAAAAGAAAGGTAGGTTATTTGATTTGGATACAAGAAGTCCCATTGTTGAAAGCTCTATGTATGTTGAGACAAGGCATAAATAAGATAAAGGTGTAGAAATATGGCAGAGAAGGATTGGACATGTGAATTTGCAAAGACTTAAATAGATATATTCTAGACATGTGGTTCATGGACTTTAGCGATTCGGGTATGTAAATTATGATAGTGTATGTGAGGCTTGTCAGTTCGGCAAGCATTCCAGACTCCCATTTCCAAAGAGGGAGAGAGTGAGTATCTATTCTTTGGAAATAGTACATTTTGACATTTGGGATCCATGTTAGAATGTCTCTTTGAGTGGGAAATGTAGATTCTATATCACTTTAGTAGGATGACATGGGTGTCTTTTTTGCAGCATAAAAATGAAGCATTTGAAAAGATTTTGGAGTTTAAGGCTATGGTAGAAAAAAAATTTAGGGGCTACATTGAATGTTTGAGATTAGACAACGGTGGAGAATATATGTCAAGTGAGTTCTCTTACTATTTGAGAGATCATGGGACCAAAAGACATGTCACTTGCAAGTGTACACTACATTAGATTGGTGTGGTAGAAAGAAAGAACATGATTATTTCCAAAGTAACAAGAGCAATGATGAATCATATGTACATACCCTTGACCTATTGGGTTGAGGCACTACATAATATAGTCCATATCATGAATAGAACACCTATGGATTTGACTCATCATATGTCTCCATATGAGAAGATGTATGGTAGGATGCCTATAGTTGCATACCTTGGGATGTTTGGTTGTGTATATTACGTACACATTCCTAATGATTTGACGAAAAAGGTGAAATCAAAAGCTGTTAAATGCATTTTTCTTGGGTATCTATATGAGAACAAGGGCTACAAATGTTATGATCTTGTCACTAAAGAGGCTCACATAAAGAGGGATGTGAGATTTACTGAGTATGAGTCTCGTTATTGACTAAAAGTTGCAGATGCCATGGATGTCTATGAGATAGTGATGATGATGGGTATGTAACAAAAATTATAGCAAATAATGGTCAAAGAAATTGGCATGTCGAGGATATGTTTGGACCTCAAGACCATGAAGAAAGCAGTGGTACTTATAGTCCATGGAGTGGTAGGTTGAGGAGTGCACACGAGAGCAAAAATTGCACATGGGAAGAAGCCTATGGGTGAAAGTTCTAAGGATGAATCTATGGATGGTGAGTTTGGCATACCACATGTAAGAACTCTAGGGATAAAGAGTGAAGGAAAGTATGCTCCACCACATGTAAGAATGGTTGAGACACCATTTCTAGTACATCGTAGTTGATGAGATCGGATATCTACTGGATAGATTGACATATAATGGCTTCATAAATATGCATTGTGTATACATGGTATTGCATTCTTAGCATGTTGAGGCCACTTGTTTTGAAGAGGCAATTGGAGAAAAAGATTGGGAGAATGCTATTATGGATGAAGAGATGGATGCACTAATATAGAACAAGACATAGGACTCAACTGAGTTGCCTTATGGCAAGAAGGAAATTGGTTGCAAGTGACTATATAAAGTCAAGTGTAAATCTAATGGCTCATTGGAGAGATACAAGGCAAGGTTAATTGCAAAAGATTATGCTCAAACATATGGTTTGGATTATGAATAGACATTTAGTCCAATGGCTAAGATGATTACAATGAGATCTGGCTTCTATCTATGGTTGAAAATTATTATATCAAATGGACGATAAGAATACTTTTTTGAATGGTGCATTAGAGGAAGAGGTATACATGGATCAACCAATAGGGTATGTTTAGCATAAATATCCACATTACGTGTGCAAATTGAGGAAGGAATTGTATGGATTGAAGTAATCCCTAAGAGCTTGGTGTGAAAGGATCAATAAGTTCTTATGTAGCATGGGATTTCAGCAAAGCATGGTTGATTATTCACTTAATGTTAGACATAGAAGAGATGGAATCATTATTGTGGTCATCTATGTTGATGATCTCATCATTACATGTACTCTAGAGACAGAAATTACTAAAGTAAAGTATGGGCTGCACAAGGAGTTTGACATTAAGGACCTTGGCTTATTGAGGTTCTTTCTTGGCATTGAGGTGATTTTGACACTTCACGTGGAGTTTGATTAATGGAGAGACAATACTCATTGGAGTTGCTAGAGAAGTATGGAATGACACGATGTAAGCGAGTGGATACACCTTTGGATCAAAACATTAAGATGGTGGATGATGAACAATATGTGGAAGATGTCACTATGTTCAGGAAGATGGTTGGTAGACTCATCTATCTAACCATTACTAGGCTTGACTTGAGTTACTCAATGGGAGTCATTAGTCAATGTATGTAAAAACCATGCAAGTCACATTTGGATGTGGTGAGGAGAGAGACCCTAATGAAATTAAGTCAAAGGACCCTTTCATGCACATATATCTCTAAAAGAACATTGCCTAGTTAAAAGGACTGCGACATTTGTCTTTTGGGTTATTGTGAGGATGTTGTGTGGATTATGCCTTAAGGTCAAGAAACTATAGTGTTACTCTAGTTAAAGGCTAGATATTGTGAGATAAAAATAATTTGGAAAGGAAAATACCCTATGAAGGGATTTCATTGTTGGGTAAGGGTAGGGAATTCCAAGGGTTTTTCTTAAGGAGTTTCTTTAGTGGCCAAGTTGTCTTGAAACATGAGATCCTTAGAATTTCCTTTTCCTTATGTTTCTTATTGGGGTGTTATGCTCCTCATAGAAAATCCACCTCAAAATTTTGGTGCCCTTGATGAGGATCCTCTTTTGGTTTTGGGAATCTCTAAACATGTCAAACCAAGCTAAACATGGTTTTGTCATGCGATAGAATCTTGTTAAGTAAAGTTGATTGAGAGTATTGATCAAACTCAATCAAATTTGTTGAAAGAGAGATAGAAGAATTGAGCATAGTTTAGGATGAGACTCATGTAATGTATGCTAGGTAGGGACTAAGAGGTGAGTTATGGGATTTGTATTGTGGGCTGCTCGAAAACCTTTAATGTAGTTGGTGTTTTTCGAATGTAGTATTTAAGATAGATTATTTTTGTTTAGGATTACTTGAAGAGAAAAGGCCCTTAGAATTTTAGAAAGATATGTTGGAAAGGGACTAGTTTATAGAGAATATATTTGGCCTATGGAAAATCACAAGATGTTTTTACATTTTGACAAAATGCAAGTGTTTTAGAAAGAAAGTAGGTCATAATGAGAGGGAAACCTATGCTAGGATTGGAATTCTAGATTTGTGCAAGGAAGAGGGTGCCCTTGTACCTATTATTGGATACCCTAGCATAAGTATTATGTCCAACACCTGCAATGCACCGGTGTGTAGGTGGTAAGTATAAGTAAACATAGGTTTTGAGCTTGGATACCCTTGTACCTATTATTGTTAGTGGGTTTTCAGTGGTGGATACATGCTTGATATGAATTATTGGATGTATCTATGTATTTGACACATTGGATGTCTTGATATTGCTGGTACTTGGTGGTTTATGATTTTGTAGAAATAACACAGCATAATGGACAGAATTTGAGCAAGGAGTAGAGGACACACAACAAATATGAGAAGAATAGAGTCTGCTTTAATTTCAAACGAACTAATACAAAGATGGCTTTGTCCACTTGTGTGCTTCCAATGTGAAGCTTAGATGGCAATCCAGATAGATGATAGATGCAAAGAGCTTAAGGGTAGCTAGAACTCTGACTTGGTGAAAGATAGATTGACAATAGCTTTAGATGGGTCTTTCTTTTAAAACCTAGGAAGGTAGTTTGATTGGCATGTTTGAACATATTATGAGCCTTCCCTAGTCGACCATGGAGTATTCCCTTTATCGTCGGGCTAGGTGCATTGTCCTCAAACCCCCATCAAGGGTGTTAGCACCCTTGAGACCCCCTAGCCACCTAGGGGCCACTCTCGTGGATTTCGGACCCCAAAATAGGGGTCCTTGATAACTCCCACAACACCCCACAACTTGATGCATTGTACCTTGAGTTGCTATCATTATAACTACTCTATCTAATCCAAAATCTAGATTTACAAATGTCACTTTTGCCATCCGATCACATATAACTCATTTGACATACAAGTTAAGACCACCCAATGTCTATACTCACACATGGATTCTTCTCATAATGGGGGCCTTACAACTTAGAGAACCATGGATCAATGGTTAGCTAGGAACCAAATGCTCCATGTTAGGATAAAACACATTGAGATGCTAACTTTGTGAGAGAGAAGGTACTTGTAGATAAGGTTGACTTGGTATATGTCACATCACACATGATCACATAGTTGATATTTTCACAAAGGTATTAGGTGCAAAGAAGCTTTGAAAATTTTGAAGCTTGGAGTTGCAGAGATATAATTGAGCTTGAGGGGGAGCATTGAGATAACAATCTTAACAGATGCAGTTATTGATGATGGACTACCTAATTAGATGGATTTGCACGTCTACACTTAGCACATCGGCATGTTTAAACTTAGCATATCGGTGGTCATTATGACTCTTACGTGGCCACTAGCTTATTACTTATTATATTTGATTTATTGCATCTACCTATAGCTGGTATAATTATAGCCCTAGTTAATTAATATAATCAATTATGCACTATTTGACTTAATTGGCCACTTTCCTTTATGTTGTAACTTATTTATAATTTGTGTACATTGAAAATGTTTTGGCCTCCATCTCTCTTCTTGTGTTCTCGAGCGAGCTTCCTCTTGTGTGTATGGTGTGTGTTTGGTGTAGTAGCTTAAGTGAGTCCCCCCACCATACAATTTGTGTTAGTGTCACTTCAAATGTCACATGCTCATCCTCATTACACAAATTAGAAACAACCAATGCATAATAATTTGATGCACAAGAGGCATTATGAGAGCTTGAATAGTACAACTAGCAAATAGTGCAGTCAAGTTCATATTGTCATGCAATGTTTGCACCAGCCATTTTGGCATAGGCCTAGATTGCTCAATCTCTACTCCCATCAAGAGGTGCATTATTCACATATTATTAGAAAGGGACTAATTTACATTATTATTAGAAATAGGCTAAGATTTGCATTAGAAATAGGTTGATCTACATTATCATGAAACTTGTATAGGCTGAAAAATTACCTCATTTGACATTACATGTGACCATATACCACTGAAAAGAGGCAAGAAAGTGTCATATATATTCTTTGAGCGTGCATTCATCCTTTGATATAGGAAGGAAAAGGTTGGATAACATTTTTCACAAAGAAAACATCATGACTAAGCAAGATACAATTTGTGGATAGTTTAACTTATAACCTTTTCTTTCATTACTATACTCAATAAAAATACATTTTATAGTCTTATCATCCAACTTCTTGCATTGTTGCATTGTAACAAAAGCATAATCCAAGCATGCAAAGCACCAAAGTGAGCCACAAACAATTTTTTACCATTCCAAGCCTCATATAGAGTGATAGCTTATAAAGCCTTAGTGGGACACCTATTAAATACATAGACTGCACACATAAAACGACTTCAAGCCAGGAACTATGTGCAAAGCTTGACTCTTAATCATGCCCTTTTTCCTCTTAGCTACACAATTTTTCATGAGTGATCTATTTTTTCTCTTAGCTACATCATTTTGTTGCGATATATATGAACAAGATATTAGTGAGTTTGGGAATCTCTCAAAAGCATATGATGTGAACTATCATTGGAAAACACTTGAAAAATGGAATCTATTGAGCTATAGAGTGCTCGATTTGGAGTTATGGACCACGTGTCCCAAAGTTATGGAAAATTTCCACATTCCCCAATATGGCGTTTATGACACTAAACATTGGTGTTTAATCCCACATTCAACCAGATATGCATTGAATTCTTTAGACATATACTCTCTTCTCGATTCGAATGAAGGGTGTCCACTTTATAACTTGACTAAATTTCAGCCATGCTAACAAATTGATTAAAGTAGAGAAATAATTTAGACTTACCTTTTAAACCATATACCCATGCATGCTTGGAGTAGTCTTCAATAAAGGTCATGAAGTACAAGTAGTTGCCAAAAGACGTAGTTTACATTAGACCACAAACATCACTATGTATAAGCTATATTTTGCAAATAGCTTTCATTAAACCATCTTTTGAAAACAAAGCACATTGCATTTTATCCAATTTGCAACTTTCAAACATCTATTTTCTTAGTGTCTCAAGAGAGTAGGCAATGAAGACACCATTTCAGATTTCTACAAATATAGCAAACTAGCCAAGTGGTGCATCTAAAACAACTTGCAAATATGCAATAGCACATGCCATGTCTTCCATACGTTTTCCATAGTTATTGAGCTATAGCCCATTACAAGGTGAACCAGGTGCAATAATTACATCACCACAAGGTAGATCTTGAACTATTATACATCTGTCATCAATAATTTCACAATCAAGCTAGACTTGGCAAGTGAAAAAAAAACAAATTTTTAAAAATCTTTGTTATATTCGAAGCATCCATAAATGTGAAAAGATGGCTATTAATAAAAGTAAGAACAATTTTTTCAACTCTATTGATAGGATAAGAGGAGTTATTAGCACATGTCACAGTACTAACCTTAGTGGTAGGCTCAAGAGAAGTGAACATATTGCATAGAGAAGTAATATATTTCATGGCACCACTATCAAAGTACCATATATCTCAATCATAAGGACATGCAAGAAACATATAGACTGCATTGTGCACTAAATGCCCATTTTATATCTTGCACAACATTTGTGGATTTTGATTTAGAAGGAAATGCATCTGCAACAAGCACATTAGCTTCTTTCTTAGCCTCTTTCGTAGCAGCCAATTTAGGATAGTCCTTTATGACGTAATCTTTTGCCTTACAATACATGCGAAACATTAGACTCTCTTTTTACTTCTCATTCTTATCAACCTTCTTTTTCTAAGTAGCATTCACATGTTTTGGCTTAATAGCAAAAAATGAAGCTTTCTCTTTACCTTTTTGACTAGCCCCAAAATCTTGGTCTACAACATGCATAATGGGCTTTTTAAATCTAGTTTGTTTTCCTTGTAGTAAACATAAACCAACTCATCAAATGACAAAGAATTCAGACTAATTTTCATAATTAAAAAAAGAATAGATGAAAAATTTTGATAAGAATTCAGAAGACCATTGAGAACAATTTGCAAAAGTGAATTGTTTGGCAAAATCTCATCTACAACAATCAACTGCTCCTTAAGATCTTTGTAAAAAAACTATCCATGGAGTCATCTTCATCTATATGTTCACTTTCCAATTGCTTATCTAGTAAGCAACATGAGCCTCATTTCTTCCTTGATACAAACGTGCAAGAGTATCCCAAGCATCCTTAGGTGTCTTATATGATCAAATAGCTGGTTTCATTCAACTTGTCATCAACAACCAACAATATGCAAAATACATCATGATTTCTAGCTATGGTCACTGATTGCACTTGATGCAAAAGTTGCTTGTATAGAGGACAATATGCATGAAATCAACTTGTGCCATGTAACACAGTACTAACAAGATTGTAAGGGATTTAACCTAAAAAATGACTAATGTAAAAAATTTTGCACAAAAGGAAAAAATAGCTTGCACAATACTTGTAGTATGAAAATGGAGACCAAAATAAATTTAAACACAACAAAACTTAAGCTAGACTAGTGCTAAATTAATTAAGGTGACTTTCCAAGACAAGATTACTTGCTCTTGAACTACCCATCTGCCCATAAGAAGGATAATGCACAAAAGTTCTTGGACTTGCCCTAAGCTAGCTAGGTCAAACCCCTAAGTTTCCCTAAGAATGGTTAGCTATTACAATCATTGAATGCATTGAGTGCATGTATAGAAAAGATATCTTTGAGCAATTAAATCACATTGTTTGTTAACACTTAAAGGGCTAGAAATTGATTGAGCATAAGAGAGCTTGCATAATCATTTACCAAACTTGCATGAAACCTAAGAAAGCAAAGGAGTGATTGTGCATGATTGCTCAATTTGCAGCTAGAATTCACAAGGGTGAAGGGAAAAATGAATAAAAAACAATTCACAAAATCTTGGACAACAACAAGGGGGTTTAGAAGAATCGAGCTTAAGGGCTTGGAAAGTTAAATAATTGATTTAAGCCCTAAGGAATCAACTTAAACACAACAAAACTTAAGAGGATATGAATCTTCGAGGAGCCATAACAATTGAAAAAAAAAAACCCTAAATTGAGACCCATAAGTAAAGCCCATGGAATACCATAATTGGAGAGTGACTGAACCCACAATTATGGGTAGAGACAACCACAAAAAACATAACAAAAAACAAGCTCACAAAAAGCAAGACCTACTTACGAGAGAGAAAATGGAACATAGGACAAATAAAGGACCTAGAGGAATAGGCCCACTAGCCTTAGGACCTAGAGAAATAGGCCCGATAGCCTTGATATAAAAAGGACCTACACTGCTATGGTTGGGGAGGAGATATTATAATCAATTTAGTCGCATGTATTTGATTGTTATTCCTTAAGCTCTTGCAATGAGAAGAAAGGGAAGTAAAGGATTCTAATTTCTATATGTGCAACCTTTTAGTCTACTCCTTGTTTAAATAAATTGATAGTATTTTCAATCCGTTGAGAGAGAGAGAGAGAGAGAGAGAGAGAGAGAGAGAGAGAGGGGTGCGTAGACTGTAGTGCGTTGGTTGTAAAGCATAAGAAAGAGTAGGGAGAATGCGTGAAAACAATGAGGGGATCAAATTTTCGATTTGAAATTAGCGACAACTTTGAAAACATTCCGAGACCAATCGTGACACGTAAACCTGCATGACGGGTGCCAAACGGGAATTCAAAGCTCGGGCCTCGCAAGGGGGGGCAGTAGCCAGTTGCTGGAGCCTGGCAGCTGCTTTGCATGTGAAACGATAGAGATTGCAGAGTGGACTGTTTGGCCACCCCCAAACCAAAATTGATATGTGGTGGGGCCCTTTCTTTCAAAGGTTGATTCAGCAGATGCGGTTTGGGAGACCGGAATTTTATATGCCTAAATAACTTGAGCAACTCGCACAGCCCGCCACTTTCTAAGCCTATTACAGTAAATAAATACAACGCAAGTGAAGTCAAAGTCAAGTGCGGGCTCACAAAGAAATGAGAGAGAGAGAGAGGGTTACCGGTCAACCACGGCCAAAACGATCAAATTCTACGCTGGGAAGTTGGGACGGGGTCGTCGAGGATTTGGCTGTAATAATTCCGCGCAGGGTGGGTCGAGAGAGAGAGAGAGAGAGAGAGGGAGCGAGAGCAAAGCGCGTACGAGAGCGAGAGCGCGAGTAGGCATTTCTTGTGTGCCTTTTTGGGCTGACCGGATCAATGCCCTTTATATATTAAAAGCTCAGGCTCAGATAGGACATCGCAAGTACGAATATTGCAAACCTCACAGTCGGTGTAGGTACTTTCGTTGCTCTTATTAGCTGCGGGCAAGCCTGAGGCAACAAGCACTTGCAACAGCAACATCCATCTCTCTCTCTCTCTCTCTCTCTCTCAAAGTGCTAGACTCACGCAGACGCACTCTCTCCACTCTCCCTCTACCAGCTTATCTCTGTAATTTCTCTGATCTCATCAACACACACACACACACACACATACACACACACTCTCTCTCTCTGTGACTGATCTCAACCACCCCCCCTCCCCTTCTCACATCAGATCGCGCGCACACATGATGCGCATGCCCACCTCTTATAATTTGCTCCTCCTCCTCCTCCTCATCAGTACCGTCCTCTCTTGCCACCCCTCCGGTCCTCTCCTGCAAGCCGCAGATGCTCGCCATCATCCTCGTCCTCATCACCACCAACTTTACCGCCATAGCCGATCGTCAATTCCATCACTATCTCGCCCAGAATTACCTTCTCATAACACCGCTCTGATCAGCGCCCCTCATGATGATCGACATGTGCCAGTGATCATCTGCATGCCCGCCAGTATTCCATGCGGTGATCAATTATATCATGCTTATACCGATAATGACAGTAAGCTACATCAAGGGCGTCTAGTTGATGGACGACCGAAGAAGATAATCAACGACGACATCAATTCAAATATGGCCACCACCAAGAACAACGTCGCCGACGACGACATCAACGAGGGCAAGAGCACCATATTGAGCATCATAATTACGTCCAAATCTGATGACGATGATCAAGAAGTCGACCGTGGCCAGGGATCCAAGGCTCATCGTCACGATCATATTAATCGTCTTAATCGCCTTAAGCACATTGAACATTCTCGCTTACGGCTTCCCGGCCTCTTCACTAGCTTCCGCAGGCAAACCCCCCCTCCCGGACCTAAATCGGGAACCGGACACTAACCATCGCAACCCAATTATTGAGACATGGGTGTCTAATAAAGTCACTTGCAATATCAAGTACACTCAAATTCACTTCACACTTTTGTCTTCAAGGAAAAGCCTTGTGTTAAAGGATCTCACCAAGCTACCTTCTCAATACCCTTGTTCTTTTGATACTGATATTCTTTGTAACACAGCCTCTCTCCAACGTGTGTATACAATTTTGAACGACATGTAAGGGGATACTAAAAACCTTAGGACCTTTGTAAAAAAATTTCAAGTGTATGAGCTTTAGGGCGTGTCTACTAATAAGTAGACGCATACTTTGAAATGCCCACATTAAGATCCGTCCAATAGTACACAAGCTCATTCAATTTTGTAATTAGTCTTCACTTTTGATAAAGGTAGTTGAAGATTCAAACATCTTATGCTATCTTTCTACTACATGAGCACTTGGAAGCTAGACTTATTGGGTGTGCTACCTCGCATGGAAGAAACATACTTGCTCAACCATCTTATATAGGAACACAATAAGTTCACATATGTGATGCATGATCATGGCCTTTCAAAGCTTCAATTGTTCCAAATTCTCATTATTAGTTAGATCACATGTGATGCACATGCATATAGGATAATTATTCTTGTTTATGCTACTTTGTGCCATTAGTGCTATGTAGATACTAATGTACTATTGAGTTGGTTGGTGCACCATATTACGATCAAGCTATCACAAACAAAGAAAAATCCCTTTTAGGTGGATGAATGTGAATTAATCATGAAAATAATGGTAGAGCCCTAGAACACAATGCATTCTTCTTTCTTGTGTGTTAAATGAAATACAACTTCTTGCCCCTTTGATATATGGAATGTTTAACCTTTAAATTAGAAAGAAATGTAAACATATTGTAAGCCTCCCAAACTTTAGATACAATGTAAAATCTTCATAAGGACTTCCAACCAAGCCTTCATGAGACTCATTAGTTGAAGTGTGTCAAAAGTGAACAAATTTCATTTAAAAATTCATCCATATTTTGGAAACATCTCAATATATATTTCAAATTTAATCGACAATTTGGGGGCCCTCACAAAGCCTATCTCCTCTTTTCAAAAATTTTTAAAACATGGGGATCATTGTGTCGAAGCTTTAACAAATTTTATAAAATTTTCACCCATAATAGAATTTGTGTTACCTTATCTAAGATGCACAAAAGATTGAGTTCCCTTTTCTAAGATATAGAATAAATCTTGAGTTTTCTTTCACTAAAGGGTCTCCAACTAGATCCTAGAAACATAACAATCAGATAAGAAATTCTCTTCAGTTCTCTCATGTATATTTTCCATACAAAGCATACTTTTATTCCTCTTTTATGCATATTTAATATGACACGATATGATTCATCTTTCATACTATCAAAGTCTTAGAAATATATTAAATTTGATAAGGAAGTCTTAAATAGACCTTGAACACAAGTGATCTAGAGTGTTTTACATGGAGTGGATACCTCAAAAAGCATGTTAAGATGAACAAAAAGACATATGTTGATTCAACAATAGCTTGACACTATGTTGAAGAGAATCTCCCATTTTAAAATGTTAGATTAAAAGAGAACATGGAGTAATGAAGGAGGTAATAACCTTTTCGAAGTCAACCTAGCTGTTTGCCTATTAATATGCTTGGCTATCTATATGTTGTTTGTCTTAGGGACGATTGTAGTAGCTAAAATTTACTAATTTTCCACCTTTCTCTCTCTCACACACACACACACACACACACACACACACACACACACGTGTGACATGCATCTGTGCGTAGAGCATATGAAATTAAACATCTCAATGATGGTTGGAATGCACCAATTGTGAGCATAACAATATGTCACCAATAGATCAATGAGAAAGAAGTAAAAGTGAGCAAAGAAGTAGAAACAAATTGAATTGATTATAAGAATAGGCTAGGGATGCTAAAGAAGTTGAATATGGAAGATAAGATAAAGGTTTAGTTCAATGATTGGAAGTGTATTTTTATTGTAGCATCATGTTTACTAATATTATTAACCTAATCCAAGAATGGTAAAAAAGGAAATTACTAGTTTGAAGAGTCTAAATTTATGAAGGAAGTTACCAAGAATATTAGGAGTTATTGAAAGCATCAATTTTACAAGTTGTGAGCGTAAATAGCAACATCCATGAATATTAACTCATTAGGGAAAGTTTGGACTCATTTTTTGGCATATTGTAAGAATTGCCATGTCATTCTCCCATTAAAAAAAGAGGGCACACATAGTATGATATCTATTGTACCTCAAAACCATATAGTGCAACATATGATTGGAAAGATTTTGATGAGAGGATTCTAACGTACCAACCTTCAATAAATTTGGAGGTTATATGCTTAAGTTATGGCTACCTAATAGAAAAGTAACCTCAAAAGTTCGTCGTGCATTACTGCATCCCAATGAGCATGACCAATAGCATCCTCAAAATAAGTAGACTCAATATCCTCAACCACCTTTACTATATAAGCATAATGGTGAGTTGCATAACCTTCAAAGCCAAATCTTTTAACAAGGTATCTGATAAGCTAGACCTACATACCATTGGATCACTTATTAGTGGAGCCTTTATGTGCTCTCTTTACACATGATGACTTGATTGAAGGAATACCAAGTTCATCGTCCAAAATTTTTAAACCATTGGAATCTCTATCAAACCTCAAATGACTAGTAGATGTATCATTACTGTTTGACACTTTCTTCTTCCCTTTATCTTTACCTACAATACTAGTAGATGCACCTAAAGATGTGGGACAACTCGACCAAGGACTATCTGTAGATGTAGTACCAGATGATACTTCTAGTCCATTAAGGCTGTGTGATTCTTACTTTTCATTCTACACATAACTATCATGATTATCATCATCATCCAATGCATCACCACTAGATGCATACCAACTGCTCATCTCATAAAAAATAACATCCTCATGCATTGAAAAAGTTTTCTTCTCCTTGTATAATGTTCAAATAAAGAGTCTATTAGATGTATTACATGTGTCATCCATCACAAATAATTTAATATCTATTGGTCAGATGGTAGAGCAGAGGAGGCTACAAGTTTGATTTTATACAAAAAAGTTGTTTGTGAAAGATTTTAATAATAAGTACATATTGGTCACAAAAGGAAATAGAGTTGATCGCATGTTCACTTTAGATATTGGAATTCTTACTATGTATGCTAAAGAAAAAGGAGTGGTTGTAGACATTGAAATATGGCACAAATGCCATGGATATGCAAATGTGCAAAGGCTAAAATTAATACGACCCAAAGGTTGGTTATAGGGCTACTTTTAGAGTTAGAGAATTTCATAAAGTGTGTGAAGTATGTCAATTTGGTCAAAAAGCAAGACAAAATTTTTCTACATGATAGAGATGTGAGCAAGAATATACTTGATGTTGTGCATATAGACATTTGGGGGCCTACACAAAATATATCTCTTAGTGGCAACAAATAAATTTTTATGTTTATTTAATTATTGTTTAAGAAAGCTATGGATGTACTTTATAAAGGACAAGAGTGATGTGTTCGAGTACTTCAAAACTTTCAAGACTATTGTTAAAATAAAAACATGCTTGAAAGTTAAATGCTTGATGTCAAATGGAGGGGGGGAATACCTCTCTAATGAGTTTAGTGACTTCTTGAGGTCCCACGGAATAAAGAGATAGTTTACTTGCAAGCATACCCCACAGCAAAATGGGGTTGTAGAAAGGAAAAATAGACATATTGCAGAAGTTGCATGGCCATTGATGGCTGAAAGAATTTGCCAAACATTTTTAGTTTGAAGTTGTTCATATTGTTGCCTATATTGTGAATAGAATATCCATAGTTGTAGTTCATGGAATGACCCTCGAAGAATGTAATGCTTTACACGCAAGAAGCTTGATGTGTCACACTTGAAAGTGTTTGGTTGTATTTCATATGTTCATGTGTCAGATGAAATGTGAAAGAAGGTTGATCCAAAGGCTGAAAATTTTAGTTTTATTGGATAGTCTTTAGAGCGGGAAGGGTATTGTTGTTATAACATTATCTCATAGATGAGTTCAAAGTGATGAATAGAAGAGATCTTGCAATTTAGTTACACTTTAGAATACTACTTTTATTGTAGATCAAAACCTAAAATTAAGAAAAATATATTTTATATCAATGGAAAATTAAACTTTTTGTTGATGGCCTCAATAGGAAGAGGTGAATGTGAGAGAATGTGTCTCTAAAGGTCCATAGCAATCATGATAATAGAGAGGCCAAATTCCAAGGAAATCACCAAGGATTTTGTCAAGGGTATCCAAGATCTAAGAATCTATGAGGCCCTGGCTAGAAATTTGACTCTAGATAGTTCCAATGTTGATAGTGTACTACATGAAGCATACAAGATTAATGAACTCTATAGGAGAGGAGAAAGGACAAGAAAGGGACATTGATCCAAGAATCTGAACCTAGTAAAAATAAAATAGAGCTTTGCACAATGCATAATCTAGTCTTGGATCCTTTCAAATTATAGCATTTTGAGCTCACTAAACTCAGTGAATCCATAAAACAACTGAGAACTTACTGATAGAACTTGCACTATGTGCATTGTGTTGGGGGCAACCTACTATCAAAGTACCCAAGAATTACTTAGGTGTGTACAAAATGCAAATGCTTTGGGAATGTGGCTACATATTGTCAGTCCCCAAGAAGATTTTCCCTATGTTACTCCATACACTAACATTAGATATCAACAATAGAATCTAGGCCCGTTCTACCAAGGCCTCAACAATTGGCATTGGCTACCCAACTTGAAAAATGCAAGCAGATCTAAGAGTGGATACGAATCCTTTGGAAAAATCTAAATCTCCAAGGTTGATTGTTACTTTTCCACTTGGTGATTCTTATGTGCACTTCATTGATGAGGAACTCCTAGAGGAAGGATACATGAGTCTCTACATCATGTATGATAAGCAGATGAACACAATCCTTATGGACTATTTCCCAATTTCTATCACAATGTTATGTGGAGACAAACAATCCAACCTAACAAAATGATCAAATTCTAGAATTATAAATAGCTAGAGTACATGTCCACAAAAGAACCAAAGAGATTGTGCCCCCCTAAGGATAATCATGTGCATCAATGATCTATTGAACGTGGCATCATTCACATGTATCACAATTTCCCTAAGTGAAAGGTTAGCACAAGTAAATGGAATGTATCTTCAATGCCTCTAAATCTCTTTTGCATGGATATGATCAATGATAACGACACTCTCTTGATCCTTGTGAATGCCATCACAAGAGCCCAGAGCAGAAAATGAGGAGTTTGTATCCTTTGCCCATCCATTGTCAATGGATCAATGATAGGAATTGACAATGGATTGGTGATAGGAAAAAGCATCTCAAAGAAGAGGAAGAAATCAAAGTCACTTTGAAAAGAGATGGATCCATATGCTACTAGCACAAACAATTTCTTTGAATGCATAGAGCACTACTACTATATCCCATACCAAAAATCCTATCATTGCTAAAGTAGGAGAATACCCTAACCTATAACATCAACTATAAGTGATAAATAAAGTTAATCAAACTAGAAGGAGAATACCCTATCATGGCCAAAGTAGGAGAATACCCTAACCTATCATATCAACTAGAAGTGATAAATAAAGTCAAGCATTGGGTCAAGGAGGCACACATTGAGCTGCAAGATTAGGGCACAACAAAAGACATGAGTGTGATTGACTTTCCCATTATGACACCATTGTTAACATCCATAGGCCCTCATAGCTCTAAATGTTTCACCTAAGCAAAGGAGAATCAATCCATGACCTAATTAGTGCATAGCCACAATACAAGGACTCAAAACTTTTATACATTGAAATAGAACCAAATACCATTGCAACCATGGCCTCCATTGATGTGAGATCCCATTCGAAACACTATTAAAAGGTGTCCCAATTGACAATGGATGAGCCTACACCAAATATTGCTGGAGTACTACCACAACCTAGTAGTATCCTTGATGGGGACTAAAGACTCTAATATTGTTGAAGGTAACGAGTCATAAGAGGAGCTTGCATGCTCTACCATTATGCTTACTCTTTCTAAGTTAGTGCATTTCAATGTAAAGAATATGAATGGTGGTGCATATGGAGTTTGGAAGAAGTTATGCAACCTCTATTAAAAGGAAACTGCTACATCATAGATATATTGTCTAACACAACTCATTGTCCTTTGCATGAAGGAGGGGACTTCTATGTCCAATCATGTAAATGAGTTTAGTGCTATCTTTAGTTAGCAGCAATGAGAGCACAACAGATTACATTTTATGATCAAGTGAAGGCTACGTTTTTTCTTGTCACCTTTCTTGAAAGTATGGATACTTTCAGAACTACAATTAGTAACTTAGCACAAGAACTACAAATAGTAACTTAGCACATCTGCTAGTGGATTCACTAGTACTAATGTGGAAAGTAGCTTGCTTATTACAGAAGAGGTAAACATGAAGAATAGTGAATGTTCCAATAGCTCTAATGCACTTAGAGAAAGGTCCAATAGGAGAGGGAAATATCTTGATAGGGGGAGCTCAAGGAGAGAGTCTTGCACAAGAACAAAAGGGGCTATATCAAGAAGAAATATTTCAAGTGATAGTACAAAAAATTTGAAGCAGAGATGTGGAGGGTGACACACATTAGCTAGGACATCTAATTTTTTGATTTTTTGTGCATACTCATGCAAGAATACCTTTGGTCAAAATGAGTGTATACATGCAAATTCTGACACACTTTTTAACAGTTAGTTTCTTGACCATATAAATGCCAATTTTGATGTGCACCCAATTTTAAAATCATGCACATTCTCTTTTTGGCTTTCCTTTTCAATGAAAATATGGTGAGAGGGAAGCAATGTCTTGCACTTGAGTAAACTGTAACACCTTGTACACAACTAAAACACCATAGTCACATCAACTTGTTTAGAAATGCTTGCATACAAATACACTATGCACACACACATGCATTAAGAACTCAATCTCAATACTCTATTAGGCCATATAATCCATAGTACAATATCACTTGTGTTGCACCCTAGTGCACTTCTGAATTAGGTCTAGTACGCATGGTGTCTTAATCCACCCTCACTTACTTAAAGGCACTACCCTACACTGTAATCCATACACTCATACATTCGTGCATTGTTAACCCTAGTGCAAAGAAAGAAAAAATAAAATTTAAAAGACACAAGGAAAATTAGAAAAAGGTGGCCCTAGTTGAAGAAATGAGAGGAAAAAAGAGTAAAAGCGCAAGAACAAACTTAAAAGTTCAAGGCAAGTGCAAAAGAGGAAAGACACATTTTAAATATAAAAGTGCACTCTAAATCCTTGTAAAAGAGCACCAGGCTCCCTCCTATGCAATTTCAAGTAAATGTAGACGGGCATGGGTAAAGGCACAATGCAAATAGGAAGGAAATATGAAAAGAGGATCTAAGCTAAGATGACCGGTGATGGAAAAAGGGATGGGTGCCCAATGGGGATTAGGATTAGGGTTTTGTATAAAAGGCAAAAAGTGAATGAAGAAGCTCATTCTTGTGTGTGGCCAAAACTAGCTCTCCTCTTCTCTTCTTATTATTCTTGCTTACTTGAGCTTGTGCTTGAGATATGGAGTGTGAGGGAGTGAGTGTGTGAGGATGAGGGACTGTGATGGAGAAGCTCTCCATCTTCTCCTCTCTTCTTCTTCTTCTTCTCTTCTCTTCTCTTGTCTCGCGTGCAGCAAACAATGGAGCATGGAGCTTGGAGCTTGAGGATCAAGTCTATTTGAGCTTGCACCTTGGATCGTGGAGCTACCGGAGTGCTTGAGGGAGGAGGAAACTCGATCGAGCATCGAGGTAAGCTCACTACACTCATAGGTGTGTGAGTGCATACGACTATGTGAGAGGTAGCCATCACACGTGGCTTGAAATGCTTGAAGTAATAAGCAGTTCATGGGTATTAACGGTTGAGAAAAAGCTCCCACATTTTGGTTCATTTTTACCGAGACTAATGGATTCAAGCTTTGAGTTCTTTCGCACTCCAAATTGAGTATTGAAGTAGGGTTTGCCCCCGAACCAATGCTCAAGATAGGTAGGAAGTAAGGAAGTTGGAAGAGGTATTCGATCTCTTTTGCAAGTAAGTTTTTCTAGTTTAGGGAAGTATATTGGAGTAGTGTAAGTTGTTACTTGTGATTTGAATGCATTTAGGTAAGAAAAAATTAGAAAAAATAGAGAAATACATAGCGTGGTGTTGGCTATAATAGCAGGCCCGAAATAGGAAAAAAACAAGGCAAGGAGAGATTCGATTCCTATGACCGGGCATATTTGGAGATTGTAGGTGAGTTGCTTTGATTGCTCACACCTTGTTGTTTGATTTTGGAGCTTGCCATATACTAGGAGAAAGCATCAAGTGTGATATGTTAAATTTTTGTCGAGTTTGCATACAGTTTTTCCATCATAGTCAGGTTGTCCGATTCCCAGAATCAGACAGTCTAGAATCCGATAATCCAGAATTGGACAGTCCGAATCGGAAATCCTAGAATAATCGGACAGCCAAAATCAGACAGTCTAGAATCAAACAGCTAGAATCGGACAACCCAGAATCAGACAACCAGAATTGGATAACTGATTCTGGGAATTGAACGAAAAAATATGCAAATCGGATAGGAAACAGAACATCAAATTTTGATAAACTCTGACTGCATTGGATTCTGTAGAGGCTAAGACCTAGCCATAGGACACCCCATTGGAGCCCAAGGTGAATGAACGGGACAATAAAGTCAATTAAGTTGAGAGCTAAGATCCGACGGTCTAGAAAGTGATCGCAACACTGACCCTCTGTATCTTGATAGAGACCCAGACTAATCGATCAAACCTACTATCCCTCAGACCACATGTCTAGGACACTATAGAGACCAGAACAAACTAGCTAGAGTGGTTGTTAAACACATGGGAGAATCAGGAAAGTGTATGCTGCACTGTATTGTTTTCATTGGATTTGCACATTGCATCAATTAAACATTTGATGCACAAAAAAAAAGCTAAAAGTCTAATTTTGCATGCACATCTCGAAGAGCGCACCATTAGCATCTGAGTGCCCGTAACATTGGGGATTGCTTTAAATAACAAGGAACTCACCCAAGATAAGATAAGCTGAACAAACCCACTAGTAGGAGGAGGCCCCAGACATTGAATAGTGGCCAATGACCCCAACCACCGAAGACTGAGTGACTTGAATCGTCAAGCCAATTAGGGAGAAAAAACAACATGCACGATTAGGAACACAAATCTACTTGACTTGATGAATTTGATCGATGCCCTAGTTGCTCAAGAAGTTAGCAACATGTTAGGAACCCAACCTGGAAAATGACGAGCTTGACTTGGAAGAATTCCCAGTCAACACCCAGCAAAACTAATGACCCAGTATGACGTGCAAACCAAAATGGAGCATCCTAGTAGACCACTAGAGGACATCTTAGCCAATCTAGAGGAAGAGAGAAGGTTACCAAGGGAAGTATTACAAAACATGGCCGCCTACAACCAAGACCAACGAGCTCAAAAGTTGAGGGAAGACATAGAAATGCGCGAAGTGAGAACGTCTCACGAGTCGATCTTGAAAACAGAGGCACGAGACTCATTTCTCCTCCCAACCTTGCCTAGATAGTTGCTAGCAACTCTCATCGTGATCCAATTGCCAGCCGCCGTCAACTCTTGGTGAGTCCTACTATTCTTGGACTCTCTTTCATTCTAGGCTCCCCTAAACCCCGTTCGGGTGCCCAAGGCCCCCAGACGGTCGTCCCTCATGCTTGTTTCCCATAATTTACTTTAAATGTAACATTTCCTTCCCCTTAAGAATTGATTTTGTCCTCGAAAACGATACGTGGAAGGTCCAACTGTAAATTGGGAAACCTTTTCCTTAGGGTACTTAGTCGCTCCCATGTTGAGCTTTTTTCTGAACAATCTTTCCACTTAACCAAACATTCTTGATAAATAGTATTCCTTGTTCGTCTGTTACGAACATTTAATATTCTTTCTGGTTCATGTGGATTAGATTGGTCATCTAATAGCTCCTCAATGTTATCATTTAAGATTAAATTATCCAAATCACCTAGCTTCTTTCTTAGCTTACTTACATGAAACATTGGATGTATTTTACTACCAACAGGTAGTTGAAGTTGGAGCTTGTAAGCCTGTTCTCCCACCTTCTTAAGTATTGTGAAAGGACCACAATACCTGGGTGAAAGCTTTGGACATCGTCCCGTTTTCATGGTTTTAGTTTGTTTAGACACTTTAAGATAGACCAATTCTCCTTCTTCAAAGGAGATGTCTCTTCGGTGAGGATCTGCATAAGCTCTAGCTTGATTTTGAGCTTTCTTAATATTTTCTTGAGCAAATTTTTACATACTATTCATATCCTCCAAAAAATCCTTGGCTTAGCACTATTATATGCAAACTCTGCTATTGGTAGATACTCTTCCCAATTAGTTTGCCTTTTACTTACATATGCCCTGAGCATATCTTCAAGGATTTGGTTGACCCTTTCAATTTTCCCATCAGTTTGCGGGTGGTCCGCCGTACTCATGCTAAGTTTAGTATCCAACTTCCTAAATACCGCATGCCAAAATTGACTATCAAATTTTCTATCCCGATCAGAAACTATATTTGCCGGAAGGCCATACAATCGGTATATGTTCTCTACGAACAATCTAGCCAATTTTGGTGTTTTAACATCAGTTGAAGTTGGAATAAACCTAGCCATTTTGGTTAACATATCCACAATCACCCACACAGAGTCGTGCCCCCTTTGTGTTCTGGGTAATGCAATAATAAAATCCATGGAGATACTCTCCCATTTTCCAGAAGGAATCTCTAATGGATGGAGAAGTCCTCCCATTTTCAGTCTTTCAGCTTTATTAACCTGGCATTTATTACATTTGACCACATAGTCAAGGACGTCCTTATTCATTCCAGGCCAATAGAACTGCCTTTTAATAAGACTATAAGTCTTATTAACTCTTGGATGTCCCATGCTAGGGGTATCATGACACTCAAAGATTATCTGGCGCCTTATTTCTTTATCTTTCGGGACACATACCCTACCCTTGTAGAGTAAATAACCATTATCAATGGTAAAATTCTTCCATTTGAATCCGATTTGAGCAACCCCTGATGCTCCATTTCCTTGTTGAACATCCTCAGATATTCCTTCCTCAGTGGAGGCCCTTCCATTTGGATCCCCATTTTCTATTGCTTCCCATATGTTGGAATATGCCGGATCAACCTGGCATTTCCCTTTTAAGGATTCAAGCAAATCGGAAGTGAACTGAGTAAAACGCAATTCATTTATGATGGGCATTCTACTGAGTGCATCATCCACTATATTATACTTTCCTTTTCTATACCTTATCTCATAGTCAATCTCTTGGAGGAGTTCGGCCCATCTGGCTTCACGCCCTTGTAGATCCAGTTGGTCATTAAGCCACTTAATGCTTTCATGATCTACCAGGATCAAAAGTTTGGCACCGTACAAATAGTGCCTCCATTTCTTCATTGCATGTTCTATTGCATACAACTCCCTCTCATAAATAGGATAATTCTGTTTTGCACAGTCTAACTTCTTGCTTTCAAAAGCAACTGGTCGACCTTCTTGTAATAAGACCGCGCCTATCGCCTTATCACTGCTCAACCACAAGTGGTTTATTGGGATCCACAATTAATAGTACTGGAGCTGTAGCAATAGCTACCTTAAGTTTTTGAAAACTTTCATTTTGGTTTGTTCCCTAATTAAAACTCTCCCCTTTTCCTTTAAGTTGGTCTATCATTGGAACAACTATTTTGGCATAATCTCGAATGAATCTACGATAAAATCCAGACAATCCTAGGAAGATCTGCAGCTCTTTCAGGTTCCTGGAGATGGCCATTCAATAGATAATATGCCCCAAATATTTGACCTCTTGTGTGAAGAATTCACATTTAGTTTTCTTCGCATAAAGGGAATGTGTTCTTAACAATTGGAATACCAATCGTAAGTGTTCCAAATGTTCTTCTCTTGATTTACTAAAGATCAAGATATCATCCAAGAAGACTACTACAAAATGTCCTAGATAGGGCCGTAACACACTATTCATCAGCTTCATAAAGGTAGCTGGTGCATTAGTGAGGCCAAAAGGCATCACCAAAAAATCATAATGCCTGTATCTAGTACGAAATGCTGTCTTAGGAACATCCTGTGCCTTAATTCTTACTTGGTGATAGCTTGATCTTAAGTCTATCTATGTGAAGAATTTTGCCCCTTGTAATTGATCAAAAAGATCTTCCATTCTGGGCATAGGAAATTTATTCTTCATCGTTATCTTATTAAGTGCTCTATAATCAACACAAAGTCGCATAGAACCATCTTTTTTCTTTACCAATAAAATTGGCGAAGCCCAAGGTGAATTGCTAGGTTGTATAAACCCTTTATCAAGGTAATCCTTAATTTGTCTTTCAACTTCTTGGTGCTGTGTTTCACTTAACTTATAAGGTGGTTTAGAAATAGGGTGTGTATCCTTATTTGTGTCAATTGGGTGATTTATATCACCCCTATTTGGTGGAAGGCCACTTGGTAAAACATAAGGAAACACATCTTTAAATTCATTTAACAAACCACTTAATTCATTACTTACATTCAACTCACAAACATAAGAAAATTGTTGCTTTATATTGCAGAAAGTAAAAGTGTTTTGTACAGGAAGAGACCATAATATATATACCTCACAAGGTTCCCTCTTTATTAGCTTCTGAACTTCAGTGGAATACAACAAAGGATTATCAGATACTTCATGTTCACCTTGAATCACAAAAGTCTTACCATCCCTTTCGAATTCCAGTGTATTATGATGATAACTACATTTTAAGGATGGTTCCAATCCCCATAGCCAATCCCTCCCTAAAGCAATATTGGCTCTTTCCATATTCATAATTTGGAAATCAAGTTTATCTTTATATCCTTGGATCTCAATTTCCAAATTGGATACCATTGTATCACATATTTTATTATCCTGACCTTGCATCATACGAACAACATATTGATGCCCACTCTTTTGTTGGGGAAGTTTCAATTTTTTGACAAGTGCATAATTTATGAAATTGTGGGTAGCAGAGTCATCAATCATGACTCTAACCCTCTTTCTAGCTATTAATCCATGCACTCTAACTAAATCATGTGGCCCAAAAGTAGGTTGCCACATAGAAGTTGACATACAACACCTGTGTTGTACATCCTTGTGCAAAACCTCTAAAGATTTATACTTTTCATGCCCTTTTAATTCTAGGGTTTGCACTACATGGATTTGTTTTTCTTTTCCCTTGCCCTTGTCCTTATCCTTTCCTTTATCTTCCCCCTTTTTCCTTTGAGGGAAATTCCAGGTAGCATGGTTAGGGAATAGGCAATTGAAACACAACTTTTCTTTTTTGGCCTTATCAAAGTCATCTGGACTTAACTTTGGCCTTACATATTGTTTCTTTTCAAAAGGTTGTTTCTTGCCCTTAAGAAATGGCATTTTCCTTTTAGATTTGCCTACAAATTTTGAGATTTTCAATTCTTTAGTCTTGGGCTCCGTATCAATGAGACTAGTGAGTGTACCTGGACACATACTATCTTCATTGATTAATACAAATTTAATTGCCTCTTCAAGCGTCTTAGGTAAACTCCTTTTCACTTCCTTTTTACAGGCCTTATCTAGTCCCCTAATGAATCCTCTTGTATTTTGAAATTCATCTATTCCTTCCAATTTGAGGATTATCTCACGATATTCCTCCAAATATGTCAGCAGGGGTCTTCCCTTTTGTCTGACATAATCCCAATCTTCCCAATTTCTTTCCATTTGGTTTTCAGGAAAAAATTCTTTCAAAAATACCGATTCAAATTGAGCCCAAGTTTCAGGTATTTTATTTGCCTCCTTTAAAGTTCGCCACCATTTATACGCCTTTGGCCCCAAAGTTAAACTGGCCTCCAGCGCTGTGGTGGAGTATTTTTAAGTTTGTGCAAATCCTCCCATTTTTGGAGAAAATTAAAGATAGTGTCTTTATTCCCATCTTTTTCCTCCTCGTGAAACTGAGGGGGTTTCATATCTTTTAAAACTGGATTATCCCTCAACTTGTGGTGGGGTTCCTTAGGATCTCGCATAGTCACATCCAAATCTTTCGATGAAGATGGAATATCCGAGGTTTCTATCTTATTTTTATCCCTTTCTAATAATAAAGTTAATTGAGATTTTATTTCGGTGAGTGTTTGAGTTAAAACTTCCATTTGAATCCCTTGTGCCTGCACACGAGCAATTAGATCACCAAATTGTTCTCATGTGGCAAAAAATTCTTCCCATTTCTCTTCTTGTATCTCCGTTTCATGGGGATCCACCATTGGGTGGTCCCCAGAACTAGAACCCTCAATTACTTCCTCTCTCCCTTTCCCCTCCATTAATACAATGGAATTGGAAAGAAAATATAAGAAATTTGCGTACAAGATGAGGTACTTCCCTAATTACGGTGATAGGGCAGATGTCGATGGCCTTTACAATGTAGTGATAGCAAAAGACGTGAGGAACTTTCCTCCAAACCGTGCCAATCGCGTGGGAATAAGGCTTATAGGGTAGAAGCGTAAGATGAGGATGAAATTAACCACCCCCATGCCAGATCACATGTGAACTAATGTGATCACTATGACATGCATTGTATCGTCTGTGTTGGGTGACGTCTTCCCTGGATTCATACCCTGCCAATCTGTAACTGTCACACGGCTAATTTGCAGTCGTCACATGGTAGCCTGTAGCAACCGGAACTTGTCACAAAAGTGTCAGACGATATAGTGCCGTTTGATTGTTGAGCTTCATGAAATCAATCATGTCCATGACACGGGCCAATGTGATGTATAGCATGTGGGCACCGTCTTCTCGCCTGACCCATGTAACACATGATGTGTGGGCACCGAAAAAAAAAACTTTGCACGAAAACAAACGAAAGAGGGACCCGATGGCTCTGAAGGAGGACCTGACGGCTACCCGATAGCAGCTGAAGCAAGACCTGATGGCGGCTCTGATACCAGTGTAATGTGGAACCAGAATAAAATCAAACTCAGTTAGATTTGATTTCACTCAGTGAGAACGTCTCACGAGTTGATCTTGAAAACAGAGGCACAAGACTCGTTTCTCCTCCCAACCTTGCCTTGATAGTTGCTAGCAACTCTCATTGTGATCCGATTGCCAGCCGTCAACTCTTGGTGAGTCCTACTATTCTTGGACTCTCTTTCATTCTAGGCTCCCCTAAACTCCATTTGGGTGCCCACCAAGGCCCCCCGCAGACGGTCGTCCCTCACGCCTATTTCCCATAATTTACTTTAAATGTAACATGAACAAATGTGCTAAGAGGGAGAGAGGCTTAGAGACTAATTTTACACTAAGTGATCTTCTCACATGAAGTGACTCTTAGACAACACAACTATGGAGCAACTCTAGTGACTACATTGGTAGTAGGACCAGGAATCACCCCCCGAACCTTATGAGCCAGACCAAGATACCTGTGGTTGCTAAGCAACTCGATGAATATCAGCCCGAAAATGACACGTATAACTTTGTGGAGTAGTTTAAGCAAGTATATGAGGCAAACGGCCTCACGGACCTTACTCAGCGTGCACAAAATTTTGGACTTTGCCTAGGAGACAAAGGACAGACGTGGTATACTAGTTTAGACAATGCAAAATGCAATGACTTTAATACCCTCAAGAATCTCTTCATCAAGAGATTCTTTGAGGTGGGATACTCTGACAACCTCATCGTTAGATTGATGAGTGTTAGTCAGAAGGACAAGGAGGATATCTGAGACTACGTCACCCACGCACGGAGTCTCTTTAAGAGAATCCTAGTGGTAGAGTGACCTAGCAAATGAGCGGTCTCCACCATGTTCATAAGTGGAATCTGACGCGAAGACCTTTAAAAAGACTTGGAGAGCAACTCAAACCTACAGAGGGATGCGCTAGCTAGGGTCTTAGAAGAAGCCATATGAGTGGATGATCTACTCAAAGAGAGGAGCTCAAGACCCACAACCCGAGACATCACTGCCTCTAGAACCTTAGAAAGAGCTCCGACTGCTAGTGAAAGATCTAGTCGAAGCACCCAAGACAAGGAGAAGAATGTCAATCAGAGTCAAGAGTTGGCAGATGTGAAGCTAGATTTGGCTAAGCTGCAAGAGATGATGAGAAAGCCGGCAGCACGACCTCACATGCAATGCATGCATTGTAGAGGAAACCACCTTTCGAATGAGTGCATGGATCCTAGATCCAGACCCTATGCTAATTGCGATAGGTTTGGCCATGATGCAATCCATTGTGGATTACCAAGGTGGTTGCATACCCACAACCATACAATCAGTCTTACTATCTAGGGAGTAGACCGCCACCTTATGGAAGGGGAGCTCCACTAGCTCTTCCAGCACCCAATGATTCAAAGCCAGCTGTCCCTAGGATGGGTATCAACCCCACAGGGATACCTAGACCACTTGGACCCATCGTGACCCATCCACTGACAAGCGATGCTCTAATACATTATGTAGAGGAGCCAAATGAGGGACAATGCATACGCAAACCCTTATGTCTCGTATGATGATGAGGGTAATCCCAACTTGATGGATTTTAGACTAGTGCTAGTGATGACGTTTGGTAGGGGAAGAGGTATAGATCTAGGAGGATAGAACCAGGAACCCATAGCATGCTAGAATTGCGGTCATCGAGGACACATCTCATCTCGATGTCCTGAAAGGGAGCAAGCTAATCAAGACAAGGCTGACCTGAGATGCCCTGAGTGTGGAATCACACACTTGTATGCCGAGTGCCCTAGGCAAAAACCATCCACTAGTTCAGCTATCGTGCCATTTGTACCATTGGGACTATTTGGAGTTGAAGCTCTTGTTTGACGGAGAAGCCACACAAATTTTGCCAAATGTTATGACCCAAGTACAGGCAAAGCAGGTCCGTATTACATTAGTAGGACCTAGCAACCTCGATGCAGCTTCAATAGACGAGAAGTTGTAGAAGAAGGAAAAAGAGGGATGGGACGAGGATTACGCTTAAGACAGATAGTGCCACCACGTTACCAGAGGGGAAACAAGTCATGGACGTAGAAGCATAGACATCTGCTCCTAAGATAGCAGAACAGGGAAGTGCCAAGGTTGGAGAATATCCCAATTTGAGGCACCAATTAGAAGCAGTTGATAAGGTCAAGGAGTGGGTGAGAGAAGCCCAAGCACACCTATAAGATGCACAATGATGGGCCAAACAATACAATATTTTTACAAAATCTATTCGCTATTATCTTTTATTATCAACAGAGCCATCATCTATGATTTTTACAAGTGAGGGATATTTACAAATGGTAGATGTTTACAAGTAGAGATACATCAACATTGATAGTGGATGCTATGTACAATTTCCAAAACAAGATATCATTATATCTTTCTTTTTCAAGGATGGATATCAGTTACATTCATGTAGAAGAAAGTAGGCCGATTGCTATCTATGTCCAGAAACCTATATTGTGAAAATGGCAAATTTGGAAAACCATGGATATGGTAATCTCGATACTTACGACATCCTTGTATTATAATCCCGTCGATTGGGATTACCTTCAGTACCTTATCATGGACATAACAGTCTAGACGTATCTACCGACCACTGGTAATCATAAGTGGATTCCTTCTGGACGGACAAAAGATAAAGGTCTCAAAACTACTCTTAAAATTTCCATCCATTCAAGGCGTTTCGCATTAGTCTACATGTTGAAGAATCATGTATCGTATATGCGATCGAGTATCCTCATCATTTCTCTTCTCCACTTGTCATCTGTGGAGTTCAGCACAGATGTGTACATTGCTCGAAAAACAAGGAACTAGTTCCAAGCTTTATTATTCTACCAAAGTTTATCCCTTAACAATTAGCAGGCTGATTATTACTTAGAATAGTAGGTCTTAAAAGCCATATATATTTCTAATTTCAATTATGATCTGATACCACGTGTCACTGCCTGCTTAACAATTCCTTGGCAGTATGTTTTAGTGGTTCATCGGGGAACTATCCTAGATGGCTTCGCTCGGCACTAGCAAGAATGCACGGGTTGTATCGTCTAGGTTTTCCAAAGTCCACCCCATAACAAAAGGTATAGGCTGTCCCCGCGAGGATAAACCTACAAGTTCGAGGTCCTAATTTGACAAAACTGAGGTCTCGATACATCAGCTAGCTCCATCGGAGGTGTCCCACAAGGGCTTCTTGTCCCACTAGAACAATCATAGTTACCCTTGGTTCATGGAGTGCAACATTTTTTTCTAGTAACTGGTTAGGATTCAGGGAACCTTAATGGAGTTCTGGCATAGCTGCCACACCTTTCCCCTAAGATAATTTTTGATCAAGGTTTTAAGACCTGACCCTAGATAAGTCAACACTCTACATAATTTATCTTAATTAACATTTCGTTCAAACTCTTGAGAGAAGCTCCCAGCTTACCGAGACCACCCATCAATAGGATGGATCCGTCAGGGATCTCGCCTACCTGCTTCCCCAAAAATGGTTTTCTTTAGTTTTCTAGCTAGATATCACATTAAGTTATGACATATAAAAGCAGCTCCTTTAACCCGTTATCATAGGTTCCTTTGCATAATTTTAGGGCACAACACAAAGGCAAAGAAAATAGTCTTTTGAAAAAACATATTTCACAAAGTTATTGACAATGCTTTTTTTCCTTATACCTACACAGAAGATAAATCTCCATTCACCATAAAATCCCTTTTATCTAGCGTAGAATAAAAGAAACCCTCTAAGATTTCCATCCCTTCATTGGTATTGGGGACTCTAGGATCCCATATTAATTCGTGTGAGGGTCAAGCAATTCCTAGGAGTGATCGAGAGATTTACGGCCAGAGCCCCCTAGAAATCCTGCCTTCTCTTGCCTAATGGATTCCTCACCAAGCGACCTCTCACCATCGGGGCCGGTCCAAAGCTCCTCGCGGTGGTACAAAACAACCCCCCTTGGAGCAAGGTTCCACGTCTAGCCGTGGGGGAGGCATAGCATGATCTTTTCTCTTATTATCCTGATTATATATTTACATAATTAGATCTAATTGCTACAAGTACAATCAATCTTTCCTATGCAACCATCAATGCGTGCACAAATCAAAGAAAGAAACAATATCAAGTGTTTTTAGCATAGGAAGCAGCCCCACCCAAATCTAGGGTTTCTCTTTTAAGCCCACCTTATTCTTAGGGTTTCGCTTACTACTTGCAACTCTTTCTATTCGCAAGTTTTTATTTCACTAATCTAATTAATTATGAGAAGTTTATTTTATCCTTATGAAAAATTTGTTATTTCTACCCTAAAAGATTATATGGGCATTCATGCATGTGGGAGGCAATTCATGTGCTACCATGCCGTAACCTGCACTTAGCAAGATTTTAAATGCTTTTTCAAGTTAGTTTAGACTTTAGAATTTGTATCGAAAAATTCTTATCAATGTCCAACAAGTCTTACTTTCGATATTTATTTATTTTTTGATACTAATAGTTTCAGGGTTGTCGAGTATTTCATAGTTGTTTTTGCTTCAACATTCTCGATATTTTAGGTTAGGTTTTCTCGCTAATTCATATGCAGGTCAACTCATGATATTGACACTCTCGTTAATATAATCATTAATATTAACCTTGTGTGTGTTTTCAATAAGAAAATAAATTTTATTTTATTCTACTCATATTTTATGGTTTAATCGACAATGTCTAACCATTTGCTGAACTTTCAATGTTATCTAGCAAGATCAATTTTCTTTTAGCTATGTCTTAAAAAGTACAATGCTGATTCTTTTTTTGAAAACTTTATTTCAAGCAATGTAAAAATCATAAGTGCATTTTTCTTTCATCTTTCAGACATCAAATTATTTTTCCATGCACCTAATTTATGCGTGTCTAGTATATATTTTCTTATGCAAATTTTCATTGATTATTTCATGGTATTATCTAAATGATTTTTTATAAATTATTATAAAATTCATATGCATGTATTTATCATTAGAAAAATAAAATAGAGTTAGTTTCTTTCAAGAAAAAGTTAAAAAATATTCTGTTTTTTAACGTATACCATTTTTCTATTATTATGATCACATGCGTCATTAATGAAATAACAATAAATATCAAAAAATTAAGATATTTTCTTAATGATAGATATATAATCCTTTTCCAAGTAAAGAGTATTTTCACTAAATAGCTAGTTATTATATTACTCAGGTTATTTTTCTAAGCGGTAGTTCATATGTATTTTCATTAGAATGTGTTTATAATCGTTTAAAGCCAAATAAAGCGATAAGCTTATACAACATTCATTTTTTTCAAACCGACGAGATGTTACCTCTCTCAAATTTTTTGTAATGAGGGTCTCGCCAATTCCTACAGCGTCATTTTTTCCATTGCCCGTGTTCCTTTGCTTCCCTTGCTTCAAATGGGCTTTTTGAAATTTTGCAACCTCGTGAAGCCATTGAATGTTAGGCAAAATCAACGTGGTAGTTTAGGGAGAGCTGGTGGTTATCTAAAAAAATTTTGCTGCATTTTTCTTAGCGATATGTTCATATGGAATGAAGGCATAATAGAGGGTAGAGAAAATGAAAATGAAGTAGAAGGGGAGTATTTCCCTCTTTCAAGGCTCAAGCTTCAATGGATAAGAGAAGTAGAGAAAATTTTCCATCATCAAGAGGTTTTCTTTCTCACTATTTTTGTGAAGGAGAGGGGGTGTATTTATAGGCATGAGGGGGAGCATGGAGTCGATTGATTCTTCTTGCTACTTGTCAAGAGCTAATTGAGCTTTGTTAAATATTCATTTTGATTGCCTACCTATTGGATGGTGGCATGGGGATGGTTTTTACATGCTTTCTCTCCCTCCATGCATAAAAAAGTAATGTATTTTGACCTATTTATTCGAAAACGTCATTTTTTCTTCAAAACGACTTCTTTTGGTGGTTTTTGGCCAAGTTACTTTATGACTTATCTAGTATATAAATTCATGTCATACTCTTTAATACTTAACTTACTCAATATCATGCTTGTTCTTGCGTGTTCTTTATCTACCGGACTGAGGCTTTTGCGAATTGTCTTGCGGTTATGAAATCAACGTGATCCTCAATGCATTAAATGGAATCGACAATGACAAATCAAATATAATGCGAGAAAAATTATATGATCAAGCCATCATAATATTATTTGCGAGGCATCTTTGCTTTTTGTTGGTTGGGAACATTGAGGTGTCTTCTCATGTTGGATTACGGGATTAATTTAATGCGAGACTCAATATTAAAAAAAATTACGTGTGGTCACTTATGTGACAACTCGACGAGTGAATTTTAAAACATTTCAAGTCCGAATTTGTTTTTTTAAAATATGAAGCATTGTGGTGCAAATATTACACTAATCCCACCAGAAAAATAAGGAATACAAGTAGAACATGGTAGATACAGCTTTTTGAAGGTTCCAAATGTTAAGGCCACTGAGAAGGAAAGACTCTACTTGTTCCAGTATTTCAATATCATTCCATCTTTTGTTCATTTTTTGAGGTAATTTACAAACTGCCTAGATTCTTCCTTCATAACCACATGCAACTTGTTGAGAGCTTGGGTAATTACACCCATTGTATCCTCTTTGTATGGAGCAGTTGGGTCAAGGGAAATGCAAAGAATCTAGAAGAAGGGACTAAATCCCATAAGCATCATGGTGAAAAGTGCTACCTATCCAAAAGACAATAAAACATTGTACTTGCCTATCATTTGAATGTAATGTCATTGTACTTTTTGTCCTTTTAGTCAGTGTCATTGTCTACACACACAAGATTGTGTTTATGAGTCTAAGCTTACATCTTGGAACCTAATTCACTTGTGTGACAATCACTATCTCTAAGTCAATGTTACCATAAGTTTTCTCTTTCTCTTTCATCCACCATAGCCATGCTCAAGATCCATTCTTCTTAACATGGTATCAAAGCCATGGTGAGCATGGCTAAGCTAATCAAACTCTTCCTTCTACTCCTCTTCATCTCTGGTTAGCTCATTGTCAGCTTATGAGTTCATTTCTCACTCCAACTCCACCCTTTCCTATATGGTAGCCCTTGCTTGGAGCTTTCATATCTCTCAAACCAAGACATATCTCACTAAACTTCCTTCTATGGACCTCTTGCTCTACTCAAGCAAAACTTCCTAGCAATGTCTCCTCATAATCCAATCCATATGTTTGTGCATAACCCTTTGCAACTAGCCTTGATTTATACCTTTCAAGAGAATTATCCGATTTGCACTTGACTTTGTACACCCATTTGCAACCAATTGATTTTTTTCCATGAGGTAACTGCACTAAATTCCAAGTCTTGTTTTTCTTCAATGCATCCATCTCCTCATCCATAGCTTGTATCCATTCTTTGCTTTCCACTACTTCCTCAAGGCAAGTAGGTTCTACATGATGTATACATAAGAAACCATATAAGCATAATGCATCTTCATGAACCCATTATATGTCAATCTATCAACAGGATATCTAACCCTTTCTGATCTCCTTAATTGAGGTGTACTACTTGGTGTCTCAACTGCTCTTGCATGTGGTGGCACATATTTTCTTGCACTTATAGTACCCAGAGTTTTTACATGAGAAATGCCATACTCATCATCGATAGATTCATCCTCTAAACTTTCAGCTATAGGCCTCTTGCCTTTTGCAATTTTCGCACTCTTTTGTGAACTCCTCAACCTGCCACTCCATGGACTATAGCTGCCACCATTGCTTTGTGCATTCTCTTGAGGTCCAAACATATCTTCTAAGTGCTGATTTCCAAGCTTACCATTTGTTGAAATTTTCTTCCCATGAGCATCATCATCACTACTCTATTAAGAATCCAAGTCCACTGCAACCTTGGGCTTGAACCATGATTCATACTCACTGAATTTGACATCCTTGCTAATGTAAACTTCCTTAGTCACTAGATAATAGCATTTGTAACCCTTCTTCTCATCAGAATATCCATGAAAGATGCATTTATAGCCTTTGGCTCCATCTTCTTTCTCAAATCATCAGGAACATGAACATAACAAACACACCCAAAAACCCTGAAGTAAGCAACAGTGGCTGTCTTGCCATCGCCTTGCCATACATATTTTCATATGGTGATACAAGATGAGTCAATGCTATAGGTATCATGTTCATGATATGTAGTGCAGTATGCACTACCCTTGCCCAATATATCAATGGCATATTCATTTGGTTCATCATTGCCCTAGCAATCTCTTCAATGATACGGTTCTTCCTTTCTGCCACACCATTCTACTGAGGTATGTACCTGCATGTCACCTGTCTTTTGATTCCATGATCCCTCAAAAAATCTAAAAATTCATATAACATGTAATCTCCTCCATTATCAAACCTCAAGCATTTTATGTAACAACCAAGCTATTTTTCAACCATAGCTTTAAACTCCAAAAAGCTTTCAAAGGCTTCACTTTTATGCTACATGAAATACACCCAAGTCATTTTGCCAAAGTCATAAATAAAAGTGATATAAAACCTACATCTCCCACTCAATGAGACATTTTGACATGGACCCCAAATATCAAAATGCACCATTTGCAAAGGATAATTGATGATTCTCCCCCTCTTTGGAAATGGTAATCTAGCTTGCTTTTGCCAAATTGACAACAAACCTCACATACCTGATCATAATTAACATAATCAAAATGAGGCAAACCATGAACCACCTATTTAATTTGCATTGTTTCAATCTCTGCAGTTTTACATGTCCAATTCTCCTATGCCATAATTCAACATCCTTAATTTGACCATGCCCACTTTCAACATACATAGAATTCTGAATGACGGGAGTACCTACATCCAAGGCAAATAACCTACCTTTCTTCTTCCCTTTGCAATCAATCTGCCAGGCCTTCCATTTCAAAATTCCTCAATGAAACATCCATATCTATTACATCTCACTTGCATTCCTTGGTCTACCATTTGACCAACTTATGCTATGTTCTTAATGATTGTAGGTACATAAATTACATCCCCAAGCTTACTTTCAACTCCATCTCTAGCGACAAGTGACACACTACCAATATGAGTAATTTTATGCAAGTGTCATCCCTAGCAGCCACATATTCTTCATTCTGCATTTTCTACTTTGTGTCAAACCACTCAACATGATGATTCATGTGATTTGTAGCCATTGAGTCCAAAAACCAATCATCCTCATCACTGGGGGGTGTGTCATGCTCCCTATTACATGTTCCATGGAAAATAAATGGCCTCTGGCAGATCCACCTCTAGGTCCACGACCTAAACCTCCATAGCCACTTGCATATTGGCTATATTGATTCTTTCATTGACCCCTAGGCATAGCATTTTTCTTGTGATAGCATTCCCTTTCAAAATTTCCATACTACCCACGATAATTACATGCACCATCTCTATGTGGAGGAGTAGATCGTCATCTACCTCTAGAGTAAGCTCCCCCCCACCTCTAGGCATGAAACCACCACGACCAAAGGTACCTCGACCACGTGCAACGATATCACCACCACGGCCATAAGATGAGCCTCTAGCTCTAGATGGGATGCTATGCCCTCTTTGATGATAAACGACACTATCTCCACTTGTATTCTTGTTGCTGCTAGATACGTTCAAGCCCAACTTTATTTCTTCTATGAGTAGCAAAGAAATCAATTCTTCAAAGTTTGGCTTAGAGCCTCCTCTAACTAAAATAGCTGCAAGATCTTTTGCAACATGTTTGATTTTTGCAACATAGTCATTGATAGTGTGGTTTCCTCTTCATGCTCCATGCAATCTTTGCTTAAGTTGTATCTTCCTTACCTCTATACATGTCCCATACATTTTCTCAATGATCTTCCATGCCTCTTTATAGGTATTTGCCTTCTTGATATGAGGAATCAAAGTCTCTGATATGCATGTAGAGATTCAATGCAAAACCTTCATGTTCTTTCCAGTCCAATCCTTGTATGCCTTCTTTTTCTCTTGCATGGGCTCCTCAAGAAGCTCTAGACATGTATCATCACTTGTAATGAGGTCCCAAAGACCTCTCCCCCCATCAGAAAGTTCTCCATCCTATATGACCAGACACTATAGTTATCCTTGGTCAATTTATCTCCAACAACATGGGTAATTTAAGTTGTGTTTGATGTTTTGATGGCTTCAACTTCAGAAAAATGAGCAATACGTGCTATCCCAAGCAAGCATTCAGCAACGTGAACCAATCCACTGCCTCAAATGGTCAACCCGAGACAAAAAATGTACCAAAAATAGCCCAAAATTTTGGTGAATTTCCTTCCAAGAGAATGGCTGCTATACATAAGCTCAAATGCTATCATATACATTCATACATGATGCACATACACCATACATTGGCTGTCCAGCAAGAGACATTAAAAACAGAGCTCAAACGGTGCTCATATGACAAAAAAAAAAAGAGGCTTAAAATCGACCAATTTCATTGATATTTTTTTGAATTTTTTTGGGGCCAACAATGAAGTCCTAGTCAAGCTGAAGCTACACAAATTTTTTGGAATTTTTTTTGCAATTTTAAAGCCTCCAAAATGGCACCCGAAAATGGCATAAAATCGGCCTTGCGGGCCTCCAAAACAACTAGATCAGCTCCTTGCTTGATGTAAACCATGACAATTACAATCGAATGATGCACCTGCAATGTGTGTGTGTCTAAGTGTTATTGTCTGATGTATGCTGGCCATTGCCTGGCAAGCCCTGAATCCTTTTGTCTGCAAGTCCATAGAAGGCTAATCACATTTTCAATGGCAAATCGATCACCCATGAACACCATATTGGGAAATATGGGAATTTGCCATAATTTTGGGACATGTGGTCAAATCTTTGAATTTGTCATAACTTGAATACTATAACTCCAAATTGAGTGCTCTATAGCTCAATAGATTCCATTTTTCAAGCGCTTTCCAATGATAGGTTACAACATATGGATTTGACAGACATATGGGCATGTTATCCGAGTGCCACCTTTTTAGTATTCAAAAAATGGGAATTAGGAGATTCCAAAACTCACTAATATTGTGTTCATGCCCTTTCTGGTGCATGGAGTGGCTTCATAGGAAGCAACACAATTGTTTCATTTTACTTCAGCATGTGCTTTGTAGCATGAGGGAGCAGGATCTGCATCCTTTTGAAGAAGTATTCATTTCGTGAGAGCCATAAATAGTTGTCAAAATGCTTAACTGTGCATGTGAAGGTGATGTTCCACTTTCAAAATCAAACCAATACACCTTGCTCTACTCATATGGGGTGTTGAAATACTCATAGTTTGTTTTGCAAAGCACAGCTTTGTAGGTCAGTGCTTCAAGATTAACTACTCACAAGGCATACCAATGATTGGAAAATTCCTACATTGAATGTGGCCCCCCCTTCAGTTCAATCCAACAGAGCAAAAGCCCTTCCACCAGTGCACTGGACAACCTGCTCTATTGTTGTGCATGTCCCTTTGCAAAAGTAAACGTGTTGCCAAGCTCAATTCTAGGTTGAAGGACTGAATGTGCCCAGAATTTCTTGTGTAAGAAAAAGACTGAAATCCATTTCATTTTAATTTCACCACCCCTGAGTGACCCAGATTATAGAAACAAGCTTGCAGAAGAGTATGGGTTCATGCAAATCGGTGAGCCAATTTCACAGGGCATTACATTAAAGAACGTGATCGATAGTTTTCCACAGCATCAGCATTAGCATCTCATGGGAAGGTTTCTTGTGTTCCTCTTTGCTTTGCCTATCTGGATGGGTCACTCTTCCTTTTGTTCTCTGGTTGATAGATCTCAAAAAGTCATCTTCAGTCTTGTCAGGCTGCAGACATGGAGATCTTCTTGGGATTCATGTGACAAGAGATCTCTCAAGCTTCATCAATTGGAGGCCTTGTCAAATGAAGTGTAGTAGTTTTATTGTAATCGGCCTTACAAAGAAAGCCCTTTGCCAGTGAATGCAAAGAATCTTTTAGGTCCAATTTCAAGCTTTTGATAGACTGCATGCTATCCTATGTACAGATACAAGGGGCGAGGGCAAGTCACTATCATTGTAATCGATATCGTCACATATATTGACCTTATCGCTCTGATACCAACTAAGAGTAGATGAGAGATTTGATGGGGATGCACAATAGAAGGTGGTTGAGACATGGATATGGAGGCTCAAGCTTTCTTCATTCTCTTCTTCTTCAATCTTCTCATTCTATCTTCTCTACTGCTTACTTTTCCAAGTCTCTCACAAAGAGATAAACCCTTTGGCCTTTAGGGCACTTTACACAGCCTCTCACACACTTACTTAATACAAGCATAGGATAAAGGTTTAGGCTATGCCTTATTTCTCAACACCGTGAGTAGTATAGATGCCTATTAAAATTATTCATCCAAAAAGAAAAAGAGAAGCGTGATGACACACTCACTACTCCTAGGGGTCTATCCCCTAGCCCATGTCCCTACACCGCAACCTCAGGACACATCAAGGGTAGGGCAACTTGAGCATGCTCGAACACCTGTCACCTTGGGCATAGCATCATACCCACTCCTCCACCAACTAGGTCCTCAAGTTTGGGACAATGTTTCGAGTATATTTGAAACTAGATCTAGCTCTCAGTTGCACAGCATGTGCATCCCACACTACACAAGACAAGTAGGCACACCCCTCAAAGAGAGAATAGCTACGTTATGGTAGGTACACTAAGCACATCTAAAACCATCAATATCGATGGCCCGCACTTTTTTCTTTCTATAACCTCCTCCACCTCTAATGACAATCATCTTCCTCTTTATCTCACAACTTGCAAAACACCACCAACCCCATATTTTCTTTATATAATCAAATAATCCTTTCCCATTGAGATCTCTTCATCACTTGATTGATCCATCTTTGCCATATACATTGTGTTTTTATGACATGAGTGCCATGGGACTAGGAATTGACTAGAAGGAAACAAAAATGTCAATAATATAAAGACATGGAGAAAGAAAAGAACTTGGAAGGGACACAATTTTTTGCAAGCTACAATGTTTTATCATTGTATTGAAAGATGTAAAGAGAGCTAGGCTCCCTCTTATACAAATTGTATTGAACATGAATAGCACTTGAGTTAGAGGCATGTAAATGAATGGCTCTAGGTGCATAAAAGGAGGAGTGACCAGTCACTTGGCCAAAAGGAGAGCTAGAATGTCCAAGGGGAATGGGGAAACCCTTACCCTAAAACCCTATATAAAAAAGATGAGAAAATGGAACAAGCTATTCTTGTGTAGCAGACTATTGTCTCTTGCATTCTTAATTTTTTCTTGTGGGAGAGAGTGAGAGAAAGATGTTGAGATTGAGCAAAGAGAGTGAGAATGTGTGTGGTGAGGGGCTAAGACTGAAGCCTCCATCTCTTCTCTGTGCTCTCTCATGCTTTATCAATGCTCGTCTCTTACATCATGAAGGCCATAAAGGGTTTGAGAGCCTAAGAAGTGCTTCGATCGAGGGGTGTATGAGAACATTCTTCATGCATGGAGATACACCTTTCGCATTTACTACAATCAAAATTTGATTCATGTGTGAATGACTATGCAAGAGGTAGTCATTGATGTAGTGGTTGAACCTCTTGAATCAATAAGAGGGTATCCAAAATCCCAACATATCGAGCATGTGGTTCCCACAACAAAAGACCTCCTTGATGTTGGGAAGCCTATTAGACATGAGAATGGAGTAGTTTGGAGTTCTTAGATCAAGTTGAGATGTTATAGATCTCCATTGATCAACTAAACAACATTTTGGAGTAGCAAACACAATCTAAAATAACTTTATCATTAGTGGCACCCCTCCTACCACCCTTTGATCCATTCCATCTCTTTTGGCCTTTGCATGACATCTAGGATCTGAGAGGGATATCATGCTAAATCTTGAAATTTCCCCATCTAATGTGTTTGTAGTTATGTGTGCCATGTATATGTTAGCATGTGTTTATTCATGTTTTCATCTCTTGCTTGTGAGATTTGTCAAGGTCTGACTAAGATGGAGGATCTTTGGCTATTTTTAGCCCTTTCATCAGTGTGCATTGTAGTTTTAGTGAGGTATTTTTTGTTTTGAGACTTACTACCAAGTCATCGAGCTCAGATGCATTTCATTTTATGCTGTGCCAATTGGTGTTCACACCTATTGAGCCAAATCCTAGAGATGATGCTTGCTGACTAGAAGCCTCAATGACAATACAAAGAAGCTTGATGAGTGATGGTTTGCAAGCATGAGTGACAATAGGGCATCAACCAAGGATAGGTTGCAAGCTATCAAAGATGTCATGAGGCTATGGATGATATCAAAGGCATTTTAAAGTAGTACTACCAAATAGAAATGCCATAGATAAAAGCCTACACTCTATTTGAATTTGTAGAAGGCTCAATATTGAACTCCAATGCTGATCAATACTTGACATGGGTCATAAATAGACTATTATCTACAACACTAATAGTCTAAAATATGCTTATAACTCTTCTATCCTATAGTAGACTGAAAAAAACTCTTCTACAAACTTGTTGAAGCTCGGAAGATGATCTAAAAGTATGTACAAGAAGTCTATTTCAAATTCCAAGAATAGATATCCCAAAGTTACCTCTCATGAGACTATTATCCGAAATTCCTATATGTTGTCTATTGTATGCATTGACCTTCTAGTGTTCATGTGTCTCTCATACTTGGTTTGATCATCATGAAAATTGACATGACACTTTCGTGGATGTTTAATAAACACATAGAAAACATAAAACACCAATCAAATATCATACATAAAACCACAAATACCAATAGGTCAGATTAACATCACTAGTGAAAGGATACTATTACATATGTTTCCAATATCGCAAAATACTTCTAGATTTGTAGCTAATAATAGTTGAACATCATTAATGAAAGTATAACATTACATACATTTCCAATAGACCAAAAGACTTTCAAATTTGTAGCTAACACTAGCCAAATATTGTATTAATTTGGGAGTTTTTGTAACTCAAGTTGTTGACATAGTAATAACAAAAATTAAAGGGCCACTTCTTCTAGCTATCTATAGTCAATTCATAGAGTAAAGCCAATAGTCAACTACTAGACTGAAAATTGAAGCTAAGTATGTACAAGGGTGAGTGTCAAATGTATGACATTATGCATTCTATGAAGAGATCAGCTTTTAGTATTTCTCTCTTCTCTCTCCTCTTGTTATGTGTTTCCATGGTTGATTCTATGAGAGAAGGGCGTGGGCTGAGATGAGGTTTTAGAGTAAGTATGGTAGATTTAATTGTTTTATGATAAATTTTGGTTGAAAATAGTTGCACTTGGTTGTCAATGCTCTCATCTATCAAAATTATTAAATAAATAAATAAATAATTCATCTAATAATTTCTTTATAAATACGCAAAACCCGTAACATTACGGTTTTAAGAGAGACATCATGCGGTTTTGGGATTTTGTAATGCGTATGGTGTTCATATGGGATGGAATAAGATAGAACACTAATTCTCAATAAGGTCAATTGGTCTAAATCAGTAAATAAAAAATAATTGATAATTATTCATAAATAAATGGTAAAAAATAAGAAAAAATGATAAAACATAGATTTTTACATCCAAAAAATAGAAAATAATAATATTTTTATTTTTGAATGTATGATAAAGTGGAGGCATGAGATTTAGCCTCAGCTCAGCCCTATCTCTATGTTAAAGTGGTTATTTATTAATTTTATGAAGGAGAAATACATTAAAAATGCTCTCTAAACCTATCATTGAATGCACAATCTTAAGCGGCTTAGGGAGAAGGAGGGGGTATTAAGTGCTGAAAGTACATTGTTGTGATTTTTTTTTGATGCATGGAATATATGACACGTTGTCAAAGAGTTTATTGTTCATAATATAAATCATGGGATTCTTATGAACACAGAAGAACTCCACTGGGAGTTATATGAGGAATTTGCATACAAAATTCAATCATTGTTACCCAATAACCAACTTAATTACATAAGTTCTTTTGTATTTAGCATATATTTTTTAGTTGTACCATGTATATTAATGAAAAATAAGTCTATGGGAACCTACAACTTGGTCAGTTGGAAGTAATTGATAGTCTGTAGGATAAATCACATTGATTCAAGTGCAAAAATATGGTTAGAACTCAAGAAAGCCAAAAGTCCACTAGGTTCACGGGGGACCTGAAGTAATGGACTAATGTGACCAGCAAGTGACTTGGGTAGGTCAAAAAGTGACCTGGGCCTGAGCAGGATGCAGCCCGCATTTTTCGGTGCAAAATGCAGGCTTGCATAGCCTGACTACAACTGGAGAGAGCTGAAGCCATGGTGCATGCTTTGGAGCATGCAAACTGGAGATTAACAGAAGCTGAAGATGAAGATACAAACAAGGTGAGAGCTCCACTTATCCGTCCATTTGGTCTGATGAAAATGCATGGTATGACAGTCTATAAAAGGGGGAAATCTGAGAGAAAAGGATTCAGCCTGCTCTTATGTACGTCTTCTCTCATTTTGTCTACCTTTTTCATGGTCCAATGAAGCCCGACTTGTACTCAAGTACTTGAGTGACTTTGGGACAAGCAAAGGGTGAGGATTTTAAAGGTGTATGTGCTGTTATGGGCTGAAATAACCAGTCATAAACAGGGCAGCCCATTGTTCTTGTCCATTTTTATGAGCAAACAAGAGATTTATGTGGTTGTAATAGAAGAAAATGACCTCTTTTCATCAGGACTTTACTCATTAATGAGGAGCTTATTCATGAGTTTATGCACTCTTTTTGATCTTGATTATGGGCTGGAATTTTCTATTTTAAAACAGGGCTGAAGTTAAAATTATGCTCCTTCAAAGCATTTCATGTACCATTGGCCCAAATCTTGAATGTATTTGAAGTCTACCAACATAATACTTGTTTCCTAGAGTTGAAATCCATCTATGTACTTGAGATAAAAGCCATTAGAGCTTGCATTTGATATTCGTATTTGGATTAAGAATCTGAGTATATCCTTTATGTTATGGATTATGTATCCAAAAGCATTTGATGTAATCAAGATAGAGTTATTTATTCCATTCATGTATGCTAAATACATAGAAAAAGCTTAAATTCTTCTTCCACATCAAAATCATTTCTAAAACCCGGATCTTGTCAAACTCCAATCTTTTTCCCTTTCCTGAACTTTGAATTCCATACTCCTCTTCTGCACTAAGCCCCGGTGGTAGACCTTCTGCCCTTAACACGATGACAATGTATGGTTTAAAATTAAGAGGATTCAGTGGCATGAGCATGCTCGGTGCTAGCCCTAGGCAACAACGCAACAATCTTAGTTGGAGTAAGGCATGAAAAAACAAGTTTTTGCATTTTCACAATGCTAGTTGTCAATAAGAAAAATGTCTGAGGACTATAAATCATACACAATAAAACACGGTATCATCCTAGATGCACAACAATTGTTTTCATGAACGACTTACATCGAGGAGGTGAGGTACCCTAAGCTATAGGGTTAGTGGTTCATTCTTTGAGGAATATTTAGTGAGGACAATCTATTATCTCATGGATCAATTCATTAAAAGAGTGGATTATGTATCGAATGTGCTTTATGTGTTCATGGCACATCTTGGGGCCAATCCTCGAGGTGTAGGAGGGGAGCCATAGTGGGGCCGCGGCAGTCAGTCGAGGGGCGCTCCCTTTGTCTATGATTACATGATGTACAATACCAATATGTATAGGGACTACCTGTGAGGAGTGTGAGAAGGGTTATCCATTGGATTACAATCCATAAAAACACAAAGTTCTATGTTAGAGGTTAGGGTAGTATACCCCTTAGACACTCCTAGCCATGAGGCCGTAAGGGGTGGTTTGGGTGCGTAGTAGTAGAGGCCCGGCTAGTGCCATAAAGCTAGTGTCGAGCCCATTTTAGATCCTGATAGGTGGTGCATTTTCCAAGAGCCACTAATAAGTGGCTGTTAACCCTCAAACGAATGAAGGTGGAAAATCCAGAAAAGCTAAAGCAGTAGATAAAGACAAAGGCCAAGGCAAAGAGAAATAGAAGACAAAGACGCACAAGGAGAAGAGTCCTAAATAAGGGAGAAAGATGCACAAGGAAAAGTGCAAGTCAATACTTTTGTAAAAGAGCGCAAGCGCATCATGGTTTAATTCAAGGAGCGCCGGGCTCTCACCCGCGGGCTCTCACCTGTGCAATTTGTAAATATAGACGGGCAGTGGAAAGGAAGCTAGGAAGATAGAAGGACAATGGAAAAAAGGGCCTAGGCCATGGCCGGCCATGTAAAAAAGGGGATAAGGGGATGACCGCCCAAAAGGGATTTAGGGTTTTGTATATAAAGCCGAAAAGTGAATGAGAAGCTCATTCTTGTGTGTGGCCAAAAGTAGCTCTCCCCTTCTTTTTCTTCTTCTTCTTGTTCTTGCTTGCTTGAGCTTGTGCTTGAGAGAGGGAGTGTGAGAGTGTGAGGGAGTGAGTGTGTGAGGGTGAGGGATCGGGGAGGAGAAGCTCTCCATCTTCTCCTCTCTTCTTCTCTTCTCTTCTCTTCTCTTGTCTTGCTCGCAGCAATGGAGCTTGGGGCGTGGAGCTTGAGGATGGAGCTTGCTTGAAGCTTGCACTTGGATCGTGGAGCTATCAGAGTGCGCGGGAGAGGAGGTAACTTGATCGGCATGGAGGTAAGCTCACTACACCCGTAGATATGGATGGCGCATCGGCTATGTGAGAGGTAGCCATTAGTGCTCGGCTTGGAACGCTTGAACAATAAGCGGTCCGTGGGTCTTGGCGGTTGAGCGAAAGCTCCCACATTTTGGTTCTGTTTGCAGGGACCAACGGATTCAAGCCTTGAGTGCTTGCACGCTTCGAATCGAGCATTGAAGTAGGGTTTTTCCCGAACCGGTGCTTGAGCTAGATAGGTAGGAAGTGAGGGAGTTTGAAGAGGAATTTGATCTCCTTAGCAAGTAGGTTTTTGATTTGTTGTTGAATATTAGAGTAGGACAATCCATCTCCATCTCTGGTTTTGATTTTTGTTGCATTAGGTTAAGGTTAGGATAGGAAAGAAGAAGGAAAACAGTAGGGTTTTCTATTGCTATATAACAGGCTGAAACAGGGAAATAGGGGCACAGATCCAGATTTCTGGCTGGAAGAGTATGAGGGACTAACCTTTGAGGTCATAGCAGGCTGGAATGAGGCAATAAGAGATCCAAGGAACCAGGACAGGCCACATTTGACATCTGACCCTTTGAGAAGAGAGTGAGCTTGAGAGCCAAGGGGAGAGAGAGAGAGAGAGAGAGAGAGAGAGAGAGAGAGAGAGAGAGAGAGAGAGCTGATGGGAGATCATTAGCGTGCTGGTCGATTTGAGCGCCACACCATTTTCAGGTATGCCAGGCATTTCCCTCTGTGGCTTTGCATCTAATTAGGCGGGTCGGCGCGATTTGGTGAAGTAGACGTCAGTCTAAAGCGTCGCATACAACTCGCGGGCCGTCGGCCATGCAGTCAGACCAGTGCGTTCGAGCCCCTAAATAGGATTGCCCTATCTCTGGAGTCAGACCGTCCGACTTAGAAAATCAGACCATCTTTTCGATCCGATTCCCAGAGTCGGATCACCCAGAATCAGACCGGACCACCCACAATCAGACCACCCAGGACTACCCAGGATTGGATCACGTGTCAAAATCGGACCATTGGTCCTAGCGTAAAAATCGAACCACTTTTTTAATCTGACTCCCAGAGTCGGACCGTCCGACTACTAGAATCGGACCACCCTGTCCGATCCGATTCCTTGAATCGGACCACTGCAACAATCGGATGTGACCAAAATTGGACCATTGGGCTGATCAGACCAACCCAAAATTGGATGTCCGATTCTGATAATCAAACTCCTGAAAATTGAACATCTGAGAATCGGACAGAAAACTGTCAAAATCGGACAGGTATCTAGAACACAAATCTTAACACATCTAAACTCTGAGAAGATTGATCCCAAAGGCTACGTAGAGCTAAAGGCACATCACAGATCCATCACCGGGCTAAAATCTAGAGCACATAGTTTAAAATTTGGCTATAAACGGTCCTCCAAATTGCGTATGGCATTTACCATAACGGCCCTGCGGGCTGGGGGGGACTCCCCCCCTGGACCCCCGCAGAGGAGGCTCTGCCCCCTCCGCACCTCCCCCAAGTAGGTTGGAGAGAAAATGCGCACCGTGACAGGCCCTCCAAATTGGACCCTAGTGTAGTAATGGCTAAGAGCAACCAAAAGCCCATACCCGAACAGAGAGAAATAGAGACCCTAGAACATCAATGGGCCAATCTAGCCATCAAGGGCAAAAAGGCCACACCACGAGAACACAAAGACATTGTGTTCAGACCATGTCTAGTAAGAGCGAAACGCAACATCAGCAAGCTACAAATGCCAAGATGACTAGACATGACACTCTTGACGAGAGATGCACCTTGAGCAACACTGCACAGATGACCTAAGACATTGGCGGAGAATCCACGTCTGGTCATGCATGTGGGGACTCAAGGGCATTTGTCAGAAGGCTTAAATTTACAAGCCAAGACCCGGAAGATGAAGACATGGTACCACCTGCTTATCTTAGGGTCAAACTCATGGCAAAAAGAGAGCATACTATCGATGCTCTGATTGATAAAGGAGCAGATTTTAATATCTTGACCTATGAATCATGGACTCTACTAGGCCAACCAGAGCTCACACCGATTAGTGCAACTCTTAGCCCTTATGGGGGACACCCACAAGCACTCATAGGGAAGTGCAAAATCCTTGCGATAATTGAAACAGAAAGCTTGCCTATCTTATTTCATGTTCCTCCAAATAGTGCTAGCTGCGGGAAAGAAACCCTCCTAGGAAGACCCTTCAAAAGGGCGACCAAGTGTGAGGCTGACTATGTAGCACAACGGATACACCTGACACTACTCGGTGTGAGGATAGTCACATCCTTTAGCAAGGGTGACCTCATCACACCTCGAGGGAAAGGCAAGGAAGGTGCTGACATAATGGTCAAGCCTACTAATGAGAGTAAGGACTTGTTGGAAAAATTGATACAAGCGCAGGTCGAACAACGAGAACCATTGAGTGAGGCCATGCCTGAAACAAGAAGGTCAAGAGACAATGCCAAGGACGGGATTTGGACTTAGAAATATCGTAGAAGACCCCAAAAGAAGCCCAAGCCTTATAATTGAAGGCATCAATGGAGGGTCAGCACAATGCCACGATGGATATCCAAAGCGTTGCTACGTGCCCAAGGGTATTATGTAGGTAACCGATGGATTTGGATACCAAAACCTCCTGCTAAACCACCTCTATCAGCTAAGGACCAGATTGCATCAAAAGCAACGAAGCAGAGGAGGAAATCTAAGAGAAGCTCTAGGTCTTGAGGCAAGAAACCAAACATGAGTGTTTGAAGAAAAGAGCCTCAGTCTAGCATGCTTACTAAGCAGAGGTCATATGTAACCATTGAGCGTACACAAAGACCACTAGTGCTCAAGGAGCTTTTGACTCCCCAAGAGGATAATGAGCACCAGAGGCACAATGCTGCGCATAGGAAGGTTGATTGCTCAATAAAGAAAATGGCACAATCGTCTAAAAGCCTTGAGAAAATCATTCGGCCCAGTGCCACGTCCACCTAGGAGTCCTAGACCTCTTACGCCCTCTCTTCCCAAACAGACACAGGAAGCACAATGGCAGTCGTCAAGTGCGGCTGTTCAATCCCAATCTCTATCTCCATCTAAGCTTCCCAATGTCCAAGAGGTGGGACATGACACCATCTGTAGATCCTGGCCCGAGGATATACGTGAGCAACCTAATGCGACTAGATCAACTCATGCTCGATCTACACAGATGAATGCTCAAAGGGCAATAAAAGACACGACCACTTCCGATCGCCCTAGGGACTTGACACCGCAATCCACCAAGGGTAGCTAGCCCACTAGACTAGCCGCTACTACTTCCAATCAGGGATCACAGCTGCCATAGCCCTTGGCCGTGACAATGCCCCTTGTGGAACGTGTCCTTAGTAGCTTACCTATGGAGGAGGTGTCGCAACCAACTTCCTTGAAAACTCCAGCACTTCTAAAGTGCCTAAAGCCTAGGCTGGAGGAGTTAAACACATGGGAATTGGCTGAAGAGCTAGACCCTTCGAAAAGGGAGATAGTTGTACCCACACAACCTCGCCAGGCTATTCAACAGGCCCTGGCTATATCCCACAAGGACACACTAGAGAGAGAAAATGCTAAGGCCCAACCAAGTGCATCAGCGGTTGACCTAATCCAGGGTCCTGAGTTGTTGAGAGATGCACCTTCACTGACCAAGAAAAAGAGGAGAAAACAACGAAGACAACAGCAGTCACAGGTGGTTGGGGATCCTGAGAACATCGATGCCAAGAGCTCTAGAGAGTTCAGGAATAAAGCATCGAGTCCATCCACCAATGATCCCATTGATGCCTCTCCTAATAGCGGTGAAACCTCAGACACACCGGTGTGCTCTGAAAAATCAAAGCAGTCATTGCCATCAGGCTGCTTGCAACACTCAATCCATCGACAAGAGAACTCACACTGACCAATTAAGAGTGGATACAACGCTGTCACAACAGGGTGACAAATTCATACCAGTCACATCCAAGGAGAACCATGACGCAATGACAAAGCCTCAGGAGAAACATGAAAGCCCCAAGAGTATAAGAAATCCTAGCATTGGCCAAATATGCTTATCTAGGCCTGAGCCCCCAGCTACGCTAAAGCCCAGGAAAACTCCTAGAACCTTGCATGAGATAGCAACCGAACAAGCCCTCGTGGAACATAGAAGTGTCACAGAATGCTTAATCGAGTTGAATGCTGAGTTCAAAGTGTTTGCACGTGTCTATGCCTTGGCAGACATGGGCGCATCGCCTAAAGAGCAGCTCAAAGAATACTTGCCATTTCCCTTATCCTAGGAAGTGCAAGAACATCTTGACGAGCACTATAACGGGCTCCCGTATGAACACATGTGACTCATCTCTAACGAGGAAGCCGACGAACTACGCTTAACTATCACATTCAATGATGTGTTCTGCCAACCAAATCCCTTAGAGATAGAGCAACTAAAGCGACTATCACAGGGTCGAAGTCAATTTGAACAATGTTGGTGTGAAAACCGTGTTGCAATGGCCGAACTAGGAGCCCAGATCATGACAGTCTCAGAGGAGCGATTGGCCAAATGGCGGTCTCAACGAGACCCAACCTATGTGGCACCAACTTTCCTTCGAGTGCTGACTGCCATTCGGGGTACGGACTTAGCTGAAACTAACCAAGAGAACTCTCTATCTGATAAGGTTCTCACTGAGGAGGAGTTACATGTTGCCAGTAGACTCGGATAAGGTTCCATGCCACTCGATGTTGCAAAATATCAATTGGTATTGAGTAAGCTACCACGAGTACTAGAGATGTGTGTGCCACGCTCCAGTACAATCCGGAGTTCTACAATTGGCTTTTATCCTCATGAAGTGACATGGATTCATGGATATGTATATAAATAAACAATGACTTTTGTGACCCTGTATAGACACTATCAACACACACAAGCAATAATAGTCAAGCGCAGGGAGAAGAGTTGGGGTCAACAGGCTAAGCTCCTCAAGTCCTCCTCTCACCACACATTTAGAAGTAGTGTGACCATTTCCACCTCTGGGCAGAGGGTATGCAACCCTCATTACTACCATAGGAAGCCCTGACCAACATCTCTGATGGTGTAGATAGGGTACCGTCCCTTTCTATACACATTTCCCCTTTTCCAGTCTATCCTTCCGAGGATGAGCCCTGCCCCACTCCATGACCACCAGTCCGTGTAACTTAGCACGAGCCAAGATCTGCTAATGGATGGAGGCTAAATGAACATCATCATGGGGGCCATCCCTCTACAACAAACACTGCATGCCTCACCCCTCCCCTTCTCGCCATACGCGCTTGATAACCCACAGTATAATCCCTTCCATGCAAATGGTTTTATCCTGTATCAAGGCATAATCCTTGGTTCGCATTTTGCAGGTCCCCCTACGTGGAAGACATGGAGCACCTAGGGCAGCTGGCTTGCAAAGATGCTCTCCGCTGTCAAAGGGAACATGCAGCACAAGCTCCTCTGCTCTGGTGCGCTACATGCCTACCCTCAAAAGGTATGCAAAGAAATGAGGTCCCAAGCGACACCACCCCAGACGTAGGCCGAAGAATCCCCAGGCCAGGGGAGTAGAAGCTCAAAGAAGTACACAAGGTGTGGCAACACCGGTTGTGCAAGCCCCCAACAGACGCTCGGGCACCAGGTGCTCAAAGGCAGAAAGGGCAGCTCGAGACAAGGAAGAATTCGATGCATTGTTCAAAAGCATCTTGGAAACGGTTGCAGCCAGAGACTACACCATTCAGGTCCCAACATCTTCCCTGCCCAACCTCATAGGAGCCCCTCACCAGCAGAGCCTCAGTTGCCTAACCACTCGAACTCACCCCGCCTTGTGCAAATCGAGTAGCCCCTATGATATACAAGCAGCTTAATAAGCCATCTTGCCATAACTTTTTGTCTTTTGATGATTAAAGGGGCAGGCTCCCCACTTGTACACACTTCCCTTACCTATCATTAATATATGCCACGTCTTTAACAAGCACTGGAATAGGCATTGCAATTAGCATCATAGCATTTTGAAAAGTTATATCTTGACATGATTGCATTTGTTCGTTGTACTTGACACATGCGACTTGCATATACTCTGATGAAGTGACAAGTGGATGCAGGATGACACAGGTCTTCGTGCAAACGTGTTCAATGCCCAAGTCACCGCAAGACCACCAACCTCACAAAGAACCGCAACAAAGCTACGCCACCGAATGCGAAAAATCACCCTTACGAGTGCCCACATCGGACGAACCAAAGCATAGGCATGGGCTACACTCTCTTCTTGGGTCAAGCTCTACAGTGAGCTCACGACAGTTGTTACCTCAATTGTACCAACATCGCGTGTCGCAAAGAGGTTTGCAGTATCTCAAGTGTATCTCCCCATCTCAACAACGGCTTCTCTAACAACGAGGCTAGGGCACAATCATCACTATAATATCCATTTCCTGAGCCTTCGAAGCTTGACATTTTCCAACCCATTGAAAGGTTGATAGCCTCAACATATTGCAATGGTTGTACTTAGGCAAGTCAAAAAAAAAAGGTAGAAAGAAAGAAAAAAGCATAAGAAAAAGAAACAAAAAAGAAAACAAAAAAAAGGAAGAAAAGAAAAGAACGAAACTATAAGAAGCACCCACGATCACAGCACCGCACCTAGGGGTCCTCAAATTAGGTGCATCCAGTGACCTTGGTCAGCTGGCTCTGTCCCTAGTCCCCTAGCCCCCTAGCATCACCCACAATAGTTCAGGGCACATCAAGGGCATGACATACCTAGGGAACTTGTCTCGCCTATGGTTAGACCTGTCACCCTGACCCATTCACACGATTTCCTCTTGCACTTTACCTTAATACCATTGCAATCAATTGTGGTAAGCACTGCACGAATGGCCATGAAAAGTACACTGTCCTCATCACACATGTCCAATAGCTACCAGCTAACTACCGATAGTGCAGTATCCCTGTGTTCTATTATGTTACATCATGCAATCACAATGCAAAGGATGTCGCATACACCTTCACGTATACTTCTTCCCACCATGGATGACTTTGCTTCATCCACACATCGTTATGAGAAACCAGCCCGCGGTCTTCTACCTACGTAATATCTAAGTATGCACAAGCACTCACATAATATCTACACGGAAGTATATACATAGTTTGGGTCCTCAAGTGCAGGACAATACTCTCAGCTTGCTTAGAGTTCTGCTTAGAGTTCTGCTTAGAGTTCGACTTGTCTCCCAAACTAATTAAACTATGTCTTATGCACGATAAAGAAGACTAGCACTACCCCTAGGGAGAGACCACCTATGAGAGGTTTTCAATCGCAGGTATTGAAGACTCCAACGAAGGTGTCGTTCGCTCTTCATCAATACTCAACTCTGAATTCCTATCCTTATCACCCTGTAAGCCCACCAAGAATCATCATGTACAGAATCCCCAACAAACCGCCACTTGTACTCCATCAGTGCTACCCTCCCAAAGAACAGCCCTACCACCTACTCCCATTGCCCTGCCACCTACCACTTAACCCACTGACGTGCCCCCAATGACCTTCCTCCCCACGACTACCAACACTCCGCCATGGCAACCACAAACGTCCTTTCCACCCACGTCTTCGGTGCATGCTAATGCCTGCTACCTACAACGGTGAGTGCCATGGGATTGGCACTCGTCTAGGAGGGGGTAATGTTAACCCTCAAACGAACGAAGGTGGAAAATCCGAAAAAGCTAAAGTAGAAGACAAAGACAAAGGCCAAGGCAAAGAGAAACGGAAGACAAAGAAGCACAAGGAGAAGAGTCCTAAATAAGGGAGAAAGGCGCACAAGGAAAAGCGCAAGTCAATACTTTTGTAAAAGAGCGCAAGTGCATCATGGTTTAATTCAAGGAGCGTCGGGCTCTCACCCATGCAATTTGTAAATATAGACGGTGGAAAGGAAGCTAGGAAGATAGAAGGACAATGGGAAAAAGGGCCTAGGCCACGGCCGGCCATGTAAAAAAGGGGATAAGGGGATGACCGCCCAAAAGGGATTTAGGGTTTTGTATATAAAGTTGAAAAGTGAACGAGAAGCTCATTCTTGTGTGTGGCCAAAAGTAGCTCTCCTTTTCTTCTTCTTCTTCTTCTTCTTGCTTGCTTGAGCTTGTGCTTGAGAGAGGGAGTGTGAGAGTATGAGGGAGTGAGTATGTGAAGGTGAGGGACCAGGGAGGAGAAGCTCTCCATCTTCTCCTCTCTTCTTCTCTTCTCTTCTCTTCTCTTGTCTTGCTCGCGGCAATGGACCTTGGAGCGTGGAGCTTGAGGATGGAGCTTGCTTGAAGCTTGCACTTGGATCGTGGAGCTATCGGAGTGCGCGGGAGAGGAAGTAACTCAATCGGCATGGAGGTAAGCTCACTACACCCGTAGATATGGATGGCGCGTCAGCTATGTGAGAGGTAGCCATTAGTGCTCGGCTTGGAACGCTTGAACAATAAGCGGTCCGTGGGTCTTGGCAGTTGAGCGAAAGCTCCCACATTGGCAGTTTTCAAATCTCAAATAATAGAGGGACGAGTTTATTACCGTAAGCCAAAAGGCAATGCAATAGATTCAAAAGACGGTCAATCCGAGCTTCAAAAGTAAGAAAGAGCTAAATAGAGTAGATGGCAGGCTGAAATTATTAGGAGATATTCTCAACAAAGGAGTGATCCGATATCCCTACAAGGGAGGGGTCTTAGCAACCCTAGTCCCATGAATAGTTTGTTAATAAGAGGAGGTGGAAGTTCTAGTACTTCCCCTCTCCCAGTTAGTTAGCCTACTTCGAGTGGAGTAATAGTTTCCATTGTTCAAACTCCTTTAGTGAACGCGATTGTTACCATGGTGCAACCCATTGCAATCCCAATAGGAACGACAGACTTGCCAGCCTTGGGATTCACTCTACCTATTTTTAATGGGTTAGTAGAGGAAGATGTGGAAATTCATATTAATGAATTTCAAAATTTAATGTTTAACTATCGAATTCAAGATGAAGGACACTTGATGATGTTCTTTAATATGACTCTAAAAGGATGAGTTGTAGTATGGTATCACAGCCTGGAGGCTAGAACTATAACAAGGATTGATGTATTCTTTGTGGCCTTCTAAAGAGTGTTTTCCCCTAAAAGGGGAGGTCAATACTGGCTACGTGTTCTCAATGTAACGCGTCAAGAACCTCATGAGAATGTTTGAGGCTATGCCAAGAAATTGAAGGAAGTATTTTGTAAGTTGCATTCCTATATTTTCATTTCAACTGCTACTCAGGTGCAATACTTTTTGCATGGGCTAGACTTTAATATTTAGGTATACTTGAGTAATGTTGCTCTTGCCGACATTGATATAGCTATTACATGAGCAAAGGAGGTAGACTCGCGATTACAAGTGGCCTATATCTCCAGGGAAAATTGGAATCCAAGTCTAGGTGTTGGAAATACTTTGGCATTGACAAGTGGAAGTCAAGGGGGGATGCCCATGAGTACTACCAATGGGAGAGGAAGCATAATTCAAAATGTGCCCATGTTACTAGCTCCTCCCAGTGTGACCATGCCTATGGCTAGTCAGATGGCTCCACCAAGTGTTGGAGGCCAAACAATATCCCCTAATGTTGTTCTAGGGAATCAACAGCCAATTCCTAATCAAGTGGTTAGGCCAATGAAGCGATAGGTAGAGGATCACGGCTATGAGTCAAGTGCATCCAATGTCCTTGGCGAAGTTAAGGATTCAACTGTAAGTGATGTGGCAGCCAACATTTCCCTAGGAATTATCAAAATGTTAAATGTAACATATGCGAAAAGTCTAGCCATTTTTCTAGTACCTATTGAAGCAAGGTTAGCTCTCTCAAGTAAGGAAGTAAACATCCAGGTTTAGTCAACCATTGAGCACAAGGAAATAATCTCTAGCAAGATGAGGAACTGAAACAAATACTCCAAAGAGGGAAAGCTATTGTAGAGGAGCTGCCTAGTGGCAATGGAGTCATCCTAATTGAAGTTGTATGTTTCAATGGCACTGAAGCCTCTAATTTATGGGTCATTATGAGAGGTCAAAAGGGGAAAGATGGTGACAAAGATAAGGTAAAACCTGTCAAGGGAAACCCTAAGCAAGATGATAAAAGGACACAAGCCCTTAATCTCAACATGGAAGGCGGACCTCTAAAAGCCATTAATGGTAAAACTGACTCCAATAAAGTGTTGTCAAAGAAGAAGGAAAAGCCAAGAAAGAGACACCAAAGCATATTGATTATAGCATGTGTCTTGTATCAGAAAGGCGTGGACGAGATTTATCATCGATGTGTAGTACTTGATGAGGTATCATTTATTCTTGATGAATGCCATGATTTAGTGTATGGGAGACATTTTGCTAGACGGCTTACTACCCAGAAAGCTCTTCGTGCTCGATATTGGTGGCTATTGATCTTTTAGGATGCTTTCAACTATGTTAAGCATTTTGATGTCTGCCAAAGACAGGTGCTAGGGAGAATCGTAAGCAACCAGTGAATCCTATTTTAGTTATGTTACCCTTCAAAAAATGGGGTATCAATTTTATTAGACCAATATACCATTCATCGGCTATGCAGAAGTGTTATATTATTGTAGCGAGATAGCCTACTTTACAAAGTGGTCCGAAGCTTGAGCAATGATGAAGGATAATACTAAGGAAACAGTCAGTTTTATTATGGAGTCTATTGTTTGTTGTTTTGGTCCACCTAAGGAGTTTGTGTTTGATCGAGGGACACACTTCCTAAACAAGGTCATAGTAGCCTTGATGGAAGATTTGAAGATTAAACACAATAAAAATACCCCATATAATCCACAAGCAAATGGTCAAGTCAAGAGTATGAATAAACATCTTGTAGGTATCTTATCCAAGATAGTGTTTGGAAGTAAGCGAGATTGAGATAAGAAATTGTATGTGGCAGTTTGGACTTACAATACGGCATTCAAAAGAGCTATATGCCACACCCCATTCAAGCTAGTATATGGGGAAGAGTGTGTCTTACAATTCGAAATAGAGTTACCCATTGTGCGATTTTCTCTCAATCATTCATTGGGTGAGGGGGTAGAAGCATTGTAGGAAATATTTATTTCTCTTGTGCATCTTGATGAAATTCAATTGCAGGATTTATTAAATCAAGAGGTAGGAAAGAAGAGAATGAAAGAACTTCACGACCTTCGAACTAAGAAATACACATTTGTGAAGGGTCAGTTGGTACTGTACTATGATGCTTGTTTGTGAGCTATTTCCTAGGAAACTAGAAACCAAATGGGATGGGCTATATGAAATTTTCAGTATAACCGAAAGAATGGCTCTACAACCTTTTAGTAGATTTGTAGGGGATAGAGTTTAAAAATAAAGTTAACTTTAATAAGCTAAAGCCTTACTATGTGTAAGGGCTAATGTTGGGCTTGATGACTGTGCAGGTCCTTTATGATTCAACTTTAACTTGTAGACAACCAAATGGATAGAATCATTCCTTATCTTGAGCATCTGTATTTAGAGCAATGTTACCACCAAGGTCGAGCGATCTAGTGAAGTAAAGGCTATCAGGTAACTGAGTGGCAAGATGATGGATCTTTCACATGGGATATTAAGATCTACTACCACCATTATCAAAGGATTCTTATAATCATTCCTATCGAGTTCAACAAGGAAGGAGGGATTGTACCTATCATACATCCTCTCTCTCAGTTCGACTTTGATTATTATAAGTATGAGTGAGATAATCAGTATGTCATGGCCTATCAGTGAAGATTGGGTCTATACTTTGTATTTTGACGGAGCTTCTAGAGGGCTCGCTAAGCATAGGAGTGTTGGTGTGGTCGTCAAGGACACTCATTTACTAATATATGGTAGAATATAAGGCCTTGATTATGGGGCTGAATATAGCCCAATGCAGTGGTATCTGCTAGTTATTAGTGAAAGGTGATTCACATTTAGTGATCAACCCATTGAATGGGACCTATAGTATGCGGGATCCCATCTTATGGATGTACCATCGTGCAGCCTTGGATATGTTGCATATTTTTGAGACAGTGACTTGTCAACTAGTTCCTTGACAATGGAATCAAATTTTCCAGATTCCCTAGTCAATTATGCTTTTGTTGAAGATGTCTTTTTCAATTGTGGTCCATGGGAGCTCTTACAATTACCTTCTAACATTAGTCTAGGACTACTTTGGGGTCTTCTTGTTGACACATTCTATTTTGGTCGCTGATGGCTAGTTTGGGTTATGAGTCAGGTAGCAATTGAGCACCTTCTATTCTGTCATGGATGCATAGGATCGTTTATCATCACATTTGCAGGACACCCCTTGATATTTATATAGGGGGTTAGCCAATAACTTGATGCATTTAGTGTAGGGCCTAAAAAGTCCTTATCCTTGGTTGATTTTATGCTTCAATAGAGTTATGTTAGGAAAAAGGGTTTATTTCAATAGTACACTACTAAATGGTCATTTTGTGCATCATTTTGTTACGCCAAGAGGGCCAGTCATTCTGTAGTGAAATGTCATATTTAATTAGACAGTTGTTTTTAGAAGGTAGTCCTAGTGACCTTATTCTACTCGCCTACTAGATAGTTGTTTTAGGAGTCCCTGCTAGTGTGAGGCAGTTAGAGAAGCCTATGTCGACATAAAAAGAAGAGGTAATCATGAATATATATGAAATATAACAATATAGAGGTATGTAAAAAGGGGTTCTAACCCCTAAAATAGAAAAGACAAGAAAGAAAAATCTTAAGATTAGTTAGTTATTGCCTTGCAAAAGCATTGTAGGTTTCTAGTGGTTGGGGACAAGTTAGACCCGAGATGCCTTGTCTTCCTAGGGATGGCATCTAGCTGAAAAAGAATTACCAATGAAGGTTGGAGCAGAAAAAAAAGTGAGTGGAATAGGAAAAAAAATTGAAGTATCGCCGTGCGAGAGCATGGTAGATTCTTAGGTACCAAGTCAGGAATTGAGGCCGGATACCCTATTATTCTTGGGTCACTACGCTCAGGTCCCTTCTTTTTACATACCCGAGTATGGAAAGATTAACTGAAAACTATGTTAAAAGAAAATATATGATGACCAGGCTATAGGAGTTCTCGCTTAGTAGGAGTTCCTGGTTCAGTTGTCCTAAGTTAGGTCCGTAATTCAGGCCACCACCTGGGATGACTTCTTTAATAGTTCTTTAATAGCTCTGAATTTCTATCAAATTATATTGGGCCTATCCTTTTGAGGATTTTTCATACCTTGATTTTGTTAGGGAATAGGGTGAGAACTATTTTTGTGCTTTGTTGAGTATTATTTTTTGTTTGGCAACTTGATCCTTTTTATGGTTATTGTTTGTGTAGACCAATTCATGAGATTCGACGGGCTAAGTCGCCCTATCCCGTGGTTGCCAATGAGAATGGATTTTTAGAGCCTGTTTTTGAAGTGAAAAAGTATCCAAGAGACGTAAAAGACTACTTTTTCATGCAAAATGAAACAATGGCGGATCAATGAGCTGAAATTTCCTAGATAGAGTTCGATGCGAGGAACACAATGCAAGTCTTCCTTCGATGATGATCCCCCCTTTAACCCCCGCAAGGTTTTGTGTTATAAAGCGGCTATGTGATCCATGAGAGAGCTGGAAAGTGCATGATGAAGGCCGTCGAGTACGTTCATGAATCAGAGTTCGTTTGGGCCTCTGTTTGGCAAAAAAACACTTGTTGTTAGTGTGAAAACTCCAAAATTAAACTAGTTTTTTTACATTAAGCTTAATAGCTTGAGTAAGGGAAATAAATAAAAAAACTGATCATGGGAGGGACGTTGTTTTTCTCGACACCCCTTCTTGATTTAAAAAATGGCTATTTGTGTGGCTGTTAGTATCAGACTGAGGGAAGAGGGCAGCAAGATAGATATTTTATTCACCTTCCATTGCAAGAATCATATAAAAAAATGATGCATTCTATGAAGAGTTCAGTTTTTATTCTTTCTCTCTCATCTCTTCTCTTGTTGTGTGTTTCCATGGTTGATTCTATGAGAGAAGGGGGTGGATTGAGATGAGAGATTTTGATCATGGAATGATGCTAGAGCATAAAGGAGCATAGATCAAGGTTGGAAGGATTGTTACGGTTATTGGAAAGCGTCAATGGGCCTCCAATCATGAGATACGTAGTACAACATATGGTGCGATTTTATTGAGTAAGTGGTAGATTTAATTATTTTATGATAAATTTTGGTTGGAAATAGTTGCACTTGGTTGTCAATGCTTTGACCTATTAGAAATGTTAAAGAAATCAAGAAAAATCATTCATCTAATAATTTCTTTATAAACACACAAAATCCATTGTGCGTTTTAGAAAAATCATGCGATTTTGGGATTTTATCGTGCGTATGTTGTTCGTATGGGATGAAATATGATAGAACACTAATTCTCAGTAAGATCAATCAGTGTAAATCAATAAATAAAAAAATATTGATAATTATCTATGAATAAATGGTAAAAAATAAGAAAAAAATATATTTTTACATCCAAAAAATAGAAAAAAATTATTTTTGTTTGTGAATGTATGATACTAAGGCATGAGGTTTAACCTCAATTTAGTCCTATCGCTAATTTAAAGTGGATATTTATTGCTTTTATGAAGGAAAAATACATTAAAAATGGTCTCTAAACCTACCACTGAATGCACAATCTTAAGTGGTAGGGAGAAGGGGGGTTTAAGTGTGCTGATAATACATTGAATTTTGATTATTTTCTTATGCATGACATATAGGACTTCAAATAATTTCAAGCTTACTTGGAGTTGCATAGATGTAGTTGAGCTTAAGGGGGAATATTGAACTCAACATGTGCGCACATTGATGATGGACTGCCTAGTTAGATAGGTCCACAAGTCTACACTTAGCATGTGCATGGTAATTATGATCGTCACATGGCCACTAACTTATCACTTATTACATTTGGCTTATGACACCTACGTATAGATGGCATAGTTATAACACCAATCAATCAATATAGTTAGTTATACATTGTTTGACTTAGTAGGCTACTTTCCTTTACATTGTAACTAATCTATAATTTTTGGATATCATAATGTGAGAAGAAGAAGGAAGAAAAACCAACAAGAAAACATTTTGGCCTTCATCTCTTTTCTTCTATTCTTGAGTGAGCTTCCTCTTGTGTGTATTGTGTGTGTTTGGCACAATAGCTCAAGTGAGTCTTCCACCACACAATTTGTGACATATTGTCTAGATGGACGTGTACTTGTTGTTGCTGATTGTATCCTAAGAATCCATCTAAGAAGCTATAAGATTTCTTCCCTGCTGCTCGTTCAATCATATGACTAGTTTAAGGAAAATGATAATAGTTCCTCTTATAAGCAGTATTTAGTTTTTTTTAATTGATGCAAAGTCAGATTTTTCCATTCTTCTTGATGAGTACCACAACAATTGGTGATACTGAGTTAGTATGCTCAATTTTGTATATAAATCCTACTTTTTGTAACTTTTTGATCTTATCCTTGACATAGTGAAGCATAGTGAGGATTGATGGGATAGGGTCTCTGCTTCATGGGCTTAGCCTCAACTTAAGTGGAATTGTGTGTTTAAGGACTTATAGGGGTAGACCCATAAGGTTTGACTAGTTCTAACTAGTTCTAAGCAAAGTCTTGATACTCCTTTAGCATACAAGCATCAACAAAAATTGCATTATAATAATTAGCTTAGACCCCTCAACATTTTACACTCTACCAAACAAAACATCGTTGCAAAATGACCATATCTTTTGCAAAATCCGGCTTTGTAGAAGTGCCCAATACTTGATCGAGTATGGTTGCTAGGGAGCACTTAATTAGATTTTTTAGTGGCACTACTAAAAAGAATGTCCACCCAATTGCTATGGGGCCATTTTTTTTCCCATGCATAGTATTGCCCAACTAATTTCTCCCAAAGAGGCTCAAGTCTCAAACCCTCTTCATCTCTTGGGATGTGACTTGTTCCCACACTATAGCCCAACTAATTTCTCCCAAAGAGGCTCAAGTCCCAAACCCTCTGCATCATATAAGCAATACATCCAAATACTTTCAAACAAGAAAGATTTGGCTTTCTACCTGTAAACTTCTCTTTAGGCTCATACAATGTACAACAGGTGTGGGTGTCCTATTCATAATCTATATAGCAATAACAACTACTTCAATCCAATAGTAATGAGGCAAGTTTCTTTCTGACATCAATGCATGAGACACCTCTACAATGTACAATAGGTGTGGGTGTTCTATTCATAATCTATATAGCAATAACAACTACTTCAATCCAATAGTAATGAGGCAAGTTTCTTTCTGACATCAATGCATGAGACACCTCTACATTATGCATGTTTTTTTGCTCACGGTAAATCCATTTTGTTGTGGAGTATATCTACATGTATATTGCCTCTATATACCATTTTTCTGTAAAAAATCAGAAAACTCATTTAAGAGAGATTCTCCCCCTCTATTTAACCTTAGGCATTTAATATACAACATTGTCTCCTTTTTAACCAAAGTCTTAAAGCTTTAGTAAAGTGAATGAACACCTCACTTTTCTCATGTATAAAGTAAACCCATACTTTGCAAGTATGATCATCAATGAAGGAAACATAATACCTGCAACCACTCAAAGTTACAGTTTTTGTAGGCATCAGAATGTATCAATTCAAGTGGCTTCTTGCATATATGCTTTTCATGGGGCAACACATGCCTTGCTTACTTTGCAAATCGACATGCTTCACATACTTTATGCATCCTATCAACTCTAAACTTGGGCAAGCCATGCACAATTTGTTTTGACTACATGTCTTTTAACTGCTACACATTCACATGACCAATTCTCTTATGCAAAATTTCAATATCAGCCATGACAACTAAACCTTGTGCAAACATGGCAGCATCCATTTCACGTAGACTTACATCAAGAGTAAACAATCTACTAGTACATTTCTCTTTTGCAATCAACTTGCAATCATTTTTTAGATCTTCTACATAACAACCATCATATGATATAAACTGAATTTACAATCCCTATTCTACCATCTAACCAACAAAAGCCAAGCTTTTTGTAATATTTAGTACATGCAGCACATTAACCAAGTGCTTAATTTTATCATATTGCATACTCAAAGGAGCATTTCCGACATGAGTAATTGAGTGAATTGTATCATCCCCTATCCCCGCATAATCCTGACACTCTAGACTATGTATCTCTCTAAACCACTCTCCATGAGAAGTCATGTAGTTAGAGGCATTCAAATCTACATACCATACATCATCTTTTGATAAACCATTAGCAGTCATAATATTCATAAAGTATTGCATAACAAGCAACTATTCACTTCTATCATCATTATTTCTACTACTGGATGCATAATTACCTTGTTACTTTTTTCCATTTCTAATTTTAGCTTTATTTTTGAAGCATTTTTTAGAAATGTGGCATTTTTTACCACAACACCAACACTCTCTTATATCATCAAAATTCTTTTTTCTATTAGAATCTGTAACTTACTCTCTTTGACTTCTCCTTCCTCGGGATTGTCCTCCTCTATTTTGCTATGCATCATAATGTTGACCACAATTACCACCTTGGCCTCTATCATGACCTCTACTGCTGCTAATAGAGTAAAACACCTATTTAGACTTATTTTCCTTTTGACAAAAAGAGGAATCCAAGCCAAGATTCTTCTCCTCAAGTATCATCATAGAAATCAAGTCTGCAAAATCAGAGATATCATCCCTTGTATTTATAGATGACTTGAAGCTCTTATATTCATCTCCAAGTCCACCTACGTATGCACACACAACAACATCATCATCAACTAGTACACTGATGAATCCAAGAGCTCCCACAATACTCATGATCTTCAAGGCATAATCATTAATGGACAGGTGCCCTCTTTTTACTTGGTTAGTTCTAGCTTTCTAGCCTTTGTATTTACTTTGAACATCATTGCCAAATTCTTCCATGCAATAGTAGCGAGGGTTTCCGATTCTTGAAAATAGACCATCACGCTATTTGTGACACTAATAGACAACTAATACATGCCTTTACTTTGTGTATGCTCCAAATCTTTCTTAGCCTTTATTTATTCTGCACAGTAGCATTTCATGTAGGAACCTCAAGTACTATTGCCATGTCTCCTTCAATGTAGTTCCAAATATTTTTGCCCTCAAGAAATTTATTATCTTGAACTTTCATGCAAGATAATTATTCTTATCAAGATTCTCACTAAGAATCTGGTTGAAGTTGTTAAACATTTTGATAAAATAGAAAATCTTACAAAAGCTGCAATTTGCAAGCAAGCTAATACTAGGTGTACCACAACTAAACAATAACCTTTTCACTAACTACACAATAATAACTGCAATCTGCAATCTATATGCAAATGCATATTGTGTCTGACACCCAACAAAAACTTGGAACTTTACTGATTTAAAATTTTAATCTATGTATCTGTAAACAATGGACAAGATCAAAAGTGTAGTATACCCAAAAAGTGCTATTGAGACCACTTATAGGTCCAAAACGGAGGCTGAAATAATCTCAAATGCCAAAAATCACAATGGAAATGCCTAAAAGGGCTTATCTACACTATATACAACATTGTTTTTGATCATCAAGTTTCACTACAATCGAAGACTATAGCCCTGCTAGCCTTAGGAGCCTCTGATGCCAGGAGGCATATTTCACGGTGGATTCCGTAAACTTTGATGACCGGGGCTCATACACAAAGTGGATTCTTTGTGCGAGAAGTTGATGGGGATGCTTGTCCTTTTCGGGCGTTTTATTAATTTAGTGTGTACATGGGTGATTCCATAGCGGGTGATTTCGCAAAATGCATATTAAATTAATAAACGTTTATGAGTTTAGAGTGCGCACTCGTAATAAATTAAGGTTAGGATTGATTTCTAACCAGTTGATTTATTTATGTAGCTGAAGATTGCTAGGTATTCACTTTTGTCGGTTTAATTATATTATTTTACTAACGATTGTGAATGCTTCAGTTGATGTGTAGAGATAGCAGCAGTGGCGGAGGAAAGCATTGGAGGATAGCGAGTATTCGATTTATTGATTATATTTTGATGGGCGCATACCTTAGGCATGGCGCCTATATTTTGTCACGCGTATTTATTGAGGCGTTGGATATTTATTATTATTTTGTATGCGCATGGGCGCACGATTATGTTATTTTTACTTGGACATTGTATTGGGCATGCCAGATTCTTTGGGCACCGTCCGTTAGCTTTATTCCTATTTTGTGCTAAAGCAAACTCAAAAGCTAAAAGCTTGCTATTTTGTAATTTGGGCTATTATTTGAGCTTGAAGATGATTAATACATAAAATACATGCTTTGTGGAGCGCTCACACAGGGCATGGGGTGAGATTGCACCCAATTGGTCTCTTGTTCATGTCGTTCATGCTTTTTACATTGAATTTTGTGCAAAAAGTAGAGTTCTATTGTTTTTGGGGACCTTCCGGCATTCACTACGCGAGCGTATAGCATCCGATCTGCGCACCAGTGGTATCAGAGCGAAGCTGAGATCAAGAGCTTCCAATGGCTACCCATCTTGTGCGAAGGCGGAGCTCCTGGAACGATCGAGCTCTACGGTCAATCTCGTCGCGAACGGTCGATACGGGTGGATTCCTGGCAATCAAGAACCTCTGTTTCCATCATCAAACTGTGAAGGACTAGCTTGCAGAGGCGGAGGACCACTCCTATCTCTTCTTCATCAAGTCGTCTTCATACACAGAGATAAGCCTCCATAGCTTAAAAGCCTAAAAGCTTTAATTCTTATTAAGCTTAGTAGTAAAGCTTTATAAGCTTAAAGAAGCTAGCTTTGAAATTGCATCGCAAGATCTTTGAGGATATTTCGAAAATTCTGCCGCGTTGAAAAACGGCCCCCCCCCCCTCAAATCGACGACTTGCTGCCCTTTACTAAGCTACACTACTAAGCTAAGTCACCTAAGCTCCAATCGCATTAGTCCTCTCAATCTTGCAAGTCTGCAAAGTTCAAGTTTTGCAAGTTTCTCAAGTCAAGTTCTGTAAGTCAGATAAAGCAACTAAGTTCTGCAAGTCCTGGAACTCTGCAAGTCACACAAGTCTGCAACTCTGCAAGTCAGACAAGTCACCTGAAGTCAAAACTGACTTTTGTTCAAAACTCATAGAAGGGCTGTTCCTGCGCAGAAACTCCGAACTGCAAAGTTGTTCATTGGAAGGTACTCTATGCATACGCAGGTTTGCTGAAGCATTTGTAGCACACGCAGAAGGATAAAACACAGATTTTTCAAAGATTACAAATCTCGCAATAGTCAAAGACGAAGATTGTGAAGCCACACCCAAAAATATATAAGCCTTGTATTCCCTAACTTGAGCTATGCTCATCCCGCTAACTTGATTTTGAGAGTGAGAGGTCTTTTGAGTTTTGCAGGATGACGGAACCACATATGGATAATTTAATGGCTGAAGGCGACCTACCTGAACCTACGATGGAGCAAAAGCTGGACTTAATTATGATGCAATTGGATGAAGAACGACGAGCTAGGCAAGCATTGCAAGTTCAATTGGCTAATTTACAAAGATCGACTACTGACAAAGAAGAACCTCAATCCGAAGATCTTATCCGACGTACCATCGACGCGACTATCGAAGCTCAAACCATCCACAAGGAATCAAAGATAAGTAAAAGAAATTTCAAATTCCGTACTTTCAATGGCACTCAAGAGGGAAAAATTGTTCTTGCATTCATTAGTCAGTTTGATGACTACTTTCATGAGGAAACCTATGCAGAAAAAGATAAAATCAAGTGTGTCACTAATCATTTAGTGGATAGAGCATCTCTTTGGTGGACTGTGGTACGCAAGAGTATAGATTGTCCCACTACCTGGGAGAATTTCAAGAAGAAGTTTATGCAGAATTTCCTTCCTCCACAATTTCATGAGAAAGCTATAAAGCAATGGGACCTCCTTCAGCAACGGGATCGTGAGCCTATTCCTTAGTACACAGAGCATTTTTGGAATGCACTACTCCAGTTACGCATGCTTGAAGACGTACCTGAAGCGACACACAAGCGCAAGTATATGTTTGGACTCCTTGGGCATTACTATGCTGAAGTTAATATGTTCAAGCCTGCTACTCTTGAAGACGCAATTTCACTAGCTCACGACACTGAAGACAAGCTGCGAGGTAGAGACAGACGTCCACAGCAATTCCAAGCCAATGGTAACTATGGATCTAAGCAATTCAACTCAAATTTTAGAAGATTTAATCAAGGTCGTTTCACTTCATCATCTCTCCGTAAGAATTGGGCAAAACCACCTGCTTTACCATCTAATGTCAATCAAAACCTCAAGCCTATTCCACAACCAAATCCTAATGTACCTAGACTTCCTTCCATTGCAAACAATGTAACCAAAGCCAAGCCTATAGTATGTTATAAATGCCACCAGCCTGGACATCTAGCAGCAAATTGCCATTCAAAGAAGCCACCTGTCCATATCAACTACCTTGGAGAAATGGAAGATGACGAACATGAAGATATGCTTGATTTCACGGAAGATGAGGACAACACTACTACTCCTTCGGATACTTTACCAGGTATGCCAACTCCACATTCTTTATTGACTATGAAATGTTTAGTGCATGGAAAGGAAAAGGTTATTTTGCATGATGACGGTAGTACTCATGATTTTATTTCTGCAAAGCTAGTAAAGGAATTGAATTTACAGACTGTACCTACGCATTATCGCATCAAAGCAGCATTCTTAGGCACTAGGTATAATGGTACACAGGAAGTGCATGATTTAGAAATTCAAATTGGTCAATACACTGAAAGAAGAAATTTTCTAGTTGTTCCATTACAGTCGAGTGACATTATTTTAGGTATGCCTTGGCGTCATCAGCATAACCCTGATATAGATTATTCCACACATTCAATTAATATTCAATTTCAAGGAAAACATATTACATTGTATGGTATGCATGCATCTAATGCTTTTCCACTGCTTTCGCATACTCAAGTTAAACATGCATTATGCAAAAGCAGTAAATCCTATCTCATTTGGGTGAATGAACTGCAAGTTAAAGAAAATCATATGCATCCTAGGCATAAAGAATTTCTTGCACATTTTAAAGACTGTTTTGTCGAAGATCTACCACTTGGTTTACCTCCTTCACGTCTAGAAGACCATAAAATAGATTTGATTCCTGGTACACAACCACCTTGCAAAGCACCATATAGGCATAATCAGATAGAGCAAAAAGAAATTCAGAGTCAAGTTGAGGAATTACTAAATAGAGGATTGATTAGAGCTAGTAGTTCTCCATTTGGTGCACCTGTTCTGTTAGTCAAGAAAAAGAATAATACCTATCGTATGTGCATTGACTATCGAGCTTTAAATAAGATCACTGTAAAGAATAGGTATCCAATTCCTAGAGTCGATGACCTTATGGATAAACTGCAAGGATCTGCTATATTTAGTAAAACAGACCTTAAGTCTGATTATCATCAGGTGAGACTGGATAACTCAGACATATTCAAGGCTGCATTTAGGACACAGTTTGGTCATTATGAATTTTTAGTGATGCCTTTCGGACTGACTAATGCACCTGCTACATTTAGTAGAATGATGAACCGTATATTTTTAAAATATCAGTATTGTGTAATTGTCTTCTTTGATGATATTTTGGTGTATAGTCAAAATGAGAAAGAACATTATGAGCATTTGTCATTGGTTTTCCAGTTATTAAAAGATAGTCAACTGTATGCAAATCCGGAAAAGAGTGAATTCTTTAAAACAGAAATTGAGTATTTAGGTCATATTGTATCATCTGATGGAATTAAAGTTGACCCTAAGAAAATAGATGCAATATTGAATTGGCCTGTACCTAAAAATGTGCATGAGTTACGATCATTCCTAGGTCTTGCTAGTTTCTATAGGAAGTTTGTGCGTATTTTTTCATTACTTACTTTACCATTAACCAAACTTATGAAGAAAGGTATTGTTTATCATTGGTCCGATAATCAACACAAATCCTTTCACTTATTGAAACATGCATTAACCCATGCCCCTGTCTTACAGTTGCCTGATTTTAATAGACCATTCTTTTTAGTAGTGAATTGTATTATTTTTTAAACAATTGTAAATGCTTCAGTTGATGTGTAGAGCAAGCAGCGGTGGCATTGGGAAGCATTGGAGGATACCGTATATTCAAATTATCATCAATTTTTTATGGGCGCGTATCTTAGGCATGGCGCCTAAATTTTTTGCGCTTATTTATTAAAGCGCTTGATATTTATTCATTATTTTTGTATGCGCATGGGCGCACGATTTAAATATTTGTATTGGACATTGTATTTGGGTACCATCTGACTTCTTGGGCGCCCAATAGCTTTAATTCTTTAGTGGCACAAAAGCAAACACAAAAGCTAAAGCGTGCTATTTTGTAAATTGGGCTATTTCTTGAGCTTGAAGATGAATAATATATTAAATACATGCTTTGTGGAGCACTCACACAAGGCATGGGGGGAGATTGCACCCAATTGGTCTCTTGTTCATGTCGTGTAAGCTATCTTCATTGGTTTTTGTGTAAAAAGTAGAGTTCTTTTGTTCTTGGGGACCTTCTAACGCTCACTACGCGTGCATACGGCGACCAATCTGTGCACCAATAACATTGTCAGAATAGAGTGTCTTGCAAGAGAAAAAATATAGGACTCAAAGAGCAGCCCTGTTTGATAGATCAAGAACAAACAAATGGCTCTGTAACACCACCATTGAGCACTCAGCATGATTCTCGAGGATGAACCCCTACTAATGGTGTATATTAAATGAGATATTTTAGGCCCAAACCCCATCTTTTACAAGAGTTTGGCAAGCAAAGACCATTCAAGTTAGTCAACAGCTTTCTCCAAGTCCAATTAAATAAGCATTACTTCCCGGTTTGTATGTTGGGCATAGTCAATGCACATTGTCGCATTCAAGATGTTAGGTAGAATGTTCCTCCTCTTAATACATCCATACTAAGAAAGATGCACAATATGAATAAGATGTTCATGCAATCGACTAGCCAACACCTTGCAAAATATCTTATACATAGTAACCATCAATGAAATGGGTGGCCTCCAACACTTTAAGCATCGAAGGTGAGTGAACCTTCGGAATCAGCTTAATAACATCCTCTTTCCATGAGACAATAGTTGCCCAAACTTCCCGATACATAGTGGTCAAGGGTACCTTCAAGCGATTGGAATAGATCTCAGAAAACTCAATATTGAGTCCATACCAACCCAGGCTTTTGTCCTTGGGTAAATTAGCAAAATATCCATCACCTCATTCTCACAAATGTCAACCTCTAAATTTGCAGCAATATCAAGCAAGAATTGATCTTGGATCAACTCATAAAAACATAAACCACATAGTAATTCTGTCTAAAATGGGTTGTTGTTACTCAAGTAGATTCATGAAATGTTTCCGACACATTTGCATAAGATCCTAGGGATCTATGAACATTTGGTAAGTAGAACTTTGCAGCCTCACCACATTCTCACATGCGAAAGAGGCATGTGATCCCCTATATGATTTATGTGATTGATAGCTATTATCCTACAATTCCTCTAACAAAGAAACAATTTTAACATCTTGATGGGATTGTAGTTGAAAATGTTTGATGATGATCCGCAACAAACCGTCCATACCACATGAGATTATTAGAGCCAATTTTGTTGCATCCCCGCATGATGATGGAGGCCCTTTTTCAAACCATAAGCTTCATACACAAAGTGCGTGACGCACACCTAGATAGGCTACCTAGGAAAGTCTTCAAGACATCTAGGCAGTTAGCTCAAGCAAGACAAAAGACTTCATGGTATGTACAGGTTGAGCAGTGGCTTACACAATATGGGATTGCAAACCATATCCACATACCCCCCCCCCCCCCCCCCCCCCCTTTTTTCAGTATGGACCCCAACTTCCCTTCATACACCTCCCCCAAAGAGTGGCGTATGAAGGGGGCTTCAAGGCAATACTCAGGGGGGAGATGGTCCATCACCTCCATACATAGAATACGTGACATGCACCCTAATAGACAACCTATGAGAGACTTCCAGGTCTCTAGGCAGCTAGCTCAAGCAAGACAAGAGACTTCATGGTAGAAAGACTCGAGAGGTTTCAACTTAGTCAAACTCTCAATCATGTACACATACATGAGGGATATTGATTGATTGAGCCGTCCAACTTGGCCAATCCAGACATCCTAGACCCTAACACAGGGATCGACAACACTTTCATAGGCAAATACAGGAGACTATTCCTCAAACTAGAGCCTCTATGAGGTTATACCAACTAGAGCTCTCTATTTGTCAACTAGAGTTCTCCTTACTTGTAGCTTTTAGGTTTTTATACTATCCATTATAGTTTCATTTATTGTTCTTTTCAAAAAGTTTGTATTGTCATACAGATGATTGTAGCTCATGGTCTCATAGGTCATTTTGGCATTTTGCAGACATTGATATATCATTTCCTCTGTGTGTGTTTCGGGGGCGGGGGCACCCTGAACTTGTCTGCCCTTACCCAACCCACCCTTTGCATCCCTCATTGTGGACATGTCCCATCCCACCCTACAACATCCCACCCCCCCCCTTCCCAAAAATAAAAATAAAAAATCACACCCCTTGCCCTACCTAACACCCTGCCCCGTCATGTCCCAATACCCCATCCTACCCCGACACTCCCCCACCTTGTCCCAATCTCTGCATTCCCCGCTCTGTATCTATCCCACCCCACCCTGCCTCAACACCTCACCCCACCTTAACAACTCGTCATTGCCCGATATGTGACCCACCCTCCCCTCCACATGTCCCTACCCCACCTTGTACGTGTCCCTACCCTTCACCTCTCCCCCCACCCCACACTTGAAGCATGTTGAATCAACTACCCCTCGACCCTAAAGTGCCTTGAATCGAACTCTCCCACAAGTCCAACTCAACAACACAACATGGAAAAGGTCCCAATCAAGCTACTAATCACAAACATTGTTAACAAAATCAAAAGAGAATGTGATAATGGATTGAGCATAGTGAATAGGCAATCGAGTGATAAGATTAACAAGCTTAAATTGAAGATTGAAGCTCAAGATGGGGAGATTAAATCACTTGATCAGCAACTCAATGACATAAATCTTAGTCCCAAATTGAAAGAAGGAGAAATCCAACCCAACATGATCAAGAAGGACACCTGCATTAAGGAAGAAGTCGAACAACTCCAAAAGAAGGAAGAAGCGATGACAAAGGAGACCATATCTTGGGCAAAGATGCTCAAGAAAAGTCAATAACAAGTAGAGGAAGCAAAGCAATGGATTCAAACTACAGAAAAAGGGGCAAAACCAACAAACGCATCCACAACAACCATAATTAATGACATAGTTGAGAAGAAACAAAAACATAAAGTGAGAGTACTCCATGTTTGGGTGATGGAGCTATAAATGCATGAGAGGAAGAAGACACCCGAGAGTTATACATGCTCATGGAGTTATACACTCTCGTGAATATTAAGAAAGGAATATACATATTTGTGCTTGGAAAGTGGGAAAAAAAGGAAGAGACATCGAAGGACCATACTCTCATCCTCCGTTTCCCCACCATGGAAGTTAGGAGAGACTTCCTAGCTCCACAATGCATGTTGAAAGGTACGAGTGTGTTTTTGGGCACTAATCTTACACTAACCCAAATAGTGCACATGAGGGAGTGCATGCCAAGGAAAAGGACCCAAACAAACCTGTTGGAGTGACCACCACCTATAGGAGCGGACTAGAAAAGTGTGTGATGCACCACATTGTTTTCATCACAATCACACATTGCATAAATAATCACTTGAAGTGCACCTAGAAAGCTAAAAGTTTGATTTCACACCACATACAACGCAAGCTAGCCTTTTGTAGAGGAGAAAGAGTCATGGTCATGGAGAGGCGCACCAAATGAGGTGCAAGACCTATGGGACCAACCTTGTAGTAGCAACTTGGAATTGTAATGGGACTCTATGTGTAGTTGTGGGAGCATTTGACGAGACATTTAGAGGGAGGGGCATAGTATTTTACTAAGAGACACATCAAGGGCTGCATACTACACTCCCATTAGTGATAGGTTATAGATAGGAGTCAACATATAGGAAGGAGATACACACTGAATAGAGTAGCAAGGTTTAGGAGGACTGGCCATACTCTTCAAAGAGGAACTCCAACAAATAATCCAAGTGGTTTGTCAAGATAAGTAGGACAAATACATGTGGGTAAGAGTGTCGGGTGAGGAGCACACTCTATACAATGACATATGCTATTTCCGGTTAATGACATCTCACTACACCCCACCAAAGGAACAATCACCATATGTAGCATTGGATGAGGATATTTGGGAGTTTTCAAGGGAAAGAGATGTCATCCTACTAGGAGACTTTAATGCTACATTTGTGCCACCCACTAAGTGTCTTTCCTTGATACATATGAGGAGATATTACAAGAGCAAGATGCAGTATGGTTGCTAGTTTAGCTCTAATGATCTCATGTGGTAGTGAAGCCTTATATCTAATCATCCTAGAAATCATGGATACAAGTGGCCTCTCCGTTTACCTCCATCAATCATACATGCAACCTAATCGACCGTGGCAATCAAGACTAAGGTCCATACATGTAATCCGTAGAGTAATGTGGATTTTACTAATGTATCAAAGAGCCACATCTTAGTGCAAGTTCCTAAAACTGCACCTCCTCTCCAAGCCACCTAGTGTTGCATAACCTCATGTCGATCTAGTATCTACTATCTCCCTCATAGAGAAAGTAGGACCTGCAAATAGCACCCCCAAATATGTATATGAATCCACATACTCCAACTCCTCCAACCCATATGTGAGTTTAGGTGTTGATCTCTTGATCCACTATGGTGGTGTTACCATCACCTTGGTTTTACCAAGGTTCACTGAGAACCCATTATCTAACGCGTAAGAGTGTAGTGCATCCAAATGTCTTTGTAGTCCTTGTGGGGAATCAACCATCAATACAATATCATTTGCATATAAGAGGAGAGGTATCCAAGTGGCAACTAGTAGAGTTCCTTCATCTCCTCCCTAGGATATGCAGTCAATGATTCCATTAATGTATAGGCCAAAAAGCATTGGAGAGAGGGGGCATACCTACTTCACCCCAATGTTGGAGTGCACATAAGTTCAAATGCCCTCAAATGTTCGTACTCTACCAACAACCCTCTCATACAATGCCAAAATCCCCCAACTCAGCTCCTAGGCACTCTCATGGCATGTAGTCTATATATCATTTTTTATCTCAACACTATGTCAAACTAATCTACCATGTTGGCACCATGCCGATGGGGTTAACATGTGAAGGAACGTGATAAGGGATATCTAGCTAGGCCATTAAGGATGGTTAGTCCATGTGTCATGCCCATCTCCACAAGATATCTCCCACACTCTATAACTTCTTGCATGTCCTAGGAGATCCTCTCCATCTTACTTTGGTATGCACAGCTCTCAGCTTGGTTTAAGTTACATGACTTTAGCTTGGACAGGCTACCTCCATCCATTACCCCCTTAATGCATAGTCGCTAACCTTGAGCCGCTCAAAGATTTGCAAGGTTATCAGGATGAATCTCACCCAATTAGACATTAGGAGGACATGATTGGCACTAGTAAATGAATTAGGGACGGAGATCACTTTTGAGAGCATTTTCTCCATACTACAAATGATGGATTTATAGTCCAACTGAGATACATGGACACCCATCTGTCACATGGGATTAGATATCCTATTGGTTAGTTGCGTACCTTTTTACACCAATTAGAGATTGAGACATATCACAATGCTCAAGGTGATCACAATGAAAATGCCACACTTATGAGGTAATGATATGAAAAGTGTATTTTTAAAGAAAATGAAACCCTAATGGCTTAACTGTTGTAATAGGAAACCCTAAATAAAATCGTAATCCTATTGTCACTTACTACCTAGAACACTTGGGCAACAATTGCATTTAAAGACAATTTAAATGCTTGGGGAGCCCAGATCACGAATCAAAGGGGATCAAAGTGTAGCCCATGAGATGCTACAAACACCCCTCCATGAAGTGGGCACATTGATCTAGGAATAATAACAAAATCCTAGAAAAATGATATGTGTGGTCATGATTGCAAATGTTCATCTTGATGGATACAACACACTATAACAATAGAATGAATGACAAATCATATTTTGAAAGATATCATATGTAAAAATAGCCGAATAGCTCGAGACTCTAAAGGAGGACTAGTCTCCATAAAAAGCTCTCTCAAAATCTCTTTTGAATAACCAGCCCAATCACAATCCATGAATCCATGTATAAATGAAGAAACAACCTTGAAGAAAAGGCTTAAATCATTGGTGTCCCTGATGTAAGTGAAGACACTCTTCTCTATATGCCAGTGATTCACAAAAGGGTTGTGAATGATGATGCTTGATTAGGCAGCTTGATACTTTGCTAGTGACTCACAAATTGGGGAGCCAAAGGTGAGCGAAGAACACCAATATAAATGACAGCAAGAGGTCGCTAGAAATGACGTTGTAATGCTGCAATTTGAATAGCATTTCTCCCAATAAGAAAATCATCAATATATGCAATAAAAATTAGCAAATCTGAAATATGTGACAATGAAGGAACATGTGCCTTAAAGGGATCACTTGAGTGCTGAAGGAGCATGATCAAGAGAGATTTCAATAAATTGTTGATCATAAGTATCAAGACAATAAAGTCTTGATGTGAGAGTGCCAGTAAATACAATGGAAGATGGGACCCAATCATCATAAACTACACAACGTGGGCCATCAAAGAGAATACGAAAGCCCGAAGTAGCAATGGCTGAGATGAAAAGAAGGTTCTTCTTAATGCCTAACACGTAGAGACATCCTATAATATCTAATAAAAAGAAGGTTTTTGTTAATGCATGGCACATAACAGCACATAGTGAACATCATGTAACATCATGGAAGTGCTAAAAATAATCTTAACTTGCACATTACCAATAACTTCAATTGCATAAGAGGCACTGTTTGACTATTCCCCCCTTATGTACATAAGAAATGGATGAGAATAATTCTCAACAAGAAGTGATGTCCTTAGAAGCACCACTATCAAAATACCAAGTAGGGGCCACATCAACGATTTAAAAATGTAATGAAAGAGACCTAACTATCCTAACTAAGGGGAAGGAGAGAGAGAAGGACTGTAGAAGAAGAGGGAGAGGAGAGAGAAAGGCAAGAAGAAGAGAGAGAAAGAGGGAAGAAGGAAGAAGAAGAGGAAGAAGAAGAAGAAGCCATGGAAGCTTGAGAAGGTGAAAAGAGAGTTTCTTGATAATTTTTGGGATGCCTCAAAATACCCTCTTACACCTTATATACCGTTAGTGTGATTGGTATGTTCCCATGCCATGATCCCATGATCCCCGTTCATTAGAAACCATCCCGTCTCATAAAGTTTTTGTCCTAAAAAACAAGGGATGTAGTCATGGATTGTAAGGGTGTGCTGTAGGAAATTAGCCATAACTTTGTGTGAGAAACTCCGAATGGGACTCTTGAGGTGTCGTTACGGAGCCCATGAGATGTACTTTCAGGCCATGTGGGTGGGGCGGGGCTGCAATCAGGTTAGGACCAAAACTATTACAAAATAGAGGGCTGTCCTCGAATTACCAGTGTGCTATCCCAGATGGTATGGCTGGAGAAAAACAGCCATAACTTCCACTAGGGAACTCCGATTGGGGCAAGTAAGGTGTTAGCACGGAGCCCTCGAGGTGTACTTTCAGCCCATGTATGGAGGATGGGGCTGAAAATGGACCAGGACCAAACTTGGTACAAAACAGGTGGCTGTCCAGATGCAGACTGCAGCCCAAAATAGGTGTCATGGTTAAGTTCTAGCCAATACGGCCTCTTTGAGGTGTGGAAATTCATCCAAAATAGAGGCTGGGCACCAAGAGGCTTCCTCTATTGGTAGGCCTTGCCATTTGATCAGGTATTCATGTATGGAACGGGTGCGGAGTTGCTGTTCACATTGCCCAATGACTGCTTCAGGAATGTACTGGATAAGGCCCTCCTCATCTATGGGTGGTAGCTCCTCTACATGATCTTTGGGAGTGCCAATGAAAGGTTTCAATTGTCTCACATGGAAGACATCATGTATCTTAGTAGTGGGAGGGAGTTGGAGACGGTAAGCTAAGTCCCTGACCTTCTTAATGATTTTGTAGGGTCCATAGTAACGGTGTGCCAACTTGGTGCAAGAACCGTCCTTTAGTGTGGCATAACGGGACTTGGGGACCTTGAGGAGTACCAATTCACCCTCTTGAAAGTCAAGGGGTCTTCTTTTTGCATCAACATGGAGCTTCATGTGCTCTTGAGCCCTTTTGAGGTTTACCTTGCATTGTTGAAGTAAAGCTTGCATGCGGTCCAACTCTTCTTTTCCAAGGGGGTTGAGCTTTTCATTGAAGATCACGGTAGGAAGGGGCACCCGATAACCATACAATGATTCTAAGGGAGAGACTCCAATGCTCGAATGAGTGGAGTTGTTGTAAGAAAATTTAGCCAAGTGCAGCCATACGTCCCAAGAATTCTACACGTCATGAGAAAAATGTCGCAAATAAGTTTCAAGCCACTTATTTACTCTCTCGGTCTGCCCATTTGTTTGGGGATGATAGGCTATAGATGGATCCAATTTGGTCCCCATGGAGCTGAAAATTGTTTGCCAAAACTGACTCATAAATTTGGTGTCCCGGTCATGTACTATGACGTGGGGTAAGCCATGCAACTTAAAAACATGCTCCATAAACCGAGAGGCAACTTGAGATGCTGTAAATTGGGATTTTGTAGGGATGAAATGGGCTGCTTTAGTGAGTCGGTCAACTACCACATATATGCTATCCCAACCCTTCTTGGTTGTAGGTAAACCAGTGATGAAATCCATGGTAATGTGGGTCCATTTTCCTTCGGGGATAGGTAAGGGCTGCAACAATCCACCCGGTTTAAGAGTGCTATCTTTATTTTGTTGACAAGGGACACATCTAGACACAAAGTCTTTAACATCCCACCATAGGGCTTTCCAATGGAAGCTTTTTGAAACTCGGTCATATGTTTTGAAGACCCCTAAGTGGCTAGCAATCGGTGAAGAATGCATCTCTTCAAGGATCCTTTGGGTGAAAGGAGAGGCATGGGGAATCACAATATGGCCATGGATCCACATGAGGCCATTGTGGAGTTGATATTGGGAATTGTCATCCATGACACCTTGCTGTAATTTCCAGAAAAGAGGGCTGAATTCAGTATCAAGCAAGTATGCCTCTTGGAGCTCTTCAATCCAATCATGGTGGAGTTCAGTGATGGATGAAACCTTGCATGCCCATATGCGAGAGAGTGCATCAGCCACTACATTGTCCTTGCCACGAGTGTGGGTAATCTCAAAGTCATAGTTTTGTAGGATAGCCACCCATCTACGTTGTTTGGGAGTGAGGTTGGGCTGAGTCAAGAAGTATTTGAGCACACGGTGGTCACATTTTACCTTAAATCTGCTGCCATACAAGTAGTGTTGCCACTTTTTGATAGCATGAATGATTGCCAACATCTCCTGATCATAGACATGCAACTCTCTCTCTTTATTATCCAATTTTTTGGCTCTCAAATGCTATTACCCCATGTACTTGCAGCAAGACTGCACCAATATCCCATCCACTAGCATCACAGTGGATGGTAAAATCCTTTGAAAAGTCGGGGCATACGAGGATGGGGGCTGAAGTGAGCAAGTCTCTCAGCCTGCTGAAAACTGCGGTCAACCAATTCATCCCATAGGAAAGCCTCTTTTTTTAGCCTGTCTATTAACGGGGCTGTAATTGTGGCATAATGGCGAATAAATCTCCAATAAAAAGAGGAGAGGCCAAGAAAACCACACAAGGAGGTAGTGGTAGTGGGGCTGGGCCACTCCCGGACACATTGCACTTTCTTAGGATCAGCTTGGATGCCTTTTTCACTAACAATGTGTCCCAAGTACTCAACCTCTGTTTGCATGAAGACACACTTGCTTTCTTTGGCAAATAGCCGGTGCTATCTCAGTACATCAAAAATTTGCCTGACATGCTTCAGATGCTCATGCAGTGACTTGCTGTAAATGAGTATATCATCAAAGAATACCAACACAAACTGGAAAAGCCATGGCTGCAATATTTTGTTCATTAAGCTCTGAAATGTGGCGGGTGTATTAGTGAGGCCAAATGGCATGACAAGGAAATGGTACAAGCCACGATCAGTCCGAAAGGCTGTTTTGACTTCATCACCTACCCTCATTCTGATTTGGTGGTAACCGGATCGCAAATCAATCTTGGTGAAGTAGCATGCTCCCTTGAGTTCATCAAGCAAGTCATCAATTCGAGGGATGGGGTATCTATTTTTGACGGTGATCTTATTGAGATCACGGTAGTCAATGCACAACCGGAAAGATCTGTCCTTTTTCTTAACCAATAGAACCGGGGAGGCATAAGGGGAAGAGCTAGGCTCTATGAATCCCATCTCAGTGAGCTCCTTGACTTGCTTTGCTACTTCCTCTCTCTCACATTTAGAGAGTCGATATGGGGGTTTATTGATGGGCTTGCCATGGGGCTCCAAGTCAATTGGGTGATCCACCAATCTTTGAGAGGGAAGGGTAGTGGGGGGCTGAAATAGGTCCTCATATTCAGCCAAAAGCGCTTTTAGTGCTGGATTTTGCTTCCCCAAGGTGTGTTGGTCATCATTATCCTTATGCAAATGCAAGACAAAGATTTGGGAGCGTTTCTTGAATTCTTTTTTGAGTTGTCTTGTTGTTATAAGCTGAAAATCTGCATTTTCTTTGATTCCCTCCAAGTGTACAAGCTACCCATGCATTACAAACTCCATATACAGCTGAGAGAAGTCCATAGAGATTTTTCCCAACTGCTAAAGCCAATCACATCCCAAAACAACATCCATGGGGCCCATATCAAGGGTAATTAATTCCACCTTTGCTGTGTAATTTTTAGCCAGCATAAGAGACACTTGTGTGCATACATGGGAGCTCACTTCCTCATTTCCATTGTCCACTTGAACCCGAAGAGGTTGCTGTAATTCAGTGGGAACACATGTCAAACGGCCAAGAATCGATTTATTCACAAAACTGTGCATGTTGCCACTATCTATGAGGATGTATACACTCTTGTTATCAATGTTACCATGCACTCGTAGGGTGTTTGGGCTCCTAGAACTGGTCCATGCATCCATGGAGATCGAGCAAGCTGATATAGTGGTGAATGAGGGGTGCCAAGGGTCATTCCCAAGCATGTCATCAATGGGGCAGCCACCGGGGTCAAAAGGGAACCCGTCCGGTGAGTCATAAAACTGATTGGTATCAAGATCCTCTTCATATTCAGCATTTTCAGCAAGTGTCATCATGGGAGAGTTTTCATGCAAGTCCTCTTCTAACTTGTCACTATCTTCTAGCACATATATGCTATTAAACTTGACAATGGCATTCTTGAATTGGCATTTGGATGCATGATCAGACGTGTACTTATCCCCGCATTTAAAGCACAAGCCTTTTGGCTTTTCTATCCTTGACAACTTCAGGAGGAATGAATTTTTGACCGTTAGGACTGAAGCCATTCCTTGTCTTATTTTTAGCATACTTTGGGTCACTTTTGAAGGGTGGTGCTGTCCCAAAACTGCCATATTTCCTTTCAGCATTAAAAGTGGGGTAAGTAGGGATTTTGGGGCTGCCATTCCTTGCATTGTGGCTGCGATAATTATTAGCATATGGGGGTTGCTTGATAGGGTATCTTTGCTGTCCTGCAATGGGCTGCATGCCCTCATTGGGACGGTATTTCCGACCATAGCGTTCAACCAATTCTATGGCTGCAAAGAGGGTGGTTGGATTTTGAGCCATTACATCAACCTGAGAGATGTGCATCTAGCCCATAAATGTATTTATGCAATTTGGCCTCATCACTGCTGCCTCAACATACATGGATAGGTTCATAAATCTGTTGGTGTACTCCCTCACGGTGAGATTTCGCTGATCAAACTGATACCATTGCCTAGCCAAGCATTCTTTTTCCACCAGGGAGACAAAAACTTGGATCATATGCATCTTGAACTCTTTCCAATCACGAAACTGCTGTTTTTCTCTTTGAACAAATCTCCACCATGTGTGGGCAAAACCTTCTAAATGAAGGGAGGCAAAAATAATCTTTGCTTCATCGGTACGGGGGTAGATGAGAAAATAGACTTCCAATTTAGAGGTCCATTCCTCTAGTTCAGCTGGGGATGCAGACTGCCCATTGAATTTAGTAAATACAATCTTGTCACGCAGCTCATTTGGGCCTTGCTGCCCATGAATGCCATGTGCTACATGATGCCCATACATGCCTTGCTGTCCAATCCCCGGTTATCCAAAATTTCCATGGGGGCCATGCTGCCCTTGCATTATATGAGGACCAAATTGCCCATTAGGACCTTGCTGTCCAAAATATCCATGCTGCCCATTACCATATGCATGCTGCCCATTGCCATATGCATGCTATCCATTGCCATATGTATGATGTCCATTGCTATATGCATGCTGCCCATTGCCATATGCATGCTACCCATGCAGTCCGTGCATTCCATGCTGCCCAAGATTTGCATTGGAGCCATTCCCTTGAGTGTGCAAATAGCTTCTGTTACGGGGGAGTTGGGGTGCCAAGGATGGGCTTGAAGGATTCGTAACGGGGGAGGGAAGGAGGGGCTCATCATGTCGAATGGAGGGCTCACCCGTCTCATAAGTTCTATGAGGAATGCCATGGGTACCACCGAGACCTTGTGGGCTACACCCGGTCTCCAAGGGGGGAGGGCGGTTAGCCTCACGGGGAGGGACATACTCCTTGGGTCGATTCGAGGGGGGGGGGGCAATGGCGGGGATGAGGGCGCCCATGTGCTCTATGAGTAAGTCCATCTTGGCCATCATCTTGGAATGATAGTGATCTTGGCGGGTTTCCATCTCCCTGTGACATTGCTCCATCTCTCGATGTCGTTCAGTATGATGGGTCTCATGTTGGCATAAGGTTTGGTTGAGCAGAGATAAGCGGTCTATGTCGGGGGCACCCTCTTCAAACATGTCTTCATGATCCTCCTGGGATGAGTTGGGATCGTTCATTGAGGCATGGGAGTCCCTTATTTCACGCTGAAATTCCTCTTGGGCCTTTGCTTTACCCTTGTGGCCTGCCATCCCAAGTGCAGTCCACCAGACCCCTTGTTACAAAAATGACGATATCTTGAGCTAGGAGCTTTGATCGCCAAAATTTTTGATTCAAATGAAAGACGTCAATCCCCTCTACGAGGCTATGTAAAAATATCTCTGACAATAAATGATCAGGGCTTTGTTGTAATCACTTTTTGTGGGCTGACTGTGTAGGACTGCTGTCTGTCCCACAGTACCTCTGGGCACAAAACTGAGTGTATCTCCCAAACCGTAGGGCAAAATGGGGAGATTTTTAGTTCAGATCGAAGAGGAGGATGCCCTCTTCGAATGAAGCTATAGAGCCAATGCTCACTCACACAAGAAGGCTTTGCTATAATCAACTTTTGTGGGCTGACTATGTAGGACTGTTGCTTGTCCCACAATACCTCTGAGCACAAAACTGAGTGTATCTCCCAAACCATAAGGAGGAATGGGGAGGTTTTTAGTTTAGATCAAAGGGGAGGATGCCCTCTTCGAATCAAGCTATATAGCTTACACTCAGTCACACAAGAAGGCTTTGCTGTAATCGACTTTTGCGGGCTGACTGTCCGCAATACCCTGCAAAGACTCCCTCAAGGAGCATACCTTGTCCCAATGGTGAGGGTCTTATCCCAGACATCCAGGGCCTCAACGGTGGCTCTCAATGCCACATAAAGCCATACATCCTTTGCATCCGTAGTTCATTGCTGATACCATTTTCATAACTGCATACCCTGCCCTTCTTGCATTGCGTCCACCATACATTTCCAAGTGGTACATGACATTACCAATGCATGTAGAGGGCTATAGACTCAAATGGTCAGGGATCGGGCTATTCCATCAAATGTACCTGCACTTGCAATAATTCTTTGGGCTCCGGATCACTGGGAGGTGGGCAAAGTTTTCCCGGGCTGGGTTGTGCACCCCTTTAGGGTCTTTGATGGCAAGGGGGGGTCACCCCTCTTTTGTCTTGCCACCTCGCCTAGCATCGGGATTTTCCTCACCCGGAATATACATGGCAGACATTTATTAATTAAACACCTAGCATGAGATACATTTCAAGAATCAAAATTTTGGGCTTTTCATGAAGTGCATGGAATTCGAATGGGGAATAAGGATAGAGAGCTTACTGGCAGTGACTCACTACCTACTCACCCTTATACAATGGATTTTTTAATCAATTCTTGGCTCAGCCAATTCACAAGAAGCCAAACAGGTTATGGGTAAGAAAAAATATAATCTCAATGAAACTTCATCATGAGTAAAATCCATTTCAGTGCCATAAGATCAAAGGGAAATGACTGGGATTATTATTCAGCATGCATTCAATGTCTGGGATTCCTATTATCTACTTGACTCATACATTCTCTCAAGCAAGTGGATAGGATTCAACAAGAGGCGTAAACGGAGAGAATGAGAGCCAAGAATAGATTACCTTGAGTCTTTTGGAGAAGAAGGCAGCCACTAATGCCACTTCAGTCCTTCATGAGAGCTCCACTTTGATCCCGCATGCTCCATAGCTCCAAAATGGTTGTGCTCCGTCAAGAAAGGGTGAAGTCAAGCTTGGGGAAGGATGGCTCCCGACCTTCCCATGAAGAGCTCTTGCTGAAATTGAAGCTCTACTCCCATAGCCATGGCTGCCCACAAGTGCATGTCTTCAAATCTTGCTTCTAATCTTCTTTTTGTGGTTCTTGATGGCTGAAATCTTGAGCTAGGCTTGAAGAGGGACTCCCAGGGACTAAGAAAAGACCAAAATCTTCAAGATTTTTAAGCTTGATGACAAGGTTCCGTGGCTGCCATGGATTGCACCAGATCAGGGTTTCTTGAAGTGAAAAGGGGAGTCCAAGAGCTGAGGAGGAAGCCTTCAATGCTGCCCAAGAGGCTTGCCAAGAGCCAGGAGTGAGATCAGGGAGGAGAGGAGGGCTGGGGGGGCCTGTCCAGCAGGTCAAGAAGTAGCCCATTTTTTACGCCACAAATTTCGGGGCTGCTCTTGGAGGCTCCAGACAGGGTAGGCCAAGCTTGATGCTGCTCTAGATGTTGCTCTAGCTAAAGGGAAAGCACTGGGACCAACCATTCTTGTTGAGGAAGAGGGGGAAGCAATATTCCTGAGGTTCTTGGGCTAGAGGTTCCATGGCAGCTTGGAGGAAGGAGGAGAGAGAAGGTCTTCTTGAAAAGCAACTGAGTTTTTGGTCTTCTCTAACTGTGCTACCCTCCTTTTTGCCCAAAATCCTAAAAAAAAACTTGCATGAAAATTAGTGACGACCTGTCAAATTTGACTGCTTGCCTCCAGATGTGTCCATGGTTCTTGGGAAAGCTCCAAGAAAGGCTGCCATAGTCTTCAAGAGGGTTGACAGCTTGCCTGAGTACTCCTGCGTACCTGTGAAAGAGATGTAACTGGAGTTTTCTAACTGTGGGAAACTGTGAGAGCCCTAAATCTATGGGAAAAGAGAAGGATCAAGGACAAGGCTCTGATACCACTTATAATGAAAGAGACCTAATTGTCCTAACTAAGGGGAAGGAGAGAGAGAAGGACTGCAGAAGAAGAGGGAGAGGAGAGAGAAAGGCAAGAAGAAGAGAGAGAAAGAGGGAAGAAGGAAGAAGAAGAAGCCATGGAAGCTTGAGAAGTTGAAAAGAGAGTTTCTTGATAATTTTTGTGATGCCTCAAAATACACTCTTACACCTTATATACCGTCAGTGTGACTGGTATGTTCCCATGTCATGTTCCCGTGATCCGTGTTCATTACAAAAAAACAAGCATAATGAATAGAAGGATTATATTGACACTTGATGAAGAAAATATATTGCTTGCACTTGGCAAGGTTAGAGATGTCATTGGTACAATAAGACCAGACTCCTTTTTCTTCTCTAATGTAACATGCTTACAACACTCTATGATGTTACGCACTATCTTTCAATAGTAATTGCACCTCTTTGATTCGTATGATGTACCTTTGGAAGTGTTGAAAGATAATGGATCAACATGGGAAGGTGTCTTGGAGAAATTATTTGATGAAGAAGATGAATGACCTGTTGAGATATCGAGCTCCACTCGTGATATGCCAGGGTGACCATTGTGCATTTATGTCACTGATTTGTTAGTTGTAGATGCGGTTGGTACACTGCCCATGATATAGCTAGATGACAGCTATCCTTATCTACTCTAGTTCGTGGATCAGTTAGTATGCCACCTTACTTAGTTGAGTTTGGTTTGAGACCCATATATAGGGTTCTTCTATTTCTATGTACTTGAGTTCTTTTTGGCTTACACAACTAAGAAGAGGAAAACTGTTTTCAGCCTCCACCTGTGTGTGTATTCCCCCATTGTGCAAGCAAGAAAGCTACAAGTGAGACTCCTTCCTTCTCTCCCACAATCTTGACATGGTATCAGAGCCTGGTTCGTGGTAAGGAGCTCAAGGAAGCAAACCAACTTCGCGGCGTTCTGGTAAGAGGACCAGTGTTGCTTTCATTTTTCGAGTTTGGGAGCAAGTCTCTGTAGGTAGCACAACCGGAAAGTGCAAGAGTGCATTGTCTCAGATTGAGACGCCCTTCGCTGCGCTGTGTTTTTGATTTGAGGCCATTTCGGGGCCTGTTTTGGAGGCGGAAGTTTTCCACACGCACTCAGAAAAAGGCCATGTTTTTTTGTTATACGACCACTGTTCTACAGGTCGGTGAAAAGTTACCGTAGAAATTGCATCGTATGTCTGTGCGCAGAGACATTGGGAGTTACAGAATCATCCTTGTTACCTGTTGATGCAAAATCATCACTAGGAAGTGACTGTGTGGTCAAATACCACTTTCGTCAGTTTTGCAGATTTGCCCTTGTGAGGCTGAAGCTGTGTTTTTTGCAGTGACAGAATTTTTTGCAGTGTTCTGTAATGGCGTCTGATTCTCTTTCACAGATTGTCACTGAAAAGCTTGACAAGAACAACTTCCAAGCATGGAAGTTTAGAATGACGAATTTCCTTATGGGAAAAGGATATTGGGAATTTGTTGCAGGAAATGAAGAAGAACCAGTTCTTCCTGATGTTCCCAATCAACAGCAAATGCAGGCATTTAAAGGATGGCATGAGAGAGCCAGAAAAGTTATGTACTGGTTGTCTATCAGTATTTCAGACTCTATGATTGTGCATATTCAGGATGCAAGTATGCCAAAGGAGGCATGGGATACTTTGTCAAAAATGTATAGCACAAATATGCAAGCCAGGAAAATGTAGCTCAAGCAAGAGTTGCACAATGTGCAAAGAGAAAGTATGAGCATCAATGACTACCACATGAAGGTGAAGAAGATTGCAGATGCACTTGCTTCCATTGGGTCACCAGTGGAAGATGATGATTTAGTTTCTGTGACCTTGAATGGTCTAGGAAAGGATTATGCACAGTTCCGAATATCCATTTCCGTCCGTGAAAGATTTTCTAATTTTGAGGAGTTGATTGCTCTTCTAATTTCTGAGGAGCAAAGAAATGGTGGTGCATCTTCTTCAGGAGGAACTTCAAAAGAAGCTGTCTTCTACTCAAATGCTGGAAGAGGTAGAGGCAGAGGTAGAGGAGGCCGATCTGGAGGCCATGGTAGAAATCAGAATATGCAGCAAACTCAAGAAAACCAGTCCTATGGAGGAGGACGTGGTAACTTTAGAGGCAAGGGGAGCCAAAGAGGTCGTGGTGGATGGCAAAGAGGCCAAAATGCAAACAACAATGTTGAATGCTACTACTGTGGTAAAATGGGTCATATGGCTAAAGACTGCTATAAAAAGCAGAATGACATCATGAATGGAAAATTGCAACAAGGGAATTATGCATCTTCTAGTAGACAGGGTGATGACAGAAATGAGCATTTGTTTATGGTGCAGCACATGATCAATTCTGTGACAAGTGCAAAAGAAAGCAACGATGTGTGGTACGTTGACTCAGGTGCATCAAACTACATGACAGGTCATGCAGAATGGATGCAGGATGCAAGGAAAATGGAAAAACCATGATTTTTGGAGACTGGTGATGATACTGCACATCCTATTGTGCAGATTGGAAAAATTCCTTTATCCATGCAGGATGGGAAAAAGAAATACCTGTCGGATGTATTTCATGTCCAAAATATCACCAAGAACCTGGTTTCTGTTAGTAAAATGGTTGAGCAGGGCTTGCAAGTCAGATTTAATTCTCATGGATGCTTTGTTGAGGATATGAAAAATAAAGGTCACTTGATAACAAAAGGAAAGAAGAAGGGCAGAATGTTTACGTTGGATGTAGACATGCCTGAATTGAGTGCAGCAATGTTTGCACATGGGACTGGTGTAGTTGCAGATATTGATATCTGGCATAAACGCATTGGTCATGCTAATGTACAACAACTTAAATCAATGCAAGCCCAAAATATTGTTGCAGGATTGCCTAAATTCAAGGTTGCAGAAATGCATAAGGTATGTGAAGCCTGTCAGTTTGGAAAACATGCAAGGAAACCATTTCCTAGACATGTTCAAGAGAGTAAGTAGCCATTGGAATTAATCCACTCTGATGTGTGGACTACTAAAGTTGCATCTCTTGGATGCTGTCATTATTTTGTCACTTTTATTGAAGACTATAGCAGAAAAGTTTGGGTGTATTTTATGAAAAAGAAAAGTGAAGTTTTTGGGCATTTCAAAACTCTTAAAGCTATGGTTGAAAAAGAAACAGGCTTGCAAATAAAATGCCTAAGGTCAGATGGAGGGGGAGAGTACCTCTCAAATGAGTTTGCAAGGTTCCTGCAGGAGCATGGCATAAAGCAACAATATTCATGCAGTCATACCCCACAACAAAATGGAATTGCAGAAAGGAAAAACAGGCATATTGGAGAGGTATCTTGTGCCATGCTCAACGAAAAAGACTTGCCAGATTTTTACTGGGCTGAAGCAGTTGCTACAGCACTCTACATAATGGACAGGACTCCCACTGCAGCAATACATGGGATGACTCCAGAGGAGCGGTATACTGGTAGGAAACCAGATATTTCTCATTTGAAAATTTTTGGTTGCATTGCCTATGTTCATGTGCCAGATGAGTTGAGATCCAAGCTAGATCCAAAAGTTGAGAAGTGCATCTTTATTGGTTACTCTCTGCAGAGGTAGAAAGGGTATAGATGCTATAACCCTTATACTCGTAAGTTTACAGTGAGCAGAGATGTTGTTTTTGATGAGATGACTAGCTGGTATAAACCAGTAAATGTGATTGATGATGTAGATGCACAAAATGGTAATGCTGCACATAATTCACAGCAGCAGTCACAAAATATTAGTGGACCTAGAGTGTCCTCTAGCAGTGGTTCACATTCTTTGCCATGGACAGGCAGATTGAGATCAGGAGAATCTCCTCAAAACAATGCAAATAGTGGTATGCAGGTTTCACGAAAAGGAAAAGAGAAGGTAGATCAGCCCATGTTTGATGTGAATGCAGGTCACTCTTATGTGGATGGTGAATCCAGTGTCTCAGAACAGAGCATTGATGATGAGTTGGGTATTCCTTCTATTGTTACACCTGGAGTAAGGAAGACGAGGGATGTTTTGAGAGCACCTGGGAGTGAACCTACTTTGCGCAGGTCTACTAGAGCTAGGTATCCTGTGGATAGGCTGAAATATGATGGATTTACAGCCATTCACTATGCCTATATGGTCAAAGTGATATAGGAACCAGAACCCACTTCTTTTGAGCAAGCCATGGGAAAAGAAAAATGGGAGAAAGCCATGGATAAAGAAATGGATACCTTGGAAGCAAATGCTACATGGGAATTGGTACCTTTGCCTAAAGATAAGAATGCAATTGGTTGTAAGTGGGTTTATAAGGTGAAGCACAATGCAGATGGTTCTATGAATAGATACACGGCAAGATTAGTAGTCAAGTGCTATGCACAAATATATGGCATTGATTATGAAGAAACATTCAGTCTGGTTGCAAGGATGGCAACCATAAGAGTAGTCATTGCTATGGCTGCATCAAAGGGATGGTCTTTACATCAGATGGATGTAAAGAATGCCTTCTTGCATGGTGATTTGCAAGAAGAGGTCTATATGGAGCAGCCACCAGGTTATGTACATGCTATTCATCCTGAGTTTGTTTGCAGGTTGAAGAAAGCCTTGTATGGCTTGAAGCAAGCACCTAGAGCATGGTCTGACAAGATAGGACAGTATCTTGTCACTATTAGCTTTCAGATTTCCAAGGTAAATTTCTCACTTTATGTGAGAAAAACAGAGAAATGTATTATGCTACTTGTCATTTATGTTGATGATTTGATTATGATAGGTGATAGTGATGAATATATCCTTCATGTGAAAATGCTATTGAAGCAGAAGTTTGAGATGAAGGATTTGGGAGAGCTGCGTTATTTCTTGGGCATTGAGGTGATTAGATCACCAGGTGGGATACAGCTCTTGCAGAGGCAGTATGGATTGGACATGCTGTCCAAATATAGGATGACAGGCTGTAAGCCTATTTCAGTTCCTTTGGAGTAGAATGTGAAGCTGAGTGCAGATGCAGGTGAGCTTCTGGAAGACCCTACTATGTACAGACGCATAATAGGAAGTTTGATTTATATGACTATTACCAGGCCAGATTTGAGCTATGCTGTTGGATTGGTAAGTCAGTTTATGCAGGCTCCAAGGAAACCGCATTTGGATGCGGCTAGACGCATACTCAGGTATGTGAAGTCCACATTGCAGTATGGACTATTTTATGAGACTGGGGTTCAGATACAGTTGCATGGATACAATGATGCTGATTGGGCTGGTAGTATTTTTGATAGACGATCTACCAGTGGATATGTGTTCTCTTTTGGGAGTGCTGCAGTCACTTGGAGCAGCAAGAAACAGCCTACAGTTGCCTTGTCGAGCAGAGAGGCTGAGTAGAGGGGTGCAGCAATGGCTTCATGTGACGTAGCTTGGTTGCATAAGCTACTTTATGATATGCATCAGCCTACAGATGGGCCAGTTGTCATTTATTGTGACAATATGAGCAGTATACACTTGGCAAATAACCCAGTCTATCATGCTAGAACAAAGCACATTGAGGTGCATTATCACTATGTGCGGGAGAGGGTTTTACTAGGTCTTATTGATCTAGTTTATGTCAGCACAGAGGATCATGCAGTTGACATATTCACGAAGGCATTGGGCACACAGAAGCTGCGCAAGTTCAGAGACCTGCTTGGTGTGCAGGAATTGGGATTGAGCTCGAGGGGCAGTGTTGAGATATGGAGCTCCATGTCAAGATTATGGGAGAGAAGGAAGGAGTCTCACTTGTAGCTTTCTTGCTTGCACAATGGGGGAATACACACAAAGGTGGAGGCTGAAAACAGTTTTCCTCTTCTTAGTTTGTGTAATCCAAAAAGAACTCAAGTACAAAGAAATAGAAGAACCCTATATATGGGTCTCAAACCAAACTCAACTAACTAAGGTGGCATACTAACTAAGCCACGAACTAGAGTAGATAAGGATAGCTATCATCTAGCTATTATTCATGGGCAATGTACCAACCGCATCTACAGCTAACAAGTCGGTGACATAAATGCACAACGGTCACCCTCGCATATCACGAGTGGAGCTGGATATCTCAACACATCCCCTCGAGCTCAATCCCAATTCTTGCACACCAAGCAGGTCTCTGAACTTGCGTAGCTTCTCTGCGCCCAATGCCTTCGTGAATATGTCAGCTACCTGATCCTTTGTACTGACATAAACTAGATCAATAAGACCTAGGAAAACCCTCTCTCGCACATAGTGATAATGCACCTCAATGTGCTTGGTTCTAGCATGATAGACTGGGTTATTTGCCAAGTGTATACTGCTCATGTTGTCACAATAAATGACAACTGGCCCATCTGTAGGCTAACGCATATCATAAAGTAGCTTATGCAATCAAGCTACCTCACATGCAGCCATTGCTACACCCCTGTACTCAGCCTTTGTGCTCGACAAGGCAACTGTAGGTTGTTTCTTGCTGCTCCAAGTGACTGCAACACTCCCAAAAGAGAACACATATCCACTGGTAGATCAGAAATACTACCAGCCCAATCAGCATCAATGTATCCATGCAACTGTATCTGAACCCCAGTCTCATAAAATAGTCCATACTGCAATGTGGACTTCACATACCTGAGTATGCGTCTAGCCGCATCCAAATGTGGTTTCCTTGGAGCCTGCATAAACTGACTTACCAATCCAATAGCATAGCTCAAATCTAGCCTGGTAATAGTCATATAAATCAAACTTCCTTCTATGAGTCTGTACATAGTAGGGTCTTCCAGAAGCTCACCTGCATCTGTGCTCAACTTCACATTCTGCTCCAAAGGAACTGAAATAGACTTACAACCTGTCATTCCATATTTGGACAACATGTCCAATCCATACTACCTCTGCAAGAGCCATATCCCACTTGGTGATCTAATCACTTCAATGCCCAAGAAATAACACAGCTCTCCCAAATCCTTCATCTCAAACTTCTACTTCATTAGCATTTTCACATGAAGGATATCTTCATCACTATTACCTGTCATAATCAAATCATCAACATAAATGACAAGTAGCATAATACCTTTCTCTGTTTTTCTCACATAAAGTGAGAAATCTGCCTTGGAAATCTGAAAGCCAATAGTGACAAGATACTGTCCTATCTTGTCAGACCATGCTCTAGGTGCTTGCTTCAAGCCATACAAGTCTTTCTTCAACCTGCAAACAAACTCAGGATGAACAGCATGCACATAACCTGGTGGCTGCTCCATATAGACCTCTTCTTGCAAATCACCATGCAAGAAGGCATTCTTTACATCCATCTGATGTAAAGACCATTCCTTTGATGCAGCCATAGCAACGACTGATCTTACGGTTGCCATCCTTGCAACCGGACTGAATGTTTCTTCATAATCAATGCCATATGTTTGTGCATACCCCTTGACTACTTATCTTGCCTTGTAACTGTTCACAGAACCATCTGCATTGTGCTTCACCTTATAAACCCACTTACAACCAATTGCATTCTTATCTTTAGGCAAAGGTACCAATTTCCATGTAACATTTGCTTCCAAAGCATCCATTTCTTCATCCATGGCTTTCTCCCATTTTTCTTTTCCCATGGCTTGCTCAAAAGAAGTGGGTTCTGGTTCCTGTATCACTTTGACCATATATGCATAGTGAATGGCTGTAAATCCATCATATTTTAGCCTATCCACAGGATACCTAGCTCTAGTAGACCTGCGCAAAGTAGGTTCACTCCTAGGTGCTCTCAAAACATCCCTGGTCTTCCTTACTCTAGGTGTAACAATAGAAGGAATACCCAACTCATCATCAATGCTCTGTTCTGAGCCACTGGATTCACCATCCACATAAGAGTGACCTGCGTTCACATCAAACATGGGCTAATCTACCTTCTCTTTTCCTTTTTGTGATACCTGCATATACCACTATCTACATTGTTTTGAGAAGATTCTCCTGATCTCAATCTGCCTGTCCATGGCGAAGAATGTGAATCACCGCTAGAGAACGCTCCAGGTCCACTAATATCTTGTGACTGCTACTATGAATTCTGTGCAGCATTACCATTTTGTGCATCTACATTATCAATCACATTTACTGGTTTATAACAACTACTCATCTCATAAAAAACAACATCTCTGCTTACTGTAAACTTACGAGTAGAAGGGTTATAGCATCTATACCCTTTTTGTTGTAGAGAATAACCAATAAAGATGCACTTCTCAGTTTTGGATCCAACTTGGATCTCAACTCATCTGGCACATGAACATAGGCAATGCATCCAAAAATTTTCAAATGAGAAATATTTGGTTTCTTACCAGTATACATCTCCTCTGGAGTCATCCCATGTATTGCTGCCAGTGGGAGTCCTGTTCATTATGTAGACTGCTGTAGCAACTGCCTCAGCCCAGTAAAAATCTGGCATGTCTTTTTCGTTGAGCATGGCACGAGATACCTCTCCAATATGCATGTTTTTTCTTTCTGCAATTCCATTTTGTTGTGGGGTATGACTGCATGAATATTGCTGCTTTATGCCATGCTCCTGCAGGAATCTTGCAAACTCATTTGAGAGGTACTCTCCCCCTCCATCTGACCTTAGGCATTTTATTTGTAGGCCTATTTCATTTTCAACCATAGCTTTAAGAGTTTTGAAATGCCCAAAGACTTCACTTTTCTTTTTCATAAAATACACCCAAACTTTTTTGCTATAGTCATCAATAAAAGTGACAAAATAATGACAGCCTCCAAGAGATGCAGCTTTAGTAGTCCACACATCAGAGTGGATTAATTCCAATGGCTTCTTACTCTCTTGAACATGTCTAGGAATTGGTTTCCTTGCCTGTTTTCCAAACTGACAGGCTTCACATACCTTATGCATTTCTGCAACCTTGAATTTAGGCAACCCTGCAACAATGTTTTGGGCTTGCATTGATTTAAGTCGTTGTACATTAACATGACCAATGCGTTTATGCCAGATATCAATATTTGCAACTACACCAGTCCCATGTGCAAACATTGCTGCACTCAATTCAGGCATGTCTGTATCCAACATAAACATTCTGCCCTTCTTCTTTCCTTTTGCTATCAAGTGACCTTTATTTTTCATATCCTCAACAAAGCATCCATGAGAAAAAATACTGACCTACAAGCCCTGCTCAACCATTTGACTGACAGAAACCAGGTTCTTGGTGATATTCGGGACATGAAATACATCCAACAGGTATTTCTTTTTCCCATCCAGCATATACAAAGGAATTTTTCCAATCTGCACAATAGGATGTGCAGTATCATCACCAATCTCCACAAATCCTGGTTTTTTCATTTTCCTTGTATCCTGCATCCATTCTGCATGACCTGTCATGTGGTTTGATGCACCTGAGTCAACATACCACACATCGTTTCTTTCTTCTGTACTTGTCACAGAATTGGTCATGTGCTGCACCATAAACAAATGCTCATTTCTGTCATCACCCTGTCTACTAGAAGATGCATAATTCCCTTGTTGCAGCTTTCCATTCATGATGTCATTCTACTTTTTATAGCAGTCTTTAGCCATATGACCCATTTTACCACAGTAGTAGCATTCAACATTGCTGTTTGCATTTTGGCCTCTTTGCCATCCACCATGACCTCTTTGGCTCCCCCTGCTTCTAGAGTTACCACGTCCTCCTCCATAGGACTGGTTTTCTTGAGTTTGCTGCATATTTTGATTTCTACCACGGCCTCCAGATCGGCCTCCTCTACCTCTGCCTCTACCTCTTCCATCATTTGAGTAGAAGACAACTTCTTTTGAAGTTCCTCCTGAAGAAGATGCACCACCATTTCTCTGCTCCTCAGAAATTAGAAGAGCAATCAACTCCTCAAAATCAGGAAATCTTTCACGAACGAAAATGGATGTTCGGAACTGTGCATAATCCTTTCCTAGACCATTCAAGGTCACAGAAACTAAATCATCATCTTCCACTGGCGACCCAATGGAAGCAAGTGTATCTGCAATCTTCTTCACCTTCATGTGGTAGTCATTGATGCTCATACTTTCTCTTTGCACATTGTGCAACTCTTGCTTGAGCTGCATTTTCCTGGCTTGCGTATTTGTGCTATACATTTTTGACAAAGTATCCCATGCCTCCTTTGGCGTACTTGCATCCTGAATATGCACAATCATAGAGTCTAAAATACTGATAGAAAGCTAGTACATAACTTTTCTGGCTCTCTCATGCCATCCTTTAAATGCTTGCATTTGCTGTTGCCTGGGAACATCAGGAAGAACTGGTTCTTCTTCATTTCTTGCAACAAATTCCCAATATCCTTTTCCCATAAGGAAGTTCGTCATTCTAAACTTCCATGCTTCGAAGTTGTTCTTGTCAAGCTTTTCAGTGACAATCTGTGAAAGAGAATCAGACGCCATTACAGAACACTGCAAAAAATTTTGTCACTGCAAAGAACACAGCTTTAGCCTCACAAGTGCAAATCTGCAAAATTGACGAAAGTGGTATTTGACCACACAGTCACTTCCTAGTGATGATTTTGCATCAACAGGCAACAAGGGTGATTCTGTAACTCCCAATGTCTCTGCGCACAGGCATACAATGCAATTTCTACAGTAACTTTTCACCAACCTATAGAACAGTGGTTGTACAGCATAAAACAGGACCTTTTCCTGAGTGCGTGCAGAAAACTTCCGCCTCCAAAACAAGCCCCGAAATGGCCTCAAATAAAAAAAAAGAGCAACAGAGGGCTAAAGCCCTTGCCCGTAGCATATACTGCTCTCTTGCTATACCGCGAAGGGCATCTCAATCTCAGACAATGCACTCTTGCACTTTCCGGCTGTGCTACCTACAAAGACTTGCTCCCAAAACAGAAAAATGAAAGCAACACTGTTCCTCTTACCAGAACACCGTGAACTTGGTTTGCTTTCTTGAGCTCCTTACCATGAACAAGGCTCTGATACCATGTCAAGTTTATGGGAAAGAAGGAAGGAGTCTCACTTGTAGCTTTCTTGCTTGCACAATGGGGGAATACACACAAAGGTGGAGGCTGAAAACAGTTTTCCTCTTTTTAGTTTGTGTAAGCCAAAAAGAACTCAAGTACAAAGAAATAGAAGAACCCTATATATGGGTTTCAAACCAAACTCAACTAACTAAGGTGGCATACTAACTGAGCCACGAACTAGAGTAGATAAGGATAGCTGTCATCTAGCTATTATTCATGGGCGGTGTACCAACCGCATCTACAGCTAACAAGTCGGTGCCATAAATGCACAACGGTCACCCTCGCATATCACGAGTGGAGCTTGATATCTCAACACTCCACTCATGATATGCCAGGGTGACCGTTGTGCATTTATGTCACCGACTTGTTAGCTGTAGATGCGGTTGGTACACCGCCCATGAATAATAGCTAGATGACAGCTATCCTTATCTATTCTAGTTCGTGGCTCAATTAGTATGCCACCTTAGTTAGTTGAGTTTGGTTTGAGACCCATATATAGGGTTCTTCTATTTCTATGTACTTGAGTTCTTTTTGGCTTACACAACTAAGAAGAGGAAAACTGTTTTCAGCCTCCACCTGTGTGTGTATTCCCCCATTGTGCAAGCAAGAAAGCTACAAGTGAGACTCCTTCCTTCTCTCCCACAATCTTGACATGACCAACATGGGTATTTACTATTTTTTGACCAACATACTTGTTCTTTCCTTGATTTCCACCTTTTCCATGATAGTGGATAGAAAAGGCTTGTTCGGTTGCCCTGGTAGCATTGGGGTTGAGACAGCTTTGTTCTTCTTGCAATAAGAGAGAAACAAGTTGGTCTAAATTGTAGGTAACTTGGTTGCCATAGTTACCAATCGCAAAGTGGTAGCAAAACCTTGATATCATTCTGATAGTCCATTAAGAGTGAGGAAAACAAGCTAATTATATGGGACCACTTCATCAATATTTAATAATTGCTCAATAAGATCTTTGATGTCAATGAGATAGGCATCCATGTTATCTCCTTCCTTGTGCAAATATTCCAATTGCTTTCATGGGCAAGCAATGCGAGCTTCATTGCACACTTGATACAATTATGCAAGCTTAGCCCATGCATCCTTGGTGGGCATCACAAGCATCCCATCGAATCTACTCTTGAGAGGGAGGTGGTGTGGAGAAGGAAGATGATTTGGCATCATGAGGGCCACTTCTCAATGTGTAGGCAGGAGGTGGTACCAGTGTTGGAAAAGTCGGCCTTTGCTCCATGTTGTCGACAATATGCCATAAATTCTTTGCAACAAGATAATGTCGCATCATGTAAGCCTATTATGTATAATTGGTGCCATCAAGCTTGTCGTCGGTGCCAAGGATACCCAACAAATCATTATTATTGCTAGCCATGAGTGAAAATCAGTAATAGAATAATTTCCAAGAGAAGATAGAAAATAAATACCCAAAAACTAATGGACCACCAATAAAAGAGATGACGGCCACTACAATGGAGTCAAATAATATGACAAATAATAATTTTCCCTTGCTGTTTTCCTACTGATGAGAGAGAAAAATATGCTCAAAATAATAATTTTTAGAAATAAAACATTATCTGAACAAGGCAGCAATCAACAATATGCTGAAATCAGATATTAATGGCTGAAAATGCTTTGATAAAGCGAACAACAGAATTTGAGTAGATTCAACCAATAAATGCACTGAAATAAGAGAATTTGTCTTCAATGCCAGGAAAAAACAAGACTAGCAATCAAATAATATGGTTTTCGGGCACCCCAGACAAATGTAGAGGTGGAGAAGCAACACCAAGCAAGGTGCGACAACAAGACATGCAGGTGGGCTGCAGCTTGCCACAAGCAGATAGACACTCAAGGCAAAGCCACTGGCAACATAGAGGTGGAGGTGGTGGCAATGGGGGAGGTGGCGGCACTAGAATTGACAGCCTTACGATCAACTTCCATGAAACTTTTGTGTATTTGCACCTCATCTTCTTCATTGATCTTGTCCCATTCTGTAAATACATTATTTGTCTAATCTCTAGGGACAAAGTTCAAGACTATGGTTCTCTACCTCGTGTAATGGCTTCCATACTAATTCACAACCAGATTTGTAATCAAACACTGGTTTTCTATACCACCCACTTTCATCAAAGCTATCCACCTTCACAATTTAATCACCATATTTATAAGCTCTAAAAATATCATGCTTCCTCTTGTATGTATTGGGAAACAAGTACAATTACATCCCTCTGATTGAGTTAAGCTTTTATACATGTTACAATGCCCACGAAAGGATCACAACATGCAATACATAATAGTAACACAGAATTGCTTTGAAGGCGAGCAAGGTACCAAAGCTACAAAAGTCAGGCATGTTGCAGTGTCAGCAAAAATCAAGGAAAAAACAAGAACAAAACAGAATAGAGAAAGAGATCAAGGACAAAGACTCCATATACAACATCATAGGCATTTCTGCCTCTTGGTACTACATGTATAAATGCACCTTTATAAACCTAAGGGTGAGGGGCATGGGCACATCTAACTATGCAGAAATGTGCATAAAGCAATATTTCTATTGTAGGCAATCATGAATAACTGGAACGCAAGGTTATGTAGTAAATCTTTCTCTCTAGGGTCTAGACAGTGGAAAGGAGTTTTGTCATAGATGAGAAACCGGAAACTGTATGTGTGTGTGGTCATCTCAAATAGCAATTTACTGCTCATGCAAAAGTTACCTTTAAACCAAGAACAAACTGTTGGTCTAATACCAATAGAACTCACATCCATATGCAAGACAAGCTAAATTGAATTAAAGCTTAATATCCTAGCGAATATTTATATTGCCAACCTTCAAGTCACATAATAAGGGCAACTGATCTCAAGCCCATTAAATTTACCTCATGTATGACTCCCATAATCATAATCATGTAAGTTCCCAACATACAGTATCCACCTTTCCCTTTTTCTGTTCAATTGTTTGAAACTAGACAGCAGTCAAGGCCCGAGAAGCCATTAGTCTCTTGAAACACATTCCACTCCCAACACACCACATTCCTAAAGACATTAGCCCAAATGATTTCCAAACCACAAACTTTCTACTTCAAGGAGTACATGTATACAAGTACCAATCCTTACAATCTACTCATAATACTTACTCCAATTAAGGAATTAAAATATGGCCCACTAGACTACATTACAACCCATGTCCCTCATAAATAGCAGCTCACCCTTACAAGGAGTGCACATTCACATGTGCACCTGAGCCCTTAAAAGTAATTTTGAAATAATGAAAATCACCATGCTTATGAACAAAATTAGTAGAACTTCAGCAAGCTCATTACCTCATTACCATGCATATCTACAAGGGTCTTCAACTCTACTCAGTGGAACAAAGCCCTTTTCCAAGTACAAAGTCCAATAACTGCCAGAAGTAGAACCATAAGCAAAAACAAAGAAATATTATTGTATATTTTTATCAAAAAACAAAGCTTCCAATCATAATAGTGAACACAATAACGTTGTCTAATGCACCAACATGGCATATACTATGTATTTATTGGGAAAAGCTTCGAATCCCAATAGTAAACACAGTATTTTTGTCCAATACAGCAACCAACATGATACACCACTGTACACTACTTCTCACCTGATATAATTTACACAGTAATTATCAAGACTCACATTTTATTGAAGCCCCCCCTTTCCAAACTCCTGACATCATTGTTAACAAATTAGTCAGGTCATGAGTGAGTTTGTGCATGTGTACTTGTGGACTGGGCACATGGGATTATTTTAGGTATTTTTCTAGTGTTCATTTCTTATGGTTTCTCGCATTTTTGGTTGACCGACTATATTTCCAGGCCATCATGATGCTCGCCAAACTAACCCATTGTGGGTATTATTTTATGCCTATATATATTTGTGGACTCCCTCCTCCTCAATCATTCATTCACCAGTAGTCCTCCAAAGCATGTTTTGTTGGAGAGAGGGAGCCGGTGCTAGTGCCCACACAACTAGTGACTCACTGTTGTACACATGGTTGTCACGTATGATGGTGTTCGATTAGTATTGTCCAATACTAGTATGGTACTAATCAGACTAATAAAACTTGGACCTACCTCTGATGCTACATTGGATAGTATTTCAAATCTATACTTGATGTTTAGACTTAAAACAAGACTTTTCTCAAAAGTAAGTGTAAACAAGAATTAAAATGAGAGTATCGTATGAAACCAACAACTATATTATGAGCCAAATTGGAAATTTCAAATAGAAAGGCATACAAAATAGAAAGAGAGGCTCTAGATACTCATCACTCTTGGCATTAGAGGTAAAATATTTCTCACCACCACTTGATGAGTCATCACTCTCCTCAACAAAGTCTCACTCACTAAGTACATTGCACTCATCATCATACTGGGGCTCTCTAAGCTCTACATGGGAGGTAGAGATAGGCATGTCCTCATGTGCCACACTAGGAGTGCTTCTCAAGGCACTCCCACGTGTCGTGTAGCACCTATGGGCCCCATCGTGGCCATGGTGAGCAAATGTCAATATTGAAGCAAAAGCTCCACCACTAGAGGCACAAGATCAAACAATGGCACACCGGCATGTACTAGTGTAAGAAACTCGCTGGTTTATCTCCTCAAGCTCCAAATAAAGTTCTTTGAAAATTTTCTTCTCAAAGTCCCTCTCACGAGTCACACTTTTAAGTGTGCTAGTCAAGAGCTTGAGCTAATCTATATTAACCTATACATTTAAAGGATAAATAACATAGAAAATGACACTAAACATTGGAGCTAGAAGAGTCCTCGCCACCACTCAAGGACTCATCACCCTCCTTGACAAAATCTCTCTCACTAAGTACATTGCCCTCACCATCATACTCCAGCTCTCTAATCTCTATATGGGAGGTAGAGATAGGCACATCCTCATGTGCCACACTAGGAGTGCTTCTTGAGCCACTCCTATGCCTTGCATAGCACCTACGGACCCCATCATGGCCACAAGCAATAGATGTCGATGTCAAAGCAGAAGCTCCACCACTAGAGATACAAGGTCAAACAATGACATGCCAACATGTACAAGTGCAAGAGACTCACTAGTCTATCTCCTCAAGCTTCAAATAAAGATCCGTGAAAATTTGCTCCTCCTCAAATTCCCTTTCACAAGTCACGCTTTTAAGTGTACTACCTGAGAGTTTAAGCTCATCTATATAAACTTATACATATAATGGATAAAAAACTTAGAAAGCAACACTAAACATGAATCATAATTCATAAAAGAACTAGTAGTAGTAAGAAGTATATATAAATATAGCATACTTATCTTGCCATTGTCATCTCGTGCAAGCTATGTAGCATGTGTGAATTGGAGGGACAATAAATTAGTCACTTCAATTGTCGTATGCTAAGTTTATTGCAATTTTTTGTGTGCACAAGGAAATAGGTGGACCAATTCCTCTCACATGCACCTTATGAGCAATCCCAAAGTGTGTTGATTAATTTCAAATCCACCCCTTTTCTCAACCTTTGACAGCTTTTTACACGATTTCTCCCCACTCTCTTGGAAGCTGAAATCTTTCCCACGTAGCAATACATCAACCGTAGCAATAGTCTTTATAAACTGAGACATGCTAAACATGGTAGATATAATACAAAAATCTCTTATTCCTTTAGGCAACCCACATACATACTTTTCCACTTGCTCATAAAGAGCAACCAGACAGTAAGAAGTTACCAATAGCAAGACATCCCAAAACTTCTCATTATATTGCTCCATGTTCTTGCATTCTTTTGCATCTACCTTATTCCAAGCTATCATGATGTCCACCTCAGATATACTAGTCAACCAACTCAATGCAAACATTTGCTTGAATTGTACCCATGTTGATGGTGTTGTACCTTGCATTAATAGTGTGGACCACCACTACAATGCATTCCCCTTCAAGAAAGTGTACGCCTTCCGAATCTTAGGGGATTCACCCTGAATAGGTTGCATCAAACTATTGAATAAAATTCAAAGCTTTCAGCCTTTCTTGTGCACCACTAAAGGACTCAAACTTCACTCCTTTTTCACCCTACTCATAGTCTTCTGCCACCCCTTTGGAAATCAAGCTGTCATACACTAGCTGCTACAAAAAGGGTGCATTTGTTATATTTACATCATGACCAACACCATAAGAAACATTTGCATGACCATCACTCATTCCTTGATCCCTATAAGCATTTGGCGGTACATATGCATTATCCAACATGCCACTTTGTGTCCCAAGCATCAAACCAATGTTTCCATATATAGGGTGATGCATATTACCAACCATATCCAAATACATTGGGCCTTGCACACCTGCATAGGTTATTACATACCATAAGGACTTATGCCATACATTCATGCATGTGGTCCCTGACTAACCATTGCATGAAAAATAGTGCAACCACCAAAGTATCACCAAAGTATCATGGCTGCCCCACCATTGCATTGTTAGAATACATGGATCTAGGACATGGCCATGGAGGTTGAAAGAGGAAGACTGAGCTCATGAGGACATGGACATTAAGACTGACTGTCGCACAAGTGAATTAGGTTCCAAGATTGAGACTTGGACTCATAAACACAATCTTGTGTGTTGACAATGACACACACTTTGTTGGAAGGACAAAAGTACTATGACATTGCATTAAAAAAGAGAGCAAGTACAATGCTTTATAGGAATAGACTAGGTAGCACTTTCCACCATTGTGTATATGGGATTCTACATCTTGAGCCTACATTGCTCCAAACAAAGAGGCTAAGTTGAATGTGATTGCCAATATCTCAACACCCCTCCTCAATCACAACCAGAAAAGTACAAAGTGTGTAGAGGCTTTAGTGAGCAACTACCTGCAAAGTGTGGGCAGACCACAAACATGGTAAACACCAGAGGCTATCGCAAAAAAAGGCTAAGTATCAGTATCAAAGACATGGTGGACATCTAGAGGCAGTAACAAGGGTCTCACAAAGTGTACAGAGACGGTAAGAAAAGGGTACATGAGGAGTTTACAAGCTTATGTTAGAAGCATTAGGGCTAGGCAATACAAGGCTAAAAAAGTTTATCAAAATAGGAGTAGAAGGACTCATGAGGCTTGTCCTTCTTCTTCTTCTTCTTCTTCTTCTTCTTCTTTAATAGCAGCTAGATAGGCCTTTTGAGACCTCTTCTTGGCATGATAGAATTTCTCTGTGTGCCCGATCTTTTTTCAGAAATCACATTCCATCTAATCTTTCTTGCCCTTGTACATGTTACCGACATAGAACATTTGTTCATCTTTAGAGGTGCTTGGTTCTTCTTTGGATTTTATATTCTTTTCTTCTTTTAGCAGGGAGGCCTTAATGTCAACCACTTTGGGACTAGGCATGTTGATTAATGTAGTTGACACATTTTATAGTCAAGAGGAAATTTTTTTAATAATACACAAATACAAATATCTTCATCCATCTTGAGATTTATCCCTGAAAGTTGGGTTAGGAGGCTTTCCATGTAGTTCAGATGAGATGCCAAGGATGTATTAGACTTCATATCAAGTCGAAAGAATCCAATCAGTAGACCATACTTTGAGGATTTGGATTGTGCACCAAACAAGGTATCTAGTCTATCCCAAGTGTCATGGGACATGCCACAAGCATCTACATGATGGATGTAGCTATCATCCAACTCCAATTTGATGATGGCCTATGCTTTGTCATCATTCTCCTACTAGGTAGATGCAAGAGTTGCATCTCGCAGCTTCTTTTCTTGTCCCTTGGTAATGGCCCATAGGCCCTTCTTCATTAGGATGAGTTTGATGCAGGTTTGCCAGGTGTGAAACCTGACTCCGTTGAATCGAATAGTTAGAGAGTCTTTGCCCATGTTGGAGTGGCAGAGACAGTTGCAAGTCAACTCCAAAATTATCACATTTGTGCAGCAGAATAGTTGATTGAGATGTGTCAAAAGACACAAGTGCTAAGGGCACTAACTGAGTGTCAATGGACACTATGTATCTTCCATGAGTCTTCCAAATCTACAAAATCCTTCAAGTTCTTCCAATTCCAAATCTTCCCCTCCTTGATTTGATGCTGGGACCTTCAAATCTGAGTGACAAGACCTTCAGTGTGGTTGAATCAGTGAGTAGATGAAGTGAAAAAAAGATTCAATGAAAATGAGCTATGGCAGATTGGGGTTTTCAGGATAGGGGTGTAGCTTTTTGGTTGGGGCAGCTCATAGAGATGATCATTTGGGAAGCCCTCTTAGTGAGAGGTAGCCTAGATATGAAGGTCCAATTGCCCCATGATCTCGACCAAAATTGCGACCTACATGATGTGCACCATCAGTACAAACATGGATAGTAGGCGCAAATAGGGCAGCAATGGTAAATTTTTGCAATGCTAGAAGTATACTCCACCAATGTAAGCAACTGAAGTGACATAAAGAAAATTTGGAAGCATAGAAACAATTCTTCAAAAGGAAGATCTGTGAGATATGACTGGGTTTGAGAAATATGAAAGCTCCAAGTAGGGTAGGTACAGACTGGCTATGGCTGCCAAGAAAGGTCAAGTGGGGATAGAGGTGAAATATGAGACCTTCAGCTAGACTTGAGTTGAGCAATGATGAAGAGGTGCTTGAAGAGCAGAGAAGGAAGCTGAGATGAGCTAGGCTATGCCCGACTGGGCTCTGATACCATGTTAGAATACATAGATCTAGGACATGGCTATGGAGGTTGAAAGAGGAAGAGTGAGCTCATGAGGATATAGACATTAAGACTAACTGTCACACAAGTGAATTAGGTTCCAAGATTGAGACTTAGACTCGTAAACACAGTCTTGTGTGTTGACAATGATACAAACACTTTGCTGGAAGGACAAAAGTACTATGACATTGCATTAAAAAAGAGAGCAAGTACAATGCTTTATAGGAATAGACTGTGTTGCACTTTCCACCACTGTGCATAAAGGATTCTGCATCCTGAGCCCACACTGCTCCATACAAAGAGGCTAAGCTGGGTGTGATTGCCAATATATTAACATACGTCCATGTCCAACTATCTAAACTCCATTGGATTGGCACTTCCATGATGGCCTTGCATTTGCACACCTTACCCTGTTAGTACCAATTGCTTTTCTTCATTAGCATCATTGGGAGCTTCATGAGAAGGTATTGGCATTTTTTTTGATGCATCATTCTATCCTAAAGGTATAGAGGTTTATTGGGTTTTGGTGGTCAGTTGGTGTTAATTTTGATCCTAGGACAGTTGTTTGGCCAATAAGTGTCAGTGGTGACACTAGAGACTAGTATTAAATAATTAATGTCAATCCAAGGCTTGATAGAGGTTGAGGACTGTTGAGCTAAAAACGCATTAGCTTCACTTAAACAACTCCAAAACATGCTTAATTAAGGAAGAAACCTTGTTTATTTAAGAAGAAATGCATTCCTAGCCAGTCTCTATATCCCATAAGCACAAACCCACTAGGGAGGGTCCAAACTTTCTGTAAATAGGTATACTGCCCTCCATTCAGAAGTATTGAAATTAATTTTTGAGATTATTTAATTGTAAAAATTAATTAAATGGTTGGATAATGCTGAAAAATAAATTTAGAAGGCTACCACTTGGGAAAAATGCTAATGTGAATGGAGAAGACATTTTCGAGAGCTAGGTCTCCGCTATTCAATCAATTATGGCCTAGGAGAGAGAGAGAGAGAGGGAGGTGCTAGTCCATTTTTTGATCTAAGAACAACAATTTGCTGCATAAGACAGGCATCTAGGGGGTGCAACAAGCACATGACAACAAGGAGACACCTTCTAGGATTTGGCAACAACATTGCTGATCAGGTGACAGCATTTTGGAGATGTCTGGCGATAGGTGAATGCATTAAATGCAAGCTAGAGCAAGTACCAAGCAGATTTTATGATTTTCTCGTGAAGAAAATCATATTTCTCTCTCATCTTGGCTTTCCCTCTCCTTCTCCAACCCATTCTCAAGAGATCCATTTCTCAGCCATTTTAAGTAGATCTCAGTCAAATTTGGTGGGCATCAGATGGGGATCTTTGCTGTAAACCGTAAGTTTTTGCAAAAATCAGGGTTTAGCAACCACTTTGGGACCTGTGCCAATAGCATAAGGCATCGTGGCACTGAAATTAGCACTTGTAATTTGTTGTATTTTCAAGGATTTCAAATACCCAGCCATTCATTGTAAATTTAGGGTAACATTTGGCAAATTGGGGCTCACTTAGAGCAAGTCCTGGGTGAAAATCAAGGGAAAAATTGCCCAATTTATGTGTTGATTATTGGATTTGCAAGGGGTTTTTGGATCAACCAAGCAGATCATGGAATCTTGGCTTGTAATATATCCATTGGCAATGGAATTTAAAGAAATACTGAAAGGAGTGCCACTTTTAGGGCCAACGAGGTGTCTGTTATCTAAGATTATTAAGGTAAATTGTTCATTTCCATGTATGTTTATTTGCCAATCATTGTAATTAAGTGCTTGATCTAGGAATTACCACCTTTCCAAGAAGAAAGATTGGTCTCACCATCTCACTGGATGATGACATCTTGCTGTAATTATACTTAGATGGGTATAAATTTAGCACTTGCATGAAGCTTCTAGCTTTCAAACAAGTTCCTCGGGTCCACCAAGTTAAGGGATCTGATGGATCCTAACAATGGAACCATGAAGCCAACCTTCCTTAGAAAGGGTGGTGAAAACTTGATTAAACTTAATTACAGAATTAAGAAATTCACAAGAACTAAAATGAACACTTTACAGTACAATCTTGGAAATTGGACACTGTATTGGCCCTGACACTAGTACCCTTGCAGTATTTCTATAACTTATATTGCAATTAGAAAGTGTACAACTGTGATTCTTCAATCTCCTCTATTGATCCAAATTCCCCTTGTTGTAATAAAGGATCAGCAAGCCTTCTGAGTAACTTGCCCCTTGATCTTCACCCAAGACTTGTCCAAAATGGACCCTTGATTGGCCAAATGCTACCCCAAATCAAATGGGATGGATTGGCATTCAAAATATTTAGCAATTCCTTGAATTCCAATAGCTCATTTCAGTCTAAAATGCTTCCAATTGCTGATAGAGGTCCCAATGTGACTGCTAAACCCTAATTTCTATTGTGAATTAGGATTTCTAACAGAAATTCCTTTGTTGTCCACCAAATTTTGTAGAGGTCTGCTCCAAATGGCTAAGATTTGCTGAACTCATTAGAGAATAGGCTGGAGAAGGTGAGAGAATGCTGTAGAGAGAGAAATTTCTGAATTTCCACGCAAGAAACCCTTGAGAATAGCTGCTGTCCTGCCCTGATTAGCCCAGAAGTTGTCGCTTGGTGCCTGGTAGTGCCAAAACTATTGTCACCTGCTTCTCCTGGGTCTCTTGCTATAGTTTGGATCCTACAGATGATCTCCACAATAGCAAAAACTAATCAATAGCATGTCTTTCGTCTCCTCCCACAGTCTCTATGCCTTGAATCAGCCTCTCCAACCCCCAAATAGCCTTCTTGCCCATTGCATGGGGATTTTTTCCAAGTGGCAGCCTTCTAATCTCATTTTCCAATAATTTTCAGCAAGTTAATCAATTTTTATAATTAATTTATTCTAAAAATAAATTTCAACTAATCTTGCCCAAAATTAGATGTGCCCATCCACAATTTAATTGGCTAGGCCATTTGCAACCCCAAGTGGTCCCCAAGCTTAATTGACCCTTGGACATGCATTAATTAATTAATTAATGCCTAGTCCCTAGTATCACCACTGATACTTGTTGGCCAATTAATTGTCCTTGGGACAAACTGACACCAACTGTCACACTAAACCCAATTGGCATAACTTGTCACAACTTTTGCCTTTGACACCCACTGCTTCCTCAGGATCCTTGGTCTGTTACCATGAAATATCTGCTTGCACATCACATGTGCATTATAACATTTCACATTTGATTTTTAAATTAATCAAATGTCTCTAGCAAAAGCAAAGCATCCAAAAATTTCACATCCCTATGACACTAGATCACCTCCACAATCTCCTCTCCATATGTGAAATGAGGTACTGATTGCCAAATTCACTAGGAGAAAGTCTTAAAAGCCACAACCTTGGTTTTTCCAAGGTTCACTATGAGATCCTTGTCCTGACAGAAGGCCTATAATGCATCTAGGGGACATTTCAGTCACTCTGATGTAGTGGAGACGAGACCTATGTCATCAACATACAATAATATGGGTATCAATGACCCCTCTCCCAAGCCACCTCCCTCCCCTCCAAGACCATCAATGCACTTTGATGTCTCATCAATATAAAGACTGAATAGAGTAGATGAAAGTAGGCATCCATATTTCACCCCAATGGTGCTCGTGATCTCCTTTGACAAACCTCCTGGTGCCCGTACTGATCTTGTAAACAAACACGTACAAATATAGCATCCTCCAACTCCTTTAGTATCTGCATAAGCTGAGCACGTGGTAATGTGTCAAAAGACCTTACAGTAATCCACAAATACTAGTATACTCGCTTCCCCTGTGCCCTACTCTCCTTGATGATGGCCCTAAGTGTGAGAATATGATTAAGAGTAAAGTAGCCTCTCCTAACCCTACATGTCCACATGCCCAATGAGGGTGCTTCTATGCCCATTTGCTTGGCTCATGCTCTAATATATCGATCCATAAAGCTTGGTGAGTACATGGCCAACCATCCTATAGTTCATAAGAACCATGGGATCTCCAACTTTTAAGATTGATACTATAGCATTAGCTAATCAACTAGTAAGGAGCCCTTCACACATGGCCCTATTGAATAGGTGGGCTAAAAGGGGTGCTAGGATACCTCTAACATGTGATAGTTCTCTGTTACTAGTGCATCATGGGCCATGATCTGCCATTCTAGAGTCTATCAATGGCGCTACGAATCCTTGTTGTGCTGAAGAAGGTAGATGGCATGGGTCTATCCTCCAGTAGTTGGGACAATGAAGGCTACCCATGCATGTAGTATAATCAAGTAGCATGCCACGTCTCTAGGGAGGTGATGGTTGTATGGGCTTGGGACTACTCGAATGCTTTTTGCCTCATTGCTATCCTGCCCCAAGCACCTACTACTCTCAATTGGTGTGCATGAGATCCACACCTTCTTGGGTTTATGTTCTTACAACAATAAGTATGTATGCGGGTTTGTTGAAATTGCATCTCCATTGCATGCCTTGCAAAAGAAGGATGTGCCATCTAGATGGACAACAATGAAAATTTTAGCATTTGAAAAGTCGAAGGAAAAGATGACTTCAGATCCTATGCTTGTGTTGTACAATCTAAGGAAGTCATTCATAGTTCAATGTGATGCATGTGGTAACAACATTGGGGTTGTTCTTATGCATGACGGCCGAGCTATGGCTTATGAGAGCCGAACTCTCCACAGTGCACAAAAGAATTTGCAAGTCTATGAGAAAGAGCTCTTGGCTATAATTCATGCACTATCTATGTGGAAACATTATTTGTTGGGGGTTGATTTTACCGTGCGGAGAGATCATCAAACTTTGAGGTACTTTCTAATGTAGACAAATATATTTTGCTACTGGTGGCCATTTTCTACGCATGGAAGTTGCCCTAGAGAACTCATCTACAACTAGTGACATCACAATTAGCTATGTTCTGCTCTTCCATGTTGACGTCTACACAAAATCAGTTATTGTACTGCTTTAGATCACCAAAAAACTTAGGTTTTGTTATTACTTCACTTCTCTAGGTTGCCACATCATCCAACCCCAAAAACGTTTTCTCATTTTACATGGGCGTTTTTACCAACTGGCAGCCTTCTAAACCCATTTTTCAACATTATCCAACCATTAAATTAATAATTTTTAAAATTAATTTCAGCCCTTCCAACCCTACGCAAAATTAAATGTGCCCATCCATAATTAAATTAGCTAGGCCATTTGCAACCTAGAGTGCCCCCTAACATTTATTAACCCTTACACTGGCATCAATTAGTTAATTGATGCTAGTCCCTATTGTCACCATTGAGTCACTACTGACACTTATTGGCCAAACAACTGTCCTAGGGTCAAAATTGACACCAACTGACCACCAAAACCCAGTTGGCATAACTCATCACAACTTCTGCCTTTGGCACTTACTTTATCCTTAGGATCCTTGACTTGTTACCATGAAATAACTGCCATCTATATCACATGTACTAAAGCACCTTGCAGATTTTATTAATACCTAAATCAAATGTTACCAACAAGATTAAAGCATCTCAAAATTTCACGTCCTTGTGGCACACCTCCCCCTTGAAATCCTACAATTGTCCTCAATTGCACTCCATTGTGCCAAAGGAAAACCATACTACACTATAATTTTCATAAGGCATCATAGTAACAACATTGGCCATTGTTGTCTAGCCATCCCATGTGCCCCAAACTTGTTGAAAATTTCCAGCCAGCATAAACATCAAATAATACTAAGAACACCCATTAGATGCATCCATAGCTTATGTTCCGACTTCACAATCATAGTAAAGCATAAACCATGGCTGAAACTATCAATGGCATTGGCTTACATGTTGTTGTCCATGGAACCAACTCTAAACCATTGAAAACTAATCACTTTGCTGATCTAAGAACTGATCACAAACTACTGCAAATATGATCCCAAATTGATCACAAATTGATTGCAAAAACTAATTAGTAACTCATGCAAAAACTTATGCAAAACTAATCCCATAAGTGACCATAAATGCTTCTCAAACTAATCAAAACCAGAGCTGAAATCGATCAAAATTTGATCTAAAAAATGACGCAAAATCTCATGCCCAACTAATCATGAACTGATCCCAAACTGATGTAAAAGTATAGTATCAGAGCCAGGATTTTGAAGGAAAAGCAAGGGACATAATACTTACAAGTTCTTCTTTCAGCTTTTTACCTACCTTTGAGATCATAAAGAAATACCTATCTTCCTCATTACTCAAAAACCAAAGGTTTATTTCATGAGTTCGTTCTTGATGAGCATCCCTCAATCCAACGAAAAATAAAGAATCAAATGGCATAGAATCTAACATAATAGGGTTTATACATAGCATTGAAGAAAATAAGTACTATGGAAGTGAAGTGGAATTTGAGCCAGGTTCCACTTGCAGATGGCCAATCCATAGTAGAGATTCCAAAGGTCCTACAAGACCATGAGTTTTGTGCACTGAATCTAAAGGAGATAACTCAGTCTTATCTTCAACCTCCTACTAAGCCCTATATATAAGGATAAGATCATACTCTAGAAAAATCTGATATGGTCTGTGCACTCCATGGTAGTCCAATGGTTCTCAAATCTCTGCCTAATGTCAAATCATGCAGTAGAAAGCTAGAGGCCCACTCTTGATCGTTTCTATCCATGTTTGGCTATGGAGATTGGAGCAATGAGGTGAATGCATTTGAAGCCATCTATTGTTCTTGCTTCTACAAATGAGATTTCCAATCAAATGCCAAGGTTTCTCAAAGAATACCTAGCTTTGATACCATGTGAAAAAATGCTCTAAATGTAGAAACCACAAAACCAATCATACGACAAAGCACAAACCGATAAACACAGAACAAAACTAGGGTTAGGGCAACTAAAAGATAGTGAACACAATGATTAATGAAGTGAATGACTATTGAATATATAGTGCTCATATAGCCAATACACTATGCAATGAATACTGAACCTCAAACTCTCGTATCTCTAGGATCAAGGCAGAGGTTATGAGTTGGAGAGTGTGTTGTACTCTAAAAAAAATATTGAAATGCAACAATGCAACCTCCTCGTGTCAAACAAAAACAACCAAAGAGACTGGATCTAGTACAAACAAGCAATGAGGAGAGAGAAGGACCAGAAATGCATGTACCTCTCAGAGAGAAAAACTGGGTACAACTAGAGGCAGTAGATGACTATGCATGATGTGTAGGCGACAACTAGAGCAAAGAGAAACTCAAAAAATGCAGGAACTAAATGATGGAAATAGTATCTAATTGATGGAAAAAGCTCCAAATAATGACATCAACAACAAACGCAGGGTTCTGACAGTAGGCAACAACTCTAAGGTACTAAAGTGACAACTTCAAGATGCAGGCGATATCACAAGTGGAGACAGATAGCATACAACAAGGGAAAGGTCTGAAAAAAATGTTCTCTGTGAACAAGGTGTGGGTAGCAAAGATATGGCTCCTAAAATCTACAAAAACAAGATTGAGGGAGAGTGGTGGACAGCATGCCTGTTTATAGAATGTTTGGGACACCCAAATTAGAATTTAGCATGTGGGAATATTAAATCTCTAGGATCATGTTTCTTTTTAAAATAATAAGGTTTTTCCACTAATTAAGAGTGTTTTGGGGCTGATTGAGTCAAATTAATGCAATGTTAGCTTAACAATATCAAGCAATACATCAAAACCCTCAACTGGAGCAATAAAGGATTTTTGGATCTCCATGTATCCTTGTATATGCAATCAAAGCTTTCCAATAAGCAGTGTAACGAACTCTACATACCTTTATATGCCATTCCAACTTCCTCCATGGATTCAATCTCATCCTAATGCCTAGTTGGACTACCATGTCGACAAAGACAAATAACACCGTACGACAGAGCATAGACTAATAGAAGGACACAGTTAGGGTTAGGGTAACTCAAAGACAATGAACATAGAGAATGAATGAAATGATATGACTATTGAATATACAATGCTCATGTAGCAAACACACTATGTAGAGAATGAATACTGTACCTCAAACTCTTGTATCTCAAGAATCAAGGCAAGGGTAATGAGCTCAAGAGTGTGTCATACTCCGAACAAATCCTCAATCGTAGCAAGGCAACCTCTGAATGTCGAACACCAGCAAACACAGCCAAGAAAAGCTCCATCTGATGCAACTAGCAATGCAAGAGAGAGAAATACTAAAATCACTTGCTACAAGAGAAAGAAAATGACAAACGCTAGTTGGAGGAGAGAGAAATACTAAAAATGCAAGAATCAGCTCTGAATAGTTTGTGGTAGGCTAGAAACATGCGCCGGACTGTTGTAGACAACAATGGTTTTCAACCATGATGTTCTTCGCATCCAAGATGTGGGTGATGAGTTGAAATACCTAAAATCTGCAAAAACGAGATTAAGGCTGAATGGAAGGCAGCATACCTATTTCTAGTAAATTTGGGCCCTCCCAAGTGGGTTATGGGATACATATACTCTCTAGGAACGCATTTATTTTTAACTAAACAAGGTTTCTTGCTTAATTAAGTATGCTTTGGAACTATTTAAACGAAGCTAATGCATTTTTAGCTCAACACCTCCTCTCAAGCCCAGCAACGGTGCCATGAGAAGTAAGCCAACCAAGCCCTTTTTTCCCCTTTATCCTTTACCCCAAGGTGTCCCACCACAAAGTAGCCAGAGCATTGGACAAAGGGTGCACATCAGCTATCTAGCAGCCTACTAAGAGTGTAGAGGCGATGGTTATCTTATCAAGGGAGCCCAAGCAATCACCCTAGAGAGGCCAAGGCATTGGACAAAGGGTACATGTCGGTTGCCCAGTGACCTACCATACTTAGACGACTTTGACTATGCACCAAATAAGGTATCCAATTTATCCCAAGTGTCATGAGACATGTCACAGGCATCCACATGATGGATGTAGCTGTCGTCCAATTCCAGTTTGATGATGGCTTATGCCTTGTCATCATTCTTTTGCCAAGTAACTGCAAGGTCTGCATCTCGAGGTTTCTTCTCTTTGCCATTTGTGATGGCCCAAAGACCCTTCTTCATCAGGATGAGCTTGATGCGGGTTTGCTAAGTGTGAAACCCGACTCCTTTGAATCGAGCATTTGGAGAGTCTTTTCCCATGTTGAGGTTGCAAGATCAGCAGCACATCAACACTAGAATTCTGAGATTTTATCAGTAGAAGAGCAGATTACAATGTGTCAAGAGACACAGGTAATGACAGTGTGAAAACACACTATGTCAGTGTTGATGTTGAGCTTGATTCTTCTTGTTCAGTCGTTCTTCAATCTTCTCAGGTCCTTCCCCTCCTTGATTTGGTGCTGGAACAGTAGATCAGAGTGGAAAAATTTCAAATGAGTGAGATGGAAGAGGAGCTTGAGCTTGATGTTGAATGCTTGGTCTTCCAATCTTCAAAAATATCCAAAGATATCCAAGAAATTCCCCTCCTTGATGTGTGGCACTGACTAAATCAGTGAATTTGGATGTCAATAGGGTGATCCAAGTAGCACGAGTGAGAAAAAGAAGTGGTTTTATGAGCTTGAGTTAAAAAGCAATGGAGGACTGTGTTAGGGTTTCAAACCCATCTGATAAAAACGATGATAGCAGCTTGATTCGATAGCCATTTGAGTTGATATTTGGTGAGAGGATAGTTCATGGGTTAGGCTTGGAATGCCCCACGATCAGCATCGACATTGTGTATTCTATATATGGCGCAGACTGTACGACACTGAAATGGCGCAGAATAGGCAGCGATGGCAAAATCATGTAATGTTGGGCTGTAGAAAGGCCAATGTTGGGATTTGTCGTAATGAGGAGGAGCGCCCTGACCTAGGGGAGATATTCATAGAAGAAATCAACTTAAGATATGGCTTGTAGAAGGAGATCAAGAAGCTCCAAGAGCAGTAGGTTCTGTCTGGCTATGGCTGCCACAAGCTTAACTGAAGATGAAATTGAAAAAATGAAGTCATACACTGACACTGAGCTGGATAGAGGTTGAGAGGAATAAAGAGAGGATGGAGAAGCAATGCCATTCCCGACTGTGCTCTGACACCATGTTAAAGATGCGGGATCTAGGACATGGCTTGAGTTATGGTGGATGGAAGGAGAAGTGTGGACTCATGATGGAGAAGACAAAGACACTGTTTGTTACACAAGTGAATTAGGTTCCAAGATTGAGACTTGGACTCATAAACACAATCTTGTGTATGTGGACAATGACATTGACACTTCACTGAAAAGAAAAGAGTACTATCATTGCATTAAGAAAAGGAAGCAAGTACAATGCTTTATAGGAAAGTAGGAAACTGCAGTAGGCACCACTGTGCATATGGGATAGGTAAGCCTGCATGTCCTTGGCCCTGAAGCTCCATAGAAAGAGGCTGTTTAGTGAGTGTGATTGCTGAATCTCAACAAAGCAAAAAGCTGGCGTGGCAAAACATAAAGAGGATGACTAAATTGCTTGTGTGCAACATAAAAGCTAATGTGGGCTACTGTGTCAGAGTGATACAACTGATTTTTATCTCCAAAAAGAACAGAAATTGGTGGGGCTTTGCTAGTGGGGAGACCTAGTTGTTGGACTAGTGATTGACTAATAGAAGAAATGGAACTTCCTGAATCAAGAAGTGCTTCTTGGAGTGTGTCATTGAGTTGGATTGACATTGAACACACTAGGCGTTTGGAAGATGAAGCGACTTGACAATGCGGGTGATGTTCTTCCACCAACCACCCGCTCAGAGGTTTTCTAGCAAAGCAGCAAGAGTTGCGGCATCATTGATCTGAATTTATGCTTTCTGATATTGCCGAGTAGATTGAAGTTTCCTACAATGTCTCCTAACATGCCCGTAATTGTTACAATAAAAGCATTTTGGGCGTCCTTGTGAGTCTCTAGCTAGGAGGGACCTGCGTGAATTGAGTTGGGAGTTTTGGGCATCTATGTCCATAGGTGTTGGAAAGGCATCTGTAGTTTGGGTGGGTGTTGGAGGTTGTGAAACAAAGATTGTTGGTGGCTAATCAGGTTGGATTGATGTACCTTCTATACGTTGTGCAATCTGGATGGCCGTCTGGAATGTCGTGGGTCCTTGATCACGTATCCTTCGGGATATATCATGTCGAAGACGAGGCCATAGAAAGAAAAGCTTCATTTCTTCAGACATAGTGGGATCAGCACGTAGTAGAAGTTGGTTCATTTTGACCGCAAATTGCGCAATGGGCTCTTGCTGTTGTTGCTTGAGGTTTTGTAGTTGTTGTAATGCCGTCTGTGTGACATTCTGATGATGAGCGAAGTTTTGAATTAACTGGGTTCTCAGAGCTGGCCAATTCTCTTTGACTGAATCATCCTGCTGGACAAACCATGTCGCAGCTACCCCCTCAAACAGTGTGCGAGCTTCTCTAGTTTTTTGGGTTTCTGACCAATCGTGATAACTGGACACGTTATCATAATGGTCAAGCCAAGTAAGTACATCTTCAGTTGGAAGGCCAGAGAAAGATTTAGGCCGAATTTTGCTATCGGTGCTATGTTTTTGTGCAGATTGGGTAGAAAGATAACTAACCAGGGTCTGATTAGTGTGGTTTACTTGGAGTAAAATGTTTGACACGACTTGAAACATCTGGTCTAGTGATATTTAGTGCGTGAACTCAGGCTGCATCGACGCATCCTCGTACTGAGGGGAAGCAGGCATATGCCGAGGAGAGAGAGGGTGACTCATGCTCTAGATCTGAGACAGTGGGTGAAAACCTAAAAAGGAAAATGAGCAGGACCTAAGAAGGCGAATGGACAGAAAAAATGCTGATCTACGCGCCGTCTCCACCAATGTGGAATGCACTGTGCAAGACTCGTGTGCTAGATCTAGTGAACTATCTCTGTCCTCCATTACCATCGACTTCTTCTTAAATACAAGAATACCTCACAGGGCAAGATCAAGTGTCTACCAAGAAGTGGCATGCTGGTTTGTTACAGCCAACAGTTATAGGTCGGACATCCCAACAAACTGGTGATGTCAGACTGGCGGCGTGGAGGGATTCCACAATATGAAGTTAATTGATGTATCTCTTCGGTTCCATAGTTCTTTAAGGGCTTCTCATTTATTGGATGTTGTGTAGGCACAAGTATTTTTAAACAGTTAAGTATAGAATTATCTTGAAATCGAGAATTCAAGTTACTTACCATTGGATTGGTAAAAGCAACTTGAAATTCTAAGGCCTTGTTAAAGTCTTCTCCATTAATTTTACATTTTAAATCATGCTCATAAAATTTATTCCCATGCAAAGCGCCTCTTAATATATATAAATATCCTTTTTCATGCCCATAGTCTGGAAGGATATCATATCCATATACTCCAACAATTAATGCATTCACATCAGGAGGAAAATCAATGTAATATTGTGTTATGGATACAATTTCATTCTTCACAAGACTATCTATAGTTGTGACATCTACAAAGTCTTTTTGAAACATTTGGCTTAGTGTTGTTAAACCTCTCAAAATGTCAGCTAAGAAATGTAAGCAATAAACACACTCGAACTCAACCAATTCTTCATAAACATGCAATGCCTCTCTTTTTGTGATCTCAAGTATTGCATCTAAAGACTTGCATACTCTACTAATAGCTTTATATCTACTTATAAACCATCTCACATCAAAAGTATGCTTATGTCGAAGAATGGGACATGGCAAATCTTGTTGCATAGCTTGCAACCCTTCTAATCTCTTCGTGCTAACATTAAAATGTGAAGCTATAGCATTAATAAGTTTTTCTAGCTTTTTGCAATAAGGCATCTCTTTTGCTACACTAGATATTGCAAGGGCACTACGATGGGCAACATAATGAATTGATGTTAAAAATGGATTAACGTGTTTTTTCAATAAGGCCTGGACACCATTCTCCTTTCCTACCATTGTGGAACATCCATCAGACCCAAATGCAACGAATCTAGATAAATCTAGCTTACACTTCTTTAGCTCACTAATAATAGCCTCAAACAAAGATCTTGCAGTGCTATCATGCACATGTATGATACCATAAAAGCTTGTTTTAGGAACACAATCAGCCTCAAGATATGATAAATAAATAACCATATGTCCATGTGAGGAGATATCATTTGACTCATCAATTAAAACACCAAACCATGGACTAGCTGAAACCTTTTGTATTGTACTTTTCATAAGACATGATGCCATGCAAAAAATCATTTCAGGACATGCCTTATCATCATTATAAAGACTAGTAGTGCATGGTGCATGGAAATCTTGCAATAAGCTTATCATTTCAGGAAATACAGAAAATGCTCGGGGGGGTCACCTTATAGAACATGTAATATACCCTGTGAGTTCAAAAGAAAGGATATTTTTATTATGTTGACTTACAATTTTCAAAAAACAGAAGGGGTTTATAAATGCACCTCGTATAAAATTTACATTAGGGATGTTTTTATTCAAAAAATTTCAGAAGCACACTTTTTAAGGGAGGCGGGGGGAGAGGGGGGGTGCGTGGGGTGGGAGGGGGATGGGTGGGGGGAAGATGGGGGGAGGGGATCAATACTTAAAGGCATATATGTTCTCATGAGACAAATATTTACAACTAGCATGGGAGAGGGGGAGTGGATTCTATCATAGCTTTTCATTAATATGAATTTACATTGTGTTCACATTAAAATCCAAACAACTTCCAAGTTTGAGGATTATAGGCAACACACCATGTGCTTTTGTCAGGTGAGGCAAAGCATCCATAGTTATTTCCTCTCCTTGCAATTTTATTAGCCTTTCCCTTTAGGGCATATGCTAGTAAAATGGTGCATGGCAAGGTGGTGCATGGCTTCAAAAAATTAGCCACACTTTACTCAAGTTAAGTGGCTCACTATCTTGAGTAAAGTGGCCCATTTTATGAGTTAAGAGTTATGGATCTTGGAAAAAAAGGAGTCCTTAAAATTAGGCATTGGTTACATCAAGGCAGATTAGAAGTGTTGGAAGAGGGCAATTAAGAGGTTGCTCAGCTCACTCAACCTTGTAAACTATCATGGATAGTGGTGAAAATAGAAGTGGTACAATGGTGTAGTAGTAAATCACATCTTAGTATGGATAGCACCCCCCTCTCTACATATAAGCCAAGAAGATAAGCCAATCATTGTCTTCCACTCATGTTAGGAAGCTATTGTTAAGGTGAAAACCTGACTTTAGCCACTTTCCTAACAAAAGCTCCTTATGGATCGCGAGTCATTGGCAAGCAATCTGCTTACTCGTGTCTTTCTAATTTCATGAGAACCCATATATTGGAAGGTCAAGCGCCTCAAATAAGATATTTGACAAATCAAGGGTTGAAGATGGGAGCGACATCTAGCTCAAAAGACGTAGAAGAAAGCAATGAAGATAATGTGGTTGTGGTTTTAGCTGTAGGTAGAGGAGATGGATATTTTTAATAACACTCATGATGGTAAGTGACATCTTTTTAACCATTGAAACCTCTAGTAAAATGCTATTTTCATATACAATAATTACTGTTTTATGAAAGAGTTGAGCTTTAGTAAGGTTTGGGTTTGTTTTAAAATCATTTTTGTATATGTATCTTAGGGCTAATTTCTAATCATTTTGGAGATTAATTTGTGAGAATCTTGACTTGAAATTATACAGGATCTGATTTTGAGCTTATTGAGGCAACATTGAATGACTACAAAGATAAAGGGAGAGTAAGAGTTGTATGCAAAATTATGATCAGAAATGATTGCATTTGTGGCCTTCAAGATCAAACTTACACACGATTTTCACAGAGCATATCAAGTCAAAGTCTCACATCATGGCTATATCCAGAAAAACATATACCAACCATGTAGTTAGGTTTTCTTAAAATGCAACAATTGAAAAAAACCTTCTATATGAATGAATCACAAAGATCAACTTACGAAAATGGGAGTGCACATTGGGTCCTCTTTAATACAACATTTTGAGCTAGTTGTCCTGTTGAAATGTCTTTGTGATGTCTAAAACACAAAATTACTTTTTGGGGCTGATATAAGAACCATGGTACTTTTAAAGGCAATTTAAGGCAGCCTAAAACTCCTTCTCATGCTCAAAAAGGGTGATCAAAGAGAGTGAAAGGAAGGCTCTAGCCTTGACCTAAAGAGTCCCACCCTAGGCATTGTGCCAAGGGTGTCACTCCGGACTACTCAAGGACCTAGGAGGATCACGAAGGTGATTGATATTTTCTTTGAGTTGGCCAAGAGGTCACCCCAATGAAATCAAGACATCAGACCAAGGGTGTTGCAATGGATTGCTCACAAGCTTGCAATGATCATGAAGGCAATGATTTTTGTTTGGTGGATGTTTGTTTGTTTGACTTGGCCCAATAATTCATACAAAAGTGAGACTCAAAGTACAAAACTACAATCAAGGGTGTGGATGTAACGAGTAGATGAGGGTAACTGCCTAACTAGTGTGGTAGTTGCTTGGGATCTTGTATGAGCAATGAATGCTCATAATGCTCCACTTGATGAGGTAAAAGGAAACATGATGCTCAATGCATGGTTTTCCATTTGGAAGTGCTTAGTTGGAGAAGTAGTCACTATGGTAGTATTATGTTTTAATTTGAATTGTACAGAAGGGGCCATGAAAATGCACATTCAATTCAAATTTTAGATTTACAGAGGGGATATAGCTATTGCCTTCAAAATTCACAAAAGGGGTATATAAAATGGTGAAAATTTTTTAAAAAGGGGTTTTTAAAGTATCCTTTGAACACACGTTATATAGTGTGCTTCTATAAGGCGACCCCCCCCCCCCCCCCCTCGTCCCCCGAGAGAAAATGGTAAATTTTGCTTTGCAATCAAATATGCAATTCTAAATAATGAAAGTAATGCCTCATCTTTTACTTCTCTTAATTTTTTTGACACTCTTTTCAGTGGAGTTTTTTCCTTCAAGCAAAATAGCTTGCATAGCAAACTTATGACATGATGTGCGAACATGGGATTTTAAGTTGCTAATTTTAACATTTATAGACCCCCCTTTTGAATATGCACTATGTGGATGAGGATAGTTCAAACAAAATTTGAAATACATTTTACTTCATCTCTATCATAAACAAGCCATTTAAATTGGTCTAGCCAATCCTCCTGAAAAAGTAAGCGTCCTTCTTTTTTCCCTTCAAATTCAGCCCTTTCTTCAAGTGACATGTTATTGAACGATTCATTTAAAGATAACACATTAACTAAAGTTGAGTCCCCTGATGTTATCCATATTTTCTTTTATATTTTTAGAAGGTGCTTGGCTAGGTTTTCAATCCCAACCCATGCAAGAAGATTTCCTTGTCTCTTATCTTCCAATTTAGGTGCCATTTCTTAACGATAAAAAGAGTGGTTGCGACCTTACCGTGTATTTTATAATCGTTGAAATTTGCTACCTTTTGTTACGTGTTTGTTCCCTTTGAAAATCCAAGCTCCTCCAACGGCCAGCCTCTATCTTCAAACTACAATGTCTCATAAACCTTTAACCTATTAACAACCACATAGCAAAAAAAATTAGTACTAATATTTTGTATTTAAACTTTCATTAACAATTTTCCATTTAGAAATGAGAAAAACAGAGAGAGAGAGAGAGAGAGAGAGAGAGAGAGAGAGAGAGAGAGAGAGAGAGAGAGAAGCTCATATATACCTAGGAGATTGATCTTCTTCTTATCCTTGTGCTTGAGCCTTGTGTTGTAGCACTGTAACCGCTAGCGGCGTACGCTGTAGCCTATAACTTCCTTAGGCTTAAGGTCCCAAGAGTTGACTCCTAGGAGTGATGCAAAATAATCTCTCTCTCTCTCTCTCTCTCTCTCTCTCTCATCTAAACAAGCCTTCAAACTTCAAAGCTCAAAATATTTAAAATCCTGAGTCGAAGACACACACACACACACACACACACACACACTCTCTCTCTCTCTCTCTCTCCACACAAATCTCTCTTTCTCTTCTCTCTCTCTCTCTCTCTCTCTCTCTCTCCACAAATTCCCAACCGCCAAGAAAACAATCGCTAGCTACTGCCCACCAAGAAAACAATCGCTACCAGCAGCTAGCCCTAAGCCACCCAGGCCCAAGGCTCTTGCAAAATGGTTATTGCGTGATGCACAACTGTCAACACACATTGCACACTACACAGTCTCTCTCTCTCTCTCTCTCTCTCTCTCTACACAACTGCCCACAGCCAACCGCAATGCCCAGCTGGCAGCAGCCCAAGAGAGCAGTCGCCCAGCCGTGGCCCAGGAGAGCAGTTGGACTCTGGAGAATGTGTAGTGGCCCAGGAGAGCAGTTGCCCAAACTCCCCGCCCAAACGCCCAGTTGCTAGCTGCAGGATATCAGTCGGAGATCAAATGGCAAATGCCAGTGGCCCAATGACCCAAGAGATTAGTCATCGGCCTAGGAGAACCTTCCAGAGAGCAGTCGCCCAGAAATGGCAAACGTTGAACCTTCCAAAAGAAGGAGTAATCGTCGCCGCCAGACTCCAGTTGCTATCGCTCCCAAGGTGCCCATGCTCCTGCAAAATCGTGAATGCAGGCTTCAGCCTTCCAAGTTCTAGGCGCCCAGGCTCCATGCTCCAATCCTAGTGTCATGTGTAGGTCCTAGGATGTAGGTTGAAGGAGTGCAGGCTGCAGCAGCCAACCTCCAAGAATAATCGTTGATGAATCAGGGAGGCACCAGATTCGCAAAAACTTGAAAGAACTATGAATATTGAATAGACAGTAGAGTGACGAGTCATAGACTTGAGTTGCAACTTGAGTTTTGCAATGCATTACATGATGAAACGAGAGTTTTTGCCATTGGGCGCTCTTTCTCTCTCTCTCAAATTTGCTGGTAGTAGACTGCAGTCCTGACTCCTCAACTTTAATTATAATTAAAGCTTGAACGTTTAACTTTTAAAGTTTAAACTTGAAAATTTAAAACTTAAAAGGTTAATGTAAAGGTAATTTGAAAATTGATATGTATTATTGAAAATCCTTATCCATGTATATTTAGAAGGATCTTATCCTTCTACTTTAATCATGAGAAGGATATTCTCCTTCTATGCTAAAGGTGAATCGGCCTAAATCCTTTTCACTTGTATTTTTCACAAGTAGGAAATTCCCCCTCACATTGAATCAAATCAATTTTCTCCAAAAATGAACTGGCCTTAGGATGAAGCGAACCCACCTTTTCCCGAACACTACCTTGCAAGGCTTGAGCTTTGAATTCCCGTTTGGCACCCCTCATGCAGGTCTCCACCTCTCTATGATGTCAGCGCCCCCCCCCCCCCCCCCCCCCCAAACTACGTGTCAGGATTGGTCTCGGAATGTTTTCAAAGTTGTCTCTAATTTCAAATCAAAAAGTTGATCCTCTCATTGTTTTCACGCATTCTCCCTACTCTTTCTTATGCTTTACAACCAATGCACTATAGTTTGCGCACACCTCTCTCTCTCTCTCTCTCTCTCTCTCTCTCTCTCAATGGATTGAAAATACTATCAATTTATTTAAACAAGGAGTAGACTAAAATGCTGCACATATAGAAATTAGAATCCTTTACTTCCCTTTCTTCTCATTGCAAGAGCTTAAGGAATAACAATCAAATACATGGGACTAAATTGATTATAATATCTCCTCCCCAACCATATCAGTTTAGGTCCTTTTTATATCAAGGCTAGCGGGCCTATTTCTCTAGATCTTGTATTTTTCCTACATTCCATTTTCTCTCTCGTAAGTAGGTCTTGCTTTTTGTGATATATATGTCACGACAAAATGATGTAGCTAAGAGGAAAAATAGATCACTCATGAAAAATTGTGTAGCTAAGAGGGAAAAAGGGCGTGATTAAGAGTGAATCCTTGTCTCTACCCATAATTGTGGGTTTAGTCACTCTCCAATTATGGTATTCCATGGGCATTACTTATGGGTCTCAATTTAGGGTTTTTTTTTCAATTGTTATGGCTCCTCGAATATTCATATCCTCTTAAGTTTTGTTGTGTTTAAGTTGATTCCATAGGGCTTAAAGCAATGATTTAACTTTCCCAGCCCTTAAACTCATTTCTTCTGAGCCCCCTTATTGTTGTCCAAGGTTATTTTGTGAGTTTTTTTAAATTCATTTTTCCCTTCACTCTTCTGAATTCTAGCTGCAAATTGAACAATCATGCACAATCACTCCTTTTCTTTCTTAGGTTTCATGCAAGTTTGCTGAATGATTATGCAAGCTCCCTTATGCTCAATCAATTTGTAGCCCTTTTAAGTGTTAACAAACAATGTGATTCAAGTGCTCAAAGATATCTTTTCTATACATGCACTCAATGCATTTAATGATTGTAATAGCTAACCATTCTTAGGGCAATTTAGGGGTTTGTTGACCTAGCTAGCTTAGGGCAAGTCCAAGAACTTTTGTGCATTATCCTTCTTATGGGAAAATGGGTAGTTCAAGAGCAAGTAATCTTGTCTTGGAAAGTCATCTTAATTAATTTAGCACTAGTTTAGCTTTTCTCAAACTTGGTTAAGTTAAGCAAGCTTAGGGAAGCTTGTTGGTCAAGTGCAAGCAAGTAAATGATTGTACACAATAATAGGCAAGCAATCTTGGATGATTTGAAAGTACAAATAGGTGGATAGAGTTAGTTGACCTTGGCAAGATAAAAGTGTGCTATAGCCAATTCTAGGTTAGTAGACATGAGATAGGGTAACCAGGCAACTAGCAAGAAGGTAGGTTGCCTCCACTTAGGCTAATATTGAATGGGTGGATAAACTTGGGAAATATGTGCTAAGGATAATTGAACTTGCACAATCATAGGCTAGTGTCGATGTAGATAGGCATGTTATTGATGTGGCAAGGTAGGCTAGGTGATGGGATAGAATTGAAACTTCTCAATAGTAGCAAGCCTAAATGGGATAGACTTAAGTTTAAGTAGGATAAGCAGTGGGGTGGTCAAATGGGTAGGGTTGAATCCATGTGGGCTAAGCTAGTAGGTACCTTCATAGAAGGTTTAGGATTAAATAAGTTGAGCTTAAGAAAATTGAATAAGTAGGGGTAGTTGGTTGCAAACTAAGTACATGCGAGAGGAAGTGATGATTAAATACAGATTCGGAGAAATGGGAATGAAAGAGGGTGAGAGAGAGAGAGAGAGAGAGAGAGAGAGAGAGAGAGAGAGAGAGAGAGAGAGAGAGAGAGAGAGAGAGAGAGAGAGAGAGAGAGAGAGAGAGAGAGAGAGAGAGAGAGAGAGAGAGAGAGAGAGAGAGAGAGAGAGAGAGAGAGAGAGAGAGAGAGAGCAGAAGAAGCTTCTAGTCAATAGTTAGTCACGATTATATTGTGTACTAGTATAGGGGATGCCCACACAACTGCTAGCCATTAGCCATTGGCCTTGATCCCAACAACCTCTTGCTTAAAGACCAATGTGCATTTAAGGGAGAGTAACCAATAAAGATATTATTGAATTTCCATTAGCACTTGCATTATGCAAAGTGCTTAGAAGATAAACTCTTTATAACAATATCTATAAGCTTTTCATTTTGTCAATCTTGACCAACTCAATCCACTTTCTTCTAGCACCTCCTTGATGAAGTGATACTTCATCTCCATATGCTTTGCAACTGCATGAAAGATAAGATTTCATGCCAACTAGATGACACTCTAACTATCACAATATAAAATGAATACCTCTCTAGTAAGACCTAGATTTCCCACTAGACAAAGAGAAAGCCATAGAGACCCATGATAGTGCATCCCCTCTTGAATGTGAAGACAAAACTTATCATAGATGATCTAGAGTTCACATTCTATTACTATATTTTGGTTAGGACCAGCAAGGTACTCTTTTCTCTCTTTAGGAGGTTTCTCCTTAACTATTCACTTTTAGGGCATACTTACTTTTGTAACTCATCTCTATTGATATCTCTCAATACACTTTGAGTTGTGCTCTCTTAACCTTATACTTCTCCAAGCTATGTACTTGCATTCCTACAACCCTACATCCAAAAATTGATATTAGAGTAGGATTCGATCTCTTGGGTAGAGTCGTCAACACCCTTCACTTAATTTTCTTATTTTGGGACAAGATTTAAGAGGCACTCATAGGTCGAAAAATTCTACAAGAGAGCTCATAAGAGCTTGGCATCCTCAATTTTTTAATTCAAGTTTATTTTGGTCTCCATTTGCACTACTAAGAGTATTGTGCAAGCTATTTTGTCATTTTTTGCAAAAATTTTGACATTAGTCATTTCTGAGGTAAAATCCCTTACAATCTTGTTTGTACTGTGTTCCACGGCACAAGTTGATTTTATGCATATTGTCATCTATACAAGAAACTTTTGCATCAAGTGAAATTAGTGACCATGGTTAGAAATCATGATGTATTTTGCATGTTGGTTGTTGAGGACAAGTTGAATGAAACCAACTATTTGATCATATAAGACACGTAAGGATGCTTGGGATACTCTTGCACATTTGTATCAAGGAAGAAATGAGGCTCATGTTGCTAACTAGTAAGCAATTAGTGTTGAGATATCGAGCTCCACTCGTGATACGCCAGGGTGACCGTTGAGTACTTATATCACCGACTTGTCAGTTGCAGACGCGGTTGGTACACCGCCGATGAATAATAGCTACATGATAGCTATCCTTATCTACTCTAGTTCGTGGCTCAGTTAGTATGCCACCTTAGTTAGTTGAGTTTGGTTTTGAGACCCATATAGGGTTCTTCTATTTCTTTGTAAGAGAGTTCTTTTGGCTTACACAACTAAGAAGAGGAAAACTGTTTTCAGCCTCCACCCTTGTGTGTATTCCCCCATTGTGCAAGCAAGAAAGCTACAAGTGAGACTTCTTCCTTCTCTCCCACAATCTTGACATGGTATCAGAGCCTTGTTCGTGGTAAGGAGCTCAAGAAAGCAAGCCAAGCTCGCGGTGGTCTGGTAAGAGGAGCAGTGTTGCTTTCATTTTCTGTTTTGGGAGCAGATCTCTGCAGGCACCACAGCCGGAAAGTGCAGGAGTGCATTGTCTCAGGTTGAGACGCCCTTCGCGGTGAAGCAAGAGGGCAGTATATGCTGCGGGTAAGGGCTTTAGCCCTTGGCGACCTTGTTTTTTTGATTTGAGGCCATTTCGGGGCCTGTTTTGGAGGCAGAAGTTTTCTGCACGCACTCAGGAAAAGGCCCAGTTTTATGCTGTGCAGCCACTGTTCTACAGGTCAGTGAATAGTTACTGTAAAAATTGGATTGTATGCTTGTGCGAAGAGACATTGGGAGTTACAGAATCATCCCTGTTGCCTGTTGATGCAAAATCGTCACTAGGAAGTGACTGTGTGGTCAAATACCACTTTCGCCAGTTTTGCAGATTTTCCCTTGTGAGGGTGAAGCTGTGGTTTTTGCAGTGACAGAATTTTTTGCAGTCTTCTGTAATGGCATCTGATTCTCTTTCACAGATTGTCACTGAAAAGCTTGACAAGAACAACTTCCAAGCATGGAAGTTTAGAATGAAGAATTTCCTTATGGAAAAAGGATATTGGGAATTTGTTGCAGGAAATGAAGAAGAACCAGTTCTTCCTGATGTTCCCAATCAACAGCAAATGCAGGCATTTAAAACATGGCATGAGAGAGCCAGGAAAGTTATGTATTGGCTGTCTATCAGCATTTCAGACTCTATGATTGTGCATATTCAGGATGCAAGTACGCCAAAGGAGGCATGGGATACTTTGTCAAAAATGTATAGCACAAATACGCAAGCCAGGAAAATGCAGCTCAAGCAAGAGTTGCACAATGTGCAAAGAGAAAATATGAGCATCAATGACTACCACATGAAGGTGAAGAAGATTGCAGATGCACTTGCTTCCATTGGGTCACCAGTGGAAGATGATGATTTAGTTTCTGTGACCCTGAATGGTCTAGGAAAGGATTATGCACAGTTTCGGACATCCATTTCAGTTCGTGAAAGATTTCCTGATTTTGAGGAGTTGATTGCTCTTCTAATTTCTGAGGAACAGAGAAATGGTGGTGCATCTTCTTCAGGAGGAACTTCAAAAGAAGCTGTCTTCTACTCAAATGCTGGAAGAGGTAGAGGCAGAGGTAGAGGAGGCCGATTTGGAGGCCGTGGTAGAAATCAGAATATGCAGCAAACTCAAGAAAACCAGTCCTATGGAGGAGGACGTGGTAACTCTAGAGGCAGGGGGAGCCAAAGAGGTCGTGGTGGATGGCAAAGAGGTCAAAATGCAAACAGTAATGTTGAATGCTACTACTATGGTAAAATGGGTCATATGGCTAAAGACTGCTATAAAAAGCAGAATGACATCATGAATGAAAAACTGAAACAAGGGAATTATGCATCTTCTAGCAGACAGGGTGATGACAGAAATGAGCATCTGTTCATGGTGCAGCACATGAACAATTCTGTGACAAGTGCAGAAGAAAGCAATGATGTATGGTATGTTGACTCAGGTGCATCAAACCACATGACAGGTCATGCAGAATGGATGGAGGATGCAAGGAAAATGGAAAAACCAGGATTTGTGGAGACTGGTGATGATACTGCACATCCTATTGTGCAGATTGGAAAAATTCCCTTGTCTATGCAGGATGGGAAAAAGAAACACCTGTCCGATGTATTTCATGTCCCGAATATCACCAAGAATCTGGTTTCTGTCGGTCAAATGGTTGAGCAGGGCTTGCAGGTCAGATTTAATCCTCATGGATGCTTTGTTGAGGATATGAAAAATAAAGGTCGCTTGATAGCAAAAGGAAAGAAGAAGGGCAGAATGTTTACGTTGGATGCAGACATGTCTGAATTGAGTGCAGCAATGTTTGCACATGGGACTGGTGTAGTTGCAGATATTGATATCTGGCATAAACGCATTGGTCATGTTAATGTACAGTGACTTAAATCAATGCAGGCCCAAAATATTGTTGAAGGATTGCCAAAATTCAAGGTTGCAGAAATGCATAAGGTATGTGAAGCCTGTCAGTTTGGAAAACAGGTAAGGAAACCATTTCCTAGACATGTTCAAGAGAGTGAGAAGCCATTGGAATTAATCCACTCTGATGTGTGGACTACTAAAGCTGCATCTCTTGGAGGCTGTCATTATTTTGTCACTTTTATTGATGACTATAGCAGAAAAGTTTGGGTGTATTTTATGAAAAAGAAAAGTGAAGTTTTTGGGCATTTCAGAACCCTTAAAGCTATGGCTGAAAAAGAAACAAGTCTACAAATAAAATGCCTAAGGTCAGATGGAGGGGGAGAGTACCTCTCAAATGAGTTTGCAAAGTTCTTGCAGGAGCATGGCATAAAGCAGCAATATTCATGCAGTTATACCCCACAACAAAATGGAATTGCAGAAAGGAAAAACAGGCATATTGGAGAGGTATCTCGTGCCATGCTCAATGAAAAAGACTTGCCAGATTTTTATTGGGCTGAAGCAGTTGCTACAACAGTCTACATAATGAACAGGACTCCCACTGCAGCAATACATGGAATGACTCCAGAGGAGAGGTATACTGGTAGGAAACCAGATATTTCTCATTTGAAAATTTTTGGTTGCATTGCCTATGTACATGTGCCAGATGAGTTGAGATCCAAGTTGGATCCAAAAGCTGAGAAGTGCATCTTTATTGGTTACTCTCTGCAGCAAAAAGGGTATAGATGCTATAACCCTTCTACTTGTAAGTTTACAGTGAGCAGAGATGTTGTTTTTGATGAGATGAGTAGCTGGTATAAACCAATAAATGTGATTGATGATGTAGATGCACAAAATGGTAATGCTGCACAGAATTCACAGCAGCAGTCACAAAATATTAGTGGACCTGGAGCGTCCTCTAGCAGTGGTTCACACTCTTCGCCATGGACAGGCAGATTGAGATCAGGAGAATCTTCTCAAAGCAATGCAGATAGTGGTATGCAGGTATCACGAAAAGGAAAAGAGAAGGTTGATCAGCCTATGTTTGATGTGAATGCAGGTCACTCTTATATGGATGGTGAATCCAGTGGCTCAGAACAGAGCATTGATGATGAGTTGGGTATTCCTTCTATTGTTACACCTGGAGTAAGGAAGACCAGGGATGTTTTGAGAGCACCTGGGAGTGAACCTACTTTGCGCAGGTCTACGAGAGCTAGGTATCCTGTGGATAGGCTGAAATATGATGGATTTACAGCCATTCACTATGCATATATGGTCAAAGTGATACAGGAACCAGAACCCACATCTTTTGAGCAAGCCATGGGAAAAGAAAAATGGGAGAAAGCCATGGATGAAGAAATGGATGCCTTGGAAGCAAATGCTACATGGGAATTGGTACCTTTGCCTAAAGGTAAAGATGCAATTGGCTGTAAGTGGGTTTATAAGGTGAAGCACAATGCAGATGGTTCTGTGAACAGATACAAGGCAAGATTAGTAGTCAAGGGGTATGCACAAACATATGGCATTGACTATGAAGAAACATTCAATCCGGTTGCAAGGATGTCAACCGTAAGAGCAGTCATTGCTATGGCTGCATCAAAGGGATGGTCTTTACATCAGATGGATGTAAAGAATGCCTTCTTGCATGGTGATTTGCAAGAAGAGGTCTATATGGAGCAGCCACCAGGTTATGTGCATGCTGTTCATCCTGAGTTTGTTTGCAGGTTGAAGAAAGCCTTATATGGCTTGAAGCAAGCACCTAGAGCATGGTCTGACAAGATAGGATAGTATCTTGTCACTATTGGCTTTCAGATTTCCAAGGCAGATTTCTCACTTTATGTGAGAAAAACAGAGAAAGGTATTATGCTACTTGTCATTTATGTTGATGATTTGATTGTGACAGGTGACAGTGATGAAGATATCCTTCATGTGAAAATGCTATTGAAGCAGAAGTTTGAAATGAAAGATTTGAGAGAGCTGCGTTATTTCTTGGGCATTGAGGTGATTAGATCACCAAGTGGGATACAGCTCTTACAGAGGCAGTATGGATTGGACATGCTGTCCAAATATGGGATGACAGGCTGTAAGCCTATTTCAGTTCCTTTGGAGCAGAATGTGAAGCTGAGCGCAGATGCAGGTGAGCTTCTAGAAGACCCTACTATGTACAGACGCATAGTAGGAAGTTTGATTTATATGACTATTACCAGGCCAGATTTGAGCTATACTGTTGGATTGGTAAGTCAGTTTATGCAGGCTCCAAGGAAACCGCATTTGGATGCGGCTAGATGCATACTCAGGTATGTGAAGTCCACATTGCAGTATGGACTATTTTATGAGACTGGGGTTCAGATACAGTTGCATGGATACACTGATGCTGATTGGGCTGGTAGCATTTCTGATAGACGATCTACCAGTGGATATGTGTTCTCTTTTGGGAGTGCTGCAGTCACTTGGAGCAGCAAGAAACAACCTACAGTTGCCTTGTCGAGTACAGAGGCCGAGTACAGGGGTGCAGCAATGGCTGCATGTGAGGTAGCTTGGTTGCATAAGCTACTTTATGATATGCATCAGCCTACAGATGGGCCAGTTGTCATTTATTGTGACAACATGAGCAGTATACATTTGGCAAATAACCCAGTCTATCATGCTAGAACAAAGCACATTGAGGTGCATTATCACTATGTGCGGGAGAGGGTTTTACTAGGTCTTATTGATCTAGTTTATGTCAGCACAGAGGATCAGGTAGCTGACATATTCACGAAGGCATTGGGCGCAGAGAAGCTGCGCAAGTTCAGAGACCTGCTTGGTGTGCAGGAATTGGGATTGAGCTCGAGGGGGAGTGTTGAGATATCGAGCTCCACTCGTGATACGCCAGGGTGACCGTTGAGTACTTATGTCATCGACTTGTCAGTTGCAGACGCGGTTGGTACACCGCCGATGAATAATAGCTACATGATAGCTATCCTTATCTACTCTAGTTCGTGGCTCAGTTAGTATGCCACCTTAGTTAGTTGAGTTTGGTTTTGAGACCCATATAGGGTTCTTCTATTTCTTTGTAAGAGAGTTCTTTTGGCTTACACAACTAAGAAGAGGAAAACTGTTTTCAGCCTCCACCCTTGTGTGTATTCCCCCATTGTGCAAGCAAGAAAGCTACAAGTGAGACTCCTTCCTTCTCTCCCACAATCTTGACAATTAGAAATTGAACATATAGATGAAGATGACTCCATGGATAGTTTTTTTACAAAGATCTTGAGGAGCAATTGATTATTGTAGATGAGATTTCGCCAAACGATTCACTTTTGCAAATTGTTCTCAATGGTCTTCTGAATTCTTATCAAAATTTTTCATCTATTCTTTTTTAAATGATGAAAATCAGTCTTAATTCTTTGTCATTTGATGGGTTTGTTTATGTTTACTACAAGAAAAACAAACTAGATTTAAAAATTCCATTATGTATGTTGTAGACCAAGATTTTGGGGCTAGTCAGAAAGGTAAAGAGAAAGCTTCATTTTTTGCTATTAAGCCAAAACATGCAAATGCTACTCAAAAAAAGAAGGTTGGTAAGAATGAGAAGTAAAAAGAGAGTCTAATGGTTTGCATGTATTGTAAGGCAAAATATCACGTCATAAAGGACTATCCTAAATTGACTGCTATGAAAAAGGTTAAGAAAGAAGCTAATGTGGTTGTTGCAGATGCATCTCCTTCTAAATCGAAATCCGCAAATGCTGTGCAAGATATAAAATGGGAATTTAATGCACAATGCAGTCTATATGTTTCTTGCATGTCTCTTATGATTGAGATATATGAAACTTTGATAGTGGTGCCATGAAATATATTACTTCTCTATGCAATATGTTCACTTCTCTTGAGCCTACCACTAAGGTTAGTACTGTGACATGTGCCAATAACTCCTCGTATCCTATCAATAGAGTTGAAAAAATTGTTCTTACTATTATTAATAGCCATATTTTCACATTTATGGATGCTTTGAACATACCAAAGATTTATTTATTTTTTTTCACTTGCCAAGTCTAGCTTGATTGTGAAGTTTATTGATGACAGATGTATAATAGTTCAAGATCTACCTTGTGGTGATGTAATTATTGCACCTGGTTCACTATGTAATGGGCTATAGCTCAATAACTATGGAAAACATATGGAAGACATGGCATGTGCTATTGCATATTTGCAAGTTGTTTTAGATGCACCACTTAGCGAGTTTGCTATATTTGTAGAAATCTAAAATGGTGTTTTCATTGCCTACTCTCTTGAGACACTAAGAAAATAGATGTTTGAAAGTTGCAAATTGGATAAAATACAATGTTCCTTTTTTTCAAAAGATGGTTTAATGAGAGCTACTTGTAAAATATAGCTTATACATAGTGATGTTTGTGGTCTAATGTAAACTACGTCTTTTGGCAACTACTTGTACTTCATGATCTTTATTGAAGACTACTCCAAGCAAGCATGGGTATATGGTTTAAAAGGTAAGCCTAAATTATTTCCCTACTTTAATCAATTTGTTAGTATGGCTGAAATTTAGTCAAGATATAAAGTGGGCACCCTTCATTCAAGTTGAGGAGAGAGTATATGTCTAAGGAATTCAATGCATATTTGGTTGAATGTGGGATTAAACACCAATGTTTAGTGTCATAAACACCATATTGGGGAATGTGGAAATTTCCCATAAGTTTGGGACATGTGGTCAAATTTTTGGATTTGTCATAACTTGAACACTATAACTCCAAATCAAGCGCTCTATAGCTCAATAGATTCCATTTTTCAAGTGTTTTCCAATGATAGGTCACATCATATGGTTTTGAGAGATTCCCAAACTCACTAATATCTTGTTCATATATATCACAACAAAATGGTGTAGCTAAGAGGAAAAATAGATCACTCATGAAAAATTGTGTAGCTAAGAGGAAAAAGGGCATGATTAAGAGTGAAGCTTTGCACATAGTTCCTGGCTTGAAGTCATTTTATCTGTGTAGTCTATGTACTTAATAGGTTTCCCACTAAGGCTTTATAAGCTATCACTCTATATGAGACTTGGAATGGTAAAAAACTATTTGGGCTCACTTTGGTGCTTTTTGTGCTTGGATTATGCTTTTGTTCCAATGCAACAATGCAAGAAGTTGGATGATAAGGCTGTAAAATGTATTTTTATTGAGTAGAGTAATGAAAGAAAGGGTTATAAGTTAAACTGTCCACGAAGGGTATCTTGCTTAGTCATGATGTTGTCTTTGTGAAAAATGCTATCTAACATTTGCCTTCCTGTATCAAAGGATGAATGCACACTCAAAGAATATCTATGACACTTTGTTGCCTCTTTTCAGTGGTATATGGTAGCATGCAATGTCAAATGAGGTAATTTTTCAACCTATACAAGTTTCAGCCGTTGGAGGATCCCCTATGTCTGTGCTTCGTGCCATTAGGCAATGTGTAAGGGACTCCCTTTGAGGAGTAGTGGGTGACAGAAGAGTGGACTACAAACAACGTTTTACAAACGCATGTTTAGGAAGGCAGAAATTTTGATAGACGCTCCTGGCCGCGAGGCCAAGGGGTTGTCTTGTACGTGTTGAGAATCAGCAATCACACTCAAACAGCCTCTTTGTATGGAGTCTCAGGGTCAAGGACATGCAGGCTAACTTATCCCATATGCACAATGGTGCCTACTGCAGTTTCCTACTTTCCTATAAAGCATTGTACTTGCTTCCTTTCTTAATGCAATAATAGTACTCTTTTCATTTCAGTAAAGTGTCAATGTCATTGTCCACATACACAAGATTGTGTTTATGAGTCCAAGTCTCAATCTTGGAACCTAATTCACTTGTGTAACAAACAGTGTCCATTCCATCATGAGTCTACACTTCTCTTTCCATCCTCCATAGCTTCCGGTTATGCCATGCTCTAGATCCCGCATTTCTCACATGGTATCAGAGCCCAGTTGGGCATGGCACTGCTTGTCTAGCCTCTCTTGATTCCTTTCAACCTCAGTCTAGCTCAATGTCAGCTCATGACTTCATCTCCCAACTCTACTCTCACTGAAGCTTCCATGGCAGCCATAGCCAGCAGCACCCTGTTAGATTGAACTGCTTATATCTCACTCCACAGGTCAAATCTCTTGGAGCTTCCTTCTGGAAAAGTATTCCCCAACTCATAAAGCTTCCCTGTATCACATCAATCCAGGACATTGGACCATCTGGAGCTCAGCATTGTGAAAATCCCCAATCTCTGCTCTGTGTCTGCCATAGCCAGACAGGACCTACCTTGCTTGGAGCTTCCATAACTCTTCAACCAGGCCATTTCAGCCCACGATTTCTTCTGGAGAGTTGTTCCTCTACTCAAGGCACTTCATCCTGGCACAACAAACAACCACATTGGCAAGGTACAGCTCTGGCATTGCACAAATTCGACCTCGCTGCCCCAGACTGCGCCGATTCTGTTCGCGGCTCCTGCGTGCTGCATACTGACCACGATTTTGATAATCATGATAGGGCTTTTGTAGCCCATGAAATCAGCTTCCTAGGCATATAAAAAGTTTTGAAAATGATCCACTGTAGCTCCTGCAATCAGCAAAAAACCAGGGCCCTGTCTCAGAAACCCTAATTCCACCATAGCCAAAAGCTTCAAAATCTTGACATTTTTCACTGTTTCTCTCACTGAAGTTATCAACAGTGATTTTAATCACTGATCAATACTCTCTGAAGTTCGTTAAAGTACTGTCACTCAGATCTGAAGGCATCAGCATCAAATCAAGAAGGGGAAGATCACTTGGATTTTAAAAGAGTAAAAGACTTTTGCAGATTTGGTATTAATTGACACTCAGTTAGTGTTTTTTAACACTTGTGTCTCTCAATCAATTCTTCTGTTGCTCAAATCCAATAAGTCTGAAGTTGATTTGCTACTGTTCCCGTAAATCTAACATGGGAAAAGACTCTCCAAATGCTCGATTCAAAGGAGTCGGGTTCCACACTTGGCAAACCCGCATCAAGCTCATTCTGATGAAGAAGGGTCTCTGGGCCATCACAAATGGCAAAGAGAAGAAACCTCGGGACGCGGACCTTGCAACTACTTGGCAAAAGAATGATGACAGAGCTCAGGCCATTATCAAACTGGAGCTAGACGATAGTTATATCCATCATGTGGATAACTGTGAGACCTCACAGGATACATGGAAAAGACTTGACACCCTGTTTGGTGCACAATCTAAATCATCAAAGTATGGTCTCCTGATTGAGTTCTTCAGGCTTGAAATGAAGTCCAGCACATCACTTGCCACACATCTTAATTACATGGAAGGACTCCTAACCCAACTTGCAGGAATCAACATTAAAATGGATGAAGATGTTTGCATCGGTGTTCTACTTAAGAGCTTGCCTCCTGAATATAATAATGTATCAACAACCTTAATCAACATGCCAAATCCTGAACTTGTTGATATCCAGGCATCACTGTTAGAAGAAGAAAAGAAGCTAAAAACTAAAGAAGAACTAAGTACCTCTAGAGATGAGCATGCATTATATGTTGGCAACAGGTACAAAGGCAAGAAGGATCAGCTCTTCTGTGACTTCTGCAAAAGGACCGGACACACCGAGAAGTTCTGCCACGCAAGAAAGAGATCCCAAAAGGCCTATCTAGTCGCAGTCAAAGAAGAAGAAGAAAATGGAGCAAAGGAAGAAGAAGATGAAGATGAAGACCACCAGGATCGGAAGGACAAGACTCATCAGTCCTTGTACTCTCATAATTCTGATAGACTGTTTTAATAGTCTTGTATTTTCCTTGCCCTAATGCTTCCTGCCATAAGCTTTGTAAACTCCTTATGTAACTTGGCATTACAGTCCCTGTACACTTTGTGAGGCCCCTGTTACAGCCTCTGGATGTCCACCATGTTTATGGTACCCACACTTAGCTTTTTCTGCAACAGCCTCTGGTGTTTTGCCATGTCTGTGGTATGCCCACACTTTGCAGGTGGTTCTCATTACAGCCTCTACACACTTTGTGCCTTTCCTAGTTGTGATTGAGGAGGGGTGTTGAGAATCAGCAATCACACTCAAACAGCCTCTTTGTATGGAGTCTCAGGGTCAAGGACATGCAGGCTAACTTATCCCATATGCACAATGGTGCCTACTACAGTTTCCTACTTTCCTATAAAGCATTGTACTTGCTTCCTTTCTTAATGCAATAATAGTACTCTTTTCATTTCAGTAAAGTGTCAATGTCATTGTCCACATACACAAGATTGTGTTTATGAGTCCAAGTCTCAATCTTGGAACCTAATTCACTTGTGTAACAAACAGTGTCCATTCCATCATGAGTCTACACTTCTCTTTCCATCCTCCATAGCTTCCGGTTATGCCATGCTCTAGATCCCGCATTTCTCACAGTGCGTAGTGACGAGGCCCGGCTAGTGCATGAGCTAGTGCCGACCCGTTTTTAGGTCCATCAATCCCCTATACCAATAACATGACAATCCTGCTCAAGGCCCAAAGAAATACATCCATCAACCTCCCTGTAAGAAGAGAACCAAGCTCTATGCGGAGTAACATGACAAGATGTCATACTATCTAAAATCCAATCAAAGGTATAGGCCATATCACTGAGCAAGTAATCTATAGGGTAACACGATGCCAGGAGTCTAGGCTCAACTGCATCATCATGGGTAACTACATGCACCATACCACTATCAATAGTGGTCTCACCTACTGTATCACTGACTTTTCTCTCATGTCTAGTGCAGCGAAATCTTTTCTGCTCTCTAATTCACTTGAAGAATTTACACTTCACATGCCTTGTCTTTCCACAATGAAAGCAAACAGAACCTGTAAAACCTGGAGAAGAGGACAATTGCTCTGTAATAGCATGAGTAGGGATGTCCAATACATCCAAGGAGCTCAAAGAATCAGGGGAACTCTCATAAGAGAGAACAGGCTCATCAAGAGGACTGTCTACATGACTAGAAGAGCTAGAGCTGGAAGTCGTCATAGCATACTGCAAAGGGGACTCATCCAAACCAAAAGGGGAGAACACAAAGGCATCAACCATGGATGCAAAAGCTCCAACACGGACAAGCCTAGCAGACCAAAGCATGACATATCCAACCATTGCAGCTCACAACCATAAAATCATAAGCATGCCTCGAAGCCATAAATGCATAAGCATCCCCGAAACATAGGAGTATACATAACTTTGCAGTGTCTCATACCATGTACGGACATACATGTCTAGCCAAGAATGGTAGGTGGTAAATAAACCTACAAGAATCAAGCTTCAATAAAAGCCCAAATATCTGTATAAAAGCATCCAGGTAAGAGGCTCTATAAAATACATAGCAGCAGCAGACCATGTGCATACAGGGGTGGCCATAAAGATCAACTGCTCCCTGACATACACGGGAAATAGCAGTCCAAATAGCATAGATGCCATACAACAGAGAAGTAGAACGGCCATAACTGTAAATCCCAAGTACTATCCAAGTCCACTGATCAGTAAGTTTCCCGTATATCAAATGCAAACGAGCAATCACAGCTCAATAGGCAACTGCCAAAACAAGGGAGCATTTCACTACTCAATACCAATAAGTGTATCCAAGTAATAGTAGCCAAGATCCATAATCAGAGCATCAAATCCCATATCGCATCCAAGGTTGTAACGAAAAAAGCCAAGTCAATGTCCAACTTCTCAAGGGAATACTCAAATGAATGTTGAGACGAGCTCAAACAACTGCCATCCACAGTCAAAGCATAAAGCATTCACCAAGACATCATAGCCTATACTGGGTAGCCTAGGCATAAACCATGTCATAGATGAAATGCCAGCTGCAAAGAAGTGACATTCAAACCCAAATCGAGCTCTAATCTCAGCTCGAAATCATTTCGAAGCACAAACAAGACATGTGGCATAGTCCAAATACATCATGATATCATACCGAGTAGCTAGGAGTACCCCGTGACCAATAGGCATAACCCAACTGTAGCATAAATAGCTTCAGCCCTGAATTTTCCAGCAGAAAATAACAGTCCAAAACTGAGTAAAATAATTCTCAAACCAAGCTCAAATTAAGTGCCAACTCATAGGCATACATTCCTAGACATGTAGGCACCAACCGAGCATAATCGGGCATCAAATGACCATGTAGCATGACATAAAATGTAATGACAGGGGGCTACCCTATTTTGGGCTGCCTGTGGACTATGTAAAACAATCAATGGTTGAGCAAGATCAGCTCCAAAACCATCTCACATGATAGGCATACATTCCCACATCATTCAAGGAGCATTGGGCGACCAATGTCAATGCCAATGTGGCCCAAACATAAAATGCTAATGTAGTACTACTATAAATTGTCTGTGAACAATCCTAGACTGAAGCAAATCAGCCCACAAATCAATGCCAAGTCAAATGCCAAGTGCCGGGGGGTCCAATGGACCAAGATCAAGTGCCAATGAGTAGCCAAGTGGGTGGGGGAGCTGGAGAATGATCACATGCTATCCAGGGTCTGCCAAAAAATGATGCAAACTATCCTAAAGGAGGTTGATCACGTTTTTTATGAAGGGGGGGCTCAAGGGAACCACAAGGGGGCTCAATAGGTGCCAATGAAGGCCCAAACAAAGCCTCAACAAGTCAAGCAAGGCGTGAAGCTTCAAGCTTCAAGCGGGAAGCTCATCAATGGCTGCCCCAACCTGTAAACCCTGCTATACCTATGTGGACTAAAGTGAACGAGAGAGAACAAGATCTCGTACCTTGTGTAGATGCCGGGAAGAGCTCACACTACAATAGAAACGAGGCATAGACGCGCATGTTAGACGCACAAAGTCGGGCGCGTCTATCATTGCGTCTATAAGTGCGTGTAAACGTGCGTGTAAATAGACACGAATTTTGCATCTATATATCCACGCAAATAGACGCCAATATAGACGCGCCAGCAGACGCACAATTATTTAACCACCTAAAATTGCAATTCACATAATTAAAAAAACAAAGTTAATAATTATTTAACCACCTGAAATTGATTCTTGAGCATGCACGTGTGCGCATGATAAAAACCATAGAATTAAGAATACACATTGAATCATTGAATTAAAAAAATAGAGTTAATAATTACTTTTTCATTGCTCTCTAATGAATGGCAGTTCCTCCAGTTGATAAGCCTGATATAAGTAATTAGCGGCAAGCGACAGAAACCTTACAATTAGTAGCAAGCATTGCAATATGTATCTCGTAATTTCTCTCCGTACTTGAAGATGATAAAAAATACATCCTTTTTATTATGAAAAATTCAATTTAGCTTTAAACTTGACTATTGATTCTTGAGTATGCACGTGTGCGCATGATAAAAACCATAGAATTAGGAATACACATTGAATCATTAAGCAAATTAAGTATGTTACAGTGAATGATCCATCTCATCTTCAATGAGATCAGCCCTTGCTAACAGCCCTTGCTAAACTATCTACTTCTAGGTCTATGTTACCAAGAGGTAACGAAACAAATAAGTCTATCCCACTATTAGATGTGTTGCTATATTGCTCAATAACTTCATCAATATCATCGACAATCACATTATTGTCTTCTTCTGCGTTTCCTTGAACATCCTCGCGAGGTTCATCTTGTACTATATCACGCATATCATCCATTATGGTGTCATCATGCACATCATCATTAATTGTTGGATTGTCATCTGCTATCTCCATGTCGGTAATATTACCATATATTAGTTTTGAACGATTAGATATAGGGATGACATACCACCATCGGTTATTGTTTACCATTGGATGATACACAACCTATATTTGAAAAACAAAAGCAAAAAACTTAAGTACTTATTATATTGTGTATATGTATCACATTTATACATATTAAAAAAATTAGCCTTTGCATATATACCTGCTCGCATTGTTGAGGTAGTACGAATGTGTCATTCTTGTTTTGGTGAAATTTTGTAGAGTCAATGATTGCAAAACCACTTGGATGACGTCTGATTGTGCAATGCTCACCATTTTTTACCACTTCTTTAAACCACTTCACATTCAGTACATATATAAAGAATCGTCTGAAGTCAAGCTTCAGAATATCTTGGATCAAGCCAAAATAACCTTCCATGGTACCATTGGCATCCTCGAAGTGAGCAAGGACACCACAATCTTGGGTATTTCTCTTTTCATCTATACGTTGAGTTCAAAGATGTTTACCCTCACACCAAAGTGCATTGAATAATGTGCACTAGTAGTAAAAGATAAAAGATCAAACATGTCAATTATTTATATAAAATAAAACTTATAGAAACAAATTAATTGATAGTATGTCTCACCTTTGATAAGCAACCTCGTGCGTATTCCCACTCTTCTTGAGATATATTAATTTCCTCCTCTTTTTCCATTCTCTCCATCTCCTCATGTAACCAATCTATATCAATATGACATGGGAGCACATTTAGATGATCTGGAAATGAGACATTACGTCCATATCTAGTGCAAAATTCTTGTCTTTCGCTTTTTCTTCTTGCCCTTGCTTCATTATATAGTGTCACCCATTTTCTCATTACATCACTATTGAGCACACAAAAACTATTTAACTTACGAAGTTCTTCTTTTGTTAGCACTTTACTCATTCCTTTTCCTTGAGGTACTATAGAGGTCATCCTCAAGTCTTCATCATCTTTCCATAGTCGTGGTTGAGAGGGATCCACTTCAACAAGATATTCAGAGATATAAACAAGGGATGATTGCACTAACCAACCCTCAGCCATGCTTCCCTCAGGCCGTGCTTTTTGCCTCACAAAATCTTTCAAGGTTTTCATGAAGCGCTCAAGAAAAAACATCCACCTTACATGAACTGCCCCACAAAGTGCGATCTCATCAATCAAATGTACAATTAAATGTAATTGAGTAGTCAAAATGGATCGAGGAAAAATTTCCTCCACCAAACAAACCACCTCAACAGATAATACTCGAGCATCTTGCAATGTGTTTGGATCAATTTCCTTCGAGCTCACGTATCTATCAAGATGTATTTGAGAATTGTTTATTTTTGTGTAGAAATTCAAAGATATATAATGAAAAAATACAATGTATACACACCTCACAAGCTCTCCCATCTTGTAAATGATATCATGTACATCTTTGGATACACAATGGGATATGCTAGTAGGAAGTACGAACTGAATGTAAACAATATTCATAGATCAAATGATTAGTTGAGGAAAAAGTCATCATACCCCAAAGTTTACACATAGTTACTCCACTAATTACTATATGCATGGTTAGAGATACCCTTACTTGAATCATTTTGTGCCAATCATGGGACTTCAAACCAGATAGTTGCTCCACACCTCTTTTCTTTTTCTTTATGAAGGCTCCCTTGAGACATCTCATACATCCTGTGGGTGTTCAAAAGCTATATATTTGTTCATTTACTATTTTTTCCTCGTTCTTTGAAAACATCCAAGGTGCACGGGGTAGCTCAATCTTTCCTCTGGGTCCAATGCGTGGCCAGGCTCGTCTCATGCAACCAATGTTACATAAATCCTCCCTTACATTAACTGAATCATGAGCCCCTATCAAGTGATCCCATAATGTAGATACAATATTTTTGAATATGTGCATGGGGTCCAACAGGTGATTGATCTTGAGTTCAGTCCAGTATGGAAGACGAAAAAATATAGAGAACCTAACAAGCAAACAATATATTATGTAAACAATTCATCATGCTAAATACTTTAAAGTCAATCGAGAGAAATGCACTTCTTACCGACTCATGCCGAGTGGAGGGTGGCTGTCGGCATTAATCCATCTCTCCTTCCAATCTCGAATGGTTAGAGATTGTGGAGTCATTCCATTAGTAGGGAGAACATATTTGGGATGGTCAATAGGAAGGAATCGATTGATGATTGTCGTAGATAACCTTCTTTAAACATGCCAGCCTAGAGGAAACTAGAGAGGGACCGCAAATAGGACATGCATGATATCCTGACGTGGTTAAACCTAAAAAAACATGTGAATTAATAAAATGCAATTGATTCAAGTCTTGAATTTCAAATATAGAGTTATATACATGTACCTGAACACTCTCCGTATCCTGGAAAGTCATGCATGGTCCACAACAACATGGCCTTCAATGTGAAATCTCTAGAGGATGCAGATGCACTTGTATCTTGCACCTCAATACCTTCCCATAACATTTCTAACTCTTCAATCAAAGGCTCTAAGTAAATGTCCATGTTTTTTACATTGTGCTTTCCAGGAATCAGAAGGGACAACATTACATGTCCCTTTTTAATTGCCATGGATGGGGGAATATTATAGTTCATCAATACCACTGGCCATACACTGTATGATGTGCTTTTGATGCCAAATGGATTGATTCCATCCATACCTAAACCAAATCTCAAATTTCTTGGCTCTTCTTTGAAAACGGGCCACAAATTATCTATATGTTGCCATGTCGGTGTGTCTACAGGGATCCTCCATTTTCCATCACTTGAACGATGACTAGCATGCCATGACATGAGCTTTCCGATAGACTTACACTTGAACATAAGTTTTATACGTGGAACAATCGGAAAATGTCGCAAAACCTTACGAGGCACATCCATTGACTTCATCTCCACTTCGTATCTTGATTCGCCATAAACAGGACACTCTCGTGTGAACTCATGAAACCCACGAAATAAGACACAATCATTGACACGTGCATGGATCTTGACATAATCGAGGCCTCCCAGAGATGTCAAGTAATGTCTTACTTGCTCTCTCTTAGTTGGCAATTTGTTTCCTTTTGGAAGCATTAGTGATAATAACCTACATATATTTTTAAAAGTGAGTTAAAAAACCACCAACGTCATATATTTCTTAGTGGTAAAAAAAAACAATGAATACCGGTGATTTTTCTCGGTCCCATTCTCCATACAAGCTGAGGTGTGACATTGCAATTCGATGTGCTCAAAAAATACACCCTCGACAACGATCACACATGCATTTAATTTTTCGTCGTAGCCATGCATCTCGATTATGAAGACGCAATGTTTCATCCTCACTTGAGGATGTGCTCATTGACTCATCAGCATGCACCGCACTAGGTGATGACGACAACATGATTAAACCTAATTCATGACAACATCAAATTAAAATATTTGTCATTCATATGTTTACATAAGATCTCAATTTTAAATACACAAAAATCATCATAAATACATTAAAACTTATGATAAGAATTCACTATTAAAACTTATCTTAAAAACAAAAAATTATGATAAAGCCTAAATGTGCATCTATATTCGCGTTTACCTACGCGTCTATATTAGCGTTTATTTCTGCGTCTATATTCGCGTCTATCTGAACAATAGACGCGCATATAAACGCAAAAATAGATGCACACGTCAAAATTCAAACCATACTTAAATCATTTTTTTTCAAACTGTGCCTTTCCTTTCCTGCGTTTTTTGCGGTTTTGAAGCTTGAGTTTAGCCGACATGCAGTCTCTTCATGCCTCACCTCCTCATGACTCACCTCTTCTTTCATTTCAAACACACAAGAAGGGAAAAAGGAAAGCCAAGGAGAGGAAGAAAGAGAGAACAAGAGAGAGGAGAACAAGAAGAAGCAGCAAGCAAGCAAGTAAGCATCAAGGGAGGGTAACTTACCAAGGAGAGGAAGAAGGAGAAGGAAGAAGCGCCACCACCCGTCACACCAAACACCCAAGGTGAGTCTCTTTCTCTCTCTCTCTCTCTCTCTCTCTCTCTCTCTCTCTCTCTCTCTTTGTTTCTCTCTTTCTCTCTCTGCTCTGTCTGTGTATTTAGGATTTGTGATTCCATTATTTATTACATTTTGTAAATCATCAATGGCGGTCGTCGGACTAAAATCAGCCGACCGAGCACGTCTGATAGCGCGTCTACATTTCAGTGTAGACCCAGATATAGACGCGAAAAATGTTTCCACTCATAGCGTCTGAGAGCGCGTCTTAGAGCACGTGTGCTGGCGCGTATGCTCTGCAGTCTACACGCGATGATACACGCGCGTGCAGAGCATTGACCTGGAATGTGCGTCTGACAGCGCGTCTGTGATGCATCTTAAGGTTGACTTTGGGAGCGCGTCTGAGGGTGCGTCTAACCTGCAATTTAGACGCGGGGATACACGCGCCAGATCTCCCAGTTCTAATAGTAAACAATATATTTTTACAATGATGAATGTGACTAATCCCATGTTTGTGTTTATCAGTTTTCTTGTTTATGAGAAGCATTAGCACTTAAGTTTTATGCTCAATGTCTAAAGAAAGCTCTTTGAAAATGCAGGCAATATATGATTTTTTGTATGCAAATAAATTTGCCTTTTTTCTGTGTTTTTTTTGCAGATGTCGTATCCTGGTTCATCTAGCAATGACCCAGATTTGGATCGCATGAATTATACATTGGCCTCGTTTGGCAAGGGGTCAATGCATTTTTTGGAGGTTTTCCTAGTAGGGAAGACTTCATGGGAGAGATGACCAGACACCTTGGCCGCTCTCCCACAGCGGACGAGGTATTCAGTGTCATGTCTGGAACGCCTCTGGCGTCTTTGCCTGGCACTACTTCCCAAACTCCACATGTAGGTACTCCACATGCAAGTACTCCATATGCAGGTACTCCACGTGCAGTACTTGTACGTGCATCGACTGAAGCACAAGCACATGTAGAAGCACGTGCATCTGCAGAAGCTCGTGCATCCAGCGAGGCAGAGGGTAGTCGACAGAGAGGGAGGAGGGAGAGTCGAGGGGGAGGACAAGGCTTGTGTGGGGGTTGCCTAGGAGGTGGCAAGCGATCACCCTCACCAGTAGATCACGTAGAGGAGGTTGTACGCCAGTACTATAGAGTTACAGATGTTGGTGGCATCTTTCATGATGATGAAGGAAGGGATATAATGGCATACATGAGGAGCATCGTGTATGCAACGTATAAAGATTGTTTCATTGCCTTCAAAAATTAGAAAAGCGGCTTGTGGCAGGAGGTGTTGAGGGCAGTCCATAGGAGGTACCCAAATCCTGAGGGTCAGCGATTCTCAGATGATTGGGGACGCACAAAAGTGAGGGATATGCTTCACAACAAAAGATCCCACCTCATGACACGGGCTAGGGACTCACTGCGGAGGCAGGAGGAGGGGCGTGGAGCCTATAGCCAACCACCTATGTGCCACCGCATAGAGTGGAAGAAATCCAAGAAGAAAGCAGCAGAGAAAGGGAAGAGTCGCCAGCACGCAGAGGTGCGATGGATCCAAATGGAAACCATGGGATCGTCGCATTACGGATCGGGCGGCAAAGAGTCGTGGGAGGCAGAGTTTGTAAGTATATTTTGATTTTTAGTTTTTTTAAATTTATATTTCTTTCAATTCTTTATATATTTTATTCTAATATATTGTGACTCATAATTGTTTGTATATATCATAATTGTTTTGCAAACTACCACTGTTGGTAGGATACCTACTCCTAGAGAGGTAGGTTACCATCGAGGCCATAACCGCGTAGCCACATGGCTTCACTTCTATGAGGAGGGTCTCATCACTGAGGACAGCCAGAGGAGGTATGTTTTTCTTACTTTTCTATTAAAAGTATAGCTAATTATAACTTTTCCTCCACCATGTCTATGTAAGCAACCTTGATCTTTTGTGTGTGTAGGCGAACCCGGATGTGGAGCATAGCGAGGAGGGGGATAGCGCAGCTAGTAGCCATGGTGGTACTAGCGAAGATGTTTCTTCTTCAGATTCGTAGAGGAGCACCATACCTCCTCATGAGGCCTTCTTTTCTTATATGTGTATGATCCGTCTTTGAGCCTACTACTTGCGGCCACGCTTTAGGTCTCTGATACCTTTAAATATTTCCATGATTTATGCATATTGTGGATGCAAAGTGCTCAAACAATTATGAAATCAATATTGTGCACATGGGCAAAACATCATTTCAATGATTTTCAACTACCGTTCTTATGCGGCGTTGCACAAACCTAGCACCAAGGAAACCCTCGTGCTACTAGGCTCTTATTTTATAATTATTCACCGAACTATATGGCATGCAAACAAAAACAACAATCTTTTCACCATCTTACTTCGCATTTAAACACATTTTAACCACTCTGCCCTCCCATCGATCAAATGTTGCATTGTGGTATAGATTTATAAGGCATTTTGCCATCATTTTATGTGTAAAGAGCGGGAAAAACACACTAGAACAAGAAGGTGGGGATGAACTGAGGAAAATCCTCATGCTTTAGTCTCCACAAACATTCACAACCATTGTTCTTAATTTTCATTAATTTTCCGCACCCAAAATGCATTTTCCCCCTATTTTTTGTGGTTTTTCTCTATTTTCCTTGTATTTTTCCTTATTTTTTGTATTATTTTATTACTGAAAATTCAAAATAGGTTATGGGCTGTGGCCCTTAGTTCCTTCTTGCAGCAAAAATAAAAATTTAGTTGGTGTTCCTATTCATTTTTCCATTTTTATGCCCAAAACCATTATTTTCCCTTGATTTTCCATATTTTACGTGTTTTAGTGTATTATTTTGAGCCACAAGATGCATATTTTTCTGATTTTCTGATTATGACCAGCAAATACTCATAGAAAACAGCAACATAAACAATTTTTAGCCCACATGAACAACATTTTATCAATCAAAAGCCATAAAATCTCAAATTTCCTTTGAAAAAAATTGAATTACCGCTTATTTGCGTGTTTCGGATTTCATGTCCATGGCTGCAAATCTGAAAATCAGCAGCACTTCATGCTCATGATGATCACAAGTCACCATTCCCAGCCCGTGGAGCAATGATCAATGCCGGACAAGCCTCCATCATTCTTTCTTCTTCTTTCTTCTTCCCACATGAACTTGCCTTTAGAAGAGAGAGAGGGAGGAGAGAGAAAGACTAGATTTCTATCTCAGCATTCAGGTCATCAATTGACGGGCGAAGGGCGGCGATAGAGTCAGCATTCAGGAGGAAATGAAGCCCCATAATCCATTGGGGGGGTTGTTTGCAGCAGGCAAGTTGCCTCTCCATCCTCCATGGTGCATTTTTCGGGCGCCATCTTCCTCCACTTTTTTCATCCCTCTTCATTCTCTCTCCACGTTTTTTGCTTCATAAGGTGCATAAAATTTTTGGGGGGGGGGTCCAAACTCAAAAGGCATGCTCAAATTTGGCCTCCCAAGTGTCCACCTTTTCATATATTGACCATTTTGTGGCCATTTCCCCGTCCGGACTCCGAATTGAGCTCTGAAAAATCCTGGGCGTCTGGCTTGGCATCCCGCATTGGCCGGTAACTCTTGCCAACCTACAGGATAGTCTAAAAAATTGTGAAAAATCAACAAGCGTCGCTCGGGCACCCTTAAAGCACTTTGGCGCTTAAAATCGTCCTAGATCGAGCCGTCGCCTTCGACGTTGAATATTTTTCCCTTGATATTCATAAATTTTAGCTATTTTTAAGCACTTCCCGGCACCTAAATTCCGCTCTCATATTTTTAAGCACTTCCCGGCACCTAAATTCCACTCTCATTGGTGGCGACCACGGGATAGGGCGACTCAGCCCGTCAAATCCACGAACATATATGCACATAAACAACCAAAGAAGCATCAAACTGAAACAAAACAAGTATACGATAAAACTGAGCACAATGCTCCCCCTACCCTTGGACAGAACCAAGGCATGATATCCACAAGGAGTAGGCCTAGCATCATCTAATAGAAGGTCCTAAGTGAGTTGCTAACCAACTGCTCCAACACAGCCAAACTAAAAAACCTATCAAAGAGGTTGCCCTAAGTGATAGTTTGAACTACTTACCAACTAAAGACAACACAACTAGGAGCTCCTACAAGGCGAGGACTCCTATAGCCTGATCAAGCAGTATTTTCTTTCAGTAAATTTCTTCTTTTAGGGTTTTTATTTTATGAACATACTTGGGCATGTAAAAAGGAGGGAGCTGAGCGTAGTGACCCAAGGAGAACAGGGCATCGGCCTCAGGACCTGTCTCGGCACCCAAGAACCTACCAAGCCCTCGCAAGGCGACACTTAATCCTTTTCTAACGCTCACTTTTATTTTCGCTCCAACCTTCCTTGGTTTGTCATCATTTTTTTTTCCAGCAAGAAGCCACCCCTAGGAAGACAAGGTATCGGCCCCAGGACTGACTCGTCCCTAGGAACCTACCAGGCCTTCGCAAGGCAATGATCAACTGTGTAGATATTTTCATTTCTTTTCTTTTCTTTGATAGGGGTTAGAACCCCTTTTTACACACCTTCGTATTTATTTTCATCTTTTGGGATGTTTAGGGTTTCTTGGCATCATCATTATTATCTTCTAGTAGGCTTCTCTGACTGCCTCACTACTAACAAGAACTCCTAGAATCGCTGCCTAGCAGGCTAGCAGAACAGGGCCACTAAGACTTTCTTCTAAAACAGGTCTTTTGATGCCTGACAATGTCTTTACAGGAGGCAATGACTACTCCAACCTCCCTCAAACATACTTAGCCTAAACCTGGGACTTCATGCCTTGGTTGTCGGTCCCCAACAAAAATATATCCCTTGACAAGTACAAATACACATATAACAGGAAAGAAAGGTACTCGTAAAGGAGAGATATTACCTAGATTAGCCACAAGAAGCTTCCATCGCAGCAAAGGCCCCTCCAGGCTCCACCAAATTCCACGAATCACAAAACCTATCCAGCACAACACTTAAAACAAAAACCCAATTAAACGCACCCGCACTAGACAGGGAAATGGCCCTCTTGGCCTAATGAAATCAAATACTTCACTACAAAACTGAATCGACCCTCTTGGCCTAATGAAATCAAACAATACTACGCATAACATCCTCCTGGAAACAACTATGATGGACATCAAAGCATACCATTCCCAGGGGAACAGAGGCTCGTAGCCCTAAACTAGGTGCATTAAATTATGACCCATCCCTCCTGCGTATATCGTAAGAGGTGTTCGCATCACATGTCGTCTAATCAGTCTGTGGGTCCAAGATAATAAAGGCAGATGAGTCTCGCTTACCCTCTGCATCACCCAGATCAACCATCGTCTGCCAAAGAGGGCATGTTCAGAAAGCGTACCCCACAAACGACCAGGTCCTGTCTCACCATCAATAGATATATCGGGATAAGGGCCACAATTAAAGAAGAGGTCTTCTTCATACGCAAAATTAGCCAATGAATCAGCAAACTGATTCCAATTTCGTGGAATCAGCTGAAAAGACACTCTACCAAATTCGTCTAGCAGGGCTATGGCAGTATGATGGTACATGCAAAGGTTGGGGTTTCATACCATGTACGTCCCATTGAGTTGATTTAAAACCAACTGAGAGTCCCCTTTCACCAATAACTGGCGGATACCACCCTTCTTTGCAATATTTAAACCCATAATTAGGGCTTTTTATTTTGCCATATTATTGGTAAAATTCACCCCGAGATAAGCAGCTAACTTCATGACAATGCGTCGTCGGGGGTCTCGGATGACAACTCCTACATTTCCTTTTTTGCATGCACCCCTGGACGCTTCATCAAAGTACAAGGTGTACGTCCATAAAGGGTTTACATATCCCGCCATCCGGAACTCTACTCATAATTATGGTAATCGAAATTCAGCATATTCAACGGGTGGACTGTAGGCTCCATCCCTCCATCATCATTGAATTCAACAGGGATGCTCGTCAACATTTGTAGGCAGTGATGGCAGAAGACCTTGATTTCCCAAATAAATATCCCATCTTCTTGCTCAGTCACCTTATATCCTTTGCTCCACCAAATGAGCTTTCCCTGATGATACCTCTGTTCTAAATATGGGTGTTCTAAATAAGGGATCAGACGACCCATCAACCTCTACCACGATTTCCTTGCAGATGTTTGATCGATCTCGCCTAGACCTGCAAGGTAGTCATAGTATTAGTGCAATCAGAAATAATAAGGTTTAATCTTATTAAGATTAACCTTATTTCTAAATTCTACCCCCTCAAGGTCAGCTAACAAGACTGTGGATTTATTCTTTCCTATTCTAACAATCCTATAGGGCCTGTCCCATTTGGGCTCTAGCTTGCCTGGAAATAATTCACGCCATGCGTCATAATACGGAACAAGCTGTTCTTTCTTGAAGGTGTATTTCTTGGCTTTGAGGTCATGTAGCTGCTTCATTCGGCGCTTCGCCACTTCTTGGTGCAATAAGCTCTGCAGCTTAAGCTCATCTAAATGTGCCAGTGTCGTCAAGCGCTCAAAAAGTGCGTCTTCCTCACTCAAAGAATGATTGATGGCAAACCGAATAGTCAGCAGCTCAATCTCTAAAGGCAAGACACACTCCTCCCCATATACTAACTTGAACGGGGTATGGCCAGTGGCTCGTTTGAAGGTTGTATTATAGGCCCACACTGCCACGTATAACTTTTTATCCCAATCCCGTTTCTTTTCCGATACAATTTTGGACAGGATGTCCAGAAGCTGCTTGTTGGTGCTTTCAACTTCCCATTGGCTTGCGGGTTATATGGGGTTGTCTTGTTATGCTTGATTTGCCACATCTCTGTCAAACCTTTGATCACCTTATTTAGGAAATGGGTTCTGTGGTCCGACACTAATTCTTTCGGCGGACCAAAACGGCATATTATCTACTCTAAAAGGAAACTAGCAGTTTCTTTAGCATCATCTTTCCTTGTTGCACGTGCTTCTGACCACTTTGTGAAGTAGTCAGTTGCTACAATGATGTACCTCTTTTGCACAGTCGACGACGGAGTAATAGGACCCACAAAGTCTATTCCCCACTTCTCAAATGGAAGTATCGCCATAATAGGCATGAGTGGTCATTTCCTGTTCTCTCGACTATCATGTCATTGACAAATATCGCATCTCTTAACATACGCAAACGCATCCTGGAAGATGGCAGGCCACCAATAACCTGCTCTTAAAGCCTTTTGTGCTGTAAGCCGTCCAGCAAAATGGCCACCGCAAGCAGAATCATGGCACTCTTCCAAAATGAATGGCACCTCGTTAGGCATCACACATCGGCAATAGATGTCATCAACCCCTTGCTGATATAATGTATCTGCGATTAAGGCAAACTTTAACGCTTGCTGCTTAATTTTCCTTCTCTCAGCTTTAGATAGTTTGGATCCCGCCTCTCCCGTCGATAAATAATGCGTTATTGCAGCGTACCAGGAGGGAATAGACACCGTATCTATTTTAAATAATAACTCCATGTCACTACCTTCAGCCACAGATTCTTTCGGCTCCCCAAAGTCCACAAGTCATTCCACGATGCCTTGCAACCTTGGTGGCTTACTCCTGATTTCATAATCAAATTCCTGCAAAGTGATCAACCACTTCGCTAGACGATCAGGCGGCTGTAGCTTATTCATCAATAGTCGAATCCCCTCCGCCTTCGTATAAAGCACGACTTTCTCATAGAGAATATAATGCCTGAATTTCTTGGTCCCAAAGACCATCGCTAGACACAACTTCTCCATGTAGGTATAATTGATTTCGGATACCCCTAGCTTCCGGCTAGCAAAAGCAATCGGGTGGTACCACTTCTCTTCCCAAATTTGGGCTAAACAGCAACTGATACTATACATGGTGGCTGCCGAAAATATATAGAACACCTCACCTCTTTTAGGTGCTTTTAAAACGGGCGCTCTTGCTAGCTCCTGTTTCACATCCTCGAATGCTATCTTACAAGGGTCATCCCATACAAACGAACAGCTAAAGGACAATAAATTTGTAAGCGGCAATGTTCTTTCTGCCAACGCGTTTATGAATCTACGGTAATAACCAACCGAAGACAGAAAGCTATGAACTTCCTTCGGAGTGCGTGGTGGACCCATGGCAACTATAACTTCGACCTTCTCGGGGTCTGTCACAATTCCTACCGAACTGACCACATGACCCAGCAATAGCCCATAAGGTACTCCAAAAACACACTTCCGTGGGTTTAGAGCGATGCAGAATTGTCTACAGCGCTCAAAGCATTTTCTTAAAATGATCAACTACATTCCTCTCACGGTGGCGGCCCCTAAGTCATCAATAAACACCTTCAACTCTTAGGGGATATGTCACCGAATGTCTTATCTGTTGTTCGTTGCCACAAACCAGGCGCATTGCATAAACCAAAGGCCATCACGTGGTATGCAAAAGTACCAAATACAGTAATAAAAGTTGTTTTCAACTTGTCCTCTTCTGCAATTGCCATTTGGTTATATCCTGCAAAGCAATCCATGAACGAATATATCTCCCTACCCGCTAATTGATCCAAAATCTGGTCAATAAATGGCAACGGGTAGTAGTCCTTAACTGTCTGCTTATTCAGCTCTCTAAAGTCTACACACAATCGGATTTGATTATTCTTCTTCTTTCTTATCACAACTGGAGAACACCATTCCGTGTGTTGCACAGGAAAAATCAAACCCGCTTTTCGAAGCTTCTGTAACTCTTCAAATAGCCCGCCGTCCCTCAGTTCGAAAGGCATACGCCTTACTTTCTGTCGTACAGGACGACTGCCCTCTTTCAACGGAATTGTATGAACAGCAAGACTAGGAGGAATGCCTCTCAGCTCATCATAACTCCAGGCAAAGATATCACGGAATTCCTGAATCAAGGCCACATAGTCCTCCCTTTCTACTGTGCTGAGCATAGAACCTAATTTGATTGGCCGCGAATTATCAGGCGTACCAACGTCTAGATTGATAGCATCTGCATCTCTTATACGATCTTGGCCCTCTATCGGCTCGTTCAAAGTGATCTGATAGATGTCTTCCGTGGTGGATCCCTCTTTGGACTCATCACTCGATGATGTCTCACTGGCAGATAAATCTTCTAATGTCTCCAATTTTGTAGAAGATAGAGGAGCTCTCTCACTCTGCGGGGACTCAGGATAAGCATCAACCACCACACGCTGGGCACCTCTACCAAATATTAGTCGACCGGCGGGTATATCTACTTGGCAGTCCGCTTGCAAGATCCAAGGTCGTCCGAGTAATACTTGGTAACTTGGACGACCTGCAAAACGAATCACCCTAAAGTCCAATAGGCATTCTACATTTGCAACAGTGACATGGACCTTAGTAATGCAGCCTTCTGGTTGTCTCAAACTATTATCTGCCATTCTGAGGATTGTGGAGGTATCTTTCTGGATCGCAAGGCCCAACCTTTCCATCAGTTCAGAACTCATAATGTTAACAGATGATCCCGTGTCAACAATGGCATAATCTACTAATATCCCATGGGCATAGGCTGCAACCCTTGGACAATGCTTCTCAGCATGCTCGAACCAGTCATCACCAACTCGCGCAATACCCAAAGGTTCTACGATATACCCGGTACGTAGGATCTTCCTAAATTCCTTGCGTACTCTTGGGGAAAGCTTAATAAGCTGTAAAAGATTCACATCCGGCTTGACTTCGCAAAGAGAGCTCGCCAAATCGAATTCATGATAGTTCGATAGAGTTCGCTTTTCACGCCAAACCATCCGCTCTTTAGGTCGCTGAACCGACTTTATTGCCTCTTTCTTAACTTTCACCTTCTTCTTTGGTGGTTCCTTATCGACTTTACTCTCTACAAGCTTCAAAGGTCCCCCTTCCAGGGCAGGATCCAAAACTTGCGTTCCTTTGTCGCCTTGTTTAGGGTTTCTGTCGACATGCTTATCCTTGTCGGCTTCTCTACCCTTTTGACCTCTTGTAAGAACAGCTCGCAGATTAGAGGTTTCAGCATCATTAACGCGTACAGCCTCAATCAAACTAACCCCACTACCACTAGGCAGCTCCTCTACTGTAGTCTTTGGTCGTTGAAGTATTTGTTTAGGCCCATCTTCTCGCTGGGAATCATTTCCTTGCACACGATGATTAACAGGCCCTGGTTCGACTACCTCGCTGGAGGGAACTGATCTTACTCCAGCAAGTAGCCACTAAATGGCCGGATTTTCCACAGATGTCGCACTTAACATTTGGGCAATTTCTTGGATAGTGCTGCCCATCACACCATTTGCAACTAAACCTCGAAGGTGCACCCTCATCTGGGTATCTACTTCCTATCAAATTTTGTTTTTTTAAAGGAAGTTGACATCAACGGCTATTTGCCGATATTGCTCCGTAATCATGTCGGTATAATGCTTCATCATATCCTTAACCTCACCAAGAACATTGGAAGCGATCGACTCATAGCCTTGGTCATTACCATGTCGTTCCATTGGCCTAACAATTCGATTAGACACTGGTTGTTGAGCCACAGGCATGGCATTAGAATTGACCGCTTGGCCTCCACCATTTGGAGTCATTTGACTGCCCGTAGGCATTGACATGCTAGGGGGAGCTGGTAATAAAGGGATGTTCTGCATCATGTTCCCTCTCCCATTAGGGTTAGCCATCGCTATCCCTTGGCCACTACTGCCATTGGCCATCGCCATATTGTTTCCTAATACTAAACCCATATTCGAATTGCCTCGAAAAGCATAGGCTGCTTGTAGTCGGGATTCCACCTCTTATGCTCGTGTAATGGCAGTATCTATATCCCCCAAGGGGACACTACTCAACTGCAATTGGATATTAAAGTCCAAACCATGTAGGAAATATTGCAATTGGGCAGCTGCGGGGATAGGAATAGAGGTGTCCAACTTACGGAAAACTTCTTTTATTTTCTTCGCATAAGCACGAATATCCTCGTGTGGTTCTTGGCAGGTCACGTTGAGTACACGCAACCAATATTGTCCACCCCTTTCAGGGGCAAACTCCCTTCGAAAAGCTCCATAAAATGCATCAATATTCAATATGGTTCCGGCTTCTAAACCATGATACCATATAGCGGCTCTTCCTTTGAGAGTCATATTGAAGAACATCATTAAATGTCCTTCTTCTTGAATGCGACAGTTAAACATCAGCTTTTAAAACTCCCTAATGTGAAGTTCCGCATCTTCCTCAACTAGCCCATTAAAAATGGATAGCGGGTAACCTAGAGTCGGAAAATCCGTCGTTCCTACAGGAATTGCAATAGGCTGCGCCATGACAAGGATTGGATTTGCACTAAGATTAGGGGACGGTGAGGTTGCACCTCCCGCACTTGATGTAGACTGGCTTATGGAAGAAAGGGGAGCACTAGAGCTTCCACCTTCTCCTAACTTACTGCTTGTGGCCCCAAGACCACTAGATCCACTCCCTGGTAAGGGTTCAGCACCGCTACGCTTAGGGGAATATCTCCTAAAAATTTCAGCACGTCGCCTAGCTCTTTCGTCTCTCTCTTGCTTTTGGATTTCTGCTAGATGATGCTTATCGCTAAATAACGGATCAATCTCAGTATCCTTTGGCATAAACTGCAAGTTGGTCCCTAGACAACCAGGATTTGAGGACCGCTACTTTTAAGCGGCTCCCGGTAGACGCACCACTGATGGAACCTAGAACAGGCCGGCACTGGCTCGTGCACTAGCCGGGACCTCTATCTCACGCGCTCAACAACCCCACGGCCTCGCAGCCAGGAGCGTTGATGACACATACATTGCCTTCCTAAATGTCTTGCATTTGTATTACGTCGTTTGTAGTCCACTCTTCTCTCACCCACTACTCCTCAAAGGGAGTCCCTTACACATTACCTAATGGCACGAAGCACAGACATAGGGGGTCCTCCAACGGCTGAGTACCGCCACCCCTTTACAACTCTCCTACACCTTGGGGATTGGCCCCTCGATGCGTCGCTCAACATATAAACATTTCGTACAAAATCCACTCAAGGTACCATTTAATCGTATACAGGAATGTACCATTGTCCTTACTTCTCTTTCCCTTAGACCCCACGACTAGCCTATGGCTTAGGGTGTCCTGTCTCTCACTCAATGTGGGTCAAGGTCCTAATGAAAACAATTGCTGTGCATCCAGGATTTCTGATACCTTTAAATATTTCCATGATTTATGCATATTGTGGATGCCAAGTGCTCAAACAATTATGAAATCAATATGGTGCACATGTGGAAAACATCCTTTCAATGATTTCCAACTACCGTTCTTATGCGGCGTTGCACGAACCTAGCACCAAGGAAACCATGGTGCTACTAGGCCCTTATTTTATAATTATTCACCGACCTATATGGCATGCAAACAAAAATAGCAATCCTTTCATCATTTTACTCCACATTTAAACACATTTTAACTACTCTGCCCTCCCATCTATCAAATGTTGCATTGTGGTATAGATTTATAAGGCATTTTGCTATCATTTTATGTGTAAAGAGCGGGAAAAACACACTAGAACAAGAAGGTGGGGATGAACTGAGGCAAATCCTCATGCTTCAGTCCCCACAAACATTCACAACCATTGTTCTTAATTTTCATTAATTTTCCGCACCCAAAATGCATTTTTCCCCTATTTTTGTGGTTTTTATCTATTTTCCTTGTATTTTCCCTTATTTTTTGTATTATTTTATTACTGAAAATTCAAAATAGGTTATGGGCTGTGGCCCTTAGTTCCTTCTTGCAACAAAAATGAAAATTTAGTTGGTGTTCCTATTCATTTTTCCATTTTTATGCCCAAAACCATCATTTTCCCTTGATTTTTCATATTTTACATGTTTTAGTGTATTATTTTGAGCCACAAGATGCATATTTTTCTGATTTTCTGATTATGACCAGCAAGTACTCATGGAAAACAACAACATAAACAATTTTTAGCCCACATGAACAACATTTTATCAATCAAAAGCCATAAAATCTCAAATTTCCTTTGAAAAAAATTAAATTACCGCTTATTTGCGTGTTTCGGGTTTCATGTCCATGCCTGCAAATCTGAAAATCAGCAGCACTTCATGCTCATGACGATCACAAGTCACCATTCCCAGCCCGTGGAGCAATCCGATCAATGCCCGGACAAGCCTCCATCATTCTTTCTTCTTCCCACATGAACTTGCCTTTAGAAGAGAGAGAGGGAGGAGAGAGAAAGACTAGATTTCCATCTCAGCATTCAAGCCATCAATTGACGGGCGAAGGGCGGCGATAGAGTCAGCATTCAGGAGGGAATGAAGCCCCATAATCCATTGGGGGGGTTGTTTGCAGCAGGCAAGTTGCCTCTCCATCCTCCATGGTGCATTTTTCGGGCGCCATCTTCCTCCACTTTTTTCATCCCTCTTCATTCTCTCTCCACGTTTTTTGCTTCATAAGGTGCATAAAATTTTTGGGGGGGGTCCAAACTCAAAAGGCATGCTCAAATTTGGCCTCCCAAGTGTCCACCTTTTCATATCTTGACCATTTTGTGGCCATTTCCCCATCCGGACTCCGAATTGAGCTCTGAAAAATCCTGGGCGTCTGGCTTGGCATCCCGCATTGGTCGGTAACTCTTGCCAACCCGCAGGACAGTTTGAAAAATTATGAAAAATCAACAAGCGTCGCTCGGGCACCTTTAAAGCACTTTGGCGCTTAAAATCGTCCTAGATCGAGCCGCCGCCTTTGACGTTGAATATTTTTCCCTTGATATTCATAATTTTTAGCTATTTTTAAGCACTTTTCGGCACCTAAATTCCACTCTCATATGTTTAAGCACTTCCCGGCACCTAAATTCTGCTCTCAGGGATATACACTTGGCTTTTCCAAATGGGTCTTCTCTTATGCTTTGTGATGTCTTACATATACCTATGCTCAGTAAGAGCCTGATCTCTGCCAGTCAGTTGCATGGTGCAAGATATTGCGTCTCTCTTAGGGATACTTCATGGAAAATCTGCCATGGTTGCTTGGTATTAGCTAGAGGTGCTAGATATGGTAGTGATTATGTAGTGCATGTCTCTCATGTGGGAGATTCTATGGTTGTAGTTACGTAGATACCACATGCATTGTTATGGCATTGTCGCCTAGGCCATGTATGACACACTGAGAAGGATGCTTTATGTGATATGGGCTTATTGCCTGCTCTTCCATGCTACTTGCCCTCATTCTACTCATGGTCCGTGTAGAGCCTCTTTGGCTTATGGCGATTGTGTGAAGCATGCTCCTCTAGATCTAGTCCATGTTGCAGTATATGGACCTATGCCTTCCCAGTCACTTGGTGGAGCCTTGTATTTTGTGACCTTCATGGATCATGCCACCCACCGTGTTTGGGCTTACCCTTTTTTACGGATTGAGGATGTTGTTACTATGCTTGACATGTTTATGGATTTTGCTGGTAGCAGGCCTAGATGCTTGCAGATGGATTATAAGAGTAATGCTATCTCTCCCAGCTTACGGATCTCTTGTCAGCAATATGGCATTGATTTCTTATGCCTACGGTATTATGGGATTGCTCATGGCATGTGCCTGACTTTACAGGCAAAGGTTGCTTCTATACTTACCACAACTAGGTTGTCTTATGGCTTTTGGGTTGAGGCCCTTATGACAACAGTCTACTTGGTTAATCTGGCATCGTGTTTCTCTTTGGGTGTTATTACTCTGCATGAGGCATGGAGTGGCATGAGACCCTCCTATGATCACTTGAGGATGTTTGGCTGCCAGGCATCTGTCAATATGCCACATGAGCCTATGTCACGCAGATGCATACTCCTTGGTTATGGAGATGGTGACTTTATGGCTTACGTGTTTTGGGATTTAGATGCCCAACAGGCTCTATGCAGCCATCATGCTATCTTTTATGAGATGTAGACACCTCTCAGGCCTCTTGATGCACGTTCAGTGCGCTTTATGGCTAATTCTACAGCCGTATGTCAGTCTTCCACTTTGCTGAGGCCACATACTGCCTTAAGACCCCGTTTGACTTTTGTCTGGGATGCTAGCCCTCTTTCGATGATTAACCTTGGAGAGTCTGTATGGTCTCCACTGCCTTTTATGCGTTGTGCTGATGCTATGCGCCACTCTGATGCTTTACAGCCGTGCACTTATGAGTTGTGTTGCTTGCTTCATGGGAAGTAGTCATGGATTGCTCTATTGTCTAGAGCTATGGGATTGTTTATCTCTTGGATGTCATGAACTCAAGGATGCTTGACTCTTCTTGTGAGGAGGTTCTCGCCACTTATTGCACAGCTCACTTTTTGATTGGGCATTGGGTGAGATTCCTCACCCTGTCTCTTTTCTTTTGTTTTTTTTTTCACTCCCTGGGCCATTGGCCTTTAGTGGGAGGTTGTTGGGGTAAAAGGCCCTTGGGCCTGCCCGTGTATAGATATATATATATATATGAAAGTGCAATAAGGCTATCATAACATTGTTGATATGACCTACATTGTGCGTGCTCTTCTCTTCCACGTCTCCTGCATCCCTTTTAGCATCGAATTGTGGGGTGTTGTGGGAGTTATCAAGGACCCCTATTTTGGGGTCTGAAATCCACGAGAGTGGCCCCTAGGGGGCTAGGGTGTTGAGATATTTGCAATCACACCTACTTTAGTCCCTTTGTGAGAAGTAGTGAAGGCTCAGGACCAGAATCCCATATGCACAGTAGGAGAAAGTACCACCACTCAATTCCTATAAAGCATTGTACTTGCACTCTTTTTCTAATGCAATGACAGTACTCTTTTCTTTCCAGTAAAGTGTCATGTCACTGTCAATACACAAGATTGTGTTTATGAGTCCAAGTCTCAATCTTGGAACCTAATTCACTTGTGTAAAAATTTGTCCTAGTCAGGGTCAATGTCTTCATGAGTTTCTTTTTCTTCTTTCAACCTTCATAGCTTCCGCATCTACCATGCTCTAGATCCCGCATATTTCACATGGTATCAGAGCTCAGTTGAGCATGGCCCAACTTTCTTTCACTCCTCTCATCTCCTTTCCATCTCTTCTCAGCTCAGTTTGAGTACTGGACCCTATCTCCAACTTCATTTGCATTCCTACCTTCAATGAAGCTTCCATGGTAGCCATAGACAGCAGCACCCTGTCAGTTTGAAGCTTTCATATCTCTCTCCACAAGCCAAATCTCTTTGAACTTCCTTTTGGAGAAGTGTTTCTCTACTTTCAAAGCTCCTTGTTGGCACCTCAATCATTGATATTGGGCAACTATAGCTTCAGCATTGCCTCTTTTCAGAGTTGCTACCATAACTGTGTTTGTGGACAGCACCTACCTACCTCTGTTGGAGAAGCCATATCCCATCAACCAGGCCATATTTCTTCAATATTTCTTCTGAAGAGTTGTTCTTACATCAAGGAAAAAATTCTTGGCACAAAAATCAAGGAGATTGATGCACACCATGCTCGGCATTTTCATTTTCCCAAATCTGGGTACAGTTTTGACAGCGACCAATTTGAAGGCTTAGATCTCTCAACTAGAGCATAATGAGTACAAACCCTCTTAGGGGGAGTTATATCCATTAGTGAAGGTCCTCGATCTCAAAGGGTTTGAGCAGATTCAACCTGTGGACCGTGTGGAGCTCATTTACAAGTTGTTGGTTCCTGTTTTGACAGGACAGCCATAGCCACTTACCTTTAAGCTCATTTTTCCTTCATTTTCTCTCTCCTACTAGTTAAACCAAGCCAAGGCCACTCTAATCTGAAGTTTTAGCAAGTATTCAACCATCAAATCACCAAGGAGGGAAAGCTATGAAGATTTTTTGAAGATCATCAAGTCAAACTCAAGCAACAAACATCAAATTTCAAACTAGTATCTTTTGATACTTCACTGCCATTACTTGTGTCTTTTGACACATACAAAGATCAACTCATTCCTGGTTATTATTAGTCATTTGAAGCTAATTTGCTGCTGGTCTCTCAAGTTGAACATGGGCAAAGATTCTCCAACTGTCCATTTCAAAGGAGTCGGGTTTCATACTTAGCAGACCCGCATCAAATTGATCCTGATGAAGAAGGGCCTCTGGGCCATTACCACTAGAAAAGAAAAGAAGCCTCGTGATGCGGATCTTGCTGTCACTTGGCAAAAGAATGATGATAAGACTCAGGCCATTATCAAACTGGAGCTAGACAACAGCTATATCCACCATGTGGATAACTGTGAGACCTCACAGGATACATGGAAGAGACTTGACACCTTGTTCGGTGTGCACAGTCTAAATCATCAAAGTATGGTTTCCTAATTGATTTTTTCAGGCTTGAAATGAAGTCCAGCACATCACTTTCCACACATCTAAATTACATGGAAGGACTTCTAACCCAACTTGTAGGAATCAACATTAAAATGGAAGAAGATGTTTGCATCCGTGTTCTACTTAAGAGTTTGCCTCCTGAATATAATAATGTATCAACAACTTTAATAAACATGCCAAATCTTGAACTTGTTGATATCCAGGCATCATTGTTAGAGGAGGAAAAGAAGCTAAAAACTAAGGAAGAACCAAGTACCTCTAGAGATGAGCATGCATTATATGTTGGCAATAGGTACAAAGGCAAGAAGGATCAGCTCTTCTGTGACTTCTGCAAAAGGATCGGACACACCGAGAAGTTCTGCCATGCCAAAAAGAGGTCCCAAAAGGCCTATCTAGTTACAGTCAAAGAAGAAGAAGAAAATGGAGCAAAGGAAGAAGAAGAAGAAGAAGACCACCAAGAGAAGGACAAACCTCATCAGATTTTCAATTCAGATAGACTTTTTTAGTTTTGTGTTTCCTAGCCCTAATGCCTTAAACATAAACTTGTAAACTCCTCAATTATCCTTGTACTACAGCCTCTATACACTTTGTGAGGTCCCTACTACAGCCTCTGGATGTCCATCATGTTTATGGTATCCACACTTAGCCTTTTTTGCGACAGCCTCTGGTGTTTTTGTCATGTTTATGGTGTGCCCACACTTTGTAGGTGTTGCTTTCACTAAAGCCTCTACACACTTTGTACTTTTGGTTGTGATTGAGGAGGGGTGTTGAGATATTTGCAATCACACCTACTTTAGTCCCTTGGTGAGAAGCAGTGAGGGTTCAGGACCAAAATCCCATATGCACAGTAGGAGAAAGTACCACAACTCAATTCCTATAAAGCATTGTACTAGCACTCTTTTTCTAATTTAATGATAGTACTCTTTTCTTTCCAGTAAAGTGTCATGTCACTGTCAATACACAAGATTGTGTTTATGAGTCCAAGTCTCAATCTTGGAACCTAGTTCACTTGTGTAACAATTTGTCCTAGTCAGGGTCAATGACTTCATGAGTTTCTTTTTTTTCTTTCAACCTCCATAGCTTCTGCATCTGCCATGCTCTAGATCTCGCGTATTTCACATAGGGGTTCTCAAGGGGGCTAACACCCTTAATGGGGGTTTGAGGACAATGCACCTAGTCGGACGATAAAGGAAATATTCCATGGTCAACTAGGGAAGGCTCATAATATGGTCAAACATGGCAACCAGACTATCTTCCTAGGTTTTAAAAGGAACACCCATCTAAAGCCCTTGTCAATCTATATTTCACCTAGTCACAGTTCTAGCTACCCTTAAGCTCTTTGCATCTATCATCTATCTGGATTGCCATCTAAGCTTCACAGTGGAAGCACACAAGTGGACAAAGCCATATTTGTAGTAGTTCATTTGAAATTAAAGAAGTCTCTATTCTTCTCATATTTTTTGTGTGCCATCTACTCCTTGCTCAAATTATGTCCATTGTGTTATGTAATTTCTACAAAAGCATAAATGTAATATTTCTACAACAAAATATTGAAGACCCTAGATCTCGTGCAAAAGCGATTCGAAGTAACCTCCCGCAACAGAATGTAACGTTCGCGTAAACATTTTTTTAAAAAAAGGATAATACAAATTTTTTTATATATTCCCCTCCCCAGCCGACTGATGTGCTGGAAGGGGAGGGGAATAGCAAGCAAGCGGAAGCTCCTTGGTGGGAGCTCACTGGTGTGGGAGGCCATGCGTTGCGACACATAGGAGAGGGAGGATCCCCCTCCCTCCCCTATTTAAGAGAGGGGTTGCTGCCGTGGAGAAAAAGGAGGAAGGGGCTGCCAATTCCCTGTGCTGCTGCCGTGAAAACAAAGGAGGGAAGGGCCGCCATTTTGAATCGTGAGGGAGAGGTGACAGCACTCTGCAGCATCGCGAGGGGAGAAGAAGATCTAGTACGGCTCGCTGCTGCTTTCGGGAGAGGGATGGATCGCTGATGTCCGCCAAAGGCCAGTGTTGCCTTTGCTGTGGCTGCGCCAGCCGTAAAAAACGCCAATACAGTGTTGAATCTTCCCCCCTGCCACGTAAGAAGCTGTGGAAGCTTCTAAAGAGAAGATTCTAAGGGGGGGCTAGTTAGTCCCCTTTCACCCCTGGGTCTTAAAACCCTTAAGCCCCCCTTTCACCCCCCTGGGTTTGAAAACCCCTTAAGCCCCCTTTCACCCCCCTTCTTGTGCCTCACCAAATTCTCCCTACTTTGAAATGAATTATAAGATTAGATGATTATCCATTGAAATAGTATACTTCGATTAGGCCTAGAAGTATAAACTGCATCTTGTACTATTAATCCATATCCTCCTTGCAATGAATCATCATGGAAAGTGCAAGCATGAAATGATTCTTACGATGCATAAACTCTAGGAAAATAGTGTTTGTCAACAGCATAAATTATCAAGTAAAAGGTTGCTTATTTAGCATGAATTTGATTTGCAAAGTGTAGGAAGATTATTGGAATTAGCCTATCCTCAAATTGATAAAGTTTGGAATTGAAAAATCAATTTACGCATAGACAACAAATCACGTGGAAGTAATCTTGAAATTATCTTCTAGAGTTAACCAAATTGACATAAACTTAAAACACCTAAGCTGCAAAATACTCGTTGTTGGGAATGAGTTAAATTCCAAGAAACGCCTATACCTTAAATACTTGCCCACATTCACTGAATGTAGGGACAGTGAATTGTAATCGTAAAAAGAACTAGGGTTTGTCCCTGAGAATCTTACAAAGATGAAGCTTGGAAACCCTAGGTCTAACAACATCAGCTTAAAGAACCTGAAACAGATTGTTTCGTGACTCCATAGTCTCATAGCTCGAAGCAGCACTTGTGCAACAAGTACAGAATCATATGATCTTGTGATTGGATCATAAGGGAATGGCCAAGTTCCCGCAATGAAGTTGGCATGTCCTTACTCAAGTTATCTTGCTAGAGGATGAGTAATCATCCTAATTTAATATCCTTCTTGAGTAGGGAAGATTGTTTGGAAACTAATGACCAACTGATAAACTTAAGGTTTGACCAAGTCCGGTTATTAGGGTATGCCCTAACCCAGGATATAGGGGATCTTGCCAAGTTGCAAGTCATCCCAGATCGAATGCTGGATGCATTCGAAAGGAAGGATTCATTCCTTAGTAGTTTGCCAATAAAAACGATCAATGGAAATGTTTGTGCTTGCTACAAATTTTAGAGCACTGTTTGGCTTTGTTTGACCAATGAATTAAAAGATAAATGAATATCTATACTTCAGGTTGAAGGCCTGAAGGGAGAGGCAGCTTCAGTTACACCCGACTGCCTGCCTAACCCTAACCAAGGGGGTTGTTGACCGCGCCGAGAACGTGGACCAAACCCACCACGAGAGGTCTCTCCGTTGAGCACTACTTGGAGCAGGAGGGCGCTTGGGTGCCAGGGGGGGCTCTGGTCGTAAATCCCTCGCCTTTCGAGTCCTACACACGAGGCTAACGTGACTCGGGATTGGATCTTGAGGCCTGCATACTAGTCTATGTGTAGAAACTTGGATTAGTAATCCCTGTGGATTACTGGATAGCCTTCGGGTAGATTGTGAATAAGCCTACGGGCTGGACTCTTTGTATTTCAAAGATAAATATGATGACCTGTTAATAAGGAACTTGTCTGATATTGTTTTTCTATGTTAAGTGATAAAATTACGTGAAGGAACCAGTGCCTAACGGGTTAATTAAAGAAGCTGGTTGTTATATGTCCAACTAATTTGTTAGGTAATTAAATAACTTAAACAACCCAAGGAAAGTGCGGAGGATGGGCCATAGGTCCATCCTACGGATGGGTGGTCCTGGTTGGCCGGGAACTTTTCTCAAATTCACGATGAACAGTCGGAAGATTGTCAAAGAACACGAACAACTAAAGCGTTGACCTAGAGTTATGATTAAACCCGATTTACGCTGTTTTAGGGGAATGAAATGGGACTATGCCTTATGGCAGAGAGGTTGAGCTTTACATCCCTCTCGTTTCCCATTCTCCTTGAACCAAGTGCAGCGTGAATCCGCTTCGGACCTGGTGTTTCTGCGTAAAGTAGTTCGCTTGGGTCCGACGCTAGTTGCTGCTAGGAAATAACCAATCAGGAAAGCCCTATTTCAAGACTATCCTAAGTGGGAATGACCGGAATACTTTGGCTACGTGGCAGACGCGGAAAGCCCTAGCTGGCAAACCCCGTAACATTCCATGGGAGTGCCGGGCGGAGCTTTCTAGACATCCTTTCCGATGGACTGCTAAGACATGTCCTGGATGATACTAGTGGACACGTTACAGTTGGTATCAGAGCCGACCAACAACGGAATTGTTTTTATGAAATCTTAATAAGATGAAGTAAAGCAAATGTTGCTGTCCAAACATTTCCTTACCTTCAATGTTGTCTTGTAGAATTACGAAGCGTGGAACAAGTTCTTGGTATTTCGAGTCATGTTTATGACTGCAATGCATTCTCTACTTTATAGACAAAGGGTTGGGATGATGAACATCCTGGAGCAGATCTATAATCCATCACCTTTGTACATGGAACGAAGATGGACGGATGCTTCAGGAATCTACTATATAGTTGCCCACCGGTTTGCTTATCTACAAACCAACCTTAAGCGGATCAAGTGGTTGGAAGACCTGAAAATCATGAAGTTGTTCATTTTTGTAGAAGCTCACGTAAACTCAACGTTTCATATTCAAGGTCGGAGGGTTGAGATGAACTCATATGTATATGAGGAAGTAACGCGTGTAATCCCCGCCGACAGGATTAAAGTGTTGGGCCGCCATGAGAAGTATGGATTCAACGAAAAGGATATCCTGAACTTCCAATGACTTACCGATTCCTGAAGATCCATGACCTAAAACCATACTATTATACACTTCCTGTAGATAAATGTAATACAACGTTGTTCTCCCCAAACTAAATATAACAGTTGGCTTATCATCGTAAGAAATGTTGTATTTCAAAAGCGCTATGCCCATATAAATACAAATAAAGACTTCTTTTTATCAATGTCTGATTATGCATAAGAGTTGATAAAAAGTTAAGTAGCTACATTGTTTACGTGATAGCTAAATTAAAGATGTAATGTAAATCCATAATGATTATCATATAATAACGTTAAGAAACCTTTATCCAGGCACAACCCCAGGTACAGGTTCCTAATTCGCCTCCTACATCAAGTACTGTTGTAATCCAAGAGAAGAAGTTTCTTCTCAAGCAGATTAAGCCACTCGAGTTTGACGGGCGTCGTTAGGCTTAAGCCAATCCATTCCGAGTAGACACTCATGGATACCTAAATTCATGACTCTGAATTTGACCAAAGTTTTCTTTCCTCCTAGGAAGAATTCCACCTTAGCAGTTTGCTTGGTACAAGTAACCTCACGACCATTTGCCAATTCCACAAGCAGGGTAGGTGCTTCTACTATGGCTATTTCTAATCTTTTTGCACATGCTGGTGAGATAAAGGAATGTGTACTGCCACAATCAATCAAGGTCTTGAAACCTTTACCTTGATAGTCCGATGGTGTCTGAATCACCGAGAACTGGCGATTCCGCCCTTTCTTGTGTAAAGTGGCATGGATTGTTGCCCTTTCAAATTCTGCTTCCATGGTCGGATCTTCTCTTCTTCTACTTCGCACATTTGCCTATTGGCAATGCAGGCGGTTCTTCCTCTTCCTCGGGTAGTGGCTCCTTGACCATGGCCTGTTCCTTGGAAAGGCGCTTGGCAATGTCCTCCACCAAGCTTGGGACATTGCCTCTTGAAGTGACCGAGTTCATTGCAGTGGAAACAATGGAGGTTTTGGCCATTACTTTGAGTAGGAAAAAAGTTGTTGACGTTATTCGTCCTTGCTTTCTTTCTTTGTCCCTGATTATGACCTTGAACTCTCTTCATTTGAGGTCTAAATGATCCTCTGTTCGGGTCAATATAAGACCAAGTTTTGTTACCCCTTGGTCTAGATTGCACCACCTAAATTATAGGTGCCGCTTGAATGAGTGTGTTCTGAAGATCTGATGGACGCATAGATTCGAGACGGGTATTGACTGGTGGATTTAAACCCGCACAAAATTTAGACACTTGCTGTGTCATGTCCATCTGTGGTGCATACTTAAGAAGTGAGACAAATTTAGAATAGTATGCATCAAGCATGAGCCCGAGCTGTTTTAGCTCATAGAACTCATTCATCTTCTGGGTGCGATATGCAGATGGCAAGTATCTTCCCTGCATGGCTTTCTTCAGTTTCTCCCAGGTAAGGGATCCCTCCGCGATCCCTTGATCCTTGCACCATTGCTTCCACCAAAGCCTTCCACCAAAGCCTGGCTTTGCCGGTGAGCTTTAGCTTGGGGAGCATAGCCTGATTGGCGGGTGCAGTACCGGCTTCTTCAAAGTAATCCTCCATGGATTCAATCCAAATTTCAGTCACAACTCAAGGTGAGGCTGAAGTGCCAAGAATCCAATTGGCCAAAGTATCTCGGATCATAAAAGGAGTCAGAAAAGGATTACCTGTTTACTTGATCAAACTCAACAAGTTAGATCAGAAGCAAGAGTCTAATGAAGGACCTTCTTGGCTAAAGGAATACACGGACGTGTTCCCTGAAGAGTTGACTGAACTCTCGCCTCAAAGAGAAGTGGATCATGAGATTAAGTTAGTACCAGGAGCTACACCAATTGCAAAGAGACCTTATAGAATGTCCATACCAGAAGCAATTGAGCTGAAGGAACAACTCAAGCAACTACTAGATCAGGGCTACATCCGGCCTAGCAGTTCACCGTGGGGAGCTCCAGTACTATTCTAGAAAAAGAAAGATGGGACACTTCGACTATGTATTGATTACCGAGGGTTGAATCAATCAACAGTCAAAAACAAGTATCCTATCCTAGAATAGATGAGTTTCTTGATCGTCTTCAGGGTGCGAAGATCTTCTCCAAGATTGATCTCAGGTCAGGTTACTATCAGATAAGGATCAAGGAAGAAGATATCCCAAAGACGGCCTTCAATACAAGATATGGGCACTTTGAGTTCCTAATTATGTCATTCGGGCTTACGAATGCACCTGCCACCTTCAATAGGTTAATGCACGATATCTTTAGGCCATATCTTGATGATTTCGTTCTTGTCTTCTTCGACGACACTTTAGTCTATTCTAAACACGAAAAAGATTATGAACCCCAACTTTGGATTGTCCTTGAGACAATGAGATCACATAAACTGTATGCTAAAATGAAGAAGTGTGCATTCTTCAAGCGTCAGATTGAATATCTGGGATTCATAGTATCAGCAGAAGGAATCTCAGTGGACCCAACCAAGGTTGGAGATGTGCTTGAGTGGCCAATACCAACATCTGTCAAAGAGATACGCAGCTTTCTTGGATTGACAGGATGGTATAGGGTCTTCATAAAAAACTATGCTTTGATTGCAGCACCTCTGACAGACTTACTGAAGAAGCAAACTTCCATTGCATGGTCAACTCCCGAACAAAATAGCTTCGACAGATTGAAGCAAAGTTTGGTATCAACACCTATTCTAAAACCTCCAGACCTAAATAAGGAGTTCGAGGTAGTAACTGATGCTAGCATTCTTGCCTTGGGGTGTATACTTATGCAGGAAGGTCATCCAGTAGCATACTCTTCAAGGAAATTGAAGAGTCATGAAAAGAATTATGCTACGCATGATCTGGAATTGCTAGCTATCATCCATGCTCTAAAGCTTTGGAGACACTACCTGTTGGGTAATAAGTTTACTCTAACTGACCATAAGAGTCTCAAATGGATCTTTACCCAGAACGAGCTCAACATGAGGCAACGTCGATGGATTGAAGTGTTGGAGGAGTATGACTTTGAAATCAAGTATCGACCAAGAAAAGAGAATGTAGTTGTCGATGCACTCAGTCACAAGACATTCCTTAATTGTCTAATCCTGCAGAATCCATCAACAGCTAGATCTCTAGCTACAAAAGTATCTATGCCAAATAACCCTATACTTGAGTTAGCTAGAGAGGAAGCATGCCACGATCCGGCCTACCAAACAATGCTAAGGGAAATCTCTATCAAGGATCAGAATCAAAAGCTGCATGCTAAGTATCATGAATTTTCTATCAATAATGGACTTGTCTACTATAGAACAAGGCTGTGTATACCAGCAAGCCAGTCACTTAAGTAGAAGATATTGTGGGAAGCTCATGATTCCCCTTTCGCAGGACATCCTGGCTATGCTGAGACTCTTAATGCAGTTAGGAAGAGCTACCATTCAGAGAGGCTCAAAGGTGACGTTCTCAAATATGTCACCGAGTGTTTGTCTTGCCAACGTATCAAAGCCGAACATGTCATGATGCTAGGGAAACTGCAACCGCTTGACATCCCCCAAATGAAATGGGAATTCATCAGTATGGATTTTGTTGTAGGCCTACCCCAAGTCCAGGGAGGATACAACTCCATCATGGTTGTGGTTGACATGCTTACTAAGGTTGCACACCTTATTCCAGTAAAGACAAACTATAAAGCCTCAAACATTGCAAGATTGTTTATCAAGAAGATATTCAAGCTACACGGTTTACCCAGAAGAATCATTAGTGATCATGATTCTCTCTTCACATCACACTTCTAGAGAGCTATCTTTGAAGCTATTGGGACTCAACTTTGCTTTAGCACCGCTTACCATCCCCAAACGGATGGCCAAACAGAGCGAGTAAATCAAGTCATGGAGGATATGCTGAGGGCATACTGCTGTCGTGAGCCAAAGAGGTGGATTCAATACTTGCCTTTGGTTGAATTTGCCTACAATGCTTCTTACCAACAAAGCATTCAGATGACCCCTTTCCAAGCATTGTATAGTCATGACTGTCGAAGTCCACTAAACTTTTCAAATCCAACCTTAAGGGTTGAAGCTTCAAGGCAGATGTTAGAAGAGATGGATGACCAAATAAAGTCCATAAGACAGGACATCCAAGCGGCCAAGGATAGACACAGAAGGCATACACGGATTTGAAGCGTCAAGATAGAGTCTTCAAAGAAGGAGACATGGTCTTCATTCGCGTACGCCCTAAAAAGAGTTCCCTATCCTTAGGAGATTGCAAGAAGCTAAGTCCAAGGTATTGTGGACCATACAAGATCCTCAAGTGCCTAGGACCTAATGCTTATAAACTGCAACACCCTAAGAACCTAAAAGTTCATAATGTATTCCATATCAGCCTATTGAAAAAGTATGTACCTAATCCTAACCATGTACTTAATGACCAACAAGTTGTAATGCCTAGTCAAGGAGTCCTTGAACTAAGGCCTGATAGGATCTTAGATGTTAGGGAGAGACAATTAAGATCCAGAACCCTGAGAGAATGCCTCGTCCAGTGGAAAGATTATCCCGAAGAGGATGCCACTTGGATAAATGAAGGCACACTCAACCATCAATATCCCCAGTTTATCTCGAGATGAGGACATCTCGATTACTCTAAGAGGGAGAGAATGTAACGTTCGCGTTGTCGTGTTGCTGCGCATCTGAGCCGTGAACACCTCCATTTTTGTTGTGCATTTGTGTTAATTTCTGCGTGTGATTTATTGTTTGTGTGATGCATTTTAGTAATCCGCAGCCAATGTATATATTTCTTGCACATTGGATCCAAGAAATCATTAGGAATGGACTCCTAAATCTTCTGCTCTTGTAAACAGGGCTATTTTTATTGTGTGCGTGAGGCAAGAGCTGAGGCAAAGGTCATGGTGATGCATCTCTATTATTGTTTTAGGAGGCTATGTTCCTGGTACTGCCCTCTGCACAGTCCCAAGCAAGTCTAAGCTATGAGAATTCTCTGGACTGAGATATGTGGAATAATTGGATGATATGTATTCTCATCACCCTAATCTTTATTAACACCTAAAGACGTGTGAAGCACATGTTCTCTAAGGGATCCAAAAGGCAAGAAGATCTAAGGAAAGAAAAAGCTAAGAAAAGAGAGAGAGGTATATTTTTGAAAAAGGTAAAGTGGCGGGCTGCGCCTGAATTGGAATGGGGGGCCCTTCCTTTTCGCTTTCTGGGGGGGGTTGTTTTGGGGAGAGCTGAGAAAGGAAGGGATGACACAGACGAGGGAGCTATGCCGAATATGTTTCATAAAAACATGTCAGTAATAGTCAGCGGACCATTGGAGGCCGGCTGGCTTGAGTCATTCCTGAGGGCAATTGATTGAAGACGGTGAGAGCAGATCAGGCCGCCTGTGGTCATGAGGGGGATTATCGTGGAAGGAAGCTCGGAAGGGAGGAATCTGAATATGAAGGACGACAAAACGAAGTAATTGTAGATATGAGGTTGGAAGAAAACAGAAGAACGTGAAGTCGAAGGCGATGGAGAAGTCAAAGAATCAAATTTTGGAAGCATTTGATTTAGTGGAGCTATGCAATTGAATTCCCTGAGTTGGCTATAGTTCTTCTCATCACGAGGACTGCAGCTTTCTGTTTCGTCACTGCGCCATCAATTGGTCGCCTTATTTTCAAGGCATCATTGGAGTGCTTTTGGCTACTGCCGACAGAGATGATGCAAGTGAATCTTGCCTGAGGGCCTCAGTCTATGAGACTTTGAATGAAATTGTGAGGTGCTCTACTGAAGAAACGGCTCCCATTGTGATGCAGTTGGTCCCTGTTGTGCTCCAAAAGCTCAACCAGACTCTGGAAATGCAAGTCTTGTCATCAGATGACAGAGAAAGACAAAGTGAGTTGCTGGCCTTACTCAGTGGTGTGCTACAGGTTATTATTCAAAAGGAGGGGTCGACCTCGGTCTGAAAATTCTTTGACCATCATTGGAGTCGGCCTCAGTCTGATAGAAATTTCATACCAAGCCAACCGACAAGTGTTGAGTCGATAAGCTTTATATATATGTGTGTGTTCCTGTCCTCATCTCACCCGAAACAGACGCACTGCAGTCTGCCATAGCCTAACCAGAGGAAGGAAGCGAGGATGGGGAGGACTTCGATTTTTCGTTCTGGACTGAAGCGAATGCAGACGCTTGCATCACGCCCGTATTACAATCACTTTGCCAGATGACAAGCAAGTACATTAGTTGTTGCTGAACATGAAGGTGGTGCACTGAAGGGTGCTTCATTGAATGCAATAGTGGCAATAGGCTTAATAAGTGCAAACAACAAGGTTTCTTTGCTAATAGCAGGATCTGAACCAGCTGTAGAATCAGTTGCAAAGCATGCTTCTTCAGTTCATTCCTCAATTTCTGAGGTACTCATTGTGGAGTCTGACAAGTTAAAGCATCCATTAGCAGAACCATGGGCAGAGGTCATTCGTTTGGCACAGCAGAAAAACAAATAAACACACATTGTAGCAGCCTCAACATCTTTCGGAAAGAATGTTCTTGGATGGCAGCCTCTGTATCCGATTGTCCAGGAAATGTAATGCTTTTGGTGCTGGATTACAGATCTTACGTGCAAGCAAACTGATACATAGAGATCTGAAGCTTCAGAATCTTCTTCTTTCGTCAAATGATGGAGATGTGGTTCTGAGATCAGCAGATTTTGGATTTGCAAGATCTTTTCAACTATTGAGAATGACTGCTGTTGATTGCCACTAGGCACAGAAAGTTATGAGCTGATTGAAAGGCTTGCATATTATGGTATCACTTCAAATCATGTCCTATACTTCACAGAGGTGCTGAATTTACAAACAGTTTCTGCAGCCAAAAAGTGTGAACTTTTGGACTGGGACATCATCATATTGCCTAACCTAGGAGTCTTCTTTGCTGATGTATATTGAGGATAATGCAACTAAGTCTTGAATTAGGATGAATTACTTGGTACCCTGAAAAGCAAGCTCTTATGCTTTATTGTGAAGCAATGTACAGTTTGTCATACTTTGTCATTTATTTTGACTCTTCTCTTGTAATGTACTTGACAAGCAATTTAGTGATCCTTGGCTTCCAACATTTGAGTTCTTCTTGTTAGCCTCATTTCTTGCTGTACCTTGAACCCCGTGTTCTGCAGCCCTTGCGCGATCTCTTTGACAGCGTAAACATTTTTTTTAAAAAGGATAATACAAATGTTTTTATATATTCACCTCCCCAGCCGACTGATGTGCTGGAAGGGGAGGGGAATAACAAGCAAGCGGAAGCTCCTTGGTGGGAGCTCGCTGGTGTGGGAGGCCATGCATTGCGACACATAGGAGAGGGAGGATCCCCCTCCCTCCCCTATTTAAGAGAGGGGTTGCTGCCGTGGAGAAAAAGGAGGAAGGGGCTGCCAATTCCCAGTGCTGCTACCGTGAAAACGAAGGAGGGAAGGGACGCCATTTTGAATTGTGAGGGAGAGGTGACGGCAGTCTGCAGCATCGCGAGGGGAGAAGAACATCTAGTACGGCTCGCTACTGCTTCCAGGAGAGGGATGGATCGCTGATGTCCGCCAAAGGCCAGCGTTGCCTTTGCTGTGGCTACGCCAGCCGTCAAAAACGCCAATACGACATTGAATCTTCCCCCCTGCCACGTAAGAAGCTGTGGAAGCTTCTAAAGAGAAGCTTCTAAGGGGGGGGCTAGTTAGTCCCCTTTCACACCCAGGTTTTAAAACCCTTAATCCCCCCTTTCACCCCCTCGGGTTTGAAAACCCCTTAAGCCCCCTTTCACCCCCCCGGGTTTGAAAACCCCTTAAGCCCCCTTTCACCCCCCTTCTTGTGCCTCACCAAATTCTCCCTACTACCCCCCCCCCCCCCCCATGTTTTAAAGGACCATAAGCCCTTTTTACCCTATAAAGAGTAGGCTTAAAGGTCATATTATTACACCCCTCCGTGTTTGTATAAATCCTTAAGCCCCCTTTTCCTTGGGACCACATCCCCATGTTAATCCCTTAATCCTCTATCCCTTTTCCTTGGAACCACCCCTCTTTCCTTTGTGTTTAAACCTTCCCTAGCCCCTCCCCTTGTGGCGTATTGAAACCCCTTCCCTCCAAGTTTGACCTAAGGGTCCTTCGACCTTACTTATAACCTTTACGGTTACTATATTTCCTTGGAGTTCTCTCCTGCACCTTGTGTCTTTTCCATCCCTTTTCATTCCTCATTTGAACGAGTCATTAAAAGGCCATTAAGCCTTCCCCATGGCTTCAATGGGTCTTAGTCATAAAAGATTTTGAAACACCCTTTCAAATTTTTGGACTTCAAGGAGGGAGCCTTCCAAAAAACCTACTTTCGACGGATGGTGCAAGGGAGTGACGATGGAATTCCAAAGAAGAGTTGTAAAGCTACTTCCACATCTGAACGACTACAATTGCGATGCCTCCTAAGAAAGTCCAAGGCGTAGCCGTGGGAGGGTCATCTCCCGGTATCCATTGTTGAGATATCGAGCTCCAATCGTGATACGCCAGGGTGACCGTTGTGTATTTATATCACCGACTTGTCAGTTGCAGATGCGGTTGGTACACCGCCCCTGAATAATAGCTACATGATAGCTATCCTTATCTACTCTAGTTCGTGGCTCAGTTAGTATGCCACCTTAGTTAGTTGAGTTTGGTTTGAGACCCATATAGAGGGTTCTTCTATTTCTTTGTACTTGAGTTCTTTTGGCTTACACAACTAAGAAGAGGAAAACTGTTTTTCAGCCTCCACCCTTGTGTGTCTTCCCCCATTGTGCAAGCAAGAAAGCTTCAAGCGAGACTCCTTCCTTCTCTCCCACAATCTTGACATGGTATCAGAGCCTTGTTCGTGGTAAGGAGCTCAAGAAAGCAAGCCAAGCTCGCGGTGTTCTGGTAAGAGGAGCAGTGTTGCTTTCATCTTCTGTTTTGGGAGCAGATCTCTGCAGGTAGCACAGCCGAAAATTGCAGGAGTGCATTGTCTCAGGTTGAGACGCCCTTCGCGGTGAAGCAAGAGGGCAGTATATGCTGCGGGCGAGAGCTTTAGCTCTCGGCGACCCTGTTTTTTTGATTTGAGGCCATTTCGGGGCCTGTTTTGGAGGCGGAAGTTTTCTGCACGCACTCAGAAAAAGGCTCAGTTTTATGCTGTTTAGCCACTGTTCTACAGGTCGGTGAAAAGTTACTGTAGAAATTGCATCGTATGCTTGTGCACAGAGACATTGGGAGTTTTAGAATCATCCTTGGTTCCTGTTTATGCAAAATCGTCACTAGGAAGTGACTGTGTGGTCAAATACCACTTTCGCCAGTTTTGCAGATTTGCCCTTGTGAGGGTGAAGCTGAGTTTTTGCAGTGACAGAATTTTTTGCAGTGTTCTGTAATGGCGTCTGATTCTCTTTCACAGATTGTCACTGAAAAGCTTGACAAGAACAACTTCCAAGCATGGAAGTTTAGAATGACGAATTTCCTTATGGGAAAAGGATATTGGGAATTTGTTGCAGGAAATGAAGAAGAACCAGTTCTTCCTGATGTTCCCAATCAACAGCAAATGCAGGCATTTAAAGCATGGCATGAGAGAGCCAGGAAAGTTATGTATTGGCTATCTATCAGCATTTCAGACTCTATGATTGTGCATATTCAGGATGCAAGTACGCCAAAGGATGCATGGGATACTTTGTCAAAAATGTATAGCACAAATACGCAAGCCAGGAAAATGCAGCTCAAGCAAGAGTTGCACAATGTGCAAAGAGAAAATATGAGCATCAACGACTACCACATGAAGGTGAAGAAGATTGCAGATGCACTTGCTTCCATTGGGTCACCAGTGGAAGATGATGATTTAGTTTCTGTGACCTTGAATGGTCTAGGAAAGGATTATGCACAGTTTCGGACATCCATTTCAGTTCGTGAAAGATTTCCTGATTTTGAGGAGCTGATTGCTCTTCTAATTTCTGAGGAGCAAAGAAATGGTGGTGCATCTTCTTCAGGAGGAACTTCAAAAGAAGATGTCTTCTACTCAAATGCTGGAAGAGGTAGAGGCAGAGGTAGAGGAGGCCGATTTGGAGGCCGTGGCAGAAATCAGAATATGCAGCAAACTCAAGAAAACCAGTCCTATGGAGGAGGACGTGGTAACTCTAGAGGCAGGGGGAGCCAAAGAGGTCGTGGTGGATGGCAAAGAGGTCAAAATGCAAACAGTAATGTTGAATGCTACTACTGTGGTAAAATGGGTCATATGGCTAAAGACTGCTATAAAAAGCAGAATGACATCATGAATGGAAAACTGCAACAAGGGAATTATGCATCTTCTAGCAGACAGGGTGATGACAGAAATGAGCATTTGTTCATGGTGCAGCACATGAACAATTCTGTGACAAGTGCAGAAGAAGGCAATGATGTATGGTATGTTGACTCAGGTGCATCAAACCACATGACAGGTCATGCAGAATGGATGGAGGATGCAAGGAAAATGGAAAAACCAGGATTTGTGGAGACTGGTGATGATACTGCACATCCTATTGTGCAGATTGGAAAAATTCCCTTGTCTATGCAGGATGGGAAAAAGAAATACCTGTCCGATGTATTTCATGTCCCGAATATCACCAAGAATCTGGTTTCTGTTGGTCAAATGGTTGAACAGGGCTTGCAGGTCAGATTTAATCCTCATGGATGCTTTGTTGAGGATATGAAAAATAAAGGTCGCTTGATAGCAAAAGGAAAGAAGAAGGGCAGAATGTTTACATTGGATGCAGACATGTCTGAATTGAGTGCAGCAATGTTTGCACATGGGACCGGTGTAGTTGCAGATATTGATATCTGGCATAAACGCATTGGTCATGTTAATGTACAGCGACTTAAATCAATGCAGGCCCAAAATATTGTTGCAGGATTGCCAAAATTCAAGGTTGCAGAAATGCATAAGGTATGTGAAGCCTGTCAGTTTGGAAAACAGGCAAGGAAACCATTTCCTAGACATGTTCAAGAGAGTAAGAAGCCATTGGAATTAATCCACTCTGAAGAGTGGACTACTAAAGCTGCATCTCTTGGAGGCTGTCATTATTTTGTCACTTTTATTGATGACTATAGCAGAAAAGTTTGGGTGTATTTTATGAAAAAGAAAAGTGAAGTTTTTGGGCATTTCAAAACCCTTAAAGCTATGGCTGAAAAAGAAACAGGTCTGCAAATAAAATGCCTAAGGTCAGATGGAGGGGGAGAGTACCTCTCAAATGAGTTTGCAAGGTTCTTGCAGGAGCATGGCATAAAGCAGCAATATTCATGCAGTTATACCCCACAGCAAAATGGAATTGCAGAAAGAAAAAACAGACATATTGGAGAGGTGTCTCGTGCCATGCTCAATGAAAAAGACCTGCCAGATTTTTATTGGGCTGAAGCAGTTGCTACAGCAGTCTACATAATGAACAGGACTCCCACTGCAGCAATACATGGAATGACTCCAGAGGAGAGGTATACTGGTAGGAAACCAGATATTTCTCATTTGAAAATTTTTGGTTGCATTGCCTATGTACATGTGCCAGATGAGTTGAGATCCAAGTTGGATCCAAAAGCTGAGAAGTGCATCTTTATTGGTTACTCTCTGCAGCAAAAAGGGTATAGATGCTATAACCCTTCTACTCGTAAGTTTACAGTGAGCAGAGATGTTGTTTTTGATGAGATGAGTAGCTGGTATAAACCAGTAAATGTGATTGATGATGTAGATGCACAAAATGGTAATGCTGCACAGAATTCACAGCAGCAATCACAAAATATTAGTGGACCTGGAGCGTCCTCTAGCAGTGGTTCACATTCTTCGCCATGGACAGGCAGATTGAGATCAGGAGAATCTTCTCAAAGCAATGCAGATAGTGGTATGCAGGTATCACGAAAAGGAAAAGAGAAGGTTGATCAGCCCATGTTTGATGTGAATGCAGGTCACTCTTATGTGGATGGTGAATCCAGTGGCTCAGAACAGAGCATTGATGATGAGTTGGGTATTCCTTCTATTGTTACACCTGGAGTAAGGAAGACCAGGGATGTTTTGAGAGCACCTGGGAGTGAACCTACTTTGCGCAGGTCTACGAGAGCTAGATATCCTGTGGATAGGCTGAAATATGATGGATTTACAGCCATTCACTATGCATATATGGTCAAAGTGATACAGGAACCAGAACCCACTTCTTTTGAGCAAGCCATGGGAAAAGAAAAATGGGAGAAAGCCATGGATGAAGAAATGGATGCCTTGGAAGCAAATGCTACATGGGAGTTAGTACCTTTGCCTAAAGGTAAGAATGCAATTGGCTGTAAGTGGGTTTATAAGGTAAAGCACAATGCTGATGGTTCTGTGAACAGATACAAGGCAAGATTAGTAGTCAAGGGGTATGCACAAACATATGGCATTGACTATGAAGAAACATTCAGTCCAGTTGCAAGGATGGCAACCGTAAGAGCAGTCATTGCTATGGCTGCGTCAAAGGGATGGTCTTTACATCAGATGGATGTAAAGAATGCCTTCTTGCATGGTGATTTGCAAGAAGAGGTCTATATGGAGCAGCCACCAGGTTATGTGCATGCTGTTCATCCTGAGTTTGTTTGCAGGTTGAAGAAAGCTTTGTATGGATTGAAGCAAGCACCTAGAGCATGGTCTGACAAGATAGGACAGTATCTTGTCACTATTGGCTTTCAGATTTCCAAGGCAGATTTCTCACTTTATGTGAGAAAAACAGAGAAAGGTATTATGCTACTTGTCATTTATGTTGATGATTTGATTATGACAGGTGACAGTGATGAAGATATCCTTCATGTGAAAATGCTATTGAAGCAGAAGTTTGAGATGAAGGATTTGGGAGAGCTGCGTTATTTCTTGGGCATTGAGGTGATTAGATCACCAAGTGGGATACAGCTCTTGCAGAGGCAGTATGGATTGGACATGCTGTCCAAATATGGGATGACAGGCTGTAAGCCTATTTCAGTTCCTTTGGAGCAAAATGTGAAGCTGAGCACAGATGCAGGTGAGCTTCTAGAAGACCCTACTATGTACAGACGCATAGTAGGAAGTTTGATTTATATGACTATTACCAGGCCAGATTTGAGCTATGCTGTTGGATTGGTAAGTCAGTTTATGCAGGCTCCAAGGAAACCACATTTGGATGCGGCTAGACGCATACTCAGGTATGTGAAGTCCACATTGCAGTATGGACTATTTTATGAGACTGGGGTTCAGATACAGTTGCATGGATACACTGATGCTGATTGGGCTGGTAGTATTTCTGATAGACGATCTACCAGTGGATATGTGTTCTCTTTTGGGAGTGCTGCAGTCACTTGGAGCAGCAAGAAACAGCCTACAGTTGCCAGAGGCTGAGTACAGGGGTGCAGCAATGGCTGTATGTGAGGTAGCTTGGTTGCATAAGCTACTTTATGATATGCATCAGTCTACAGATGGGCCAGTTGTCATTTATTGTGACAACATGAGTAGTATACACTTGGCAAATAACCCAGTCTATCATGCTAGAACAAAGCACATTGAGGTGCATTATCACTATGTGCGAGAGAGGGTTTTACTAGGTCTTATTGATCTAGTTTATGTCAGCACAGAGGATCAGGTAGCTGACATATTCACGAAGGCATTGGGCGCAGAGAAGCTGCGCAAGTTCAGAGACCTGCTTGGTGTGCAGGAATTGGGATTGAGCTCGAGGGGGAGTGTTGAGATATCGAGCTCCAATCGTGATACGCCAGGGTGACCGTTGTGTATTTATATCACCGACTTGTCAGTTGCAGATGCGGTTGGTACACCGCCCCTGAATAATAGCTACATGATAGCTATCCTTATCTACTCTAGTTCGTGGCTCAGTTAGTATGCCACCTTAGTTAGTTGAGTTTGGTTTGAGACCCATATAGAGGGTTCTTCTATTTCTTTGTACTTGAGTTCTTTTGGCTTACACAACTAAGAAGAGGAAAACTGTTTTTCAGCCTCCACCCTTGTGTGTCTTCCCCCATTGTGCAAGCAAGAAAGCTTCAAGCGAGACTCCTTCCTTCTCTCCCACAATCTTGACATCCATGTCGATATCTCACCCCAAACCCAGGTTTTCCTTCTTAATTTTTATTTGATATTGTTGTAATTCAAACATGCAAGGTTAATTATTAGAAATAGGATATATTTTCGTCCTAGTTGTTCACGACAAAGGAACTTAGACATCAATACTTTTAAATGAAACATGCAAATTAAGAAAGTATAAACGCGTTTCTAGCGAATAGTTTATGCATTGAAATGAATTATAAGATTAGATTATTATCCATTGAAATAGTATACTTCGATTAGGCCTAGAAGTATAAACTGCATCTTGTACTATTAATCCATATCCTCCTTGCAATGAATCATCATGGAAAGTGCAAGCATGAAATGATTCTTACGATGCATAAACTCTAGGAAAATAGCGTTTGTCAACAGCATAAATTATCAAGTAAAAGGTTGCTTATTTAGCATGAATTTGGTTCGCAAAGTGTAGGAAGATTATTGGAATTAGCCTATCCTCAAATTGATAAAGTTTGGAAATGAAAAATCAATTTACGCATAGACAACAAATCATGTGGAAGTAATCTTGAAATTATCTTCTAGAGTTAACCAAATTGACATAAACTTAAAACACCTAAGCTGCGAAATACTCGTTGGGAATGAGTTAAATTCCAAGAAATGCCTATACCTTAAATACTTTCCCACATTCACTGAATGTAGGGACAGTGAATTGTAATCGTAAAAAGAACTAGGGTTTGTCCCTGAGAATCTTACAAAGATGAAGCTTGGAAACCCTAGGTCTAACGACATCAGCTTAAAGAACCTGAAACAGATTGTTTCGTGACTCCATAGTCTCATAGCTCGAAGCAGCACTTGCGCAACAAGTACAGAATCATATGATCTTGTGATTGGATCATAAGGGAATGGCCAAGTTTCCGCAATGAAGTTGGCATGTCCTTCCTCAAGTTATCTTGCGAGAGGATGAGTAATCATCCTAATTTAATATCCTTCTTGAGTAGGGAAGATTGTTTGGAAACTAATGACCAACTGATAAACTTAAGGTTTGACCAAGTCAGGTTATTAGGGTACACCCTAACCCAGGATATAGGGGATCTTGCCAAGTTGCAAGTCATCCCGGATCGAATGCTGGATGCATTCGAAAGGAAGGATTCATTCCTTAGTAGTTTGCCAATAAAAACGATCAATGGAAATGTTTGTGCTTGCTACAAATTTTAGAGCACTGTTTGGCTTTGTTTGACCAATGAATTAAAAGATAAATGAATATCTATACTTCAGGTTGAAGGCCTGAAGGGAGAGGCAGCTTTAGTTACACCCGACTGCCTGCCTGACCCTAACCAAGGGGGTTGTTGACCGCGTCGAGAACGTGGACCGAACCTGCCATGAGAGGTCTCTCCATTAAGCGCTACTTGGAGCAGGAGGGCGCTTGGGTGCCAGGGGGGGCTCTGTCCGTAAATCCCTCGCCTTCCGGGTCCTGCACAAGAGGCTAACGTGACTCGGGATTGGATCTCGAGGCCCGCATACTAGTCTACGGGCGGAAGTGGATTACTGGATAGCCTTCGGGCGGATTGTGGATAAGCCTACGGGCTGGACTCTTTGTATTTCAAAGATAAATATGATGACCTGTTAATAAGGAACTTGGTTGATATTGTTTTTCTATGTCAAGTGATAAAATTACGTGAAGGAACCAGTGCCTAATGGGTTAATTAAAGAAGCTGGTTGTTACATGTCCAACTAATGTGTTAGGTAATTAAATAACTAAAACAACCCGAGGAAAGTGCGGAGGATGGGCCATAGGTCCATCCTACGGATGGGTGGTCCCGATTGGCTGGGAACTTTTCTCAAATTCATGATGAACAGTCGGAAGATCGTCAAAGAACACGAACAACTAAAGCGTTGACCTAGAGTTATGATTAAACCCGATTTACGCTGTTTTAGGGGAACGGAATGGGACTATGCCTTATGGCAGAGAGGTTGAGCTTTGCATCCCTCTCGTTTCCCATTCTCCTTGAACCAAGTGCAATGTGAATCCGCTTCGGACCTGGCATTTCTGCGTAAAGTAATTTGCTTGGGTCCGACGCTAGTTGCTGTTAGGAAATGGCCAATCAGGAAAACGCTATTTCAGGACGATCCTAAGTGGGAACAACCGGAATACTTCCGCTACGTGGCAAACAAGAAAAGCCCTAGCTGGCAAACCCCGTAACATTCCATGGGAGTGCTGGGCGGAGCTTTCTAGACATCCTTTCCGATGGACTGCTAAGACATGTCCTGGATGATACTAGTGGACACGTTACACAGAAAAACATTGGGCTAAGTGCTCCACCCTCGCGCATTAACAAACTAACCCCGCGTCGTGTATAGGAAGCCGTGGCTCGAAACCGTAGTCCACCGCGGGACCCACCCTTCACAGGAAAAAGGATAATGAATTATTTGAAATTTAAAAAAAAAACTCCCTCCCCTTTAGCCGTTGAATGGTGGAGAGAGGGAGTATGTGTGGAGCTTGAGTTGTGGAGGGTCATGGGGAGGAGGGCATGCACCCTGCCACTTGTGTGGCCACCCCCCTCTCCTTCACCCCATATAAAACCCCCCCCAAAGCTGGAGGGGGGGATCGTGGAGCTGTCCGCCGCCTTCTGCCTGCTACCACCATACTACCGCGCCACTAGGCTGCTGCCACTACCCCCATCATCATCATCGTCATCATCATCATCATCATCATCATCATCTCCCTCATCCTCATCTTCACCATCATCATCATCTCCAATCATCTTCTCCACATCATCTCCTTGTGTCCCAGAAGCTTGAGAAGCTTCTCTAGGCCTTGTTCACTTGTGCCTCCCGGATTTTTAGTCCGTATTTCCCAAGGCCTATTTCCCGTGCCGCGAGGGAGATCGCGGATTGAAGGCAATTTCAGAAATCGAAAAAGGGGACCAAGGGAGAGTTGCTGAGACGAAATCCATTGCGTCAATGGCTCCTAAGCAAAAGTCAAGAGGAGCGCACGCGGGAGCTTCCACCCAAAGTACGAGAGTGGACAACGCCCCGGTATTGAATGCCCAGGTTCCGAATAATATTTCCATGGAAAGGTTGCATAAAGCATGCTTTAATTCACGTAGGGAAACATAAATGCATTGGAGAATTTATATACTTGTTCGATTTACAAAATTCGGTGCATGATGATTACTTGCATTCGCTTGCACTCCCATGGTCAAGGGTAGTCACATTTTGGAACGTATGATACATAAGTTATAAGTTAAAATTGTACAAAGGCCTCCTTGTTGCATGACGCAAAGGATAGGGCATAAACACATAATGCACTTACGTAACAAATTCATGGTTGTGACTCATGTATAAGATAATCATAGACGGCCATTAAATGATGTCCGAATAGTTGCAATGCATGGAAAGGATTTATGTACTTTGTAAATCACATGCGATGATAGTTACACTCTAGATTGGTTAAGTGCTAAAGAAAGGATTAAATCTATGATGGATTCATGGCATCTGATCATGTAGTAGCCATCCTGCTACAACACTCTTCCTCGAGACTGATTTTCCAAGCCAAGGTAGTAATGAATTGCCAAGAAAGCAATTGACCAACCAAGAAGGGCGATGAGGTTGCCCATGATTTATTGACCACAACATAAGGAAACTTAAAGTAGTGACAATTTGGGTCAACAGGGTATAAACCCTAACCCAAGGAAAAAGGGTAAACAAGCAACTCAGCTTATGAAACCTTTGGGATCTTGCCAAGTCACGATTGATCCAGGATCGAATGCCGAAAGCATTCAGGGAGAAGGCATCACACCTTAGCAGTTGGCCGTACAAACGACCACTGGAATGCTCGTGATTGTACGTACATTTAGATGCACTGTTTGTACTTCTTTGCTCAAGGAACTAATTTAGGAAAAACAACTAATGCTTCAGGTTAAAAGCTTGGAGGGAGAGGCAGTACCAGTTACCTCCGACTGCTTGTACTTCTTTGCTCAAGGAACTAATTCAGGAAAAACAAATAATGCTTGAGGTCAAAAGCTTGGAGGGAGAGGCAATACTAGTTACCTCCGATTGTCTGCCTGACCCTATCCAAGGGGGTTGTTAGCCGTACCGGGTACATGGACCGAACCCGCCGCGAGAGGTCTCTCCGTGGGTGCTACTTGGAGCTGGAGGACGCTTGGGTGCTAGGGGAGGCTCTGGCCGTAAATTCCTTGCCTCCGGATCCTGCACAAGAGGCCGACGTGACTCGAGATGGGATCTCAAGGCCCGCATACTAGTCAACGGGTGGAACTTGGAATAACGATCCTTGAGGATTGCTGGATAGCCTTCGGGAAGGTTTATTTGATGTATTCCAAAGACTGATAAATAAAGATCAAATGTTGAAAAAGAAACTTGCTTGACATTGTTTATTTTTGTGTCAGTGCTTAAGTTACGTGAAGAAACTAGTGATTAATTTGGTTAATTAAGGAAGTTATTTTTGCTTGTCAGACTAAATGTGGTAGGTAATTAGATAACTAAAGCAACCTGAGGAAAGTGCGGTGGACGTGACTCTAGGTCCGTCCTACGGAAGGGTGGTCCCAGTTGGCTGGGAACTTTTCTCAAAGGAAATTGACGATGAGGTAACAATGACCTAGAATCTATAGAGCTAGAGTCCCGATTTATGCTGTTTTAGGGGAGCGGAATGGGACTATGCCTTACGGGTAGAGAGGTCGAGCTTCCATCCCTCTCGATTCCCATTCTCCTTGAACCAAGTGCAATATAAATCCGCTTCGACCCTGATGTTTCTACACAAGTAGTTCACATCTAGGGCTCGACGCTAGCTACCTCCTAGGAACTTGACTATTAGGAAAACCCTGATTCAGGTCGGTCCTAAGTGGGAACAGCTAGGTGCTTCCGCTTCGTGGCAGACTCGAGGAGACCTAGATCGCAAACCCCATGACATTCCTTGTGAGTGTCAGGCGGCGCTTTCTAGACTCTCTTCCAGATGGGCTACTAAGACGTGTCCTACAAGTGGACAGGGGAGACACATTACGATAAACCACCAAGTGCCGGCAATATTAAGACATCCCATGTGCCAAATACATAGATACATCCAACAATGCATATCGAGCATGTATCCACCACTGACAACCCACTAACAATAATAGGTACAAGGGTATCCAAGCTCAAAAGTAAATTAAACCACAATTATAAATCTCTACAATGAACAGTGTCCGCATAAATCATATAAGCGTGACAGAGTCTCCCATTGACTCAAAAGAACTAAGCTCTACAATGTAAGTACAAATAACTTCCACTAAAAGAAAATCTAGAATGCCCAAGAGCACAAAAAATTTCAACACATCAAATGTGTAGCATTCAGGTGTGCAAAGACATGAATCAAAACCCCAAGAGCATATACTAACAGTAGGCCTTCAATCTGCAAGTGAAGAATCATTGTATCAATGAGCCACTTCCAAAATATATTCAACCGAGCTAAGCTCATCATAAGCATATCCAGACACATACATCAATGACAATAATTAATATGTGTATTTAGAATCATCGAAGCACATGTAGGTATGTAATATATAAATGTTTACAGTAAATGCTTGCTAACCAAACTTGCTACATCAATGAACCCTTTAAATTTTGAGTTAATCAAGCTCTAAAAAATCCAACAAGCTTGCCTAAGCATCAAACCAACATCTGTATCAAAATACCATCTCATAAGCATTATGGAATTCACTATATATTGTCCATAGGGTATTATAGCAAACCTACACAAAATTATGAGACAATGTTTGAGCAAGAACTCATCCAAGAGTGCTCAAGAGTAAGCCCTTTAATTCTAGAAAATTTGCTAATGAGTTTCCTAGCAGCAATGACACAACCAATGCATGAAATAAGAGCTATCCAACTAGGAAAAGGGGCTAAAAATTAGTGCAAAATGCAATGACTGATCTTGGGCCTTCTTTAGCAGCTTCACCTCAATGATTAATGAGAAATTCTCTATGATGCTTTTGAAAGCTAGGAAAAATGTCAAGAACAAGCCAAACTGAAGGGGGAAGTCAAAACATACCTCGAGAGTGAAGGGTTGGTGCAACCATGAGAGGTTGAAGTGAAGCTCTCTTCTCAAGCCAAGGCAAAGACTAATAAATCTCCTCAAATGCCAACTCTGATACCAATTGAAAGGTGGAGTAAAAGTGGAAGTAGGAGCAGAAGTAAGAGGGAAGCAAGAGCTATGGAGGTTCAAACAAAGAAGAGAGAGAGAGACCAATGTGTGGAAACTTCGCCAATCACAATATGTGACTTGTCTTGCCTTACTCTATTGTCATAGTAAGAATTAAAAATAAAGTAGTAATGATAGGCGCCCAACACCTGCAATGTACTAGTGTGTAGGTGGTAAGTATAAGTAAATACAGGTGGCTAGGCACAAGTAGCCTTTAACCCCCCATAGGCTTTGGCACTCCTAGTTCTTCACCCTCTTCCTTGCACAAATCTAGAATTCCAATCCTAGCATAGGTTTCACTCTCATTATGACCTACTTTCTTTCAAAAACACTTGCATTTTGTCAAAATGTAAAACATCTTGTGATTTTCCATAGGCCAAATATATTCTCTATAAACTAGTCCCTTTCCAACATAGCTTTCTAAAATTCTAAGGGCCTTTTCTCTTCAAGGAATCCTAAGCAAAAATAAGCTATCTTAAATACTACATTAAAAAAACACCAACTACATTAAAGGTCTTCGAGCAGCCCACAATACAAATCCCATAACTCACCTCTTAGTCCCTAACTAGCATACATTACATGAGTCTCATCCTAAACTATGCTCAATTCTTCTATCTCTCTTTCAACAAATTTGATCGAGTTTGATCAATTCTCTCAATCAACTTTACTTAACAAGATTCTATCACATGATAGAACCATGTTTAGCTTGGTTTGACATGTTTAGAGATTCCCAAAACCAAAAGAGGATCCTCATCAAGGGCACCCAAATTTTGAGGTGGATTTTCTATGAGGGGCGTAACACCCCAATAAGAAACATAAGGAAAAGAAAATTCTAAGGATCTCATTTTTCAAGACAACTTGGCCACTAGTGAAACTCCTTAAGAAAAACCCTTGGAATTCCCTACCTTTACCCGACAATGAAATCCCTTCAGAGGGTATTTTCCTTTCCAAAATCATTTAATGTGAAATTAGTTTTATCTCACAATATCTAGCCTTTAACTAGAGTAACACTATAGTTTCTTGACCTTAGGGAATAATCCATGCAACATCCTCACAATAACCCAAAAGACAAATGCCATAATCCTTTTAACTAGGCAATGTTCTTTAAATTTAGAGATATATGTGCATGAAAGGGTCCTTTGACTTAATCTCATTAGGGTCTCTCTCCTCACCACATCCAAATGTGACTTGCATGGTTTTAGATAGATTGAATAGTGACTCCCATTGAGTAACTCAAGTCAAGCCTAGTAATGGTTAGATAGATGAGGCTACCAACCATCTTCCTGAACATAGGGACATCTTCCACATATTGTTCATCATCCACCATCTTAATGTTTTGATCCAAAGGTATATCCACTCGCTTACATCGTGTCATTCCATATTTCTCTAGCAACTCCAATGAGTATCGTCTCTACATTAATCAAACTCCATGTGGAGTGTCAAAATCACCTCAATGCCAAGAAAGAACCTCAATAAGCCAAGGTCCTTAATGTCAAACTCCTTGTGCAGCCCATACTTTACTTCAATAATTTCTCTCTCTAGAGTACATGTAATGATGAGATCATTGACATAGATGACCACAATAATGATTCCATCTCTTCTATGTCTAACATTAAGTGAATAATCAGCCATGCTTTGCTGAAATCCCATGCTACATAAGAACTTATTGATATTCTCACACCATGCTTACTTCAATCCATACAATGCCTTCCTCAATTTGCACACATAATGTGGATATTTATGGTAAACATATCCTTTTGGTTGATCCATGTATACCTCTTCCTCCAATGTACCATTCAAAAAAGCATTATTCACGTCCATTTGATATAATTTTCAACCATAGATAGAAGCCAAATCTCATTGTTATCTTCTTAGCCGTTGGATTAAATGTCTATTCATAATCCAAACCATATGTTTGAGCATAATCTTTTGCAACTAACCTTGCCTTGTATCTCTCTAATGAACCTTTAGATTTACACTTGACTTTATATAGTCACTTGTTGCAACCAATTGCTTTCTTGACATAAGGCAACTCAATTGAGTCCTATGTCTTGTTCTATATTAGTGCATCCATCTCTTCATCCATAATAGCATTCTCCCAATCTTTGTTTCCAACTACCTCTTCAAAACAAGTGGCCTCAACATGCTTAACATGCAATACCATGTATACATAATGCATATTCATCAAGCCAAACTATCTAGTAGATATCCGGTCTCATCAACTACAATGTACTAGAAATGGTGTCTCAACCATTCTTACATGTGGTGGAGCATACTTTCCTTCACTCTTTATCCCTAGAGTTCTTACATGTGGTATGCCAAACTGGCCATCCATAGACTCATCCTCAGAACTTTCAGCCATAGGCTTCTTCCCATGTGCAGTTTTTGCTCTCGTTGTGCACTCCTCAACATACCACTCCATGGACTATAACTATCATTGCTTTCTTCATGGTCTTGAGGTCCAAACATATCCTCGGCATGCCAATTTCTTTGACCATTATTTGCTATAATTTTCTTTACATACCCATCATCATCACTGTCTCATAGACATCCATGTCAACTGCAACTTTTAGTCAATAACAAGACTCATACTCAGTAAATCTCACATCCCTCTTTATGTGAACCTCTTTAGTGACAAGATCATAACATTTGTAGCCCTTGTTCTCATATAGATACCCAAGAAAAATGCATTTAACAGCTTTTGATTTCACATTTTTCGTCAAATCATTAGGAACGTGTACGCAATATACACAACCAAACATCCCAAGGTATGCAACTGTAGGCATCCTACCATATATCTTCTCATATGGAGACATGATGCGTCAAAGCTATAGCTATTCTATTCATGATATGGACTATATTATGTAGTGCCTCAACCCAATAGGTCAAGGGTATGTGCATATGATTCATCATTGCTCTTGTTACTTTGGCAATAATCATGTTCTTTCCTTCTACCACACCAATCTGATGTGGTGTACACTTGCAAGTGGCATGTCTTTTGGTCCCATGGTCTCTCAAATAGTAAGAGAACTCACTTGACATATATTCTCCATTATTGTCTAATCTCAAACATTCAATGTAGCCCCTAAATTGTTTTTCTACCATAGCCTTAAACTCCAAAATATTTTCAAATGCTTCACTTTTATGCTGCAAAAAAGTCACCCATGTCATCCTACTAAAGTCATTAATGAAAGTGATATAGAATCTATGTTTCCCACTCAAAGAGACATTCTGACCAAATGTCAAAATGTATTATTTCCAAAGAATAGCTACTCACTCTCTCCCTCTTTGGAAATGGGAGTCTAGACTGCTTTTGCCAAACTGACAAGCCTCACACTCACTATCATAATTTACATACCCGAATTGCTAAAGTCCATGAACCACATGTCTAGTATGTATCTATTTAAGTCTTTGCAAATTCACATGTCCAATCCTTCTATGCCATATTTCTACACCTTTATCTTATCCATGCCTTGTCCCAACGTACATAGAGCTTTCAATGATGGGACTTCTTGTATCCAAATCAAATAACCTACCTTTCTTCTGACCACAAGCAATAAGTCTGTTAGGTCTTACATTTTTTAATTCCTCAATGAAACAACCATACTTGTTAAACCTCACTTGCAATCATTGATGAACCATTTGACCAATTGATGCCAATTTTTTAGTGATAGTGGCACACATAAGACATCCCCAAGCTTATTTTCAGTTCCATCTCTAGTCACCAAAGGCACACTCCCAATATGAGTTATCTTATGCAATGTGTCATCTCCTATAGCCACATACTCTTTAGTTTGCATTTGCTTCTATGATATTCCTAAGCCCCACATGAATAGGGTCTATGGGGGAAAGGGCTAACCTTGATTTAAAAAGTTTAAGTAAAAGAAAAATCAAGTTGTAGTCATTAGATGTGGTGCCACCATCACACTCAAACATGTCGACCACCCTTCTTGAATCTAACACAACGAATGCATCAAAGCTTCCTACCTTCCACACAACTGAACGCTTGTGGAATCACCTCAAAGTTATTAGTGAGTGAAATATCGAGAGATGATGACATGCGACAGTAGCACCATCCAAATATTATCTAATAGCCTTCATGTTAGGGCATGAGGGGGCTAGCTAATGCATTGTTATGAGAGAGAGATCAGCACCATGATAATGACAAGGAGGAATGAGAGGCTCAATAGCCTTTATAAGGCCATATAAACCTTATTTTAAGGTTTTTTAGTAATGCCTTGGTTGTCCTTGCTAAGCAAACATGCTGCGAGAGAGAGAGAGAGAGAGAGAGAGAGAGAGAGAGAGAGAGAGAGAGAGAGAGAGAGAGAGAGAGAGAGAGAGAGAGAGAGAGAGAGAGAGTGTGTGTGTGTGTGTGTGTGTGAGGGAGAGATAGACGGAGTTGGGAGAAAAGTAGAAAGAGAAGTAGGAGAAGAAGGGAAGAGAATGAGAAAAGGATAGGAGAAAAGAAGAAGAGTGAGAAGAAGGAGAAGGAAGGAGTAAAGAAGAGGAAGAGAAAAATAAGGAGAGTAGAGGGAAGCACAAAGAGAGGGGAGGGGACAAGAAGAATAAGAGGAAGTTAAGAAGGAGGAGGATAGAAGAAGGACAGAAGAAGCGGAATAAAGTAAGAAGAGAAGGTGAAGAGGAGAAGGAGAGAGTAGAGGAGTAGAGAAAAGAGGAGAATCACAAAGGAAAATAGGACAAGCATCAACTACCTATGCGGAGTCCTCTTCTACTCGATAAAATTCTGTCTCTACACACCACCTTCTACTAGTCTCTAGCACTCGTGGATGACCTTACCCTTTGTCTCGCACAAGGGATTCACCTAACCCTTGAGGCTTCCAATCAAGGCTGACAAAGCCTGAAACTTGGCTAGCACACAAGGACCTTGTTCATGATGACCCCAAAGGGACGATACTCTAGAGAGCAGGGGGAGCACAGGATTTCCAAATGTGGTCACAAACACGAACAACACATCGTCACATGCAACACAAAACTAAGGTTTTTCATAGGTTAATATTCATTTAATACAAGCATGATTAAAAACAAAAATAAAGATAATTATGTTCAATGAAAAGCTTATAGCTTAACAAATGTACAAAATGAGGAACTAAGGGAATGAAGGGGAGTCTTGAATATAAACATAGAGTGATCTCTAATAGGAAACTATCATTAGTTCATCGTTTGAGTAGCTTGTAAAGACTTTGGAATTTGTTTAAAACATGTAAATCCTTGAAATTTTGCATATGTGATTTATATCATTTAAAACTCATAATAGGATATTGGACTTATTGAAATTATTAACTAACATAGTAGTCTAGATCAATGATATTGAAAGGTTATTGAAAAATGAAAAAAAGTATAGAAAGTTAAAGTAAACTTGTAAATAGAGACTTATAGAGGGACTATTTTTATGTGTCAATAAAGTATTGAATCATTTAGAGGAAAAGTCTGTGAAGCTTGACATGTGTTTTGTGACCTAAATATAGGAAACATAGTATGTATCACTTTCTGTGATTACACTCAAAAGAGAATATGTTATTGTTAATTTTATCTCTTACCAAATATTCAAAGGATATTCTTTTGGAATGTTGAGCTGGATTTTTATGGTAAGGCTTATTTTTTTGAAAGAAAAGATGGTTTTTTCTTGTTTTTTAAGCCAAGGATAAGTTGATTGGTTGACTTTTATGGAATACCCAAGTGATTATCTAGATTGATATTATGGAAAAGGATATCCCCAAGTAAATGCATATAAATTGAGTTCCACTATAATAAGTGTCATACATATGTCCAAATGTTGTCACATGTACCCATACATCATGGTCATATGTCAAACATTGGATTTCGAGCAAGAACCAATGACAAGAGGGCTCAAACCACCCTATCTACACCTACTATAAGAGCCATGTTTGAAGTTATAGATGACCTTTAAAGGCTATTTCCAACCACCAAAGCCTACAGAGACTTTAATAGGACTAGTGAAAAGATTATACCATATCTATATCACATCCTAGAGTGAATGGTATTCCTATAAAGACATGTACGGACCTTGCATTACCCTAAGAATGCCATGCTTCAATCTTGAATAGTCTTGAGCCTTCAAGGGAGTTTGAATCTTCAATCCTTCATGTGTTGTACTTATGTGAGGGTAAAATGGTAGGAAAGGGATCCTTATATAGGGTTCAAACAACTAGAGGGGGTACAAAGTTCCTCATCAAGTCCAGTTGTGTGTACCCTTAGAGATATTTCATAGTGAGGGAGGGTCACCTCTCTTTTGTCCCATTATCTCCCTACTGCATCCACCTTTTTTTGTTAATGGGAATCTCAACATGTAATGGCATACTACTCTATCCAAATAAGAATTGGAAAATTGAAATTAGAATTGAAAGGATAATTGAAATGAGGTAAGTATTAAGATAAAGAGTACCTTTTGGATCAGTGGCTCAGTGTACATACAACATACTTACTCTCTCTTATGAAATTTATCAAAAATACAATCAAGTATGAGCGGTGCCCTTATGACCCAAAAAGCATCAAAACACAAGTCAAAAATTGAGAAATTTTCTTGTTTTATATTGCATTTTATCATGCCAGCAATGAAAAGCTCAACCCACATTAAATTTTTTGGAATTTTTCTAGCATATTTTCCTTCCAATTGGCACACCCAATAATGGTATAAAAATACCTTTTAAGCCTTAAACCAAGCTAGTTCACTCTCTACAGTGTGAAGATAACCAATGAACTAGTTTCACAAAAAATAAGCTCATTCCTTTGATAGTGTGAATTCAAATTCAAAATAACCAAATTCGAGAGACCCAAGTGTGAAAGCAAATTTGATAGGAGGATGTTGACTTTGATTAAGGCTAAAGCTTAGCCGCCTAATGAAGGCTATCCAATGAAGTTTCACACTATGGTGGTATCATTTGTTACCACCGTTTTGACATCTCCAAGCCCATGGCATGCACTCATGGTGATTGAATCAAGCTACAACATACTCATCTCCTCCAAAACGACATTTAAAGCTTATAGCGCTAATCAATCAACCCAAAAGGATTCTTCTTATCTTCTCTGCAATAGACATAAACCCCCTGATTTTGGGCTACGCAGGCCTTATGCTTTCCTATAATTAGGACTTGTGCTTTTTCTTCACAAGGTAGGCCCCCTACTCAAGCATGCCATGAGCTCAAGCTACCCACTTGCTTCAAACAACCAATATATAGGCCAATCCAAACTTGAAGACCACCAAAACCTTGTTGTTGCACATCATTTCTAGCCTAATTTGGCTTCCAAATACATTCAAAAGTGAGCACCAATGCCCAAAATCCAAGATCCAATGGCTTGACAATCAGGTATACCTATTTTGGGTGGAATAGTTAAACATTAGTACCTGATTCAATGGCAGACAACAAGCTTGGAACTCAATGTAGACGTCAATTTGATGCACTCCTTGATCCAAGTTTTTGATTCCACATTTTTGCTTTGATACCAAATGAAAAGAATAGAAAAGGATACACAATGGAAGGAGTAATATCAAGAGATGTTGAGGCTCAAGAGTTTTTCTTCATCTTCATCTTCATTCTTCTTCCATCTTCATTCTCAAGTGATACACCACATAATTATTCTCTAAAGTGATAAATACATTTTGACCTTTAGGACTCTTCACATACCATCTCTACTTTATTTATGCATACATAGGTTATGAGTTATCTTTATTTCTCAACAAAAAGAAGGAGAACTAGAGAGAGAAGATAGAAGGAACAAGACTATAGAGAGAAGAGAGAAAGAGAGAGAAAGGCATGAAAAGACAGAGAGAGAGAGAGAGAGAGAGAGAGAGAGAGAGAGAGAGAGAGAGAGGGAAGGAAAGTCATGATAGCTAGAAAAGAAAAATAAAGAGAGACTTGAATATTGATAACTAATGCCCTAAATGAGTCTCTTAATACATTAAATACCCCTTCAATGTTGTCAAGTATTCTCATGCTAACCTTGTGTGTTCTACCCATCTATCCCACTCTTTTACATTCTATCCTGACCCCAAAGGTTTTTGCCCTCAAAAACACAAATAGGGCTTATTAGTGTGGCTCATAGTGGGGCTGCAAAGTACTACTATGTTTAGCATTACAAAGGGTAATATATGTATGGGAAAGCTCAATCTCATGTGAAATTGGGATGTATAGATGTATATGGCATATGTACAATATGTACGAATTGACAATGCACGAGTTTGGCCACCAAATCTTGATCATTAGGGTCTATTATTGTCCAAAACAAGCCTACTAGAGAAAAATGGTTATAAATTTCTGTGGATGGCTCTGATTAAGATAGGTGACATGTCAAAATGAAGGTCATCAAGTATTCTTTCAATTGATATAGTTGATACATAATTGTCATTAGGGAAAGGTAAAAATTGTTCTAAAATAGTGTGTTGTCTACAAGCAATCTGTAGGCCAAACTGGGCCAAAATGCACTAGTCTACCAAATTTGCATCCTTTAGACAGTGGAAATCCTCTAAGATTGTTACTGGTCTCCACCAAGAGGCTTCTTCCAAGGGTAAACCTTTCCATTTAATCAGATATTTGTGAATGGATCGAGTCGTCAGTTTCTTTTCTCTTTGTCCAATGACTGCCTCAAGAGTGTATCACATAATGCCCTCTTCATCTATGGGTGGCAACTCCTACTCATGTGAAAAATATCATGAATCTTAGTGGAGGGATGGAGTCAAAGATGATACTCCAAATCACCCACTCTCTTGACTATCTTGTAAGGCCCATAATAGCAATGTGTCAACTTATTACAAGTGCCATCTTTTATTTGTGAAGTACGTTTTGCTTTTACTTCTGCCCCTATAATGGCATGTGCTTTTGTCTCAAGCTCTATTATGGCCATGTAACATAGAAAATAATATATCCATGCTTCAATTGCTATATCAATAGAAGTTACTTTTGATGCCAGGAGGCATATTTCACGGTGGATTCCGTGAGGTTTTACGGTGGATTCCGTAAACTTTGATGACCGGGGCTCATACACAAAGTGGATTCTTTGTGCGAGAAGTTAATGGGGACGCGTGTCCTTTTCGGGCGTTTCATTAATTTAGTGTGTACATGGGTGATTCCATAGCGGGTGATTCCGCAAAATGCATATTAAATTAATAAACGTTTATGAGTTTAGAGTGCGCACTCGTAATAAATTAAGGTTAGGATTTATTTCTAACCAGTTGATTTATTTATGTAGCTGAAGATTGCTAGGTATTCACTTTTGTCGTTTTAATTGTATTATTTTACTAACGATTGTGAATGCTTCAGTTGATGTGTAGAGATAGCAGCAGTGGCGGAGGAAAGCATTGGAGGATAGTGAGTATTCGATTTATGGATTATATTTTGATAGGTGCCACGCCTATATTTTGTCATGCCTATTTATTGAGGCATCGATTATTTATTATTATTTTGTATGCGCATGGGCGCACGGTTATGTTATTTCTATTTGGACATTGTATTGGGCGTGTCAGACTCTTTGGGCACCGTCCATTAGCTTTATTCCTATTTTTGTGTAAAAGCAAACTCAAAAGCTAAAAGCTTGCTATTTTGTAATTTGGGCTATTATTTGAGCATGAAGATGAAATATACATAAAATACATGCTTTGTGGAGCGCTCACACAAGGCATGGGGGGAGATTGCACCCAATTGGTCTTTTGCTCTTGTCGTTCATGCTTTTTATCTTGTAATTTGTGCAAAAAGTAGAGTTCATTGTTCTTGGGGACCTTCCGGCATTCACTACGCGAGCATACAGCATCCGATCTGCGCAGCAGTGGTATCAGAGCAGAGCTGAGATCAAGAGCTTCCAATTGCTACCCATCTCGTGCGAAGGCGGAGCTCCTGGAACGATCGGGCTCTACGGTCAATCTCGTCGTGAACCGTCGATACAGGCAGACTTCTGGCGATCAACAACCATTGTTTCTGTCATTGGATCGCGAAGTACCAGGCTACAGAGGCGGAGGACCACTCCTACATCTCCTTCATCAAGTCATGGTTACACAGAGATAAGCTCCATAGCTCCCCAAACTTCAAAGCTTTTATTATTAGTAAGCTTAGCATTAAAGGTTGCTAAGCTTTAAGAAGTTAAAAAAAAAAGTTTCGATTTGTCATCGCGAGGTCTTCAGAGACCTCCGATTTTTCTGCCGTGGGCAGAAAAACGCCCCCCCCCCCCCCCCCACGATTTTACGTTTTATCACAGTAAGCTTTTTGAGCTTACTTACCAAAGCAACTAAGCTACCTAAGCTTCAGTAAGTCAGGTCACACAAAGTGGATTCTGCAAGTCTATCAAGTTGAAATCCTGCAAGTCATCTAAAGCAGGTCAAGTTCTGCAAGTTCTGTAAATCGACTAAGTTTTGCAAGTCTGCAACTCTGCAAGTCAGACAAGTCAACTGGAGTCAGAACTGACTTGTGCTCAAAACTCATAGAAGGGCTGTTCCTGCGCAGAAACTCCGAACTGCAAAGTTGTTCATTGGAAGGATGACGGAACCACATATGGATGATCTTATGGGCTGAAGGCGACTTACCTGAACCTACGATGGAGCAAAAGCTGGACTTAATCATGATGCAATTGGAAGAAGAACGAAGGGCTAGGCAAGCATTGCAAGCTCAACTGGAAAATTTACAAAGAGCGTCTACCGACAAAGAAGAACCTCAAGCTGAAGATCTTATTCGACATACCGTCGATGCAACTCTTGAAGCTCAAACCATCCACAAGGAATCAAAGATAAGTAAAAGAAGTTTCAAATTCCGTACTTTCAATGGCATACGAGAAGGAAAAACTGTTCTAGCATTCATTAGTCAGTTTGACGACTATTTCCATGAGGAAACCTATGCAGAAAAAGATAAAATCAAGTGTGTCACTAATCATTTAGTAGACAGAGCATCTCTTTGGTGGATTGTAGTACGCAAGAGTATAGATTGTCTTGCTACTTGGGAGGATTTCAAGAAGAAATTCATGCAGAATTTCCTTCCACCACAATTTCATGAGAAAGCTATTAAACAATGGGATCTTCTCCAGCAACGGGATAGTGAGCCTATTCCTCAGTATACAGAGCATTTTTGGAATGCATTACTCCAACTGCGCATGCTTGAAGACGTACCTGAAGTGACACACAAGCACAAGTATATGTTTGGACTCCTTGGGCATTACTACGCTGAAGTTAACATGTTCAAGCCTGCTACTCTTGAAGACTCCATTTCACTAGCTCACGACACTGAAGATAAGCTACGAGGTAGAAACAGACGTCCACAGCAATTCCAAGCCAATGGTAATTATGGATCTAAAAAATTCAATTCCAATTTTAGAAGATTTAATCCAGGTCATTTCTCTTCATCATCTTTTCGCAAAAATTGGGCAAAACCACCTGCATTACCATCCAATGTCAATCAAAACCCTAAGCCTATTCCACAGCCAAATCCTAATGTCCCTAGACTTCCCGTCATTGCAAACAATGTAACCAAAGCCAAGCCAATAGTATGCTATAAATGCCACCAGCCTGGACATCTAGCAGCAAATTGTCATTCAAAGAAGCCACCTTCCCATATCAACTACCTTGGAGCAATGGATGAAGACGAACATGAAGATATGCCTGATTTCACTGAAGATGAGGATGACACTACTACGCCTTTGGATACTTTACCAGGTATGCCTACTCCACATTCTTTATTGACTATGAAATGTTTGGTGCATGGAAAGGAAAAGATTATTTTGCATGATGACGGTAGCACTCATGATTTTATTTCAGCAAAATTAGTAAAAGAATTGAAGTTACAGATTGTACCTACGCATTATCGCATCAAAGCTGCATTCTTAGGCACTAGGTATAATGGTACACAGGAAGTGCATGACTTAGCGATTCAAATTGGTCAATACATTGAAAGAAGAAATTTCCTAGTTGTTCCATTACAGTCGAGTGACATTATTTTAGGTATGCCTTGGCGTCACCAGCATAACCCAGATATAGACTATTCCACACACTCAATGAATATTAATTTTCAAGGAAAATCTATTACATTATATGGAATGCATGCATCTAATGTTTTTCCACTGCTTTCGCATACTCAAGCTAAACGTACATTACGCAAGAGTAGTAAATATTATCTCATTTGGGTGAATGAACTGCAAGTAAAAGAAAGTCATATGCACCCTAGGCATAAAGAATTTCTTGCACATTTTAAGGATTGTTTTGCAGAAGACCTACCACCTGGTTTACCTCCTTCACGTCCAGAAGACCATAAGATAGATTTGATCCCTGGCACACAACCACCTTGCAAAGCACCATATAGGCATAACCAAATAGAGCAAAAAGAAATTTAGAGTCAAGTTGAGGAATTATTAAATAGAGGATTGATTCGACCTAGTAGTTCTCCATTTGGTGCACCTGTCCTATTAGTCAAGAAAAAGAATAATACCTATCGTATGTGCATTGACTATCGAGCTTTAAATAAGATCACTGTAAAGAATAGATATCCTATTCCTAGAGTTGATGACCTTATGGACAAACTACAAGGATCTGCTATATTTAGTAAAATAGACCTTAAGTCTGGTTATCATCAGGTGAGACTAGATAAGTCTGACATATTCAAAATTGCATTTAGGACACAATTTGGTCATTACAAATTTTTAGTGATGCCATTTGGATTGACTAATGCACCTGCTACGTTTAGTAGAATGATGAACCGTATATTTTTTAAATATCAGTATTGTGTAATTGTCTTCTTTGATGATATTTTGGTGTTTAGTCAAAATGAGAAAGAACATTATGAGCATTTGTCATTGGTTTTTCAGTTATTGAAAGAAAATCAACTGTATGTAAATCCTGAAAAGAGTGAATTCTTTAAAACAGAAATTGAGTATTTAGGTCATATTATATCATCTGATCGAATTAAAGTCGATCCTAAGAAAATAGATGCAATATTGAATTGGCCTCTACCTAAAAACGTGCATGAGTTACGCTCATTCCTTGGTCTTGCTAGTTTCTATATGAAGTTTGTACGTAATTTTTCATTACTTGCTTTACCACTGACTAAACTTCTAAAGAAAGGTATTGTCTATCATTGGTCCGAAAATCAACAGAAATCCTTTGACTTACTGAAACATGCATTAACCCATGCCCCTGTTCTACAGTTGCCTGATTTTAATAGACCATTCTTTCTAGTAGTGATCCATGCTCGTGGATCAGGAATAGGAGCTGTACTTATGCAAGACAATCACCCTATAGCCTATTCTAGTTGTAAGCTGAAACCCTCTGAACTGAAATATTCCACATATGACAAAGAACTATTAGCAGTTGTACAAGCATTAAGATAATGGAAACACTACTTAATGGGTTTAGAATTTATGATTAAGACCGATCAGCAAAGTATTAGACATTTACTTAGCCAACCCCAAATCTCTGACCGTCATATCAAATGGGCCTCCTTTATTCAGAGTTTTCATCCTATCATTCAATACCAACCCGGAAAAGAAAATGTAGTGGCTGATGCATTGAGTAGAAGACCTGCCATTCATAATATTTCTGTTATATCTTTTGATTCTTTGATTGCTATGAAAGATACTTATCATTAGGATATTACTTTTCATACTGATTGGAATAAATTAGTTCAAAATAATTTGATTCCTATTGATTCATTGTCATATAATGATGGATTTATGTTTTATGAAAAGAGATTGTGTGTTACAATTCCATTCCGATCATTCATTTTGAATGAGATTCATTGTCCCCCATATCAAGGTCATAGAGGTATCATATCTACTTTACGTACGTTAACTGAAGATTTTTATTGGCCGCATATGGACACCGATGTATCTAACTTTGTTTCTGAATGTTTGATTTGTCAAAGAGTTAAGAGACATCATGGTAAATAGTATGGATTACTTATGCCTTTGTCTATACCATCTAAACCTTGGGAACAAATTTCTATGGATTTTATTACTAGTTTACCTAATACTAAATCTAACCATGATATGATTTGGACAGTAGTAGATAGATTTAGTAAACAAGCATATTTCATTCCATGTAAGAAAACTTTAACAGCATCACAAGCAGCACAGTTGTTTTTGAAAACTGTTTTTACTAACCATGGATTGCCAAAAGTTATTATTTCAAATCGTGATTCTAGATTTTGTAACAACTTTTGGATTACTCTGTTTGCTAACCTAGGCACAAAGATTGATTTCTCATCTGCATTTCATCCAGAAACTAATGGACAAACAGAAGCCACTAATAGCACAATTCTAGATCTTTTACATGCATATACTATTTCTAAACCACAGACATGGGACACACATTTGCATTTATTACAGTTTGCATATAACAATACACCACACACATCTACAAAGAAAGCACCGTTTGAAGTGATTTATGGATATAGATTATCTACACCTGTTGCATCTTTGTCAAATAGAATTCAAAGTGCTGATGATATTGCTAGTATGCATAATACTATTTTTGATGAGGTTAAAGATATGATTACCAAAGCCCAGCAATCATATACCAAACAAGCCAACAAGAAAAGACAAGCAATGAATTTCAAAGTTGATGACTATGTTTGGTTGAGAATAGAAAAACGTAGACTACAAAGTGTAGATAGACACCCAGTTGTCAAATTAGCCCCTAGATTCTATGGACCATTTAGGATCATTCATAAAATTAATGACAATGCATTCAAGTTAGAATTACCACCTCATTGAAAAATTCACAACACATTTCACATTAGTTTATTGAGACCATTTAGAGGCCAATTACCTGTACACCCTTTTTATGAAAACCCACCTTTATTAGAGGAAGAGACTGAAATACTTGAACCAGAAGCTATCATAGACACTGACTTTATGACCACTAGAACTGGCCGAAGATATTCTAGATATCTAGTTAAATTTAAGAACCATCCTGTAGAGGAAGCACAATGGATGCATGCTAGAGACTTAAATGCTTTCCCCACTCTATTAGCTCCACATTGAGCGAATAGCAATTGAGGTCAATTGCTATCCCACCCCGGGGGTATGATGCCAGGAGGCATATTTCACGGTGGATTTCGTGCCACGATGGATTCCGTGAGGTTTTACGGTGGATTCCGTAAACTTTGATGACCGGGGCTCATACACAAAGTGGATTCTTTGTGCGAGAAGTTGATGGGGACGCCTGCCCTTTTCGGGCGTTTCATTAATTTAGTGTGTACATGGGTGATTCCATAGCAGGTGATTCCGCAAAATGCATATTAAATTAATAAACGTTTATGAGTTTAGAGTGCGCACTCGTAATAAATTAAGGTTAGGATTTATTTCTAACCAGTTGATTTATTTATGTAGCTGAAGACTGCTAGGTATTCACTTTTGTCGGTTTAATTGTATTATTTTACTAATGATTGTGAATGCTTCAGTTGATGTGTAGAGATAGCAACAGTGGCGGAGGAAAGCATTGGAGGATAGCGAGTATTCGATTTATGGATTATATTTTGATAGGCGCCACGCCTATATTTTGTCATGCCTATTTATTGAGGCATCGATTATTTATTATTATTTTGTATGCGCATGGGCGCACGGTTATGTTATTTCTATTTGGACATTGTATTGGGCGTGCCAAACTCTTTGGGCACCGTCTATTAGCTTTATTCCTATTTTTGTGTAAAAGCAAACTCAAAACCTAAAAGCTTGCTATTTTGTAATTTGGGCTATTATTTGAGCATGAAGATGAAATATACATAAAATACATGCTTTGTGGAGCGCTCACACAAGGCATGGGGGGAGATTGCACCCAATTGGTCTCTTGTTCTTGTTTTTCATGATTTTTACCTTGTAATTTGTGCAAAAAGTAGAGTTCATTGTTCTTGGGGACCTTCCGGCATTCACTAGGCGAGCATACAGCATCCGATCTGTGCACCAACTTTGGGTTTCGAAAAGAGGAATTCACCCATCGACAATGATTTTGCTTTTGTTGGGAGTTGTCTCATAGTGCCCACTATTAGAGACTATGCTTCTGGTTTCTTTGAGAATATCTACTTGACAGCATCTTCTTCTACGGATGTTTCATCTACAACTTCGTTGGAACAGTCAAACAAGATCTCTAAGGAGGTGGAGCCATGTTCTTTTTTAGCACCATATAGCTTTAACACCACTTTATTTGGTCCATGGCCTAGGGTCAAAGTTCCTTTAAACCAATAAATCCTTGCTCAAGCTTCAAACAAACATGGTCTCTCGAGCAACACAGGGTAAGATGTTCCATAAGAATTGGGCTTTACCATCAAGTAAGTGAGCCAATAGTCTCAACCAGCACTATGGTCTTCACATATAGGAGGATACCTAAGAGCTTAATTCTTCTCTAATCTACCAATCTAATGAGCCACTACATGGGTTGCATGCCTTGCACACCCAAATCTTTCATTGTCACATCATTCATCATGTTCACTAAGGAACTTCCATCAATCAATGCACTTGCAATAAAACATCCTTCTATCTAGGTGCTAGTCTCTAGTAGAGTGCCAAGATCTAGGAAGGCATCGATGATATCTACTTCTTTCACAAGCTTTGGGGCTTTGTTGGTCTTGGTAGCAATTGGAGGGTTGGCAATCCATAAACCACATTGATGCATGAGAATACTTTTGAACCTTTGTGGCAACTAGGGGATAGCGGTAGCAGTTGATGGAATGTCAAATCAAAGTGGAAGGTATCTAGGTCCTTCACTAGTCATATTCTTTTATGAGATCTATAGGCTTCTCCAAACTGACTGGGAAAGGGGCTATATCCACTTTTTGTTTTCTTTTTTCTTCAAGCAAGGGTTGCGTCACCACTTTTCTATCATTGGAGATACATCCACCTCTTCTGTCTTTGCTAAGACGTCTAGTTCTACGTCTTAGATTGGCTATGTATCCTTCTATGGAACTGGATTATTTTGCACTATACCACTATACTATACTACTTTGTGGATTTGTTGGGAGCCTGAACTTCACAATTTTTGTAGGTGGAATATTCTCTTTTGAAACTATTGGTTCTCTTGTCTTGGCATATGTAGCTACAGCTACCTCCAATTCCACCAAGTTGGAGGCTCACTCCTATGCTTTTTGTTGGCTATCAATGGCATTAGCCTTTGTAGGGAGATTGGACTGGGATAGTCTTTAGTAGTATGGCCTTCTCCTTTGCATCGACTACATAAGGCCTCGTAGTCCATGGACCTTATAAGGTTTGGATAATTTGGGAAAATATGACCATTTTCTCTTCATCTATAACACTCCACTTCTGATCTCTGACTACCACCAGACTATCTTTCTCTATAACTTTGGGTAGGGAATCTCCTTGGACCAAAATTAGGGCCAAAATCTCTAATATTTGATCCAGTGTCTTGGGTTGCCATTGTGGATTCTAGCAAGTTGAACCTTGCCTCCTTATCTTTCTTCCTTTTGCATGCAAATCCTTTAGAGAGAAAATATCTTTTGTATGGTTCTTCCTTAGAGATGGTAAGAATAGAATGCCCCAGGGATAGTTTGTTTGTTCTAATTTCTTGGTTTGCCATTGTGGATTTTAGCAGGTTGAACCTTGCCTCCTTATCTTTATTCCTTTTGTCGTGCATCTCCTTCAGAGAGCAGATATCTTCTATATGGTACTTCCTTAGATAGTAAGAACAGAATGCCCCAAGGATAGTTGGCTTTCAAGTACATTCAATGGCTAAGTATCCTGCTTCATAGCACTTTCTACACCAAATATTCGATCACATCACATCTCTTTGTCAAGATTGTGGGAGAGAAGGAAGCAGTCTCACTTGTAGCTTTCTTGCTTGCACAATGGGGGAATACACACAAGGGTGGAGGCTGAAAGCAGTTTTCCTCTTCTTAGTTGTGTAAGCCAAAAAGAAGTCTAGTACAAAGAAATAGAAGAACCCTATATATGGGTCTCAAACCAAACTCAACTAACTAAGGTGGCGTACTAACTGAGCCACGAACTAGAGTAGATAAGGATAGCTATCATGTAGCTATTATTCATGGGCGGTGTACCAACCGCGTCTGCAATTGACAAGTCGGTGACATAAATACACAACGGTCACCCTGGCATATCACGAGTGGAGCTCGATATCTCAACACTCCCCCTCAAGCTCAATACCAATTCCTGCACACCAAGCAGGTCTCTGAACTTGGGCAGCTTCTCTACGCCCAATGCCTTCGTGAATATGTCAGCTACCTGATCCTCTGTGCTGACATAAACTAGATCAATAAGATCTAGTAAAACCCTCTCTCGCACATAGTGATAATGCACCTCAATGTGCTTTGTTCTAGCATGATAGACTGGGTTATTTGCCAAGTGTATACTGCTCATGTTGTCACAATAAATGACAACTGGCCCATCTGTAGACTGATGCATATCATAAAGTAGCTTATGTAACCAAGCTACCTCACATGCAGCCATTGCTGCACCCCTGTACTCAGCCTCTGTGCTCGACAAGGCAACTCTAGGCTGTTTCTTGCTGCTCCAAGTGACTGTAGCACTCCCAAAAGAGAACACATATCCACTGGTAGATCGTCTATCAGAAATACTACCAGCCCAATCAGCATCAGCGTATCCATGCAACTGTATCTGAACCCCAGTCTCATAAAGTAGTCCATACTGCAATGTGGACTTCACATACCTGAGTATGCGTCTAGCCGCATCCAAATGTGGTTTCCTTGGAGCCTGCATAAACTGACTTACCAATCCAATAGCATAGCTCAAATCTGGCCTGGTAATAGTCATATAAATCAAACTTCCTACTATGCGTCTGTACATAGTAGGGTCTTCTAGAAGCTCACCTGCATCTGTACTCAGCTTCACATTCTGCTCCAAAGGAACTGAAATAGGCTTATAGCCTGTCATCCCATATTTGGACAGCATGTCTAATCCATACTGCCTCTGCAAGAGCTGTATCCCACTTGGTGATCTAATCACCTCAATGCCCAAGAAATAACGCAGCTCTCCCAAATCCTTCATCTCAAACTTCTGCTTCAATAGCATTTTCACATGAAGGATATCTTCATCACTGTCACCTGTCATAATCAAATCATCAACGTAAATGACAAGTAGCATAATACCTTTCTCTGTTTTTCTCACATAAAGTGAGAAATCTGCCTTGGAAATCTGAAAGCCAATAGTGACAAGATACTGTCCTATCTTGTCAGACCATGCTCTAGGTGCTTGCTTCAAGCTATACAAGGCTTTCTTCAACCTGCAAACAAACTCAGGATGAACAGCATGCACATAACCTGGTGGCTGCTCCATATAGACCTCTTCTTGCAAATCACCATGCAAGAAGACATTCTTTACATCCATCTGATGTAAAGACCATCCCTTTGATGCAGCCATACCAATGACTGCTCTTATGGTTGCCATCCTTGCAACCGGACTGAATGTTTCTTCATAGTCAATGCTATATGTTTGTGCATACCCCTTGACTATTAATCTTGCCTTGTATCTGTTCACAGAACCATCTGCATTGTGCTTCACCTTATAAACCCACTTACAGCCAATTGCATTTTTACCTTTAGGCAAAGGTACCAATTCCCATGTAGCATTTGCTTCCAAGGCATCCATTTCTTCATCCATGGCTTTCTCCCATTTTTCTTTTCCCATGGCTTCCTCAAAAGAAGTGGGTTCTGGTTCGTGTATCACTTTAACCATATATGTATAGTGAATGGCTGTAAATCCATCATATTTCAGCCTATCCACAGGATACCTAGCTCTCGTAGACCTGCGCAAACTAGGTTCACTCCCAGGTGCTCTCAAAACATCCCTGGTCTTCCTTACTCTAGGTGTAACAATAGAAGGAATACCCAACTCATCATCAATTCTCTGTTCTGAGCCACTGGATTCACCATCCACATAAGAGTGACCTGCATTCACATCAAACATGGGCTGATCAACCTTCTCTTTTCCTTTTCGTGATACCTGCATACCACTATCTGCATTGCTTTGAGAAGATTCTCCTGATCTCAATCTGCCTGTCCATGGCGAAGAATATGAACCACTGCTAGAGGACGCTCCAGGTCCACTAATATTTTGTGACTGCTACTGTGAATTCTGTGCAGCATTACCATTTTGTGCATCTACATCATCAATCACATTTACTGGTTTATACCAGCTACTCATCTCATCAAAAACAACATCTCTGCTCACTGTAAACTTACGAGTAGAAGGGTTATAGCATCTATACCCTTTTTGCTGCAGAGAGTAACCAATAAAGATGCACTTCTCAGCTTTTGGATCCAACTTGGATCTCAACTCATCTGGCACATGTACATAGGCAATGAAACCAAAAATTTTAAAATGAGAAATATCTGGATTCCTACCAGTATACCTCTCCTCTGGAGTCATTCCATGTATTGCTGCAGTGGGAGTCCTGTTCATTATGTAGACTGCTGTAGCAACTGCTTCAGCCCAATAAAAATCTGGCAAGTCTTTTTCATTGAGCATGGCACGAGATACCTCTCCAATATGCCTGTTTTTCCTTTCTGCAATTCCATTTTGTTATGGGGTATGACTGCATGAATATTGCTGCTTTATGCCATGCTCATGCAGGAACCTTGCAAACTCATTTGAGAGGTACTCTCCCCCTCCATCTGACCTTAGGCATTTTATATGCAGGCCTGTTTCTTTTTCAACCATAGCTTTAAGAGTTTTGAAATGCCCAAGAACTTCACTTTTCTTTTTCATAAAATACACCCAAACTTTTCTGCTATAGTCATCAATAAAAGTGACAAAATAATGACAGCCTCCAAGAGATGCAGCTTTAGTAATCCACACATCAGAGTGGATTAATTCCAATGGCTTCTCACTCTCTTGAACATGTATAGGAAATGGTTTCCTTGCCTGTTTTCCAAACTGACAGGCTTCACATACCTTATGCATTTCTGCAACCTTGAATTTGGGCAATCCTGCAACAATATTTTGGGCCTGTATTGATTTAAGTCGCTGTACATTAACATGACCAATGCGTTTATGCCAGATATCAATATCTGCAACTACATCGGTCCCATGTGCAAACATTGCTGCACTCAATTCAGACATGTCTGCATCCAATGTAAACATTCTGCTCTTCTTCTTTCCTTTTGCTATCAAGCGACCTTTATTTTTCATATCCTCAACAAAGCATCCATGAGGATTAAATCTGACATGCAAGCCCTGCTCAACCATTTGACCAACAGAAACCAGATTCTTGGTGATATTCGGGACATGAAATACATCGGACAGGTATTTCTTTTTCCCATCCTGCATAGACAAAGGAATTTTTCCAATCTGCATAATAGGATGTGCAGTATCATCACCAGTCTCCACAAATCCTGGTTTTTCCATTTTCCTTGCATCCTCCATTCATTCTGCATGACCTGTCATGTGGTTTGATGCACCTGAGTCAACATACCATACATCATTGCTTTCTTCTGCACTTGTCACAGAATTGTTCATGTGCTGCACCATAAACAAATGCTCATTTCTGTCATCACCCTGTCTACTAGAAAATGCATAATTCTCTTGTTGCAGTTTTCCATTCATGATGTCATTCTGCTTTTTATAGCAGTCTTTAGCCATATAACCCATTTTACCACAGTAGTAGCATTCAACATTGTTGTTTGCATTTTGGCCTCTTTGCCATCCACCACGACCTCTTTGGCTCCCCCTGCCTCTAGAATTACCACATCCTCCTCCATAGGACTGGTTTTCTTGAGTTTGCTGCATATTCTGATTTCTGACACGGCCTCCAAATCGGCCTCCTCTACCTCTGCCTCTACCTCTTCCAGCATTTGAGTAGAAGACAGCTTCTTTTGAAGTTCCTCCTGAAGAAGATGCACCACCATTTCTCTGCTCCTCAGAAATTAGAAGAGCAATCAACTCCTCAAAGTCAATAAATCTTTCACGGACGGAAATGGATGTTCGAAACTGTGCATAATCCTTTCCTAGACCATTCAAGGTCACAGAAACTAAATCGTCATCTTCCACTGGCGACCCAATGGAAGCAAGTGCATCTGCAATCTCCTTCACCTTCATGTGGTAGTCATTGATGCTCATATTTTCTCTTTGCACATTATGCAACTCTTGCTTGAGCTGCATTTTCCTGGCTTGAGTATTTGTGCTATACATTTTTGACAAAGTATCCCATGCCTCCTTTGGCATACTTGCATCCTGAATATGCACAATCATAGAGTCTGAAATACTGATAGACAGCCAGTACATAACTTTCCTGGCTCTCTCATGCCATGCTTTAAATGCCTGCATTTGCTGTTGATTGGGAACATCAGGAAGAACTGGTTCTTGTTCATTTCCTGCAACAAATTCCCAATATCTTTTTCCCATAAGGAAATTCGTCATTCTAAACTTCCACGCTTGGAAGTTGTTCTTGTCAAGCTTTTCAGTGACAATCTGTGAGAGAGAATCAGACGCCATTACAGAACACTGCAAAAAATTCTGTCACTGCAAAGAACACAGCTTCAGCCTCACAAAGGCAAATCTGCAAAACTGACGAAAGTGGTATTTGACCACACAGTCACTTCCTAGTGACGATTTTGCATCAATAGGCAACAGGGATGATTCTATAACTCCCAATGTCTCTGCGCACAAGCATACGATGCAATTTCTACAGTAACTTTTCACCGACCTGTAGAACAATGGCTGCACAGCATAAAACTGGACCTTTCCTGAGTGCGTGCAGAAAACTTCCACCTCCAAAACAGGCCCCGAAATGGCCTCAAATCAAAAAAACAAGGTCGCCATGGGCTAAAGCCCTCTCCCGCAGCATATACTGCCCTCTTTCTTCACCGCAAAGGGCGTCTCAACCTGAGACAATGCACTCTTGCAATTTCCGGTTGTGCTGCCTGCAGAGATCTGCTCCCAAAACAGAAAATGAAAGCAACACTGCGAGCTTGGCTTGCTTTCTTGAGCTCCTTACCATGAACAAGGCTCTAATACCATGTCAAGATCGTGGGAGAGAAGGAAGCAGTCTCACTTGTAGCTTTCTTGCTTGCACAATGGGGGAATACACACAAGGGTGGAGGCTGAAAGCAGTTTTCCTCTTCTTAGTTGTGTAAGCCAAAAAGAAGTCTAGTACAAAGAAATAGAAGAACCCTATATATGGGTCTCAAACCAAACTCAACTAACTAAGGTGGCGTACTAACTGAGCCACGAACTAGAGTAGATAAGGATAGCTATCATGTAGCTATTATTCATGGGCGGTGTACCAACCGCGTCTGCAAGTCGGTGACATAAATACACAATAGTCACCCTGGCGTATCACGAGTGGAGCTCGATATCTCAACACTCTTCATGCTCATGTAGTATTGGATATGCTAGCAATATTTACTTTCAATGTATGCAATTGTTCTATGATCATATCCATCAACTCTTTCTTGATACTTGCAACTAAATTGGACAAGTATTCCTTCAATTTTTCTCCTTCTAAAGCACTTGCAATGGGATTTTGAGAAGTCTTTGTTCCACATAGACTAGTTGGGTTGATCAAAGGGTCCTCTATTCTGATTCTCCGTCAAAGCTTTTGTTGGGATTGTTGGTTGCTCGTTCTAGTTGGTAGGGTTCTACTATTGTTGATTCACCATTGGAGAAAGTATTTTAGGCCATTAATGTTGTAGTTGAACCATCATTGGAGGCACTATTTATGGCCACTATGGATTCAGTACACTGTACTACGATAATTTTTACATTTGAGGGTAGGGGTAGGGAATAGTCCCTAGGACTACATTTAGTGGATACACCATTTCTAGAATTGGAGGAGATAGGGCTCCTCTTCTAGAGGTCATAGGCAACCTTGCTTCAATTGTATCATTCAATCTAGCACCTTCCACTGTATCTTACAGGTTGACTGGTCTTCTTAGTGGATATTATATATGTGTCCATCATTCTCATATGTCATACATTAGTTTTCCAACAAGACATAGTGAAAACAGGGTAGGTAGTTGGGTCAAACTCTATGAAAAATGTGAAGTATTGTCCCACTACTTGAGGACCCAAAGTGTATATCTAGTATAGTGAGTGCATATGCTTACTTAGTGTAATGAAGAAAAATAGCCACATTATTTTACTTATGTTTACCAAAATAAACCATGTAAATAACTTAGCCATGGTGGTGTTAGGGTTTACTATAAAAAGACAAGAAGTGCTAATGTAGGGATCTTTTTGGCACTCACAGTAATTTTGGGAGATCTCTTTTCCATCACCATCTAGGGGTGAGTACCAAGCTTTATTACCTATATTTTGATTTCAACTTTCATGGCATCCACAAACTTATGAATTTCTTGTTGTAGGCCTCTAAGAAAAACTCCCTTCTAGATGTCGTCATCCAAGTTATGGTTGGTCTATCTCTTCAGTATGGATTCCATTCTATAAACATATTATTCCATGCATTCTCTAGAGGACTAACTTAAACTCATGAACTCCACTCCATCCGCTCTTCAAAACATTCACACCTAAGTTTAGTGAGAAAGGCTCATCATATGTGCCGAAAGTTCGTGTTTCTTGTTTCTCATACCACTGAAACACCGTGTATTTAAAAGTGGTGGGGAATATTGTCAGCTAATGCTTGGGGGTTCCAACATTGTTGGCCACATAGGCTACCATTTTCAACATCTCTGAATTCCTCTTTCATGCCACTATAGAGAGGAATATATTCTATTTTGAAAGTATCAATGTTTATTCAAATAAGAATCCCCATAGTGCCATCATCTTGAGAGTACCAACTTTGAAGGGTCTCAATGTTGTATATTATAAAGAGCACTCTATCTACCAACTTCTAGTGGGTTGCCCATGGGACTATGCAGCAAAAGCGTCCCACCTATCTTGCTATTTTGTATCCACAAACAAGTCTCAAATCTTTTCCTTATTATTCTTGTAAACCTCCGTTGACCACAACTCTTGAAGCTTCTTCACAATCTCCCACTTGATGATTGTTGGAAATTCTTCAATGAAGGCTAAATCTTCCATTGATACTCATTCTTTTTGTTTTTCTCTTCAGTTTTGTGGGGAAAAATTGACTATACTAATACAACTTTCTATAGCTTGAACAGTGTGATCAGTTTGGTATAGAGAGCCCATATCAAGATAGTGATATCTTTCTACCATTGAGGGATAAAAATTTTGTAGAATGTAGTTTTGGCAATGAAGATCTCCGATTCTTCAAGGGTATTAGGGACTTTGCAAGTATCCAAGTTGTTCTTCATCATATCAAGTACTAAAGACATGGGGAACAAATTGTAAGAAAATATATCTTGTCACACTAACAAGCTTGTCCTTCATGCTTTAGAAAACCAAAGAAGGAAAAAGAACACCAAGAACAAAGAAACTTTGTACATAGCATCATATGTACTACTCCCATAGATTTATTATAGATCGCCACATATTATTCATAGCAGTGAATCAACAATGGTTTGAACAAGTAAACACTTAATTTTGAATGGAATTCATCAAATAGATTTCATTATTCATATTTTAAAGTTTTCTTCTCTCAATCTCTCATATAAATACATTGTATTTAGGCTTTGAAATGGCTATCTTTCATTCAATCTCACTCTCACACATGCTCTCAATCACTCATACATCACATTCCTCATCCAATACCATATAAAAATATGCAATAACCCTCTCTTGGTTGTAAATACACCTCTCAAGAGGTATGCTTGATATGAAGAGGTATGAAAGCTACAACAATGACCTTTCAAGGCTCACTACTATCACTATCACTTCCATCTTCACTTCAAAATCTTCCACATATACATTCTTTGCCTATTTAAAATATTTTGAGGTAATATTATTTCATTTCCAAGACTGAAAAACTTCCCTAAACTACACATTCATTCAACAAAACACTCATGAAAGCATACATAACATAACAAAAGATCCATAAAAGCTCAACAGAAGGTCAACAAGAAGTACAAAAAACCATTCAGCTCAAACCAAAACCAATTCAATCCATCAAAAACCTTTCAACATGCTTCAAACAATTCTCTAAACCATTCATCTACTATCTAAATCTCTCAAACAGAAAGAAAGCAAACCAAAACATAGGCAAAACAAACACAAAACCAAACAAACACATAATAGAACCTAACAAAACATTGTAACTCAATCAAAAACCATCATCAGCTTCTCAAACATATTCAATCTAACCCAGAATACTTCCAAACCATCCAAAAACTAATCAATCATACTTGAAATCAATAAAAATGATCAAAAATCCAACAAAAAATAGCTTAAAATACAATCATTTCAACCCTCCACGTAGGGGGTGCTATAATTCAATGGGAAAGAATCTCAAGTGATCCATGGATGATTTATTCACAAAAATTGTGAGTGCTAACAATATCCACAATAATAAAAACATGTTTTTTATTTATGCTCCCTTGTATTCGTAGCATGCTTGGAATCCTAAAGCTCATCCATGCATCCATAGAGATAGAGCATATGGAAGAGGCAGTAGTAGGTGGGGGTATGGTAAAATAATTTCCACCTAGGTCATGAGGCAAGCATCCACCAAGTCAAAGTAAAAGTCATCTAACGGATCATAGAATTACTCTTGACTCATATCCTTATAATAGTCCTCATGACTAGCATGCACCATAGCATCTGATCCTCACCTTCCTCATCAATATCTTCCAAGGCATACTTACTATTGGGCTTAGCCCTCTGATAAGCACATTTGGAAGCATGATCTGTGGTGTACTTTCCATCGCATCAAAAGCATAAAACCCTTTTCTTTACACTCTCTAAAAAGATACATCGGGATGATTTTTTAGCCCCCAAGATTACCTTGGGCTAAAACATTCTAGCTACTGCTCTTTGTTGTCCAAATTTGAGCTAAAATCCAATGTCTTTCTTGTATTTGTCAGCATCCCTTTTGGCTAACTTGATCACTTGGAAAAGTGTAGTAGGCCTTTATGCCATCACATCAACAGACAAATTAGGCTCCAATCCATACATATACTTATGAAATTTTATATCAACACTTGTCATATACATTGTCAAGTTAAGAAATTGATTCATGTTGTCTCTCACTTATAAGTTACATTGTTCTAGTTGGTGTCAAGATTGTGGGAGAGAAGGAAGGAGTCTCACTTGTAGCTTTCTTGCTTGCACAATGGGGGAATACACACAAAGGTGGAGGCTGAAAACAGTTTTTCTCTTCTTAGTTGTGTAAGCCAAAAAGAAGTCAAGTACATAGAAATAAAAGAACCCTATATATGGGTCTCAAACCAAACTCAACTAACTAAGGTGGCATACTAACTGAGCCACAAACTAGAGTAGATAAGGATAGCTGTCATCTAGCTATTATTCATGGGCGGTGTACCAACCGCATCTGCAACTGACAAGTCGGTGACATAAATGCACAACGATCACCCTGGCATATCACGAGTGGAGCTCGATATCTCAACACACCCCCTCAAGCTCAATCCCAAATCCTGCACACCAAGCAGGTCTCTGAACTTGCGCAGCTTCTCTACGCCCAATGCCTTCATGAACATGTCAGCTACCTGATCCTCTGTGCTGACATAAACTAGATCAATAAGACCTAGTAAAACCCTCTCCCGCACATAGTGATAATGCACCTCAACGTGCTTTGTTCTAGCATTATAGACTGGGTTATTTGCCAAGTGTATACTACTCATGTTGTCACAATAAATGACAACTAGCCCATCCGTAGACTGATGCATATCATAAAGTAGCTTATGCAACCAAGCTACCTCACATGCAGCCATTGCTGCACCCCTGTACTCAGCCTCTGTGCTCGATAAGGCAACTGTAGGTTGTTTCTTGCTGCTCCAAGTGACTGCAGCACTCCCAAAAGAGAACACATATCCACTGGTAGATCGTCTATCAGAAATACTACCAGCCCAATCAACATCAGTGTATCCATGCAACTGTATCTGAACCCCAGTCTCATAAAGTAGTCCATACTACAATGTGGACTTCACATACCTGAGTATGCATCTAGCCGCATCCAAATGCAGTTTCCTTGGAGCCTGCATAAACTGACTTACCAATCCAACAGCATAGCTCAAATCTGGCCTGGTAATAGTCATATAAATCAAACTTCCTACTATGCGTCTGTACATAGTAGGGTCTTCCAGAAGCTCACCTGCATCTGCGCTCAGCTTCACATTCTGCTCCAAAGGAACTGAAATAGACTTATAGCCTATCATCCCATATTTGGACAACATGTCCAATCCATACTGCCTCTGCAAGAGCCGTATCCCACTTGGTGATCTAATCACCTCAATGCCCAAGAAATAACGTAGCTCTCCCAAATCCTTCATCTCAAACTTCTGCTTCAATAGCATTTTCACATGAAGGATATCTTCATCACTGTCACCTGTCATAATCAAATCATCAACATAAATGACAAGTAGCATAATACCTTTCTCTGTTTTTCTCACATAAAGTGAGAAATCTGCCTTGAAAATCTGAAAGCCAATAGTGACAAGATACTGTCCTATCTTGTCAGACCATGCTCTAGGTGCTTGCTTCAAGCCATACAATGCTTTCTTCAACCTGCAAACAAACTCAGGATGAACAACATGCACATAACCTGGTGGCTGCTCCATATAGACCTCTTCTTGCAAATCACCATGCAAGAAGGCATTCTTTACATCCATCTGATGTAAAGACCATTCCTTTGATGCAGCCATAGCAATGACTGCTCTTACGGTTGCCATCCTTGCAGCCGGACTGAATGTTTCTCCAAAATCAATGCCATATGTTTGTGCATACCCCTTGACTACTAATCTTGCCTTGTATCTGTTCACAAAACCATCTGCATTGTGCTTCACCTTATAAACCCACTTACAGCCAATTGCATTATTACCTTTAGGTAAATGTACCAATTCCCATGTAGCATTTGCTTCCAAGGCATCCATTTCTTCATCCATGGCATTCTTTCCCATGGGTTCTGGTTCCTGTATCACCTTGACCATATAGGCATAGTGAATGGCTGTAAATCCATCATATTTCAACCTATCCACAATATACCTAGCTCTGGTAGACCTGTGCAAAGTAGGTTCACTCCCAAGTGCTCTCAAAACATCCCTAGTCTTCCTTACTCCAGGTGTAACAATAGAAGGAATACCCAACTCATCATCAATGCTCTGTTCTGAGCCACTGGATTCACCATCCACATAAGAGTGACCTGCATTCACATCAAACATGGGTTGATCTACCTTCTCTTTTCCTTTTCGTGATACCTGCATACCACTATCTGCATTGCTTTGAGAAGATTCTCCTGATCTCAATCTGCCTATCCATGGCGAAGAATGTGAACCAATGCTAGAGGACGCTCCAGGTCCACTAATATTTTGTGACTGCTGCTGTGAATTCTGTGCAGCATTATCATTTTGTGCATCTACATCATCAATCACATTTACTGGTTTATACCAGCTACTCATCTCATCAAAAACAACATCTCTACTCACTGTAAACTTACGAGTAGAAGGGTTATAGCATCTATACCCTTTCTGCTGCAAAGAGTAACCAATAAAGATGCACTTCTCAGCTTTTGGATCCAACTTGGATCTCAACTCATCTGGCACATGAACATAGGCAATGCAACAAAAAATTTTCAAATGAGAAATATCCGGTTTCCTACCAATATACCTCTCCTCTGGAGTCATCCCATGTATTGCTGCAGTGGGAGTCCTGTTCATTATGTAGACTGCTGTAGCAACTGCCTCAGCCAAATAAAAATCTGGCAGGTCTTTTTCATTGAGCATGGCACGACATACCTCTCCAATATGCCTATTTTTCTTTTCTGCAATTCCATTTTGTTGTGGGGTATGACTGCATGAATATTGCTACTTTATGCCATGCTCCTGTAGGAACCTTGCAAACTCATTTGAGAGGTACTCTCCCCCTCCATTTGACCTTAGGTATTTTATTTGCAGGCCTGTTTCTTTTTCAACCATAGCTTTAAGAGTTTTGAAATGCCCAAAAACTTCAGTTTTCTTTTTCATAAAATACACCCAAACTTTTCTACTATAGTCTCATCAATAAAAGTGACAAAATAATGATAGCCTCCAAGAGATGCAACTTTAGTAGTCCACACATCAGAGTGGATTAATTCCAATGGCTTCTTACTCTCTTGAACATGTCTAGGAAATGGTTTGCTTGCCTGTTTTCCAAACTGACAGGCTTCACATACCTTATGCATTTCTGCAACCTTGAATTTTGGCAATCCTGCAACAATATTTTGGGCCTGCATTGATTTAAGTCGCTGTACATTAACATGACCAATGCGTTTATGCCAGATATCAATATCTGCAACTACACCGGTCCCATGTGCAAACATTGCTGCACTCAATTCAGGCATGTCTACATCCAATGTAAACATTCCGCCCTTCTTCTTTCCTTTTGCTATCAAGCGACCTTTATTTTTCATATCCTCAACAAAGCATCCATGGGAATTAAATCTGACCTGCAAGCCCTGCTCAACCATTTGACCAATAGAAACCAGGTTCTTGGTGATATTCGAAACATGAAATACATCCGACAGGTATTTCTTTTTTCCATCTTGCATAGACAAAGGAATATTTCCAATCTGCACAATAGGATGTGCAGTATCATCACCAGTCTCCACAAATCCTGGTTTTTCCATTTTCCTTGCATCCTGCATTCATTTTGCATGACCTGTCATGTGGTTTGATGCACCTGAGTCAACATACCACACATCGTTACTTTCTTCTGCACTTGTCATAGAATTGGTCATGTGCTGCACCATAAACAAATGCTCATTTATGTCATCACCCTGTCTACTAGAAGATGCATAATTCTCTTGTTGCAGTTTTCCATTCATGATGTCATTCTGCTTTTTATAGCAGTCTTTAGCCATATGACCCATTTTACCACAGTAGTAGCATTCAACATTGTTGTTAGCATTTTGCCCTCTTTGTCATCCACCACGACCTCTTTGTCTCCCCCTGCCTCTAGAGTTACCATGTCCTCCTCCATAGGACTTGTTTTCTTGAGTCTGCTGCATATTCTGATTTCTACCACGGCCTCCAGATCGGCCTCCTCTACCTCTGCCTCTACCTCTTCCAGCATTTGAGTAGAAGACAGCTTCTTTTGAAGTTCCTCCTGAAGAAGATGCACCACCATTTCTCTGCTCCTCAGAAATTAGAAGAGCAATCAACTCCTCAAAATCAAGAAATCTTTCACGGACAGAAATGGATGTTCGGAACTATGCATAATCCTTTCCTAGACCATTCAAGGTCACAGAAACTAAATCATCATCTTCCACTGGCGACCCAATGGAAGCAAGTGCATCTGCAATCTTCTTCACCTTCATGTGGTAGTCATTGATGCTCATATTTTCTCTTTGCACATTATGCAACTCTTGCTTGAGCTGCATTTTCCTGGCTTGAGTATTTGTGCTATACATTTTTGACAAAGTATCCCATGCCTCCTTTGGCATACTTGCATCCTGAATATGCACAATCATAGAGTCTGAAATGCTGATAGACAGCCAGTACATAACTTTCCTGGCTCTCTCATGCCATGCTTTAAATGCCTGCATTTGCTATTGATTGGGAACATCAAGAAGAACTGGTTCTTGTTCATTTCCTGCAACAAATTCCCAATATCCTTTTCCCATAAGGAAATTCGTCATTCTAAACTTCCATGCTTGGAAGTTGTTCTTGTCAAGATTTTCAGTGACAATCTGTGAAAGAGAATCGGACGCCATTAAGAACACTGCAAAAAATTCTGTCACTGCAAAGAACACAGCTTCAACCTCACAAGGGCAAATTTGCAAAACTGACGTAAGTGGTATTTGACCACACAGTCACTTCCTAGTGACGATTTTGTATCAATAGGCAACAGGGATGATTCTGTAACTCCCAATGTCTCTGCGCACAGACATACGATGCAATTTCTACCGTAAATTTTTACCAACCTGTAGAACAGTGGTCGCACAGTATAAAATTAGGCATTTTCTTGAGTGCATGCAGAAAACTTCCGCCTCCAAAACAGGCCCCGAAATGGCCTCAAATAAAAAAAACAGAGATACCAAGGGCTAAAGCCCTGTCCTGCAACATATACTGCCCTCTTGGTACACCGCGAAGGGCATCTCAATCTGAGACAATGCACTCCTGCACTTTCTGGCTATGCTACCTGCTGCAGAGACTTGCTCCCAAACAGAAAAATGAAAGCAACACTGGTCCTCTTACTAGAACACCGCGAACTTGGCTTGCTTTCTTGAGCTTCTTACCACGAACAAGGCTCTGATACCATGTCAAGATTGTGGGAGAGAAGGAAGGAGTCTCACTTGTAGCTTTCTTGCTTGCACAATGGGGGAATACACACAAAGGTGGAGGCTGAAAACAGTTTTTCTCTTCTTAGTTGTGTAAGCCAAAAAGAAGTCAAGTACATAGAAATAGAAGAACCCTATATATGGGTCTCAAACCAAACTCAACTAACTAAGGTGGCATACTAACTGAGCCACGAACTAGAGTAGATAAGGATAGCTGTCATCTAGCTATTATTCATGGGCGGTGTACCAACCGCATCTGCAACTAACAAGTTGGTGACATAAATTGACAACGGTCACCCTGGCATATCACGAGTGGAGCTCGATATCTCAACAGTTGGTACCACCTCCTAGCCAACTGCTCCACTTCAATTAGAGAGACAAACACTTGCACCATATGTGCCTTGAAGTCCTCTTGCCACCAAGTGTGTGCAAAACTCTCAAGAGGAAGTGTGGAAAAGTGTATATTTTTCTCATCCATCTTAGGGTAGAGTTCAAAGTAGAATTCTAACTTGGGCATCCAGTCATCTAGATCCGATGGGGATGAAGATTGGATATTGTATTTGATAAGAATTTTCATATCCTAGATCTCTTGATTGTTAGCATGTGGGTGCCCATTCAAGCCATATCAGTCATTGTAAGCATACTACTCATTATATCCATAGTTCCCATCGTGGCCATGTTGCCCATTAAATGCATGCTGACCATTGGGGCCCAACCATCCATTAAATGCATGATACCCATTGGGACCTTGTTGTCCATTGTGACCATATTTCCTATTATGTCCATTTTAGCCATTGTGAGACTGAGAGTGACTCAAAAGTAGGGGTTGACTTCTAAGGCCATGGTGCATAGGGAAAACACTCATCACTGGTTCTTCATTCCTATTGGATTACTCACCCACTTCAAAGCTATTGATGGGGAGAACCCTACTCCCAAAAATACTAGGCTACAGGATTACATTGGGGGCAGGAGTGGGATTCCTTGATTTGGTCATATCTCGACTTTCTTTGTCTTGCAAATGATTGGCTACCATTTGAGAGATGAGGGTGGTTAGTTTGTTGAGTTTGAGCTTGAGGAAGCATGGCTTGCTTATTGGAGAGTGTTATTTTCTCAATCAAAAAATCCATCTTGGAAGGGTTATCCGAGCATACCATGTGATATGAGCTTATCCAACTTTGGTACCACTTCATTGTGCTTAGAGACCATGTCATTGTGCCTTAATGTACGGTGTATCTCATGTTGGCATAGGGTTTAATTGATGGCATTGAAAGCTCCCCATTTGGGTGACTCTTCCTCAAACTTATCACCATGTGGCTCTTCAATGAGAGGCTCTCTAGCATCAATAATATCTCGCTCTAGGTTACATTGGGCCTTGTGCTTGCCTCTATATCTAGAAATTCCAGGTGTAGTCAACTAGGCCCAATGTCAATAAAATGGCTATATCTTTTGATGGAAATTCCATTTGGAGTACTTTAAATCGAAGAGGGGAATGACCTCTAGAAGATAATTAAAAAATTTTATGATAGAAAATGATCATAGAATTTTGCAATTCAATCTCTATGACTATCTTAGAGCAGTCTGCACCATGTGCATAGTTACCTCAATGCACAAAAATGGAAATATCTTCTAGATCATAGCTCCAATTATGGATATTTTCATTCAATCAAAGGGATGATGCCCTCTCCAATATGAGATATAGGGTCCTTCTTAGATTTAATAATAATTTTTTACAACAAGCTTTTTGTGACTATGACGAATTTCTTATAACTAGCACACTGCCTATCATGGCCCAAATTCTCACTATTTGACTAGGTCACGGGCTAAGAAGCCTATGTATCATAGCATCCAACATATATAACATACTAACCGTGATTCCACATCCATCCAAGCATCAATTTACTCTATGAGCACTGCATATGAAAGCCTCAGTATCATACATCCCGGATTGATTGCATACATGTCAAGTGCAATACATAGATGCCTCTCTCTATTAATGGATGTGATATATATTTGGGTACCTTTCATAAAAAATGAGGTAATCATAGATTATATCTTCACTTGCACATAAGTATCAGCCTCAAGATCACCAAGAAGTGGGCAAAATACCCCTTCAAGGTCTTAAGTGGTGAGGGAGGGTCGCCTCTCTTTTAACTTACCAACTCACCTAGCATCAGCATTTTCCTCGGCCAAAGTATACATGGCAAACACTTTTAATCAAGAAATAGCATGAAATACATTCAATCAAACAGGAGCTTTGGGCTTTTCATGAGATGCATAGAATAGAAAATAGTTTGGGTGGGAGAGAGGCTTATCTTAGAAGTCAAGTGACTCATTGGATGCCAACTTACCCTTTTACAAAGCCTTAATACTTTCTTTTATGATCAAATCAATAAACATACCAAAAGGGGGGGTTTAGGGGTAAGCATCAATCAAATGATCAATTTTCTTATGACTAATTTCATTCTTCTTAATGTAGTAGTAAGGAAATCGAACTAGTGATTTCATGAAAAACTCTAATTACAAGGCAAGATTCAATCCTTAGGTCCCTCCAACAAGTGGATTTAGCTAAGCAAGTGGAAATGAGAAAGATAGACCAAGATGAAAGGAGTACCTTGTAGTGAGCTCAATGTAGGTTTCCTTCAGAAAAGCCAACTACAAATCCCTCTTTAAGAAGCTCTGATAGCTCTTCCATGATTAGTGGATGGGCTTTCTCTCCCCAATTCATTCTCCATAAGCTTCTTGATGGTCGATAAGATCCAACACTCCAATACACAATCCAATTTAAGCGCAAGATGACTACTATAGGAGTTTCAATGTTCAATCTTTGATGCTTCTTGAAGGAGCTTGAAGCTTCAAGGAGTGGCTATGGCTACCCATTAAGAGATCCTCTACATCCTTATACCAATCCTTCGTATTCAACCCCCAATGCTTCAATGAGAAAGAGAGCTTGTAGGGGAGTGGTCTTGGGGTCCAAGAGCTAAAGCCTTTCCTAGGAGGAATCCTTGATCAGAGAATTCATTACTTCCCAAAACTATCCACTAATGTGTATTAGGGTTTTGAGAAATATGGAAGCTCCAATGTTGAAGAAAGGAGGTCAAGATGTTGATCAAGAGGGATGAAATGGTTGCATGAGACCCTGGGAAGCTCCAAAAGTGAGAGTGGTTTTTGAGAATGGGTAGGAGGGACCAACCTAATCAACACAAATTGTGCCCTAATTTTTAGGTTGGTTCTTGGAGATTACAAATGCTAAAGATTAATCAAGTGACTACTCAATGTGAAGCTAAAGATGAAAGGGATCTAGTGTTGAAGGCTTTAATGTGTTAGCAGAGGGGGAAGAGAGGTCTTGGAGTTTCTTGGTTAGGACATCCATGGCATCTCTCATGAAAGCTTAACAGAAAGAAGAAGAACACTCACTTTTGAAAATTAGTCACAGATAAAACCTTCATTAAGTCTTGAGGGTCCTTCTTTGCAAGCCACCTCTTAATATTTGACCGAGTTTAAAACAACCTATTATTTTTTACCTCTTTGCCTCCAAATTTATCCAAGTCTCCTGCCATAGCTGATGTGGTCCTCAAGAAAGTATCCTGGAAGAGCTATCAGAGCTTCTTAAAGAGGAAAGTAGATTTGAAAGGAAGAGCTGACTGATCATGGAAGATTTGAAAGGAAGATTCTGATAGCTCTTCCATGATACTCTAAGAAGCTCTTCCTAGGGTTTTCACTGTTCATGATCAGTCAGAATCTCTCTTCCATGATCATGGAAGGGTTTTCACTGTTCTAAAAGGGGAAAGTAGATTTGAAAGGAAGAGAGAGAAATAATCAAAGCATTGTGTTTTGAAACCAATTGTAATGAAGGAGACCTAGGAGAGAAGAGAGAAGGAAGAAGACTCTAGATATGAGAGAGAAATACTAGCAAAATAGAGATAAAGATAGGAAAAGAGAGAGAGAAAGAGAAGGGAAGCCATGAAAGCTAGAAGGAAGGTAAAGAGATACTTGATCATTGATAAATGGATGCCCTAATTGAGTCTCTCAATACTTTAAATACCTGGTCAATGTAACAAGGTATTCCCATGTGAACCTTGTGTGTTCTACCCATCTATCCCACTCTTTTACAATTCCAATCTTAATACATATCATATATAGCAATTGAGAATTCATCCCCAAGTGTAGAGACATGTAACATATCACCATCATTGCTACTTGTGATGTTGACCACTTAATATTTTCCTTAGGTTTCTCCTCTTTTTTGCCATCTTTATTACTCTTTATCTCTCCTTTGTTCTTACTTTTCCAATTGAAACAATTCTTCTTTATGTAATCCTTTTTATTACAGTGAAAACATTCCACATCTTTCCTTGTGCAAGTCTTATTCCTTGACATTTGGCATCCCTCTAACTCTAAATGCACTTGATTTCTCAGAACCTACAGTATTCTGCTTGTTCACCTCTTTTTTAAGCAAGCTACATTCCACATTAGCACTAGTCAATCCACCAATGGTGGGTGACTCATTTCTAAAAGTTTTCCAAGTTTCAAGCATTGTGACAAGAAAAAGCATAGCCTTTATTAAGTCCTAAATAAAAAAATTTATGCTAACAACTGACTAAATACAGTGCTAAATGCATTCAGATGATTGGACATAGAAGTCTCTTACTCCATACAAAGCTCAATGAGTTTCTTTAGCTAATAGACATGTGATGCAATACTTTTCTTCTCATAATTTTTCCAAACTCCATGTGCATCAAACCTCAATATCCTTTGCATTGAAATAAACTCATTTGGAGAGAGTTAGCACAATGGTAAAGCATGCACCCTCATCAATCTCATCTTATGCATCTCTTTTTATGGCTTCATGCTTCATGTCTTCCCATTTGATAACTTGAACCTACTTTTTTTTAACCAATGCGTTATAAATATGTTATTTCCAAGTATAAGATATTTTTCCTATCTAATTTTCCAATGTTAAACGATACACTTTTCAAAGAAAAAAGAAGAATCCATAACTACTACAATATGTGCCAAGCAACAAGTGAGGTATTATCAATTGCATGATAAATATGGCTACAATCAAAGTCCCACTATTATGGCCAAACAATGACCAATGCAATACCAAAAGAGCCCAAATCTAATGTCAAAATGATGTCTAGTCATTCCTCAATACATATGAATTTTTTGCAATTTTCTAGAATTTATCGATTAGTTTTAAGCATAAAATAGTCACCCAAACAATTGCATACAAACAATCCTTTATGTCTTCTAATGCAACGAGTTTTATGATGCAATGTGAACAAATTATTGTTGATTTTTTTTTAAAAATAACCGGCTCAAGTCTCTCACAATAATGTGTAGATAGTTTTAGCAACTAGCCCACACAATAACCAATTGTATTCTTCTATAAGAAGAAAATAGACTTTTACAAGGTGGTTAAAACTAAACCAATTCAAGTATTTCCAATATGAAAAGCTATTCCAAATTTTTAGCTCACTAGGTAACTAGTGTGAATATGATTTCTATGAACCAATTAGATTCAAAACAAATAAAGCCTTATATGGTTGAGCAAGTCATTACTACCTAAAATAACAAAAACAAGCTGGGTCAGGAATATGAATTTGTCTAGTTTAGATCGATCCAACACCACTTGATTACCAATCATTTTCACTATTAGCTACCAAGGATTTTAAACAAGCCACAACACGATAAGTTTTCTCCTTCTTCTTAGCACTCTATCTATTAAAGAAGGAATTGGGGCCTACACTTTAAAGTAGGCCCCCTACTTAATTAAACAAGAAGGTCCCCCTACTTACACTTAAGCTTATTCCCTATTTGCAAATAATAAGCTACCTATATGCTTAAGCATCCCCCTTGTTTATGTACATCAAATACATGTATCAAAACTTCTTTCAAAACAATTCAAAACAAAGTTTTGTGCCTTACTTCCAACCTCTATTCATTTTCCAAACACTTTCAAATCAGGTTATGGTAGCCCTAAAATTGAGGTGCAATGGCTTCCTTGATTGGAACACATTTTTGACTTAAATGGAGAGCTCAACAATAAGAGTTGTGCCTCTTTCGAATCCACATAGCAAGTGTGACTATTGAAATGAAGCTTGAATCTTCAAACTCACAAGAAATGTTTATCCTCATGCTCCTCTATCCAACCACAAGTTCCCAAAGATGCAACTCTCATACAAGTTGAAAGGAACTGATAGTGGGATTCAAAGTCAATGCAATGAAATGACAAGACGGTGAGAGAGAGTGTGAGAGGAAGCACAAAAGAGAGTGTGGGAGGAAGCACACATGAGTTTTTGGTGGGTGTTGAGTTATCATTATTCTTCATTATCTTCACTTATATCATTATGATAAAAAATGCTTCAAAAAAGGAACTTGTAAAAAATTAACGATTAGTTGCTAATTAGTTTATGTTTTAGAAGAATGGACCCTCCAAATTTTTTCATTCAGATGTGATCTATGGGAGAATACACAGTTCATTTAAGAGATTTTCCATTAAATGCCTCAGGTCATTACCTCATGTCAAAGGTCCCTTTTCATCCATTATCCTTTCTTCCTAGATGAAACTATTGATTCAAACAATCCTTCTCCTAGTAAACCTCCTCCATTGTTTAATGTTCATTGTATTTTATTGTTTAGTTTTTAATAGAATATAATAAATGATTGACCTAGAAATAGATTAAAGTATTACTGAAATTGTGTATCATATCAACTACAGACTGAGAAGAACTCATGTGGGAAAAATGCTTCAAAGAATGTTGAAAATGCAGCTTGTTATTGGATATTAGATCTTTGGAGTTTTCTCATCATACCCTCAATGGCAATCCTTAGTGATGCTGAATGGTGGCTTGATGTCATGGGATGATGCTCCCTTTGTTTTTCTATCCTTACTAGTCTCTTACGTTCTCTCCCTTTCTTTAGCATAAATATTAAAAACTTGTCTCTAATTGTTTCCTTAAGAACTCAAGTATAATGCAAACTCAAAATGTAGAGATTGGGGACATGTGGATATTAGTTTGGTGGTATGGTTTGCTCTCTCTAGTTATGAAAACTTAGCTTTTTAGGGTTGAAATCATCATTATAATACTGATGCCTTATCTTTGTATATTTTTATTATGATATAAGATATCTTATTTTACAAAAAATTCTATTAAAAGTATACTTCTAACTATAGATATCCTTTACTATTTAGTATTCATGATCTAAATGGGTTAAAGAATATTGCTAGGATATTATAGAAAGTTCTTGTGGGAGCTTTCGCTCGATCGCGAAGACACACTGACCGCTTATTGTTTCAAGCGTTCCAAGTGAGCTCTAATGGCTATCTCTCACCTAGCCAACGCGCCGACAATCCTACGAGTGTAGTGAGCTTACCTTGATGCCGGCATGAGTTGCCTTCTCTCTTACACACACCGGTAGCTCCACGATCCTTGATGCTAGCTCAAGCATCCTCAAGCCTCCTCCATCTCCAAGCTCCATCCACCATTGCCGCGCACAAGAGAAGAGAAGAGAAGAGAAGGGAAGAAGAGAAGAGGAGATGGTGAAGAGCTTCACCCTCTTGATCCCTCACTCTCACACACTCACTCTCTCACACTCTCACACTCCCTCTCTCAAGAGCACACACAAGCAAGGAGAGGAGAAGAAGAGAAGAAGAGAAGAGCTCTTGTTAGCCACACACCAAAGAATGAGCTTCCATTTAGTTTTTGAACTTTATATACAAAACCCTAAATTCCCATGGACACCTATCCCTTCCTTTTACATGACCGGCCATCGTGGCAAGGTCCTTTGTCTATTTCCCCCTTCTAGCCTTATGCCTCTAGCCTACACCCGTCTAGTACTTTACAATTGGCACAGGAGAGAGCTTGGCGCTCTTTTACACAAACTTTTGGAGTTTTTTGAGGCGCCTTTCATTTAAAATTATGCTTTTGGCCCCAGCTTAGCTTTAGAGGCCGCCTATGTGTCTTTGCTCTTTTTCCATCTTCTTCCAGCTTTTTCATTCATTCTTCCGCCTTCTTGACTTGGGGTTAACATTACCCCCCTCCGAGATGGGTGCCAATCCCATGTTACTCTTGGCTGTTGTTGGGGTTTAAGAGGCAGTTGGCGAAGTAGTCGTGTAAGGGTAGGGCCATGTGTAAACTCGAGTGCTCGTGGAAGCTTGGTAACAAGGTTGGTTGGAGAAGCCAACTAGATAGCAAGCGGTTGACGGGGGCCTCTCTAGCACTATATATACATTTAGGAAATGTTACCCTCTAGCACATCAGAAATATTGAGCACTCACACCTCCTCCATTCACTATCCTTCATCTAATATTACATTTTGTATGGAAAGTGACACTCACACAACATGGGGGCTATCATGCAATCGGTAAAAGCTATCGGTAAAAGCTAAGCCAAAAATTATGAACATGTCTTATTGTTTAGAAGAAATGTCCCTTTCTTAAACTGGTGCTGTAACAAGCAAATTATTATGAGCTTTTCTTCCTGAGTTTGTAATTCTAGAATGTTAGGTTGAAATAAGCTTCACTGTTTTGAATGGTTCAACCTTTAATGTTTGATTGGAAATCAAATCATATACTCAATCAAGATTTACTTCCAATGAGAGATTGTTTTTGAGCTTGAAGTATTCTAAAGTTCATATCTTTGTGCATATTGTGTTGAAGTCCTTTAAAGTCTATATATTGCTATCCTTGATAAACAAAATCTCTTATTTTTAAAAACAATCCCCCTTTTTTTTAAATTGAAAGGTTTCACTTGGATTTGATTTAACATAAAAATGTCAATGCAGCTAACTACATACATATGGTATGTTTATGCTTTGATAACAAGCAATGCAATCATTGAATATTAGGTGATTTCAATGGGGAAGTTGAAATTTTTTGGCAAGGGGGGGTTCCTTTAATGCAATAAAGGGCATAGTGAAGAGCCATGCACCTCAAGATGTTTATGCGCATCAATTATGCTTATAAGTCTCTTGATGATTTGATGTAAAATGTGTGACAAATACAATATACAATGTCATAGGGTTGTGGATGAAGAAAAAGAATGAGAGCCATGTATGACGTATCCCTTTTCCCAACTCTTGGTAGGCATAGGATTATGTGTTAGGGATTTAGCTCCCTTATACACCATAGCATGAAGCAAGCTATCAAGTTTCCCTCTATGCCATCTAATAAGTTGTCATCTTAATTTCATACAATTAATCCATTAAAGGCATCACAATAGTAATTTTTCCATATGTGAAATTCACTCATCACTCTTCTTCAAGCTAAACTAATCAAATATTCTAGTTAATCAGCTTGCACTCTACCTCATTCGCTAATTGAGTTGTTAGAAGTAATTCGAGAACACATTGAAAGGAAACCCTTATTGCTTAAAATACCCTATTAATCTCACTTCTACAACCATTTAATGTATTCTCCCTCCTACAACACTCTTTAAGGTCATCTTCTAATTTGATCGCCTTACTCTTTGTCTTGAAGCTTGACTTGAAATGCCAATATAAGTCGACATGTTGTACCCAAATTGCTTTTGTAGAGAGGGGAGATGAAATGCTCATATAAGTCAAGATTTTTATTTTACTTTTTTGCACAAGGAGAAGGGGGTGTGGATGGGCGGGTTGACTAAGAAGGAATAATCCAAAGACACCTTGAAGGTATATTCCACGTTCCTTAAAAGAGAAACATAGAGCCACAAAAGGGAGTGAGAGAGAAGAGAAAAGGAAAGAAAATGATATTATCATCCTCTAAGATGCCTCAAAGGTCCACATGACAAATGGATGTAAACCAAGATTCATATACAATCCACTTTAGCACACCATTTGGCACAAATGAATATGAACTACTAAGGCTACAAGAGTTATTATCATGCCTCTTGGTCATATAATTTGTAAGCCTTCTGCTCATCACTATAACCCAAGAAGATGCATTTTTTGCTTTTTGGTTTTAAATTGTTTCTCTTCTCATCTGGAACATGTGCATAACATTCATATCCAAAAATTCTGAAATGTCAGACAGATGGTTTCTTACCAATGTAAGACTCATGAGGTGTTTTTCTCTTGAGAGCCTTTGTGTAGCTCCGATTTAGAATGTAGAATGCAGTATTAACAGCTTCAGCCAAAAAATGGTTAGGCAATCCCTTGCCCTTTAGCATGCATCTTAGCATCTCCACAATGGTGCGATTCCTGCGTTCGACAACACTGTTCTGTTGTGAGGCGTCATCAATTGACTCTTGATCCCTTTGCTCTTGCAAAAGTCTTCAAACTCCTTTGAGTTGAACTCACCACCCCCATCTGTTCTAAATTTCTTCACACTTTTCCATGTTTCATTCTCAACAAGTTTTAGCCATTCTTTAAACTTACCAAAATCTTGAGCCTTATCACGAAGGAAGTACACCCACATCTTCCTACTATAGTCGTTGACAATCAACATAAAATAAGAAGATTCCCCCAAGGCCTGTATAGGCATCTTATGACACAAATCAGCATGCACTAACTCTAGAGGAGCCAGTGCTCTATTCTTGCTTTCCTGTGGAAATGCCTTTCTCTATTGCTTGCCCATCATACAAGCTTCATATGATTTCTTCAATTCCGTCACTGTAGGTAGGTGAGTAGCTTGTGCATCTCTTTCAACACTACAAATCCGATGTGTCCAAACCTTTCATGCCAAAGATTACTTGTGCCCACTCTAGTGGTGGCTGTAAGAGCACTTAGCTCATACAGGTTGTTCCTTCTTTCTCCTTTGGCAATAACTTTGCTAGCACTATCGAGAATTTCTGCACTTGTCTTCTTGAACCTCACTTTATGACCAAGATCAATTATGGCAGTAATTGATAACAGATTTCTCGTAATTTCAGGAACATACAACACATTTGAAAGCTTTTTGACTTCACCATTTGTAGCAACAAAATAAATAGTACTTGTGCCCACAGTAGGGCATTTTGCATCATTTCCAACCGTCACAGTGATGGATTCTTGTAGAGACTACATAGAACTGTATAGACCTTTCTTGTTGGTCATGTGACGGGAGGCCCCATTATCCAACACCCATGAGTCAGTGGTAGATTCTTCTTGCGTCGAGGAGCATACTTCCTCAATGGTCGCCATGAATAACTCCAACTCTTCTTCAATCATATTGGCTATCTCTTTCCCTTTACTTTTAAGGGTACCATTCTTTTCATCTGCCTTCTTGACATGACAATTTGTGATTGCATGCCATTTCTTCTTGCAGTAGAAGCACTCTCCTTGAAACTTTTTCTTATTGCCCTTTTTCTTTTTGTCACCATCATTTTTGGTGGAGGAACCACCTTTTCCTTTTGCATTGGCAGAGAATGCAGCATCTCCATTCTTGCTTCCTTCTCGGGCTTTTAGCCTCAACTCCTCCTCCATCAATAATGCAAAAAACTCCTCAAAAGTCAAAGCTTGAGGTCTCTCCTAAGAATTAAGGGTAGTTACTAGTCCATCAAACTTTTGTGGACAAATCCGAAGACACCGCCTCACTAGTCTTTTGTATCCCAATGCGCGAACCATCTAGTCATGTAGATTCTTAATCCGAGTAATGAATGGTTCAGCCATCTCTCCTTCAGCAAAATTCTCTGCTGCTAGTTGATTCTCCAAGTTTTGAATCCTTGTTTGGTTTCATGTTGCATACTGACTCCTCAGTACATTCCAAGCCTCTGATGCTTTGGCTGTATCCTAAATCAAAGTCAAAACACTATCACAATAGCTTGTAACTAAGGCACACAATGCATATGCATTGCTTTGTTTCCAAGCTCATAGAAGATCTGCATTCGGAGAAATCATCACACTAGAATTTGATGGGTTGGAGGTAGGCTATGGTTCTGCATAATTCCCCAACACAGTCTCCAAAAGCTCATAATAATCAAGGATAGTTGTAATTTTGAACTTCCACAAGGTGTAGTTTGTACCACCTAACTTTCCTTCGCACTGAAGGTTGGTGGGTGAATCCTCAATGTTTGAATAGCTGGTACAACATCACCTCTTGCACCGCTTCTTGATGTGCCAAAACCATTTTCGGAAGATGACATCGTTCCTCTTTGCTATTGAAGCCTTTGCCTTTTGTGCACTCTTTGATCCCTAGAGCCCCCTGGGCTCTGATACCATATAAAAATTACACAGCGCAACAAACAGAATCTAAGAAAAAGATAGAGAGTACACAACATATAAGAGGAGAATAAAACAATTCTTTAGCTCCAAACAACTAATACAAAGATGGATTTGTCCACCTGTGCGCTTCCACTGTGAAGCTTAGATGGCGATCTAGACAGAAGATAGGTGAAGAGCTTAAGGCTAGTTGGAACAACTCTGACTGGGTGAAAGATAGATGATTGATGGTGGCTGTGAAGGGGTTCAGCTTTTATAGCCAGTGGAGGGGGTCATGATGAATGACCTTCCATGTGTCCATGTGTCTGTCAACCTTCCATGTGCCCATATGTCTAATGATCTTCCATATGCACATGTGTATGTTAACTTTTGATATGCACATGTGTCTATTGGCCTTTCATGTGCCCATGTGTCTGTTGACCTTCCATGTGCACCTGCACTAGTTGGCTAGGGAATATTCCCTTTACCATTGGCTAGGGCCCTTGATAACTCCCTTACCCCGCAACTTAATGCAATGTGCCTTGAGTTGCTACTAGCTTAACTAATCTGTCTAATCCAAAGATTAGACCTACAACAATCACCTTTTTTCCATATAATCACATAGACCTGATCTGACAAACAAGTTAGGACTCAACCAATATCCAGGCTCACATATGGCTTCTCCTCATAATGGGGGCCTTACAACTTTGAGAATCATGGATCATTGGTGGCACCCTATGAGGGTGGGGCATTGAGCATATCTAACAGCAAATGTATCCTCCACTGTAGCTGCATCTTGGGTAAAGATGACAAGAGATAGGCATGCAAATACATGCAATAATAGTGTAATCAGAAAGCTAGAATTGAAAGTTGAGAACTAAATTACATTGCTAATTAGCAAAAAATGGAAACATAGGTGGGTAAAGTTCAAGGCCTCTTCCCCCCCAAAAAAAAACCTTTTTCCACCCACCAAAAAGAAAAAAAAAGGTTTTTTGAGAAAATTATTTCAAAGTTTCGAAAACATCCTTGAAATGGCATTTTCGATACACAGATCCAAAACACCTTTTTGGGATACTATGCTTGGTACTCGGGTTGTCTTCAGAACAAGCGGTCTTTGTTGAGGATTCTATGTTAGGAGAGTGGTCTTAGCGACAAGTTGGTAGGAGAGCAGGTTGTCTAGGCTCTATTCCCCTTCTCTTATGCACGGTTCTCTGTGTTAGAAATCAAGCTCTACCCATATCTTTTTATGTTTGTGTGATAGCTCAACACCAGCTCGATACAATTGTACATGTATGTGACATTGAATAAGTCGGTGTAGACTTGATCTAACCATAGTTACATGATGGTTAGTGTAAAACCTATTGTAGTCTCTTTTTCAGTTAGTAGTCAAGAAATGAATAATGAGAAGATAATGAAGATGAGTTGAAGCTCATGTGTTCAGCTCCACTCTTTGTCTCTCCCTCTCTTCCAATATGGTATCAGAGTAATGTTAGGTGGGCTCTCTGGAGCCGGATGTAGTCAAGAAGACTTGGAGAAAGTGAAGATCTAGGCTCGTTGAAGACAGGCAGGCTACCATTGTTCTTGGCAAAGGTATGCATTAAAGGGTATGTACTCATTCTAATGAAGCATTGTTTGTGACTTGTTTGGGGGCTTACCAAGGCTCCATTGAGCATACTTTAGTGGCCTTATGATCATTATAAAGCTAAGATCTACTATAAACACATCCTGTCAGGATGATTGAACTGCTCCTACATCAACAGACTTCCACCTCACTACAAATCTTGACATTGGGATGCTTATTGGGTCATAAAGTGCTTGTCCCTAGACATTGGATGATACTTGAAGGTTGTACTATGCTATTGCCTTTGTGGGAGCTTGTAACAGTGAATTAATTCTAAACTGCTATATACTTGAATGACAGCATATATTTTTTCATGATTGACACATAGGAACTCTCTGACATGCTTAGAAAGCATCATTGAAGCACAGGTACATGCAAGGACATATGCCCTTGTTCTTGAGTCTTGGAGTTGAAGTTTGGAGGTAAAAACATTCAAATCTGGAAGCCAATCTCAAGCTGAAAGCTGTCACAAGTTTGTGAGTAGTAAGCATGGTCTTTGCCTGAAGCACTACATGACATGGATTGGTCCCTATCAAATGTATGGCTTGGGATATGTCTAGGGAATGTTTGGAGAATTAAGACAAGCACTAAATACTACTGAAAATTGAAGTTTGGAGCTGGAAATTAATGCAGTTACATTGTCTTGGCTTGTTATAAGCAATGAATGCAATCTCTGACTTGGCTTCTTTAAGACAGAGTGTCTATGGTTGTATGTATGGTCATGTATTGACCCCAACACACTAAAGTAAATGTATGAAGTGATTTGAATACATTTTGGAGCTGTATAAACTTTGTTTTGCTGATTGTAACCCGAATGATCATGTATGGAACCCTATAGCTGTGAACCAACTTGCTGGTCATTGATAGTTTATATAGCTTTCAAATTGTTTGTATGTACCCTGGGGCAGTAAGGTTGCATGATATAGAGTTACAACAACTACATGGTATATGTATTGACCGATGTACCTATGGGTTATGCCACATGTTGATGGGTGTTTTTGACATGCTGATGGGCTGAATACACTGGTTTTAACAATGAATTATTGCAGAAAACTATCATAAACAGTCAAAGACTATAGTTCGTCAGTGATACTTGTCCGCTTGCAAGTAGACATAGTCTGTTACAACATGGCAAATGAACAAGGCACTGACAACATTACCTAGATTGTTGGTGAGAAGTTGGATAATAAGAAATTTTCTTTGTGGAAATTCAGAATGAAGAATTTTTTGGTTAGCAAAGGATATTGGGACCTATGTATAGGTGATGAGGCTGAACTTGAAGTGTCTAAGAAGAATTCAACTAATGAATAGAAAAGGGCTCATAAACAATGGACAGAGAGAGCATGCAAAGTGTTGCATTGGTTTTATTTGATGCTATGGCAATACAAATCATTGGATGTGATTCCCCGAAGGATGCTTGGGACATACTCATTAAGAACTATGGAAATGTAACACATGCACGTAAGATTCAGTTGAAACAGCAATTCAACAACATGTATAGGAATGACAGAAGCATCTCGGCTTATACGACAGAGATAAAGGCCATAGCAGACCATCTTGCCACTATTGGATCACATGTATTTGAGGATTATATGATTGTTGTCACTCTGAATGGACTTGGCAAGGAATATAAAGCATTTGATACATCTATTTCTGTTAGGTTTGAACCCCCTGATTAGGATGAGTTGCTTGCCTTGTTGTTGCATGAGGAAGTAAAGCTTGGATTAAACACAGGTTCTAGTATGTCTGAAAGTAGAGACACTGTCCTTTATTCTAGCCAGCATGGCAGAGGTGGTGGCTCTTTTCGAGGTCGTGGAGACACTCGAAACACCTATGGACAGCAATAGCAGAGTAATTTTCATGGCACAAATACACAGGGCGAGCGTGGATCTGGCGACTTTAGAGACAGGGGGAGATCACCCCGAGGCAGAGATGGTGGATTCTGGCAGTTGAATGATCAGTCCAATAGGGACAAGGATTGTCATTATTGTGGCATATATGGGCACATTGCAAAGGATAGTCATAAGAAGTAGATAGATATAAACGCTAAGGGCAGATAACATGGGAACTATATGCATCTTCTAGCAGTGCTCATGATGAGCATGGTGACGAGTTGTTTGCCATGCAGCATGTGTCTAAGGATGCACCTAGGAATAACAGAGATGAGAGATGGTACATTGACTCTGGGGCTTCTAACCATATGACACCACATGGAGAGTGGTTTGATGAGTTGGTTGCAGGTTCACATGGTTATGTTTGTACTGGGGATGACACCCAGCATGACATTCAGCACACAGGAGTTGTTCCGTTGATGATGCCTGATGGCAGGAAAAAGAGCATGCATGACATATTGCATGTATAACTAAGAGTCTCTTGTCAATGGGACAGATGGAAAAACAAAATCTGTAGGTTAGATTCAATAAAGATGGTTGCTTTATTGAAGAATATAGTAATGGTTGCAAATTTATTGCTCGAGGTAGAAGGGATGGCATGATATATACATTGGATGCAACCATTCCAGAACTTAAGGCACCTATGTTTGCACATGATGAGGGTACTATTCGGGATGTTGAGATTTTGCATAAGAGGATTGGCCATGTTAATGTACAAAAGCTGAAATCTATACATCGCAGAAGGAAATGGTACTTGGATTGCCCAAATTCAAGTATAATGACTTTAGCCATGTATGTCCTGTATGCTAGTTTGGAAAGCAAGCACGGTTTCCATTTATGAGATATGTGAAGAATAGCTTGAGACCCTTGTAGGTGATACACTGACGTCTGGGGTCTATCTCATAATACTTTGTTTGGAGATGCTTGTTACTATGTATCTTTCATTGATGATTTCAACAGGTACATTTGGCTGTACATATTGAAACATAAAGATGAAGTGTTTGATGCATTCAGAGATTTCAAGAAGCATGCTGAAAATGAGTTGGCTGCTATATCTCTTGTCTTAGGTCAGATGGAGGTGGAGAATATGTCTCTAAAGAGTTTGACAGATATCTTGCAAAGTACAAGATCAGAAGACAGCTTACTTGCAGCTATACACTGCAACAAAATGGTGTAGCAGAGGGGAAAAATAGGGTACTGATGGAGTCAACTAGAGCTATGCTGAATGAAAAGTGTTTGCCTAATTGTTACTGGGCTGAAGCAGTGGTGACTACTGTATATGTGTCGAATAGAACCCCTACAATAGGGATTCATGATGTAACACCTTATGAGAGGCTGTGTGGTCATAAACCTAGCATTAGGCACTTAAAGGTCTTTGATTGCATTGTATATGTGCACATTCTGGATGAAAAGAGGAAGAAATTGGATCCTTAGGTTGTTAAGAGCATGTTTTTGGGTTATGCACTCGATAGGAAGGCCTATAAATGCTATATGCCATCTACTCATGAGACGTTGATAAGCAGAGATGTTGTCTTTGATGAGTTGGCCTCTTGGTATGGGAATCCAATTGCAGTGGCTACTGATGGATCAGCCAACACAAGTAATGCTAAAAATACACCTATAGTTAGTACATCTATGAGTGGTTTGGGACAAGTGATGTGTCATCTACAGTGAGTCCTTGGTCAGGACAGTTGTGGAATCGCACTCCTACATCCATTAACACGAACATGTCAGTGAGGGGGAGATTAGATGAGGGAAAATAAAATATGTTTCACGATGTAACAGGTCCACTTACTGTAGGTTATGAGTTGTCTAGCAGTGATAGCTTGGACAGTGAGTTGGGATTCCTTCTGTTATGATGCTTGGTGCAAGGTAGAATCGATATGTACTGCCTCATGAGAGGCAAAATCAGAGTGAGCCATAGTTGAGGAGGTTAGAAAGGGTTAGAAGACCAGTTGATAGGTAGATATACACTGGATATTCAACACATTATTACGCCTATATGACTTAGGTGGCACGTTTCAAAGAACCCACTAAGTTTGATGAGGTAGTTGCAGATGAGGACTGGTGTGTTGCCATGGACAAAGAGTATTGAGCTTTGGCTGAAAATGGGACATGGGATTTGGTTCAATTGCCTAAAGGCAAAGTCCCCATTGGTTGCAAATGGGTGTACAAGGTTAAATGCAAGTCGGATGGGTCATTGAAATGCTATAAGGCTAGGTTGGTTGCAAAAGGGTATGCACAACAGTATGGCCTTGACTATGAGGAGACTTTTAGCCCTACAGCTAAAATGGCAATAGTCAGAACAATCATTGCATTGGCAGTAGCTAAAGGCCGAAAGTTATGGCAAATGGATGTAAAAACTGCCTTTTTTAATGGTGACTTATAAGAATAAGTTTATATGGAGCAATCTTAAGGCTATGTGCATCCGGATTTTCCAACACATGTATGCCAGCTGAAAAATGCATTATATAGACTAAAATAGGTAACCAAAGCTTGGAATGCTCACATTAGTAGTTATTTACAGTAGCATGGATTCAGATTGGGTGATGCAGATCACAGTTTATTTGTGAAGAAGATAGATCATGGCTATATATTTCTAGTTGTTTATGTCAATGATTTAATCATTACTAGAGATGATAAGAGCGGGACTGCTGAAATAAAGCCATTCTGCAGGCTGAATTCAAAGTCGAAGATCTTGGTTAGCTGAAATATTTTCTGAGAATTGACGTAGTGTCTACGCCTCAAGGCATATGGTTATTGCAGAAGCAATATGCTAATGACATGTTATAGAAGTATGGTATGGCTGAATGTAAGGCTATGGATATACCCCTAGACCAAAATGTCAAGCTACAGATTGATGTTGGGACAGAGATAGAGAATGTTACTATGTATAGACACATGGTGGGCAGCTTGATCTACCTGACCTAACTTGAGCTATGTTGTGGGGCTGATCAGTCAATTCATGTAGAAGCCTCGCAAACTGCATTTGGATGCAGTCAGGAGAATCATGAGATATGTAAAGGGTATGACAGATTATGGGTTGTTTTATGCATATCGTAGACCCCTTGATTTGACAGGGTACACTAACGCTAATTGGGCTGGTTGTGCCTATGACAGGAGGTCAACCAGTGGATATGCATTTGGATTGGGCAGCAACATGATCAATTGGCAAAGTTAAAAATCGCCTACTGTTGCATTGTCTAGTACAGAAGTCAAGTACAGGGGTGTGGTCTTAGTGGCATGTGAAGATGTTTGGTTGTTGCTGAAGTTACTGAATGACATGGGGATACACTTGGACATCAAAGTGAAGCTACATTGTGATAATATGAGCACTGTGATGCTTGCAAGCAATCCCATCTACCATGCAAGATCTAAAAATATTAAAGTACATTACCATTTCATCAAAGAAATGGTACTAGTAGAGCAGATTGACTTAATGCACTATGACTCTTCATGAGTTGTCTCACCGTGAGGTTCAGGGCCTTTCTCACATAAAGCTAGTTCGAGATGTTTGAAGAGCATGTCAGTTTGGGAAGAAAAAATAGTACCCCGTTTCCTCAACAGTCTACATATAGAGTTGAGATGCCTCTTAGATTGATTCACGTTGATCTTTCTGGACCCACATCCACTGCTCCCTTGAATGGTGTGCTATCCTTTTTAATAGTGGATAATCATTCAAGATACATATGGGTGTATTTCCTCAAGCATAAATTCGATGCTTTCATATATTTATGTGCTTGAGCATGCTTGGTTCATAACCAGACTGGTTGTTGTGTTGGTTGCATGAGGAGTGATAGTGGTGGTGAGTTCATCTTCCACGAGTTTTCTGAGTTTCTACAGTAGCATGGCATCTCTCACCAGCTCACCTATACTAACTCCTCTTAGAATGGAGTGGTAGATCTTCGGAACTAGATAGTCATGGAAATGGCACAATCTATGCTGTTCATAGTAGAGCTTCATGAGCACCTTTGAGTTGAGGCTGCGAACATTATAATGGACATCCTCAATCAATGCTCGATTATGGCTCTTTCTCAGAAGACCTTATACAAGGCATTCTTTGGCTCTTGGCTTGTCATATCCCACTTTAGAGTCTCTGGGTGTTGTGCATACACACACGCCTGATGAAAAAATAGGAAAGCCAACTCCCCATGCTGATCTCCTTATCTTTGTTGGATATTCCTTTGAAGCAAAAGCCTACCGTTTGTTTGATCCTCCGACGAACAAGGTGATTGTTAAGAGGGATGTCATCTTTGACAAGAGGAATATTGTGCAATCCTCTGCATCAAATTTTGATCAGATTCCTCCTTCCACATCATTGGATATCGTGCCTACTAAGTCTATTCTTCTACCCGCTCTTGACCTACATGCATATTTTTTAGTTCACAGGTCCCCTTTGCAAGACTCATTACCTCACTAGTATCAGCCGACCATGCGAGATTTGAGGATCTTACCACTAGATTCCACTCCAAAGAGACCTAGAGGATCTGTTCAGCATGCATCATTTGCATCGTTGTTTACAACTGATTACATAGCACATTTTGAGCCTCGATGGAGCTTTGGTGAGTCTCCAGACAAGCCACACTCTTGGTGATGCTCAATAGAGCCTTGGTGAGCAGTCCATGTGCTGAATCTCAGCCATGGAGTTCAGCCTGAAAACAAGCGCAAACACGCTGGCTGGGCAGATCTGTGCTGCTGCACATCTTGCTCATTACTATAATAATAATGCACTCACTAGTGCTCAATCAGTCCTTGGAAGACTCCTCAGCAAGCCACAACTCCTACTTCAAGCAATGAGGCTCCAATGCTTCACAGTACATACCTCTGTGTGACCATTGATGGAAATGACAGTCAGTCCTCTTTCTTTTCCAGCTCTTCAGTTCACTCTTCAAGTCTTCTTCTTGAGTGCATTCCACCAGTGAGCCCATTCATGGCTCTGATACCATGTTAGATTTCATGGAAGCAGGAAGGAGAGCAACATAGAGTGAAGCAACATGCTTACACTCTCTATTCTTCTTCTTATAAATTTAGCACACACATAGTGCATATACAACCTAAGATTATAAATATCATTCACACTAGAAGTAACACCGACTTATTTAATACACCTAACTGATCTAGCCAGACTAGCTGTGTCCAGATCATGTCGGTCAAACACACATGTACGAGCTTGATATTCTAACAGTTAGGTATTCTGTAATCACTAGAATGTAGTGCTTACCTGAGCTGGACGTAGGGAATGGGCCCACTAAATCCCAGCCGACCAGTTCGAATGGCTCATTGATGACAATTGGAGACAAATGGCCCACCTGTTGTGAGGGTGATTTGGTACTTTGACAAATTGCACATTGTTGTAAGAACTGAGAGACTGATTGTCTCATTTTTGGCCAATAATAATGTAATCTGAGTTTCTGTAGTACCTTATGAAAGCCCAAATGGCCTGATAAAGGATGTGCATGGTAGAACTGCATGTAGGTGAGTTGCAGAGCTTTGGGTACTACCACCCTGGGTTGTTGATTAGGAGCTGCATAGAAGACCGCATTGTCGATGAGAATGAAACGACGTTGCTGCGTGGTTGGAAAATGAGATCGGATCTGGCTGATGAGGTCATTAATGTGAGGGTCTTGCTGCTAGAAAATGGCCATCTGGTCCATTCGAACTGGTAAATCTGTGGCGGGTGGAGGAGTAAACTGAGTGGCTTGGCATTCAGATCTAGACAATCCATCTGCGATGAAATTTGTGACACCTTTGCAATAAGTAAGTGTGAATTGGTAATCCTATAAAGCGAGAACCCATCGCAATAGGCGACGAGGAGGGTGCTGTTTTTGAATGAGTGGAATTAGAGGTTGATGGTCAGTCTCCACCTGAACATTCCCACCAAGTAAGTAGGGATGAAATTTTGCAAAGGCCCAAACAATTGCAAGTAGCTCCTTTTCTGTAGTACAATAATTCAATTCAGTAGGAGTTAAAGAGCGGCTAATGAAAGATAGTGGGTGCCAGCGATTAGCATCATCCTCTTGGAGGAGAACTGCTCCTAGGCCTTGATTTGAGGCATTAGTCTGTAATCTAAAAGGCCGCTGAAAATTAGGATGAGCTAAAAGTGTAGCTTCTTGAATTACTTGTTTGAGCTTAGTGAAATTATGGTGGCAAGCTGAATTCCAAATATTTTTTGCATATTTCTTCAAGAGTTGGCGGAGAGGATAGGTTATGGCAGCTAGATTAGGGACAAATCTCAGAGAAAAATTTGCCATGCCGAGAAAAATTTGAAGGTTCTTGACATTAGATGGGGGAGGGTAATTCTAAATGGCAAGAACTTTGGATGGGTCCATTTGGATGCCCTCAGAAGAGATTACAAACCCAAGAAATTTCAATTTTGTGGCACCCCACTTACATTTTCGAAATTGTAACTGAAGGTTGAATCTAGCAATTCGTGTGAGCACCTTCTCGAGAACCAGTATGTGTTGTTCCCAACTTGCACTATGGATGAGAATGTCATCCAGATAAACCAAGACAACCCCTTCACAAATGAGGTCACTAAAAATGTGATTTGCTACACGCTGAAATGAGCTTCCTGCATCTGAGAGGCCAAAAGGCATCCTGGTAAACTGAAACAACCCGAGAGGAGTTCTGAAGGCAGTTTTGTGGGCATCAAAAGGGTCCATAGGTATTTGCCAATACCCTGAAGCTAGATCGAGAGAAGTGAAGTATCTTGACTTGCCTAACTGATCAAGTAGGTCATCAATGCGCGGTAAAGGGTACAGGTCATGGATAGTTACCTTGTTGAGGGGACGAAAATCGATGCAGAAACGGTATCTTCCGTCATCCTTTTTAACAAGGTGAGGTTCTGACACCCAATCACTGGAGGAAGGCTGAATGACATCTTTTTGGAGCATATCTTGCACTGCTTCATTTATCCTTTGGTTTTGAAGAGGTGACCTGCATCTAGATGCCATGCGTATAGGATGGGCATCTCTTGTCCGAATAGAGTGACAAACATGCATATTGATCTATGTAGTAGTTGTGCGTGATTGAAACAGTGTTGGAAATTTGGTGAGTACAAATTGAATGTCATGCAAGCGGTGTTCTTTATGTACAAGTACACACTGTGCGTGAACAAAGTTCGGCCCTTGAAAAGAACGTATGAAAGGAATTGGTAGTGTGTTTGGCAACACTAAGTGGTGAGTATCAAACAACAAACGTGCTCTGTTTTCGACAAACCAATCACACCCAATAGTTAAAGCATGTTAAAGATGCGGGATCTAGGACATGGCTTGAGTTATGGTGGATGGAAGGAGAAGTGTGGACTCATGATGGAGAAGACAAAGACACTGTTTGTTACACAAGTGAATTAGGTTCCAAGATTGAGACTTGGACTCATAAACACAATCTTGTGTATGTGGACAATGACATTGATACTTCACTGAAAAGAAAAGAGTACTATCATTGCATTAAGAAAAGGAAGCAAGTACAATGCTTTATAGGAAAGTAGGAAACTGCAGTAGGCACCACTGTGCATATGGGATAGGTAAGCCTATATGTCCTTGGCCCTGAAGCTCCATATAAAGAGGCTGTTTAGTGAGTGTGATTGTTGCTGAATCTCAACACCCCTCCTCAATCACAACTAGAAAGGCACAAAGTGTGTAGAGGCTGTAATGAGAATCACCTGCAAAGTGTGGGCACACCACAAACATGGTAGACACCAGAGGCTGTCGCAGAAAAGGCTAAGTATGGGCACCAAAACATGATGGACATCCAGAGGCTGTAACACGGGCCTCACAAAGTGTACAGGGACTGTAATGCCAAGTTACATAAGGATTTTACAAAGCTTATGGCAGGAAGCATTAGGGCAAGGAAATACAAGCCTTTTAAAACAGTCTATCAGAGTTATGAGAGTAGAAGGACTGATGAGTCTTGTCCTTCCGATCCTGGTGGTCTTCATCTTCATCTTCATCTTCATCTTTTGGTCCATGGTCTTCTTCTTCTTTCACATCTGCAAGATAGGCCTTTTGGGATCTTTTCCTAGCATGACAGAACTTCTGAGATATCCGGTCCTTTTGCAAAAGTCACAGAAGAGCGGTTCCTTTTTACCTTTGTATCTATTGTTTACATATAACATTTGTTCATCCTTTGAGGTGCTAGGCTCTTCTTTGCTTTTAAGTTTATTTTCTTCCTCTAGCAGAGAGGCTTTAATATCAACAAGTTGAGGATCAGGCATATTGGTTAGAGTGGTTGATATATTATCATAGGCAGGAGGCAAACTTTTTAACAAGACACCAATACAAACATCTTCATCCATTTTTAGCTTTATTCCTGCAAGTTGAGTAAGCAGGCTTTCCATGTAGTTCAGATGGGATGCCAGGGATGTATGAGGCTTCATATCAAGTCAGAAAAATTCAATTAATAGCAACAAGTGGGCAAATCTGATCTAAATATACTCTGAACAGTCTGTGTGGACTGTGCCTATGAACAGGCTGCTCTCATTGGCTGAGATTCAAGAAGTATAGCACTTGTCAGGTGGCATAGAGCTTGGATGCATACCAAGGAAGGTTCTTGAAGGGTATACCTTACTATTGCTCTTGTGGGAGCTCATGTGGGAGATGTAATAGAGGTGTACAGATTTGAATACACAGGGCTGAACTGTCATTGAACTTACAGTGACATTATACACTTGGGAAGTCTGCATTTTTGGATGCTCTTTGGCATGTACATTGAACTTGAATGTAGCACTTGATGCTTGGTAGAAGGCATGTCATATTTCTTGGGTATTTTGACATAAACTTGGAGCTTGGAATGGCCTGATCTGAGAGCCTGTGATAGGCTGAAAACTGGAAAAAAAATTTGTAGACATAAAGCACAAATTGGTTATTTCTGAAGAACTAGTTGGCTGGGTTTGTTCCACAGGTACTTGAAGACTTGGTTTATGACTGTTGAATGCTTGAGCATTGGAAACGGAAGTGATGCAAATGGTTTATGGGTTTTTGGGACTGAAATTAATCCATGTTGCCAGTGCATTGGCTGTTTGAAATCTGGGAATATATTTACGATATTCATATATGCTGGTTATATACTGTTTTGAGGTTCTATGCCTATGCATGGCTTGACACATGTACTAGCAGCAATCTATGGAAGTTTGGGACATGTATGACATGTATACTACTCAGTTTTGGGCTTGAAATCACCTGCTGGGGTCACTCACAGAATTACAGTTTTCAGACTGCATATATGTACCCTGGCAGTGAGGTTGCAGAGTTCAAACCAAAGTGAATACATAGTATTTGCACTGATAGTTTTACTCACAAGTTAAGCCACTTGGTTGTGAGCTGTTTTAGACTGTTAGTGGGCTGAAATACTGTAGTTTTTTACTGCAATTAATTGCAGAAAACTGTCATAAACAGTTCCGGGCTGAAGTTAAACTGCTAAGAAGATCTTGGTTTGCAGGTAGTCAGGCAAGGTTTACAACATGGCAAATGCTAATAGAACTGATAATGTAACCCAGATTGTGGGACAAAAGCTTGATAGCAACAATTATGCAATATGGAAGTTCCGCATGGAGAACTTTCTGATAGGCAAAGGATACTGGGACTTAGTGACAGGTGTTGAGGCTGAACCTGAAGTTCCAGATAGGAATCCTACAGCTGATCAAAGACGAGCGCATCGAGCTTGGACAGAAAGAGCTCGCAGAGTTTTACATTGGCTGTCATTATGTATCTCGTATGCTATGGTGATCATGAACTGTAAATCCCTAGGAATGCATCCTATAGTAATAGCAATTAGCAGTCATCAAATGCAAGAGGTGGTGGAAACTTTCGAGGCAGGGGGAGATCTAACTCCCGTGGGACAGAGGCTCATGGCAGCAGCAGCGTCAGTCAGATAATCAAATAAAGATAAGGATTGTCACTACTGCGGAAAGTATGGGCATATTGCAAAGGGCTGCTGGAAGAAGCAGGGAAATCAGAAGGGCAAGCAGCATGGACATTATGCTACGTCCAGTCAGGCAGATGACTCTGGTGATAGACTGTTTGCCATGCAGTATGTCAAAGATAAGGCTGCTGAAAAATCTTCTGATGATGCAGTGTGGTACATTGATTCAGGGGCGTCGAATCACATGACCCCTCACGGTGATTGGTTCACAGATATGGTGGCTGAAAAGCATGGCTATGTATGCACAGGTGATGACACACAGCATAGCATTGAGCATAAAGGCAAAGTGCCTCTTGTGGTCCATAATGGCAGAAAGAAAAATTTGCATGATGTATTGCATGTCCCTTCAATTACGAAGAACTTGCTATCTGTTGGTCAGATGACGAGCAGAACTTGCAGGTTAGATTCAATAAGCATGGCTGCTTTATTGAAGAATTTGGAAATGGCTGCAAGTTGATAGCTCGTGGTCACAGGAATGACAGAATGTTTACTCTTGATGCTTCTTTGCCAGAGCTTAATTCAGCTATGTTTGCCCATGGTTCTGGCACTGTTAGGGATTTGGAAATATGGCACAAGAGAGTGGGGCATGTCAATTTGCAAAGGCTGCAAATTATGCAAAAGAAACAGCTGGTTACAGGGTTACTGAAGTTCCAATATTTAGATATTGGTCATGTATGCGAGACTTGACAGTTCGGTAAGCAGTCACGATTGCCATTTATCAGGCATGTACGACAGAGTACACGTCCATTGCAGTTAGTGCATTCTGATGTTTGGGAGCCAGCTCATAATGTATCTATGGGAGGTTCTAGATATTATGTATCCTTCATTGACGACTACAGTCGATATACCTGGCGTTACATATTGAAAACAAAAGATGAGGTCTTTGCTATTTTTCGGCAATTTAAAGCACAGGTTGAGAAGGAGTTTGAATGCTACATCTCTTGCTTGAGATCTGATAGTGGTGGGGAGTATGTATCAAATGAATTTAATGGGTTCTTGGCTGAAAATGGCATTCGTAGGCAGCTCACCTGTAGCTACACTCCACAGCAAAATGGAGTAGCTGAAAGGAAGAATAGAATTCTGATGGAAGCTGCTAGGGCTATGATGAATGAAAAGCATATACCACTTTACTATTGGGCAGAGGTTGTTATGACAGCCGTATACATTTTGAACAGGACTCCCACTGCAGGCATTCATGATGTGACACCGTTTGAGAAGTTGTATGGCTATAAGCTGGATGTAAGTCACATGAAAGTCTTTGGCTGTCTTGCTTATGTGCATATTCCAGATGAGAAAAGGAAGAAGTTGGATCCCAAAGCACATAAGTGTGTTTTCATTGGATATTCACAGGAGAAGAAGGCATACAAATGCTATGATCCCTCTACCAGGGAGACATTGGTAAGCAGGGATGTTATCTTTGATGAGATGGGTTCTTGGTATGAATCACCAGTTGCAGTGCCAGAGGATACTCCTTTCACTCATGTCTCTACAATTGATTTACAACAGAGTACTGTTATGACAGGACCTCATAGTCAGACAGTATCCCCATGGACAGGGAGATTGAGGAGCTCGCCATCCACTGACACCAATATGTCAGTGAGGGGCAGACATGATGTTTTGGACAGCAAAGGAAAAGAGAAAGTTATTGAGGATGCATCTGGGATGATGACACCTGGCAGAATGACTTCTAGCTATGAGTCTAGTGATACTCTAGACAGCGAACTTGGTATTCTGACTATCTATACGCCTGGCACAAGGCAGAGCAGGCATATTCCGCCTCATGAGAGAGGGGAATCGAGTAGTGCACCACAGCTTAGACGCTCGCAGAGGGTCAGATACCCTGTTGACAGGTTGACATACAGTGGCTACTCTGCAAAGCATTATGCGTACATGACAAAAGTGATGGAGGTCAAAGAACCAAGTACATATGCTAAGCAGTGAAAGATGAGAATTGATGTGTAGCCATGGATGAAGAAATGAATGCCTTGGCTGAAAATAAAACATGGGATTTAGTACCACTGCTTGAAGGGAAAAAGACCATTGGCTGCAAATGGGTCTACAAAATCAAATGCAAGTCAGATGGCAGTGTGGAGAGATACAAAGCCAGGCTGGTTGCAAAGGGGTATGCCCAACAGTATGGACTTGATTATGAGGAAACATTCAGCCCTGTTGCCAAGATGGCAACCATACGCACTGTGATTGCCTTGGCTGCTGCTAAAGGCTAGAAATTGCAGCAGATGGACGTTAAGAATGCATTTCTTAACGGTGACCTAGCAGAGGATGTCTATATGGTTCAGCCGGAAGGGTATGTTCACCCTGATTTTCAGCATTATGTATGCAGGCTGAAAAAGGCATTGTACGGGCTAAAACAGGCTCCGAGAGCTTGGCATGCTAGGATCAGTAACTACTTGCAGAGATTGGGTTTTGCTGTTGGCAGGGCTGATCATAGCCTATTTGCAAAGAAGACTGACAGTGGTTTAGTAGTGCTGGTCATATACGTTGATGATTTGATAATCATTGGTGATGATGACTTGGGCATACAGCATATAATGAAGATGCTGAAATCTGAATTTGACATGAAAGACGTGGGAGAACTGAAATATTTCTTAGGCATTGAGGTAATTCCAGCTGACAATGGGTTATGGCTGATGCAGAAGCACTATGCCATAGAGATGCTGAAGAAGTATGGCATGGCTAAATGCAAACCGTTGGATACACCTCTTGATCAGAATGTCAAGCTAGACATGAACATTGGGGCTGAAGTAGAGGATTTGACTATGTACAGGAAGATGGTTGGCAGTTTGATTTACTTGACCATAACTATGCATGACTTGAGCTATGCTGTAGGGCTCATTAGCCAGTTTATGCAGAAGCCTAGAAAGCCGCACTTGGATGCAGTTAGACGCATTATGAGATATGTTAAGTCCACTGTAGAGTATGGGCTGTTCTATGTCAGAGATAAGCCCTTGATATTGACTGGATACACGGATGCAGATTGGGCAAGTTGCTCATATGATCGTAGATCTACGAGTGGATATGCATTTGGATTTGGTAGCGGCATGATTAGCTGGAGCAGCAAGAAGTAGCCTACGGTTGCTTTGTCGAGTACTGAGGCAGAGTATAGGGGTGTTGCACTGGCAGCATGCGAGATTTCATGGCTGCTCAAGCTTATGGCTGATTTGGACATACAGGTAGATGCTCTAGTGAAGTTACTATGTGACAATCTGAGTAGTGTACTCCTGGCTATGAATCCAGTCTATCATGCCAGGACGAAACACATAGAGGTACACTACCATTTCATCAGAGAGATGGTTCTTGCAGGACGAGTTGATCTTATGCATGTGAAGACTGATGAACAGGTAGCAGATATCTTTACCAAGTCCTTGGGTAAAGATAAGTTTTGTGGTTTTAGACAGCTGCTTGGAGTACATATGCTGTCTTGAGCTTGAGGGGGAGTGTTAGAATATCAAGCTCGTACATGTGTGTTTGACCGACACAGCTAGTCTGGCTAGATCAGTTAGGTGTATTAAATAAGTCGGTGTTACTTCTAGTGTGAATGGTCTTTATGACCTTAGGTTGTATATGCACTATGTGTGTGCTAAATGAATAAGAAGAAGAATAGAGAGTGTAAGCATGTTGCTTCACTCCGTGTTGCTCTCCTTCCTGCTTCCATGAAATCTAACACTAACTAGGTGGTGTGAGGCTCTTGCCCTTCCCGATGCTACTGCTTCTACTATAGCTGCTGCTTTACTAAATAAGGTGATTTTCAATCACGGATGCCCATTGCAACTTCTCTCAGACCAAGGCACATAGTTCAGAAGTGAAGTCCTGCAAGTTCTCACACAAACTTTGGGAATCCATCAGCTGTTCACATCTCCATATCACCCACAGACCAACGGGTTAACAGAGCGACTCAATCGCACCATAAAACAGGTCATCGCATCTTTTGTAGACCCCTTACACCAAAATTGGGATGAGGTGCTACCATTTGCTGTACATGCATACAATACATCGGTACAAGCATCCACAAGGGTGAGCCCCTTTCGCACATTATATGGTCGTGATCCCCGACTTCCTCCTGACCTTAATATAATTCAAGTCCAGCCAACTAAAGCTGATGCAACAGATTGGCTGTTGTACATGCAACAACACCAACCTCTTCTTCGACAAGCACTCGTTCATAACCTCCAGCAAGCTCAACGTAGACAGAAAAAGAAGTATGATGACGGCTGCCGAGCTGTGGTTTATCCAGATGGATCACTAGTACTACTCTACTATCCAGTCCACTGCCCAGGTTTAAGTGAATCCCTGCTACACTGCTGGGTCGGTCCCTACAAGGTCCTACAACGTATTTTCACCAATACATATTGGTTACAACATATGGCAAAGAATTCAGTCACCACTACCCATGTTGTACGCATGAAGCCATACCATCCAAACTCCACTTAGAATCAGTCACACTAGTCATCTAGTTTTAGGGGGGAGGTGTGGAATCCCTCCACGCCGCCAGTCTGACGTCACTAGTTTGTTGGGATGTCCGACCTGTAACTGCTGGTTGTAACAAACCAGGCCACTTCTTGGCAGACACTTGATCTTGCCCTGTGAGGTATTCTTGTATTTAAGAAGAAGTCAATGGTAATGGAGGACAGAGATAGCTCACTAGATCTGGCACACGAGTCTTGCACAGTGCATTCCACAATATTTCGGTTTCCCTAAAAAGCTAAATATAGAAGAATTCCTTGCAATGGTAGAAGTTGATGAGTTTAAGAAAGAATTTAGAAGTTTTAAGCATCAAGATTCTAGAGATTGGATACGATTCACATTGCCAGAGATAACTTCAACACTTGCTTGCAATAGTATGTGGAGGGATGCTTATCCAAATATTCTTACTCTTTGTCAAGTAGCTCTTGTCCAATGTTGGAGCATTCCTATTTGTGAGAGAGATTTTAGCGCTCGAACTATGATAAAGAGTAAGCTACGTAATTGTTTGGAGATTAAGAGTTTAGATGCATTAGTGAAAATCTTTATTGAAGGGCCTTCTAAGTTCACTGATATGGAATTCATTGAGAGTATGGACTTATGGGCTGAAAAAACACATCGACGTTTATACACAACACAAGGAATTTGCTCATTGATTTTGCAGTAATTTCGCATACTGATAAGAGCAATTGATTTTTTATGGCCTATGATGGTTTTGAAGTCACTATGCATTATTTGCACTTTTGTTGTCTTGATTCTTTTGACTTTAAACCATTTTCCTATGTTAAACTTATTTTTCCTTGGTTTCTTCTATCTTTTGAATAAAAATCTTTCATATTATTTTTAGATCATGCTTGCTTTTAGTAAAATATGCTTGAACTTGTTAAAAACTTTTTTGTTTATAATTCTGGTTGTATTTCATTACGTTCTCTTTCATGTTAGTTTTGTTTTTTCTTTTTGTATCATGGTTGCTTTCAATAAAATGTGCTTGACTTTTTTAAAACTTTTTTGTTTTTTGTTTTGCTTATATTTCATTATGTTATCTTTTATGCTAGTTTTTTTTTTTTTTGTTTCTTCTATGCTTTAACTTCTCTTCTTTTGGGTTCCTATTCTATATGTTCTCTTTACTTTTGTGCTTATGATGTATATACTTCTCTGAGGCCATAGACTCACTAAGAGACATAGGAACCACTTGTATGCATTTGTTTTTATCTATTAAAATTTTAGATAAGTAATATAAATCAAGTTGCTTAATGATCATAAGGGTTTTCATTTCTAAGATGTAAGAGATAAGTAATTGAACAAATTCTAAGGAAAACTTTGAAACATAGACTCTTTCAAATAATGGAAAAAAAAACGATTATCCTTTCATTAAAAATTTTAAAGGAAATTTGACCAATTCAATTTGTAAGATCAAGGGAATTGGGCCGGTTAAATTTAGAATGCAAAGGTTTTGGATAGTTCAAATTTTACAGAACCGCCCTACACTAAGACGAGAAGGATCTATGTTAGGTTCACAAATATTTTTTTCCGGAACATTGTCGCAAGGGGGGGCAGCAGCCAGTTGCTGGAGCCTGGCAGGCTGCAGCTGCTTTGCATGTGAAACGATAGAGATAGCAGAGTGGACTGTTTGGGCGCCCCCAAAATTGATTTGTGGTGGGGCCCTTTCTTTCAAAGGTTGATTCAGCAGATGACCGGTTATACCACGCAAAACAACCGAGACCGGTTTGGGCGGGGGGGGGGCCGGGGGGGTGTGAAGAAAGTCTTTTGGGAGACCAGATTTTTATATGCCTAAAGCATTTGAGCAACTCGAACAGCCCTGAGCCCACCACTTTCGAAGCCTATCACAGTAAATAAATACAACGCATGTGAAGTCAAAAGTCAAGTGCGGGCTCACAAAGAAATGAGAGAGAGAGAGGGTTACCGGTCAACCACGGCCAAAACGATCAAATTCTACGCTGGGAAGTTGGGACGGGGTCGTCGAGGAATTGGCTGTAATAATTCCGCGCAGGGTGGGTCGAGAGAGAGAGAGAGAGAGAGGGAGCGAGAGCAAAGCGCGTACGAGAGCGAGAGCGCGAGTAGGCATTTCTTGTGTGCCTTTTTGGGCTGACCGGATCAATGCCCTTTATACCCTTTTTAGACATCGCAAATACGAATATTGCAAACCTCACAGTTGGTGCAGGTACTTTCGTTGCTCTTATTAGCTGCGGGCAAGCCTGAGGCAACAAGCACTTGCAACAGCAACATCCATCTCTCTCTCTCAAAGTGCTACACTCACGCAGACGCACTCTCTCCACTCTCCCTCTACCAGCTTATCTCTGTAATTTCTCTGATCTCATCAACACACACACACACACTCTCTCTCTCTCTCTCTCTGACTGATCTCATCAACACACACACACACACACACACACTCTCTCTCTCTCTCTCTCTCTCTCTCTCTCTCTCTCTCTCTCTGACTGGTCTCATCAACACACACACACACACACACACACACTCTCTCTCTCTCTCTCTCTGACTGATCTCAACCACCCCCCTTCCCCTTCTCACATCAGATCGCGCGCACACATGATGCGCATGCCCACCTCTTATAATTTGCTCCTCCTCCTCCTCATCAGTACCGTCCTCTCTTGCCCCCCCGGTCCTCTCCTGCAAGCCGCAGATGCTCGCCATCATCACCATCAACTTCACCGCCATAGCCGATCGTCGATTCCATCACTATCTCGCCCAGAATTACCTTCTCATAACACCGCTCTGATCAGCGCCCCTCATGATGATCATGTGCCAGTGATCATCTGCATGCCCGCCAGTATTCCATGCGGTGATCAATTATATCATGCTTATACCGATAATGACAGTAAGCTACATCAAGGGCGTCTAGTTGATGGACGACCGAAGAAGATAATCAACGACGACATCAATTCAAATATGGCCACCACCAAGAACAACGTCGCCGACGACGACATCAACGAGGGCAAGAGCACCATATTGAGCATCACAATTACGTCCAAATCTGATGACGATGATCAAGAAGTCGACCGTGGCCAGGGACCCAAGGCTCATCGTCACGATCATATTAATCGTCTTAATCGCCTTAAGCACATTGAACATTCTCGCTTACGGCTTCCCGGCCTCTTCACTAGCTTCCGCAGGCAAACCCCCCCTCCCGGACCTAAACCGGGAACCGGACACTAACCATCGCAACCCAATTATTGAGACATGGGTGTCTAATAAAGTCACTTGCAGTATCAAGTACACTCAAATTCACTTCACACTTTTGTCTTCAAGGAAAAGCCTTGTATTAAAGGATCTCCCCAAGCTACCTTGTCAATACCCTTGTTCTTTTGATTCTGATATTCTTCGTAAGACTGCCTCTCTCCAACGTGTGTATACAATTTTGAACATGTAAGGGGATACCAAAAACCTTAGGACCTTTGTAAAGAAATTTCAAGTGTATGAGCTTTAGGGCGTGTCTACTAATAAGTAGACGCATACTTTGAAATGCCCACATTAAGATCCGTCCAATAGTACACAAGCTCATTCAATTTTGTAATTAGGCTTCACTTTTGATAAAGGTAGTTGAAGATTCAAACATCTTATGCTATCTTTCTACTACATGAGCACTTGGAAGCTAGACTTATTGGGTGTGCTACCTCACATGGAAGAAACATACTTGCTCAACCATCTTATATAGGAACACAATAAGTTCACATATTTGATGCATGATCATGGCCTTTCAAAGCTTCAATTGTTCCAAATTCTCATTATTAGTTAGATCACATGTTATGCACATGCACATAGGATAATTATTCTTGACTTTGTGCCATTAGCGCTTTGTAGATACTAATGTACTATTGAGTTGGTTGGTGCACCATATTACGATCAAGCTATCACAAACAAAGAAAAATCCCTTTTAGGTGGATGAATGTGAATTAATCATGAAAATAATGGTAGAGCCCTAGAACACAATGCATTCTTCTTTCTTGTGTGTTAAACGAAATACAACTTCTTGCCCCTTTGATATATGGAATGTTTAACCTTTAAATTAGAAAAAATTGTAAACATATTGTAAGCCTCCCAAACTTAAGATTTAATGTAAAATCTTCATAAGGACTTAAATAAATCAACCATGCATAGGATTTCCAACCAACCTTCATGAGACTCATTAGTTGAAGCATGTCAAAAGTGAACAAATTTCATTTAAAAATTCATCCATATTTAGGAAACATCTCAATATATATTTCAAATTTAATCGACAATTTGGAGGCCCTCACAAAGTCTATCTCCTCTTTTCAAAAAAAATTTAAACATTGGGATCATTGTGTAGAAGCTTTAACAATTTTTATAAAAATTTCACCTATAATAGAATTTTTGTTACCTTTTCTAAGATGTACAAAAGATTGAGTTTCCTTTTCTAAGATATAGAATAAATCTTGAGTTTTCTTTCACTAAAGGGTCTCCAACTAGATCCTAAAAACATAACAATCAAATCAGAAATTCTCTTCAGTTCTCTCATGTATATTTTCCATACAAAGCATACTTTTATTCCTCTTTTATGTATATTTAATATGACAAGATACGATTCATCTTTCATACTAGCAAAGTCCTAGAGATATATTAAATTTGATAAGGAAGTCTTAGATAGACCTTGAACACAAGTGATCTAGAGTGTTTACATGGAGTGGATACCTCAAAAAGCATGTTAAGATGAACAAAAGACATATGTTGATTCAACAATAGCTTGACACTATGTTGAAGAGAATCTCCCATTTTAAAATGTTAGATTAAAAGAGAACATGGAGTAGTGAAGGAGGTAATTACCTTTTCGAAGTTAGTCTAGCTATTTGACTATTAATATGCTTGGCTATTTATATGTTGTTTGTCTTAGGGATGAACGGTAGTAGCTAAAATTGCTAATTTTCCATCTTTCTCTCACACGCACACACACACACACACATATGTGTGTGGCATGCATCTATGTGTAGCGCATATGAAATTAAACATCTCAATGATGGTTGGAATGCACCAATTGTGAGCATAATAATATGTCACCAATAGACCAATGAGAAAGAAGTAAAAGTGAGCAAATAAGTAGAAACAAATTGAATAGACTAGGGATACTAAAGAAGTTGAATATGGGAGATAAGATAAAGGTTTAGTTCAATGATTGGAAGTGTATTTTTATCGTAGCATCATTTTTACTAATACTATTAACCTAATCCAAGAATGGTAAAAAAGGAAATTAGTAGTTTGAAGAGTCTAAATTTATGAAGGAAGTTACCAAGAATATTAGGAGTTATTGAAAGCATCAATTTTACAAGTTGCAACCATAAATAGCAACATCTATGAATATTAACTCATTAGGAACTTTGGACTCATTTTTTGGCATATTGTAAGAATTGCCATGTCATTCTCCCATTAAAGAAAGAGGGCCCACATATTATGATATCTATTGTACCTCAAAACCATATAATGCAACATATGAACTTGACCACACCAAGCCATGTGACAGAAAAAGGATCAATGCCACAAATGACTTAGGTTGCAAAACACATCGAGCCTCAAACACATAAGCCACCAACAAAGCCCAAATAGATCCATCGATCAAAACCATAGCCTGCTACTAACAAACTGCCTCCTACTAGTGCCCCTAAGACCTCACAAGCATCTAGTAGCACGACACCCATAACTCCAACCAAGCCCATTGCACAAGAGGCCCAACCACACCCTCAAGGGGTAACAAAATTTGCAACAATTAGCTGTTGAATTATCTAGTTTAGTCAAACCCCAACCACCTGCAGGCCTTAGAGCTTCTTATAAGCAGAGATCAATTCTAACCTTGGTTGTGGACTTCGCTAAAAATAGGGGGGATGACTTAGTTGGTTTCCTTCGGCGTTTGGATGCCAGGTTCACCACACTTACTAAAAGCTATGATTGATTAGATCTAGGTCTCTTAGACAAGCCTTTAGCAAATGGAGATATTCATGCAGCCTTGCTCATGGGAAGAATCAGAATCTGTATTCATTAAGGCTCCCCAAGTAGCTAGCGAACTCATTAACACCAAAATTTCTAGCAAACAAGCACGCAAGCGATGCCTCATCACATCTTACGACAAGGGCATGGTCCTTGCCACCATCGACCAAGAAATTGAGGAGCTGAAATAACTGGCTGCTAATGACTCCTCTTTCTTGCGACAATGATATGCTCTCTAACTTCAATGGGAGAAAGAGGGCTACTGAATCATGACCAATGCTGAGCAAAGACACACAATCAAGACATCAAAATACAACCCAACTTATCTAACCCCAACCTCCTACAAAGTGTTGACCACCATCCACAACTGGGCCCTTGAAGAGTACATCATGACTCACCCCTATTTAGATCACATGTTGATTGAGGAGGGGCTATACATTGCCAACCCAATAGACTCCGGTGATTTCCTCACAGATGTCCTCACTTATCTCACCCACATAAGCATCTGACTTGTTGACATGGACTATTATGCTCAAAGGGAGTACAATCAGAACTTCTACGCTTGGCTCATGCAAAAGTAAAATAGTTAGGGGCCTAAAAGCTTCCCCTACTTTTACCCAAAGAAAATAGTTTTCCCTATAATAAACATATCAAATCTGTTTTCAACCCTGTCTAATCTGTCTGTTCTCTGAATATAAATTATGAATCATTCCTCCCATCAACAAGCTCATTTCCCACCACAGACTCCATTTCATAATTCAGATAATCGATTACTCAAAACAGATAACAATTTTGAAGATAGAGAAAAACATAGGCAGAGAAATCTATTCTGTTATTTCATAATCATAACATCGTTTACAGGCTTATCTGTTCTCTTGACACGAACAGACATACACAAATCTCATGATTCCTCCTCCTAATTTCCCAAAAACATATATATCCTACTGATGACTCTTCACATCTGATCAAGACAAAGGTTTAAAATACCCTTACAAAACTAAATAAGGAACTCCTAGTTATGCCCTTACCTTGCCTTTAACACTGGCACACCCGGTGGATACTATTTTCCCAAAATAGTGGACTTGAACCCACAAAATCCCTTGTTTTCATTTCAGTCCTGAGAACTTCATCTTGGTCTTCAAGAATTATATAGAGTGTAAAGTGCAATGACTGGATACATCTAACTTACACAAAATACACAACATATACTCTATCCATCTGACTACATTCCTGACTCTCAATTCTGCTTTGCCTAAATATCAATTAAAACTGATTGAATCGATTTCTCAATCTCTGCATAATTTTTTTTTCCTCCTAACTCTTGGAACAACTTCATCAATTTTCTAAAACATCTTCTGCACTAACATCTGTCTAAGTATCAATCACATTAATTTTTGTAAACTGAACATCTAAAATAACATTCTCCATTTGCACAGAAGTTTGCACTTCCCCAACAAGGACAATTGCCCAATTTTTAGTCAATACACCACCCTCAGACTTTTCAGAACATGTGGAGATTTGACATTTTGCATCATCAATGTTCATTTTCATAATTGCATATTGCCTGTTGTTGACATCCATGACATCATGAAAGGATATGTGTGAAAATGAATTTGTGTCCACTCCCACCAAATTCAAATCAACATCTTGAAACTTATTGAGAAAAAACAACTCTAGTCTAAAACCATTCATAGGTTAGCCTACAATTTACCCTCCAAATCATCCAACTGAAATGTTCCTTGCCCTAAGTCCTTAAAAATTCTATATGGTCCCACATGCCTGAGTTTTAATTCGCCAAGATGCTTGCCCAATTTAGAGTTACACATTAAGACCAAATTTCCCTGTTTGAATTTCTTCTTCTTCAAGTCATTGCTACCTCATTCTATCCTGATTCCTTGGATATCCATCCCTTTGACATTTATCACAGGTCTTAGCATACTGATGTGAATCTCTAATTATTGTTGGCCACCATAAGCCACTCTGAAATATTTTTCTACTGGTTATGTCTCTTGAAAAGTGACCTCCAAAACTTCCTATATGAGCTTCAGTTAACACTATTGCGTGGTGCTGACTGTACGGAACATATCTCCTGATAATCTAATCCACTCCTCTCTTGTATAGATATCCTCCCATTACTGAATAGGTTGCACTTCTCAATACCAGCTTCCTCATGTGGTCTTTTGTCATTCCCTCAGGGAATATACCTTCAGTAAGGTAATTAAGCATATGTTCATACCAATCATCAAAGTTGGTTGCCTGAATCTGAAATAAGTCTACATCAAGTAAATCATTTGTTATCCCTTCAGGAGGTTCTCCTGACTCCAATCTACTTAAATAATCAACAATTAAGTGTTCTCTTCTAGGTCTATGCACAATGGAATAATCAAATTCTTGTAATAGCAGAATCCATCTAGCCAATCTTCCTACTGGTTGTGGTTTGTTGACCAAATAGATCAATGCTTGATGATCCACATGAATTATGATTGAATTACCCAACAAATAAAGCATGAAATTTTTCAATGCAAATTTAACTCCTTGGCAATCCCTTTTAGTAAAACAGAATAATTTATTTATGCTCCTGGCATCAACTTTCTTACATAATAAACTAGTCTAAACCAGCCTTTCTATTTTTCCTGCACTAACACACCACAATGAGCAATTAGGACCCTGTCTGTGATTTATTTCTCCATAGTATGTGCATGGGTCATCATTCATATTACCATTTCCTTGAGGATTAGGTGGTCCCTAGTTATTTCTCCTTTGAAATATTCTAGGTGGAACTTCCATTGCTCTATTTCTGTCTGGCTCCATTGCATTTGCAGCTAGTGCATTTTCCCTTGGTGCTAATTGTCTTGGGTTTGCCCTATTGTTGGGATTGTACAAATAGGTAGCATCTGTGTGCCCATGCTTTTGACATGAGTTACAATATGGTTTTTCCTTCTTTTGAGATGTTGAAGTTCCCATATTCTTCAGAGTTGCAATAATTTGTTTATTCAAGTTCTGAGACTTGCTCTTTGTCTTTCGCTTTCCATTTTTATCCTTCTTTCCCCTAGCTTTACTTCTCTTCTTCTCTTTGCTTTTCTTCTTTTCCTGCTTTTGGATTTCCTTTTCTCATCTTTTCAATAATCAAAATCAGAATCAAAACTGTCATGTTCTGAATCTCAACCTAAGTCAGACTCTGATTCTAAGTATGAATCTAAATCTGTATATCTGAATTTGAATCATTGCTCTACTTCTTCTTCTTCTTCTTCTTATTCTTATTCTATTTGATGGTTCCCAACCTTTTCTCTGCTCTTCTGGCAGCTGCTACCAACTGATTAAATCCTTCTGCACCTCCATGAATATCTCACCTGGTGGCTACTGCAATTCTCAGGGATTTCCTCAACCCATTACATAAATATTCCCCAGCATCCCATTGGTTGGCCTTTCATTAGGTACCAGTCTTGCATTCAAATCTAAAAACTGTTGTGCATAATCCTCCACAAGGAGCCTCTTCTGTTTCATTGTTTTAAGCTTCTTCACAATATTAATGGGTGTTTTCCACCATCTAAATCTTGCTAGAAATGTTGTTTGTAATGCTTGTATGTCAGCAAAATGGGTTGCACCATACTATGTAAATCAGTTCATAGCCTTACCCTCCAATGTGGCAGCAAATTACTGCTTCTTCACAATATCTCCATATAATACTCCTAGTCCACTTGCTTCCCATTTTGTGCTGGATTGAGCTACATGGACGTCAGGGTCTTCCTTTTGGGACTCACCCTTGAAGTTTGCAAATTTTACTTTGAGATTTGCTAGATTAGGGGGTTATGCCATTGATCCTGGATGTTGTGTTGCTACAACCTTTCTTCTTGTTGGTGTTTTAGGCAATGGTTGAAACCTTAGTTTTCTCCTTATCTATCTCTAAATTTGAGACCATGCTAGCAGTACCACAAATCTATTTCTGTTTCTCTCCTCTGCACCTAGTGTAATATGTAATTGTTGAATAATAACAACATCTCCTATTGCATGACTAGGGCCTGCCTCCTCAGTTTGTGCTTCCTTATCACTCAGATACCCTAAATCCAAGATATCCACCTGACTGCCAACCACTGCTAGATCTCTGATGTTTCTTCTTCCTTTGTTTCTCCTCTTGTTCTAGTTTTGCCTGTAGCTTGGTATAATAAGTTCCAAAACCTTCACCCCTGTATTTTTCAGTAGACATACACCATACACCTGTTCTATTCATCATATTATTCTTCTGCTGAGACCTAGGTGCACAATGTTCACAGTGATGACTGTCACAACCACACTGATTTTTTCATCTTCCCTTGACCAATTTAGATGTATAACTCAATCCATATGGTTGAAGAAATTACCAAAGATACTAATTATGCCAAATTTTCCCAGACACACTGCTTGTATACTTCAAGACAAAAGAAGCAACTTGTTTTTCTTGTTCTTTCCACACTACCTCCCTAACCTTTCCAATAATGTCCAAAAGTAAATCAGGATTTTGTGTGATTAGAAATACTTGACTATATGACTCAAACTCCTCTTCTGTTGTCCAATTCTGAAAATCCTGTGACAGAGCCTGTGCAAAGGATTCTCGTTCCTCCTCTTCAGTAGTCCAATACTGAAATTCCTCAAGCCATGAATCCATTTCTGACTGTATCCTTTAACTCATGAATCTTTTGCACCTGTTCCATTTTCAACCATCCCACTTGATGCCTAAAGACTAATTTGCAGGATCGCTAAGTGTTAGGGGCCTAAAAGCTTCCCCTAATTTACCCAAAGCAAACAGTTTCCCATATAATAAACATATCAAATTTGTTTTCAACCCTGTCTAATCTATCTGTTCTAAACATTAATTCTGAATCATTCCTTCCATCAACATGCTCATTTCCAACCACACAAACTCCATTTCATAATTCAGATAATCGATTACTCAAAACAAATAACAGTTTTGAAGACAAAGAAAAACACAGGCAGAGAAATATGTTATGTTCTTTCATAATCACAACATCATTTATAGGCTTATCTGTTCTCTTGAAACGAACATACATACACAAATCTCATGACTCCTCCTTCTAACTTCCCAAAAACATATATATCCTACTAATGACTCTTCACATTTGATCAAGACAAAGGTTTAAAATACCCTTACATAACTAAATAAGGAACTCCTAGGTTATGCCCTTACCCTGCCTTTAACAAAAACATGGTGACGATGCGATGAATGCCCACCACCCTTCAACCTCTAATCCTAGGAAGGATTCTTCTCATCTCTAAGGGAAGAAAGTGTGAATGGTAGGAAACATAATGGGAGAGAAAAGGTGTGGAACATAAAAGAAAAACCTTAACCTCAATCAACATTCAAAAATAGAGGAGAATGCATGAAAGTCAACTCAGGATTGGGGAAAAGTAACATAATTTTTTATGAAATGCGTGGACTATTCAAAAGAAAAAATCTCTTTCTTTATTTAAGCATTTCACTTTCCGTAAGAAATTTTTCATTTCCTTTGCAAAAACTATCTAAACAATACTAATGGTGGGCTATGGCTTCATGACAGGCACCTACAATGGCAAGATAGGAGAAGACCAGCAAGTTTCCATTCTCAGAGGAAGAGCAAGAAAAGTACAACCTCTTGTTGGAAACAAGGGCTCCCAATCAATTCAAATCAAGGCATATCCTAAATTTGGAAGATAGTCATGGAGGAGCCAGCCATCAAGCAAATTGTGAAGCAATGCAATCTGTAGTAGTATCTAGACAAAGTCAACCAACAAGCTGTGGACTATGAGAAGTGCGTGGAGTTCCTCCGGACCTTCAATAGGAACTGGGGCACCGTAATGGTGCGCCAAGGAGAAGACACCCACTAGAGCTAGCCCCAGAGTTGGAGGAGAGGGTGTTGAACCTAGCCAACAAGGTGGAAAGATGGCCAAAAAGGGATGTATATAGCATGCTTGGAATAAACAAAGTCCTGGTCCACACTAATGATGGCATCAGCTTGGTAGATATCTCTAATCTAGAGGTCCAGTGGCAAGCCAAAATGGTGCACGCCTTGTTCTCCAGTCAAAGGTACAACACATTGACTTGGGGTTGTCACTGGTATATAAATTCTATATATCACATGTGTTCATGGCAAGTTTTATATATCCCTCTGCAGCCTATTTTGTGATAATTTCTTGACCCTTTTGTAACCTTTTACCATAATTTATAAATCCCTTATTGTAAGTTTATTTTTTTCATAAAAGAATTTAACAAATCTTGATGTATTAGATACAAAACACTAGGTCTATCATAGAATTGATCGCAAACTAGTTGAGGCACCACTTCAAGCTATTTTGTGGAAGGGTGCAAGCATATTAATGGTTCTCACAATTGAATGCCATATAAAGGGTGCATCTAAATAAGATATAACAAGCAGGCACAATGTGCGACTAGATGTTTGTTGAGCTAAAAATACATTCTAAACTTGATCATCTCATTAAAATATCCCCATAACATATAAGATCCCAAAACTTCCAAGCTTTCATTAAAAAGGAACAGATCCTAGAAAGTTTCACTGCTCAAACTGCTCAAAAGCCCCAAAATTTTTATGCTCAAATTGCTCAAATGACATCAAGCATAACTTTGAATGGATTGCACGAGCCAATTTTGCCAAAATTTCACAAATTTTACAAAAACCCCAAAGAAATTGCACTACAAGTACAATATAAAAGCCCCAAATTGTATGGGGTCCAATGTGTCAAAATTTCAAGAATTGTACATGTCCCACTAGAATTTCTGCATGTACATGAAAAGCCCCAATTTTTGAGACCTAAGAGTGTGCAAAAATCCACAAATTTTACTCAGCCAAGTAATATCTTCATGCTTATGCCAAAATCCCCAAATTTGGAAGATAGATGCATGCCAAATATCTAATATTTGTTGAGCTATGCTTATGCATACATAAAAGTGCATAGAGCACCAAAGAAAGAAAAAATAAATATTTTTCTTAAAGACATGTTGGCAGGTCGCACGACCTGTGTGTCTCCTACCTTGCACGCCCCTTGCATTGACGTGGCCTACCTGTCGCCTACTGAAGCCTAGCATGAAAATGACTGCGACCTACTCCGGTCTTCAACCTGCCACCTGCACCTACACCTGCATGGCCTACTACCTACATGGCTTGTCTATTTGTCACCTGCCTACACATAACTCAAGAGGCAAACAACCTTCAGCTTTGCATGAAACTCAATAGGCGGGCAACCTTCAACTCTGATACTAGTTTGTGGTGGCCTATGCACAATGAAGGTTCAATGTTCAGCAATGGCAATGACACACAAAGAGAGAGAGAGAGAGAGAGAGAGAGAGAGAGAGAGAGAGAGAGAGAGAGAGAGAGAGATATACATGATGTGTGGATACAAAAAGTTGTACCTCTCCTAGGTTCTTGTGATAGTTATATATAAAGTACTAAAGTACAAGTGCTAAGGGTGTGTTCACACCTGAGCGCGAACATCAAAAGGCATGGTGGCCCTTTATTCCCAACACTTTTTCACACTTCGCCACTCGTCTCAACCTTGTGTCGAGATGTGTAGCCCTCCGCTCACCCTTGAACAATGAAAGCCCAAACTTTTGTCGTGTTGAAATCTCCTCTTTCAGTTCACCCATGATCAATCAGCCCTTCAACGTTGCTCTAATACCATGTCAAAGTGCAACAAACGCAAAAGCATATGAGCTAATTGAAGAAAATGAACACATAGAGAAGAGGTAGAAAGAAAAGAAATAGTACAATGCAAAAATTTGCAGTGAATGAACACTAAAATGAAGAAGGCAGGTACAATGGGCTATCGAGTGTATCTCTACAAAAGCTCTCTCTCCACCAAAAAAATAAGTGAGAATGATTAGGGTAGGCTTGCCAATAAATAGGCAATAAAAAATAGGTAAAAATGATCGTGCCAGCTAGTAAAAATCAGCCAATTGCTGTGAAAACTCATCACAATATTAAAATAATCGTAAATAATGATGCACATATAATCTCCATATCACAAAGCATCCTACACAACATGTCTAGCTGGCCCACCCAATTGCCCAAAATTGCTGGAAATGACCTAGCAACTGCGTGGGACTGTCTAACCTCCTCTAAGAAACATGTAAATATGCCCAAGAGGTATTAACTGTACAACAATACACTACTTGTGCCTATCCAGGGGATGACTAAATTTCTAACAAAAGTAAACATAGAGAAAGAAGGAACAAAACAAACTGCACTATTCAAAACATGAAAGTTGAGTACAAGGCTTTGACAAACCATGCATGCTGTTGGCCTGCGTGAGTGAGGGCACCAGAATAAGACAGTAGAATGTTGACAATAGCAAGCTAAGAATGAGAGTGGAGCATACAAATCTGGCTGAGCGAGCAAGCTGAATGGGGCAACTTTATATAGTTGGAGAATGCCAAATTGGCTGACTTGCGATAAGTGGAAGACAAAATGTTGGAAAGTGACTAACCATCAAATGATGAGACAAAAATGATGTTCGTGTTATAAGGTCCGAGATACATGCTTGACTTTCTTATATACTTAAAATATATATGGCAAATATTATGCTGGCACAGAGGGAGAATAGATGAGAGAAAAGAAAGATGTAAAGAGAGAGAGAGAGAGAGATAGAGAAACAGGCAACACACTAGGAACTAGAAGATGAGCCAGTCCCCCCCCTTGTGGAGTTATATTATTGACAAAGGGCAAGCTCCTCCGTTACACATAAGTCAGTTCCTACTTGTAGATCTTGGAAACAAGATCATGGTTCCTTTGCATGGTATACAATCGCCTAACACTTGCATAACTTGGAAGTTGGCACCTTTTGATCCTTCTTGAGTCTCCTTCTCTCCTACACAATATGTGTAGGACTCTCCTCTTGGCGCTTGATTTCAACAGAGCTTTTGCAGCACTTGATTTCAGCTGAGCTTCCGCATCACTTGTACCTTCTCTTCTCCTCTTGGATGCATGCAAAGTGATGATTCCTTATTTCTCTCTCATACCCAATTAGAGCCTCCTCTTATATAGGCTTTTAAGAGCTTCTCTTCTTGGTTGAGTTGATCTTCATGCAAGATGTGGTTGTTCCAGGACCTACTCTGGAGCACTAATTTTGAGATATCTATATGTCCGTTGTTCGGATGAAAAAATCCAACACGAAAGTTGTAGATCTCCATGTTTTTGGTAACCCATGAGGCCCGTTTTTAGAGATTGTCTTTCTATCATGAGATATTTTAAAAATGGATTCACCATGTCTTTTTTAAAAAGAAAGGCTTCTCAAACTGTACTCTTAACTTGTGGTCCATGCAGCCACCTTAAGGAGAGTTCATGAAATTGCCTTGGGCCTCAACCTTAAGATTGACTTTCACACAAAAGCTTGTGTCTTTTTAGACCTTAGAAAGAGAAAATCACTTCTCTCCTCACTTCCGGAAGATCACATCTCTTGTATTCTTTAGTGAGAGAATTACCTCTATCATCTTTCTTAATGAAAGAAAATACCTTAAACCTTGACTTGTAAGGGAGAGGATGACCCCAAATGAATACAATGCTCATTACACACACAACTAAATGTTCCCAGGCATCCCTGGATGCACACATAAATACATATACACAATGCTAATGCACTTCCTCTTCTTAGAACTTAATCCATCTTCATTTATGTGTAACTCCTTGGTTCTTGTGTACACTCTTACACTTGGCAGACACTTCTTTCCCACTTCATAACTTGTACTGCATGTACTAGATATCCCCATCATAGTGCTCTGATCACCCCATTAAGTGATGCACTAGGAATCTTGATCTCTAAATGGTCTCATGGCCATGCTAGATCATCATCAACACTTAAAAAAAAGCGAGTCATTAATTTATTGACATGAATTTATTAAATAGAGAATGTGTAATAAGCAATCAATTTACTGACATCCCTTTGGCTTCTAAACAGTTGACCTCAACTCTAGAGGGGTTACATAGTTCTTAAGAAGATATGGAAAGTCTTGTAGTTCCCTCTCAGTCTTAAACTGAGTGTCCAATGGAACTTAACCAGATAGTTCCATAATACCTTACCTGACCTTAGAGTATTGTCCTGATGGTGTAAAATTCGTTTAGGTACAAGGAACTCTTTTGTCTCTTCTATGTTAGATAAATCTTCCTTGATTGGTTCCATTAGAGGTTCTCCAATATAGGGATGCAACAAACTTATATGGAAAGTATTATGAATGTTCCAATGACTTGGTAGATCCAAAGAAAAAGTCACATCATTTATCTTATCTGTGATCTTGAAAGAGCCATAATAGCAATTAGAAAGCTTAACCACTTTACCCTTTTGACCTTTTTGCTTCTTCAAGCGAGCCTTCTCAAAATTAAGAAGAACATATTGTGCGAACTTGAGATTTAACTTACGACGATGCTTATCAGCTTCGCGTTTATGCTTCTCTTTAGTAGGCCAAGTGGTTTATGCGTGTCATACTTTACTTTTTGGCATGTCTTGCACTCGCGGACATATCTTTCAATGTCAGCTCTAAGAGTGGGCCAAAATAAATATATTTCCAATGCTTGAGTAGTGGGTAGAATACCCCTATGTCCAGCATATGGAGATGCATGTGCTTCTTCCATTACCTTGTGTCACAATGGTAATGCTACACAAATTACTTGATGATGATACAAATAACCATCTCGAATCGAGTAAGGTGTAAGTAACTGACCTGAATTAAGCTAATCCCATATGGTTGAGAAGTCAGAATCAATTGCATACATCTTGGGTAAATCCATAAACTCGTTATGATAAACAGTTGTGATTGCATTCACTCAAGGTCACCATGATAGAGCATCTACTACCACATTCTTAGTTTCAGATGTATGAAGGATTTGAAAATGAAACATAGATAAGAAATTTGCCCAGTGCATCTATTTCTCTGAGAGCTTCTTCTGAGTGATAAAGTATCTTAGACTTTGGTGATCTTTTTTAATAACAAAATCTACACTAACTAAGTAGTGTTTCCATACTTGAAGAGCATGTACCACTACCATAATTTCTTTCTCATATATTGGAGCATGTAGCTCATGATCCTTGAGGCATCATCCCTCAAATGCTACTGCATGATGCTCTTGGTTAAGCACAGCTCCAATGCAATTCCTAGAAGCATCGCAGTGAACTTCAAAAGGTTTTTGAAGATTCGAAACTATGAGAATTGGTTCTTGAGTCACAAGAAACTTAATTCTTTCAAAGGCTTGTAGTTACCTTGATCCCTAGCAAAAAGGCATCCGCTTCTTAGTAAGGTCATGTAGAGGAGATGCAACATACGCAAAACTTCATATGAACCTCTTGTAGTATGAACATAGGCCCAAGAAACTTCTAACTTCATGTACAGAAGTAGAAAGAATTGTGTGAAACAATATGGCCCAAGTAATGAATTTTGAAAAGGAAGAATTCACTCTTCTTAGCATTGACTTGTAGTCTATGCTTGCGAAGCTATTGAAAAACAGTAGATAGATTTTTTCTATGCTCTTCTTCAAACCGCGAAAATATTAGAATGTCATCAAAGAAGACACCTGTGAACTTTGAGTGAGGTCTAAAAATTCTCTTCATCATTCGATTGAATGTGGTGAGTGCATTAGTCAAACCAAATGGCATGACTAGAAACTTGTATAGTCCAAATGTTGTATGAAAAGCTGTCTTATGAACATCTTCAGGTGCTATTCCTATCTGGTGATAGCTGCTCTTAAGATCAATTCGACTAAAGATACTAGCCCCTTGCAACTTATTTAAGATATCATCTATCCTTGGGATAGGAAAATGATTCTCGATTGTGATCTTGTTCAAAGATGTGTAGTCTATGCACATATGGAAAGAACCATCTTTCTTCTGAACAAGTAAGACTAGAGAGCAGTATGGAGAAGAGCTAGTTTGAACTAACCCCTTTTCCAATAGCTCGTTTACTTGTTTTAGGATCTCCTCTTGCTGACTTGCACTTACTCGGTAAGGCGGTTGGTTAGGTGGTGAACTGCCTGGGATAAGATCAATTGTGTGATCTTCTGGGCGCTTAGGAGGTAACTCTCCTGGGAGTGAAGCACTAAAAAAATCTTCATATTTTTTAACAAAATCATATCTGGCTTGATTAATTAAAGAGAGAGGCTCTTTTAAATTCTGAGACTTAGAAGCATTAGTTGGTATTGTGTGTTCATTAGAGGCATCAAGTGCCCTTGAATCATTAGCTTCTTTTGAATCTCTCATAAAAATCATGTACACAGAAATAACTTTCTTCATTTCTTTAGAAATGCTAACATGACTAACCATTGGCACATGCCAATCTCCAGTATCAGCAATGCATACTATATTCCGACCCTTGAATTGAAATGCAAGGGCCTTCTTAACAAAATTAGGAAGAGGTCTAATCTTATAATGCCAAGGCATGCGTAAGATAACATCACAGTGACCAATGGGTGTAAGTAGAAAAGATTCTTGGTTGTGGTAATCCCCAATTCTAAGATTCAATTTTCCTTGGACAGGAGTAGAATTGGTTGTAAGTCCTTCAAATGCCAAACCTGATTCAATTGGTGTTCCCAATTGATATGGTAGAATTGGTAGCCTTTCAACAGTATCCGTTGACACAAAATTATCTGTAGAACCTGGATCAAACAGTATCAAAACTCATTGATTGTTGAGGGTCTCCCAACCCTTTAAGAGTTGTCTTTTCTTCTCATTTGAATGAGTGTTAGCTTGCACATTCAGAATAGAGTTTGAGGATGGCGGAGAAGGATCTTTAACCACATTTTCTTCCTTCCTTTTGTGAGGAAAATCAGGCTTCATATGCCCTAATTCACCACAAAGAAAGCACCTTCCTTCCTCTTTGTACTTTTGTATCTCAGAGGGTGAGAGATACTTGCGCTTCTTCTTGTTACCCTCTGGCTTTGAATATTGGTCATGGGTAAAGGTATGTCTTCTTTGATTAACCCTGTCTCTTGGTTGTCCATAGAGCTACTCTTGTCTAGCTCTATAAGAACTCATCTCCAACTTTCGAGATGTACCAGGTGTATGCAAACTTTCAGCTATGATGGTAGACTCCATCATGAGAGATAAGGTTTCATGTGGATACAACTTCATGGTTCTGTGTAAATGAGGAAGTAGGCCAACTTCAAACTTCCTTTTCTTCTCTTCATCGCTGATCTCCATGAAAGGAGTAAAGTTGAGAAGAGTAGACCAAAACTTGTCCACATAACTAGTAACACCATATTGGGGAATATGGGAATTTCCCATAAGTTTGGGACATGTGATCAAATCTTTGGATTTGTCATAACTTGAACACTATAACTCCAAATCGAGCGCTCTATAGCTCAATAGATTCCATTTTTCAAGCACTTTCCAATGATAGGTTACATCATATGGTTTTGAGAAACTTATAGGCATGTTATTTGGATGCCACCTTTTTAGTATGCAAAAAATGGGAATTGGGAGATTCCCAAACTCACTAATATTTTGTTTAGTGACCTTCTCATGCTCTTTCTGGCCTAGCCAATCCCACTCCTTCTTGACATCATTCTCAAAATTAGGAGGCAAGGACTGAGCATAAAACTTCTTCTTGAACTTTTCCCAAGTCATGAGTTTCCTTCCCTAAAAAATGAGAGTCAACCACGAAATGCTAGCGGTGTCTTTCAAGTGCATGCCTACATGCCTTAGCTTAGACTTTTATGAGAAATTACCATTAGAAAAAGCAACTTCAAATTGCCTGAACACTGGTTGCTAAGGGAGATGACTCCATCCTTATCCGCCTCACTCAAGGTGAGGTATTTTTACTCTTCTTGAACTAAGAGTCCTTCTTCCTTTTAAGACTCTTCTCTTGGTGCAATGGTGTTTCTTCCAGTATCACCATCTTTTGGAGGATCTGGTCCTTCATAAGTAGCTTCTTCCCTTGCCCTTAAGCTGTCAATCAATTGACGTACTTCGGGAATTTCCAACAAGCTACGATACTCTGTCAATTGAGCCTATAATTGCTCATTTGTAGGCACTTCATCAATTGCCATCTTTACCTTCTTGCAAGGATTGCCTTTACTTTGAGAATAGCAAAGAGACCTGCTCTGATACCACTGTTATAAGGTCCGAGATACACGCTTGACTTTCTTATATACTTAAAATATATATGGCAAATATTATGCTGGCACAGAGGGAGAATAGATGAGAGAAAAGAAAGATGTAGAGAGAGAGAGAGAGAGGTAGAGAAATTGGCAACACATTAGGGATTGGAAGATGGGCCAATCCCCCCCTTGTGGAGTTATATTATTGACAAGGGGCAAGCTTCTCCGTTACACACAAGTCAGTTCTTACTTGTAGATCTTGGAAACAAGATCATGGTTCCTTGCATGGTATACAATAGACTAACACTTGCATAACTTGGAAGTTGGCACCTTTTGATTCTTCTTGAGTCTCCTTCTCTCCTACACAACAATATGTGTAGGGCTCTCCTCTTGGCACTTGATTTCAACAGAGCTTCTGCAACACGTGATTTCAGTAGAGATTCCACATCACTTGTACCTTCTCTTCTCCTCTTGCAAGCATGCAAAGTGATGATTCCTTCTTTCTCTCTTACACCCAAGGAGAGCCTCCTCTTTTATAGGCTTTCAACAACTCTTCTTGGAGAGAGACTTGAGTTGATCTTCATGCAAGATGTGATTGTTCCAGGACCTACTCTGGAGCACTAATTTTGAGATATCTATCTGTCCGTTGTTCGGATGAAAGAACGTCCAACACGAAAGTTGTAGATCTCCATGTTTTTGGTAACCCACGAGGCCGGTTTTTAGAGATCGTCTTTCTATAACGAGATATTTTAAAAATGGATTTATCATGTCTTTTTTGAAAATAACAATTTTTCAAACTGTACTCTTAACTTGTGGTCCATGCAACCACCTTAAGGAGAGTTCATTAAATTGCCTTTGGCCTCAATCTTAAGATTGACTTCCATGCAAAAGCTTGTGTCTTTTTAGACCTTAGAAGAGAAAATCACTTCTCTTCTCACTTCCAAAGGATTACGTCTCTTGTCTTCCTTAGTGAGAGAATTACCTCTCTTGTCTTTCTTAATTAATGAAAAGACCTTAAACCTTGACTTGTAAGGGAGAGGATGACCCCGAATGAATATGATGCTCATTACACACACAAGTAAATGTTCCCAAGCATCCTCGGATGCACACATAAATACATATACACAATTAATGCACTTCCTCTTCTTAGAACTTAATCCATCTTCATTTATGTGTAACTCCTTGGTTCTTGTGTACACTCTTACACTTGGCAAGCACTTCTTTCCCCCTTCATAACTTGTACTACCTGTACAAAATATGCCCGTCATACTGCTTTGATCACCCCATTAAGTGATGCATTAGGTATATTGGTCTCTAAATGGTCTCATGGCCACGCTAGATCATCATCAACACTTAAAGAAAAGTGAATCATTAATTTATTGACATGAATTTATTAAATAGAGAATTTGTAATAAGCAATCAATTTAGTGACAGTTCGACCAACCCATAATGATGCATCTGCTTGCCACATGGCATAAATTGCAAAGTGCAACCATTGCACACTGTGAACAAAGCTCGAGACTAATGATGATATTGGAAAGTGAACTTCAAATTTATAAACATTCAAAGCCCCTTATCTTTGTCAAACTCTAACAAAGTGCATAACCAAGTGATGACTAACATGGAAAACATGGAATGTCAAGAGTACCACAAATCACATTCAAAAGCGGTTACGTAACTATGGTAAACCATATCTAGCAAGGACAATCTATCATAAAACCATGGCATGTTTCTGATGGCATCAATGTGGGCAAGGCATACTAGACAAAAATGACCCAACTATAGCACCAATTAGCACCATCAAGATCCCCAAGTAACGAATCTCATATGCACAATCAAAGAGAGCTATGTGGCGCTTGAGACTTTGTACCACAAGAAGAAATATAAAATTCTCAATAGATTCATATAAGAGTTCGTCCTTTAATGACGAAAATGACCTTTAATGAAGAAATATAAGATTATCAATAGATTCATATAAGAGTTTATATAATTAACAAAATTCAAATTAAGCTATTGAATTGAGACTTTAAATCAAAGCATTTAATTAGTAGAGAAAAACCAAAATGATAAATCGACAATAATTGTAAATTGCTTCCACTTTTGTAGTAAGCTTGAATGACAATACCTAAAATAGCTACCAAAAAATGGTTCCCAACAAGACAACATGCTACTTGTCACTTCAGCTAGCATGTAAAGATCAACTTACCAAAAATTGTCATTGTTAATTTGCATGCAGTTACTTGTGTGAATCCAACTTCAAATTTGGGCAATCAATTGGATGATGCCCAGACTGTTCACATTCAAGGCATTTTCTAGAAAAAACACTACAAGTGACCACATAAATTATCAATCCAGGACATGTTGATTCTAACTTTCAAAGGAAAAAAGATTCACAACTTCTTCAAATCAATCCAGCCCCTTCTGATTATAGCTCTTAAAGAAAGACAAGGTAACTTTTTATCTTCTCGATAAAGACTACAATCATTCAGCAAGCCCTTGTGCTGTCTTTGCAACTAGTCTTATCTGTGTGTTGCTTAGATGATAAAGTTATGGACCATTATCAAGTCTAAACTTGTTATAAGCAGTTGATATTGTCCTTGTTTTCTAAGAAGGGCAATGTACCATGAAAGCTAGTGAGCAGTACTGTGGCAAGTCACACAAGATGATTTTAACCAGAAAACAATCTAAATTATTGCTCACACATAGGATGAGGGGAGGCCATGGTGATACCATGATGTGGAAGTGAACGAGCTTCAAAAAACATGCATAGCAATCGCCATACAAAAAAAAACTATTGATGTAGAAAGAAATGAGGCAATAAGGTCATATTGTAGGAGTTCTCTGGTAAAACCTCAAATGCATGCTTGCAAAGAATTTATCACTTCTAGTGTCAAAGAAAGACATCATCCTAAAGTATAGTGAGGGGCAAGGGGTGAAGCATACAAAACAAGATTACATAATTAGATATAGTCAAAACTCTTTTTTCCATGAACCATTGCCCAATTAAATTAATGTATATGTATAAGACATTTAGACTATTTGCTTCATGGGGGATTCACTAGTAGTAATAAGAAGACAACACCTGCGTGCAAGAAATATATGAAAATACCCCTTATCTACCCCCTATTTATGGGGCCTTACCTTATAAAATATACCTTCCTTCCCTTAAATAACCCCCCTCCCTTACACTCACGTGGTACCATACGGTAAACCCTAGTGGACCCCCCGGGATTTTCTTTCAGCTGACTATAATTTCTTCACCACACATGTATGCAAGCTTTCAAATTTCTCTAACTATGATCATTAGTACCACATTGTTTGTACAAAAATTGGCATTTGCTATAGTGTGTACTACTCATATATCTACACCCTTGTACTTGTGGTTGTGCTTCTGTGGGTTCACTTTGTATTTCTTTATAATCCACACTTCCTAATAACTGAAATGTCATTGAGCTACATACGATTGAATTTGTGTGCTCCAAACACAACTAAAAATGTATAACATGGCAAATTTTAAGTGACTTGACAAGAAATACCAAATAATACACTTGTCTTTAGGAAGTGATTTGTAAAGAATGAAAGCATTTTGCATCATGAATTACTATCTCGCAAACATATACTGTAAATATCCAAAAACCTTCACTCATTATCAATACACATAAAAAAGTCTCATGTAACTCAAGAACGGATTCACCATTTTTTTTTTGAAATTCTATGTTCCAACCTATTCAAGGTCCACATCATGAAAATGTAGTTCATCAAGTATATTCCTGATCTTGATCTTTGTATCTTGAAATTTAGATGGAGCTGAGAGCTCCAACATTTACTGCAAATATAGACAATTTGAGGGTTTCAAGCATTAGATTCAAGATTCCATCTAAGCTCAATTTTGAAATACCTTAGAAACTCTTAGATGCCAAAAGAAAAGGCAAACAAGTGATAGTCCACACCTGGTCTCAAATCTCAATCCTATCAACCAATATTTACATTGCAATAACTCCTCAAGCCTCAACCTTTTGTAGATGCCTACCATCCAAGATTCTTACAATTCATGAATGCCTAACTTCTAGGTGAAAAACCTTGAAGTGGCTATAGATCATACAAAAAATGGAGAAAGGAATGGTAATTTAAGCCTTGAAAAAGACATAGCACTAGAAATATGTATAAAATGCCCCAATGTAACTCCGTGAGCTCCTGTGTTACCCATCTAACACATAAAATTTCTCCATTGTTCCCACTATTTAAACCGACCTCATGGTTATGTAAAATATAAGAGTTTAAACCTTTACGTAAACACTAAAGCTTGCCCTAGGGCCCACACCCACATGCTCAAACATCTCAAAAACTATCATTACCTCATAAACCTTGGGGAAAAAGGAACAAGGGATTACTTGCTTGCACTCCTAGAACCAGGTGCACTGCCTGATATGTTGGGACTGTTAGTTAGCATGCTTAACCAATCACTGTTTCTAGGACTACTTTAAGAATTGTTACTACCAAAACCAATTGAACCGGTGCTTCCAAAATTGATCGAAATATTGCCAAAACCAGTTGAAGCTGTGGTTGCAGAACTGCTTGGCCAATTATTGCTCCCAAATCCAGGTGTACTAGGTGTAGTACATCCCAATGGTACATTAGAACTGTTGTCGTAAAGCTTATTGAAGGATTGATTGATCAATTATTGCTTCCATTGCCACTTGAGCTACCAAAAGCAGGTGAAGCTGTGCTCCCAAAACTGGAGGGCCTTCCTGTTGACCCAAAGCCAGTGGAGTTGCTGCTACCAAAAGTAGCTAAAGGTGAGCTCCCATAATTTGAAGGCTGCATGCTTGTGAAATCATTGTTACTACCATAGGTAGAAGGTCTGCTAAAACTAGTGCTAGCAGCATAACCAATTTGGGACTTACTAGACCAACTATTGTCTGTCATTCGACTCATATTTTGACCAAAAGTACCACCTCTAGAGAAACCACCAGAATTAAATCCACCAGCCCTTGATGAGAACATATTGCCAAAACTATTGGCACCAAAAGTATTTTCTACTATCTTAGGTAGCTGCATTGAAAACAAGAGCCATGTTAGGGACATGAACCACAAATGTGAAAATATACCCAAAAAATTTTGTTGTGATATAGAGAAAAATTTCAATCAAAGTATCACAAATGGTCTTCGTAGCTATGAGACAAGATGGGTCTTATACCTAGAGTTGAGGTAAGCAGGACAATGAATAAGAATTTGCAAGTACTCACAAAGGAGTATAATACAAAACTGTACAAGTTAGTCAATCTTGCAAATTTAGGTGAGCCATCTTGTTCTCAGACAACATGTTATTTCACATACCCATATCCTAGAGAGAGAGAGAGTTAATTATTTATTATTTACTTGCTCTTTGACATTAATTCTTGTTCTTTAATATTAATTCAACTAATCAATAAAGTCAATATAAACAATAAAGAACGAGAAAACCACTTTATTACTTTTAATTTCAACAATAACAACAAAGAAAGAAAATGGTTGATAAATTCACAAGAACCAAAAATGTATATTCTTATCCTTTAACATTGATTCAAATAATAATCAATGATTAATCACTAAATCTAATTAAACAACAAAGAAAGAGAAAATTACTTTATTACTTAAAACTCGACAAAAATGACAAAGAAATTGAATATAGATAAATGTCGAGAAAACCTATGGGGAGAGAGAGAGAGAGAGAGAGAGAGAGAGAGAGAGAGAGAGAGACATACACACATAGTCTATAGACTCCAAACGACCAAGGATGTTCACTAGGAGGATGTGATCTACACTAAGAAAAATATTTAGTTTATATATATATATATATATATATATATATATATATATATCTCTTTGTGTGCACAGAGCTAAAGCGGAAGTGTGAAATAATCAAAATTCTTTGCCTATGTCTGTTGAGGGGATGACCAAATCTCTAACACAAATTGGGTCGCCTTCTCTTACAAGCAAGTAAAACTTTCTATAGACGAGCAATTCTTCTTAGATCTTCTGTAAATCCTTAATTTTTTAGTAAATCTCCTTGGTGCTAATAACTGAGATTTGATGACACACTACCCAAGACAGCTGAGAAACCTTGATCAAAGCTGAAATTAAGTTTGAATACAACAAACAAGTGGTCAAAAGCTTCAGATTTGTAGAGATAGGAGCGGAAAACAGAAAAGAGCTCGAGGCGGTCACTCATGAATATATATAATGTGAGTTCAAAATAAGGGGTTTTTAAAACACCATTTTAATACATTTTTTACATACAGAAGGGTGTCATATAAAGGGGCTACTTACAGATTGAATAGAAAAGGGTTGTGTTTTATTCAAGAAAAATTCACAGATTAGGATGTTTATAAATAGGACACGAACGCACGTTATATAGAGAATATACACATAGTGAACCCCCCGAGGCAAAGAGAGAGAATGAAATATTTAGTTCTATAGATTAGAGTTCCAACAACAGTCATCTGCTACCATCTAGTGCCAAAATCAGGACACCTGCTATCCTAGAGACCATGAATGACGTCGCCTACAGCCAAGATGTCATCAAACCGGGTCACTTATAGAGAAGTGGTGATCAACAGCCTCAAAAACCTCTAAATCGATTGTTACCTCACTGAGTATAATGTTTCCTTGCTATCCAAAACCCTAGACAACAACCATCCAAAAAAATTGCACTTGCTCTCTTTCCCCTGCCTCCCCTCCCCAAACAAAAAAATACAGCCAGCCTAGAATTGCTCTCCTTAGCTGCCCCCAGCTTTCCATGGCATATTCTCCTACTATGTCCCAAGTAGCAAACCTACGCATGCATAACTTAGACTCTAGAAATGAATTTCCAAAAATTAAGTAATTGTTGAACATCAAAAATTTCTTGGCCTTGCCCCAAAATTGACCACCACCCATCCACATTTAAAATCCTACAACCTTTGGCCTTGAAAGCATTTAAACTTTCATTAACCTTAGTCCTTGACATCAAATACCAATGCCCACCACTACCCATCAAAATGTAGAGGGTCTAAATTACCATAAACATTAGGAAAATTTTGGACTAAAAAATGGGCATCCAAGCTGGCATCACAAACTCACATCCAAGCACACACTTTCACTTGTAAACATCATGAAGGTCAAATGCAAATGTAAGATGCAATTTCCATTAAAATTTCAGCATTTCCATAGCAGAACCAACTAAAAATTGCAACAATAAGCATCACTAGCAATTCATTTGCCATGCAAAATAGAAAATTCATAGCGCGCTGCAACAATAAATACTAGCAGAAAGTTTACTATGACAATTGCCAATACTCACTACTTTTGTCCAAACCCTTGAGTAGATATAAAAAGAAAGTCCTAATAAATGTTTCATTGCCACCAGCAATGAAGTTAAAAGCCAATCTGCAAAAAAGTAACTAGCAATCCAAACCATCAAATGGGTTTCAGGATTCTAACTCCTCAGTGTCTTGACACCACAAATCAAATGGAAAAAACAATGATAGCCTTACAAAGAATTGATCTTCTAGTCATAATGAGTTTCCAGAGAAAGGCATGAAACATGCTTATACACAAAGCATGAACCTTTTAAAAACATCAAACACTTTCTTTTTGCTCTTTAATACATACACCCATGACTTTCTATTGAAATCATCAATAAAAGTGACAAAGTACCATATACCCCCATGTGAATTAATATGCATAGTGCACACATTTGAATGCACTAAGTCAAGAGCATTGGACTTCTTAACAATACTAGAGTAATAAGGAGAGTTTACATGTTTTCCATACATGCAATCATTACAAAAGTCGAGACCAGAGCCTTTTACATCAAATCTCCTTGAAGAGTAGAGAACTTGAAGGCCTTTTTGGCTCATATGACTGTCTTTTGTGCCAAAGTTCCATCAGTGAATGAAATTTAGCCACAACCAAAAAGGTAATGCTTTACAATGCAGATAATATAAAGTCTCCTTTTTACTGCCTTTAACAATCAACATAGAGCCCCTATGGACCTTCCAAGTTCCACCACCAAAGGTAATAAAAGGCCCTATTGCATCAAGCTACCGAATTGATAGTAGACTTTTCTTTATGCTAGGTACATATCTAACATCATGCAAAATCAACTCTTGACCATTTTCAAGGGCCAAGTGAATGGTACCTAGACCCTCTATTTCACATGTATAATTGTTTCCTAACTTAACCTTGTCTAGGAAACCTAAAGTATATTTAGAAAATGACTCCAAAGAGGGAACGAAAAGAGGCACCGTTGTTCACTATCCATGATTGAGACACTCCATCATGAGTTAAAAGTAGGGCATCAATCACCTCCTTTTTAGTGATGTGCATATCACCTGTTGGTGCCATAATATTTGCATCATTACATGAAGCTGCAACAAGTATCTCTCCAGTGTTAGAGAGCTCTTCAATAACCACACTGGATGCAACATTTTCTTTTGCAACTTCTTTTGAGGGAGAGTTGTCATCATCTTTCTTGTCATCCTTCTTTTTCTTTCCTTCATGTTTCTTTCTTTCTTGCTCTTTCTTGTAGTAGTGACAATCAGGATTTTTATGCCCTTTACGTCCACATTGATAGCAAGTGACATCTTGTTATTTGCCCTTGCTTTTTGGTATGCAAATCGGATGCTGGATGCGTGCGTAGTGAGCGTCGAAAGGTCACCAAAAACAAAGAACTCTACTAAAACTCATAAAGTAAGAAGAAGGTTTTGCACAACATAAAGCAAAAAGACAATTTGGGTACAATCTCCCCCATGCCTTGTGTGAGTGCTCCACAAGGCATGTATTTATAAATTTATTAATCTCCAAGCTAAAAAATAGCCCAATTTACAATTAGCATGCTTTGGCTTTTGTGTTTGCTTTTGTCCAAACAAAGAATAAAGCAGTTGGGCATCCCAAAAATCGGGCTGTGTCCAAATACAATGTTGAATAATGAAATATTTAAACCAAGCATCCATGTGCATACAAAATAATAAATTTTTATCAATCGCTTTAATAAATAAGTGCGCCTAAATAAATATTAGCACCATGCCTTTAATGACAAGACACACGCCCATAAAAAATGATAATTTCTTTTAGATAATCTGAATGCCCACCATTGCCCAGTGCTTCCCAATGCCACTGCTACTTGCCTTACACATCAATTGAAGCATTCATAATTGTTAAAAAATAATAAAATTAAACCAACAAAAGTGAATACCTAGCAGTCTTCAGCTACAAAATAAATAAATAGGTTGGAACTCAATCCTAACCTTAATTTAATACGAGTGCACTCTAAACTCATAAATGTCTATTAATTTAAATATGTATTTTGTGAAATCACCCGCTATGGAATCACCCACATGCACATTAAATTAACATGACACTTGAAAAGGACAGGCGTCCCCATCAACTTCTCGCACAAGGAATCCACCTTTTTGTATGAGCCCCGACAAATAAATATAGTTTTATGGAATCCACCACAAAATCTCATGAAATCCACTGTGGTCTCATGGAATCCACCATGGAATAAAAACCTCACGAAATCCACTATGGTCTCATGGAATCCACCATGGAATAAAAACCTCACGAAATCCACTGTGGTCTCATGGAATCCACCGTAGAATATAAAATTTTCAACCAATGTTCTTAAAGTAGAAATAATATCTCTATGGCCTTGAGATGGGGGACAATGAATTTCGTGTAACACAAATGATCTAAATGAAACAGTGACACATAATCTTTTCTCATAAAACATAAATCCATCAGAATAAGATAAAGAATCAATTGGAATCGAGTTATTAGCAACTAATTTATTCCAATCAGCTTGAAAATTAGAGTCATGGTCATAGGTATCTTTCATAGGGATAAGGGAATCAAAAGGTAGAACTAAAATATTATGGATACTTGGTCTTCTACTCAATGCATCAGCAACAACATTCTCTCTTCCGGGTTGATATTGGATAAGTGGATGGAAACTTTGAATGAAAGCAGCCCATTTGATATGACAATCTGAAATTTGTGCCTGACTAAGAATATGTTTGATACTTTGTTGGTCAATTTTGATCATAAATTCAGATCCCATTAGATAGTGTTTCCATTGACGTAAGGCTTGTACTATAACTAACAATTCCTTATCATAGGTAGAATGCTTCAATTTAGAGGGTTTAAGTTTGCAAGTAGAATAGGCTATGGATGTGAATCTTGCATAAGGGCAGCTCCTATTCCTAATCCGCTAGCATCAATAACTAATGGTCGATTAAAATCAGGTAATTGCAAAACAAGTGCATATGTTAAAGCATGTTTTAATAAATCAAAAGACTTTTGCTGATTATCATACCAATGATATACAACACCTTTCTTTAATAATATCATTAAAGGCAATGCAAGCAATGAAAAAATTATCACAAATTTTCTATAAAAACTAGCAAGACCTAAGAAAGAACGTAACTCATGCACATTTTTAGGGATTGGCCAATTCAAAATTGCTTCTATCTTTTTAAGATCAACTTGAATACCATCAGAAGAAACAATATGACCTAAGTATTCAATGTGGGTTTGGAAAAATTCACTCTTTTCAGATTAGCATATAATTAATTCTCTTTCAATATTTTAAAAACCAAAGATAGATGTTCATAATGCTCATTCTCATTTTTACTGAAAACCAATATGTCATCAAAGAAAACAACTACACAATGCTGATACTTCAAAAATATACGATTCATCATACGGCTGAATGTAGCTGGTACATTAGTCAAACTAAAAGGCATAATAAGGAATTCATAATGACCGAATTGAGTTCTAAATGCAATCTTGAAAATGTCAGGTGTATCCAATCGTACTTGATGATATCCAAATTTGAGATCTATCTTGCTAAAAATAGTGCCTTCTTATAGTTTATCCATGAGATCGTCTACCCTCGGGATCGAATATCTATTCTTAACAGTGATCTTCTTTAGGGCACGATAATCAATGCACATCCTATAGGTATTATTTTTCTTCTTAATTAATAGGACAGGTGCACCAAAAGGAGAACTACTGGGTTTAATGAGTCATCGGGTTAACAATTGTTCAACCTATGCTTGGATTTCTTTCTGCTCAATCTATTTATTTCTATAAGGTGCTTTACATGGTGGTTGAGAACCAGATATTAAATCTATTTTATGATATTCAGGACATATAGGTTGTAAACTGGGGGGTAAATTAGCAGCAAAACAATCTTTAAATTGTGAAATAAATTGTGTATGCCTAGGATGCATCTGATTTTCCTTAGCTTCAATTTCATTCACCCATACTAAGTATGATTTGCGACCTTTTCTCAATGCACGTTTAGCCTATGTGTGACTAAGTAATGGAAAATTATCAAAAGTATGTATTCCGTGTAATATGATTTGTTTTTCATTAGAATAAATTTTCATGGAATGTGTGGAATAATCTATATTGGGATTATATTTGTGACGCCAAGTCATTCCTAAAATAATGTCACTAGCTTGCAAATGCACAACCAAGAAATTTTTGCGCTCAACATAATCACCAATTTTAATTTTTAAAAAATGAACTTCTTGTGTACCATTGTATCTAGTGTTTAAGAATGCGGCTTTTATGTGATAATGAGTTGGAACAGTATGTAAGTTAAATTCTTTTACCAACTTTGCAGAAATAAAATCATGTGTGCTCCCATCATCATGTAAACAATATTTTGGTGACTATGCACAAGACATTTCATTGTCAATAATGAATGAGGATTTGGCATACATGGTAAAGTATCTAAAGCATCACTAATATCATCATTGTCTTTCATGAAATCTGGCATATCTTCATAATCTTCATCTTCAGTCACTCCTAAGTAGTTTATGTGAACAGTTGGCTTCTTAGATTAACAGTTTACTACTAATAAGTGTCTAGGTCGTTGACACTTGTAACAAACTATAGACTTGTCTTTGGAAACATTATTGATAATGGCTAGAAATTTAGGTATGTTGGGATTCGGCTGGAGAGAAGGCTTAGGGTTTGGATTTATGTTTGATGGTAAAGGAGGGGGTCGTGTCCAAGGTTTACCGAAAGAAGAAGGAACAAAGAGATTTTGATTGAATCTTTGAAAGTTAGAATTGAATTGCTTTGTACCAAAGTTACCGTTAGTTGAAAATTATTGTGGTTGCTTTTCTCATCCATGAATTTTGTCTTCGGCATAATGGACCAAAGAAATCACATCCTCCAAAGTATTTGGCTTGAACATGTTCACTTCCGCATAGAAGTGACCATGCAAACCGGACATATACTTGCACTTGTGGATCGCCTCAAGAACATCTTCATGCATTCGAAGTTGTAGTAAGGCACTCCAGAAATGCTCAATGTATTACGAAATAGGTTCACGATCTCTTTGTTGGAGAAGATCCCATTGTTTGATTGATTTTTCATGAAATTGAGGTGGAAGAAAATTTTGCAAAAATTTCTTTTGAAAGGTCTCCCAAGTAGTATGACAGTCAATACTCTTGCAGACAACAGTCCACTATAACGATGCTCTATCCCATTAGATGGTTAGTGACGCATTTGAGTTTATCTCTCTCAGCATACTGCTCTTCATGGAAATAATCATCAAATTGATTGATAAAAGCGAGAACAATTTTTTCGTCACGTTGCCTATTAAAAGTACAGAATTTGAAATTTCTTTTACTTATCTTGGCTTCGTTCCTGAGAGATTGTGCTTCAAGTATCGCATCAATCGTACATCGTATAACATCTTCGGGTTACACTCCATCTTGATTGACAGTAGATCTCGTTGAAGAGTAGCCAGTTGAGCTTGCAAATTTTGATGTGCTCTTCATTCCTCTTGAAATTGCATCATAATTAGGTCCAATTTTTACTCCATGGTTGGTTTTAGTAAATCACATTCGATCATAAAATCTTTCATGTTTTGATCAAACATCCTATAAAATCTCAAACAACCTCACACACTCGAAATATTGTTAGAGGAATGAGCGTAGCTTAAGTTTGGGTTTACAAGGCTTTCTTTTTTCAAAAAAATTATGGATTTTTGTGATCGTGCTTCTTTTGCGTCTTTCCTATATTCTGCATATGATAGTCTGCTTGTTGGAAATTGACGCTATCAAGATGTAGGTGTGAACAAAAGCTTGCTGAAGGTTGGAAATGAGTTTGGGATTGGTTGTGTGTGACCTTCCACTATGGAAAAGATTGAAAATTAGAATCGTTAAGCTTTAATAAGATTTATATTCTTAAGCTTTATAAAAGCTTAATAAAATTTAGCTAAACAATCAGGACGATGGTATGTTCAGGGGCTGAAGTCAATGTCTTTTAGTACATGCTGTCGCCGCTCGTCCTTAAAATTGAAAGCTTAAGCTTTTATTAAACTTATTAAGCTTATTAAACCCCAACTAAATAATATTTCTTCTATGTTTTCTGTTAACAAAAGAGACTTACAAAGTATCTCATAGAGTGACTTCTTTAACCTGCATACATATGTGGGATGCTCTAAATCCTCATAACCTACTAGCTACTCTATATACACTTCTTCTTGCAATTCACCATGCAAGAAGGCATTCTTAACATCCATTTGCTACAAAATCCAACCTTTGGCTACTACCAAGGCAATCACACACCTAACAATTGCCATCCTAGCAACTAGATCGAATATCTCTTCATAATCTATGCCATATGTTTCAGCATTGCCTTTTGCAACTAGCCTAGCCTTATACTTGCTAACTCAACCATCTGCATTATGCTTGACTTTGTAAACCCACTTACAACCAATAGCTTTCTTACCCTTAGGTAAGGGTACTAAATCCTAAGTCTTATTAGCTTCTGAAATGCTCAAAGGTACGAACCAGGAAGCAAAATCTATGCTCATGCTAAGCATCATCATCGAGAAAGAAGATAGGAATCATCATTTACGTCCTCACTTTCATCATCACACGAGACTGCCATTTTTGCGAGAGAGAGAGAGAGAGATTTTTAACGTGAAAAGGTGTGTGTGATGGGATGCGCATCGAGGTTGAAGAAGAGGAAGAGGAGATGCCATAAGACACACCCCTTCACCCCACGACCCACAACCCTATTTTTATTTTCTTAAAAGTGTAGAGTTACATCCATTAAGGTCTAAACCTTTCTATGAAACACATGGCTTTATAGTCTTAGCCAATTACATAATTTTGCAAAGGTTGAGCTAACAAATACATTATTGAGAGAGGTTTGGTCGAGGTAGAGGGAAAATCTTGTGCTTGTGTTTTGCCTTATTTCCTGGTTTATCATCTCGCCCACATTGAAGAGTGAAGCGTCCCCGCAAACAAAGTTGAAGAAGAGCCACCATCAGCACACATAATCTCTTTGGAATTGGTAATGGGGAAAAACTCGGTGATGAAGAAAAACTTGATGAAGCCAAGCCATGCCATGACCATTCATGATCAAACTAGGGAAGGGACCCTTGGTTCATATATTCCACACTACAAACTTTACATAGTCTTCAAATAGTAGGGCTCTAATTCCAATCTTTGTATCGAGGGTATATTCACACCACCATGGGGTGACATGCTACCATTAAGAATTGGCATGTGAATGGGGTGCTAAAGATAAGTGAATATTTTTCTTTTTGTATAATGCTTTAAATAAATTAGAGAAGAGTGGGCCGTTGAGATCACGTGAATGAGATCGCGCGGACCGAGAAAAGAAGGCAGCCGCCGTCAGTAGGTAGAACCAACAGTGTCGAGGGGGGAAGGTCGCCGTGTGGAAGATGAGCCGAGGGAGAAGGAGAACATGGGACGAGCATGGTAGGGAGGAAGACGCTTCTGGGAGGGGAGGCGGAGAAGAGGGGAAGACGGTGATAGAAGGTGAGAACATAGGCCTGCCATCCGTGAGGCAGTTGCACCAAGCTATGGCGGCCCATTATCTTGCCCGCGCAGCCAATCGTCCCACCGCTAAAGTCGACAAGCTTGCTGATAGCATTCTGGTACTCTGATAGAGATCGCATATTGTCTGCCCGCCAGCCCAGAAAGGTCCTTTAAAAGATTTGATAATTTGAGTAGTCGATGACGCCTGGTTCTCGCAACGCCCCCCACATGAAATGCTCAAAGGTACGAACCAGGAAGCAAAATCTATGCTCATGCTAAGCATCATCATCGAGAAAGAAGATAGGAATCATCATTTACGTCCTCACTTTCATCATCACACGAGACTGCCATTTTTGCGAGAGAGAGAGAGAGAGATTTTTAACGTGAAAAGGTGTGTGTGATGGGATGCGCATCGAGGTTGAAGAAGAGGAAGAGGAGATGCCATAAGACACACCCCTTCACCCCACGACCCACAACCCTATTTTTATTTTCTTAAAAGTGTAGAGTTACATCCATTAAGGTCTAAACCTTTCTATGAAACACATGGCTTTATAGTCTTAGCCAATTACATAATTTTGCAAAGGTTGAGCTAACAAATACATTATTGAGAGAGGTTTGGTCGAGGTAGAGGGAAAATCTTGTGCTTGTGTTTTGCCTTATTTCCTGGTTTATCAGCTTCTAATGCAGCCATCTTCTCATCCATTGCTGCATCCCAATGAGCATGACCAACAGTATCCTCAAAACAAGTGAACTCAACATCCTCAACTAGTTTCACAATATAAGCCCAATGGTGAGCTGCATAACCTTCAAAACCAAATCTTTTAACAGGGTATTTGACCCTACTAGATCTGCGTACAACCGGATCACTCAATGGAGCCTTTACATTATTATGAGCTCTCTGTACACCTGGTGTCCTGACTGAAGGAATGCCAAGCTCATCATTGAAACTCTCCAAAGCACTAGAGACTCCATCAAATACCAAATGACTGGTAGATGCATCATTACCATCCAGCACTTTCTTCTTTTCTTTGTCCTTCCCTTCCTGCAACACTTATAGATCCACCCCAAGATGTGGGGCTACTCCTTTGTCTCCCAAACCAAGGGCTCACTGTAGATATAGTGTCAGATGATGTTTCTGGTCCACTAAGTCTCTATGATTCTTGTTTTTCTTTTTGCACATAGCTGTTCTGATCATTATCATCATCTAATATATCACCAGTAGGTGCATACCAGGTGCCCATCTCATCAAAGATAACAACCTTGCTCACTCTGAACTCAGCTATGACAGGGTTATAACAGTGATACCCTTTGTGCTCTAAAGAGTACTCAATAAAAATACATTTTTTAGCCTTTGGATTAAGCTTCTTCCGTAGCTCATTTAGCACATGAATATATGAAACACATCCAAATACCTTCAAGTGCGATACATCAGGCTTCTTGTTAGTAAAGCACTCTTCAGGAGTCATCCCATGAACTATAGCTATGGGAGTTTTGTTCATAATGTAGACAGCAGTATGGACATGCTCAGACCAAAAATGTTTGGGCATATTCTTTTCAACCATTAATGCCCGTGCAACTTCTGCAATATGCCTATTTTTTCTTTCTGCAATACCATGTTGCTGTGGGTATACCTGCAAGTAAATTGCCTCTTTATCCCATGAGTCCTCAAGAAAGCAGTGAACTCATTAGAGAGGTACTCTCCCCCTCCATCTGATCTCAAGCACTTTACTTTTAAGCTTGTTTCTGTTTCAACAACTGCCTTAAAATATTTGAAGTGCTCAAACACATCACTTTTTTCCTTCATGAAGTATATCCATAACTTCCTTGAACAATCATCAATAAATGTGACAAAGTATTTGTTGCCACCAAGAGACACATTTTGTGTAGGCCCCCAAACATCTGTATGCACTATATCAAGTATTTTTCTATTCACTTCTCTGTCATGCAAGAAGGGTTGTCTTGCCTGGTTAGCAAACTAGCATGCTTCATAGACTTTATGTAATTCTTAAACTCTAAAAGAAGACAACCCTGTAACCAATCTTCTGGACTGCATTAATTTCAGACTTTGCACATTTGCATGTTCAATACATTTATGCCATATTTCAAGATCTGCGACTACTCCTTTTCCTTTAGCATACATAGCAACATCCATTGCAAAAATTCCAGCATCTAAATTGATCATTCGGCCAACTCTACTTTCTTTTGCAACCAACCTGTACTTATCATTAAAGTCTTCTACAAAAAAACATTTTGCATTGAATCAGACCTGCAACACCTGCTCTACCATTTGGCCAACAGACACTAGATTCTTTGTAATTGATGGCACATGTAATATATATGTCAAAATCTTTGTCTGGCCATCATACAAGGACAAGGGAATCTTTCATGTTCAAAGAGTAGAGAGAGAGAAAGGGAAGGACTCCATATCCATGAGCCTTCAGGCTCTCAAGCTCATTCCTTCATTTCCACACACTTAACTGAAAAGCACACACACACCACAAGATAAGTGACCTAGTGTAAATGTAGAATAGACTGACTAACTCTAGTCAGGTCACTGACTGACTACTAACCCGACTTATTTAATGTAATCACATGTAGACAGCTGTACACACTAGCTGTCATAGATGTCGGTCATAGATGAAGACACACTGACGGTGAGCTTGATTTCTAACACTCCCCCTCAAGCTCAAAAACAAAACTCAAATCATCTGCATCACTCCAAGTAGCTGTCTAAAGTGAATGAACTTATCTTTACTAAGTGATTTGGTAAAGATGTCTGCTACCTGGTCTTCAGTCTTCACATGCTCCAAGTCAATCTGATCTGCTAAAACCATTTCCCTGATGAAATGGTAGTGAACCTCAATGTGTTTTGATCTTGCATGATAAAGAGGATTGCTTGCTAACATAACACTGCTCAAATTGTCACAATACAGCTTGACTTTGCTGTCCAAGTGTACTTCCAAGTCATTCAGTAACTTCTGTAACCACTTAGCTTCATAGGCCGCTAAGGCCACACCACGATACTCTACTTCCGTACTAGACAATGCAATTGTAGGCTGTTTCTTACTCTGCCAACTGATCATGCTACTACCCAATCCAAATGCATAGCCACTGGTTGACCTCCTGTCATATGTGCAACCAGCCCAGTCAGCATCAGTGTACCCCATCAAGTCAAGGGTTTTCCCATATGCATAAAACAGCCCATGATCTGTGGTACCCTTTACATATCTCAGAATTCTTCTGACTACATCCAAGTGTGGTTTGCGAGGCTTCTGCATGAACTGACTGATCAGCCCCACAGCATAACTCAAGTCAGGTCTAGTGATCGTGAGATAGATCAAGCTGCCTACCATCTGTCTGTACATAGTAACATTCTCAATCTCTGTCCCAACATCAATCTGCAGCTTGACATTCTGCTCCAAAGGCATATCCATAGGCTTGCAATCAGCCATACCATATTTTTGTAACATGTCATGAGCATACTGCTTCTGTAGCAACCATATGCCTCGAGGTGTAGAAACAACCTCAATCCCCAAAAAATATTTCAGCTCTCCAAGATCCTTGACCTTAAACTCAGTCTGTAAACATGTCTTTATTTCTGCAATCCCATTTTCATCATCTCCTGTAATGATTAAGTCATCAACATAGACAACTAGAAAAACATAGCCACTATCTATCTTCTTCGCAAACAGACTATGATCAGCATCTCCCAATCGGAAACCATGTTGCTGTAAATAACTGCTGATGCGAGCATTCCATGCTCTGGGTGCCTGTTTAAACCCATATAATGCCTTTTTCAGCCGACATACATGTGCTGGAAATTCTAGATGTACATAGCCTTCAGGTTGTTCCATGTAAACCTCTTCCTGTAATTCTCCATTGAGAAATGCATTCTTTACATCCATCTGCCATAGTTTCCAGCCTCTAGCTGCTACCAAAGCAATCACAGTTCTAACTGTAGCCATCTTTGCTGCAGGACTAAAAGTCTCCTCATAATTAAGACCATACTGCTGCGCATACCCTTTTGCAACCAGCCTGGCCTTATATCTATCCAATGATCCATCTGATTTACATTTTACCTTATACACCCACTTGCATCCAATAGGTGTTTTGCCCTCAGGCAACTGTACCAAATCCCATGTACAAATTTCAGCCAAAGCTGAATATTCCTCATCCATAGCAGCACGCCAATTCTCATCTGAAACTGCCTCATCAAACTTACTTGGTTCTCTAAAACCTGTTACTTTCGTCATATAAGCATAATGACGGGCTGAATATCCAGTGTAAGTATACCTGTTAACAGGTCGTCTGACCCTCTCTGATCTCCTGAGCTGTGGCTCACTGTGAGCTTGCCTCTCATGAGGCGGCACATAACGGCTCTGTCTAGCACCTGGCGTCATAATAGACGGAATCCCCAATTCACTATCTAAGCTGTCACTGCTAGATGAATCATAACCTACAGTGAGTGGACCTGTTACATCTTCAAAAACCTTTTCTTTTCCCTTATCTATTCTCCCCCTCACTGACATATCCGTGTCAGTGGATGCAGTAGTGCGACTCCGTAATCGTCCTGTCTAAGGACTCACTGTAGATGATACATCACCTGTCTGACCAGTCATGGAAGTACTCTCTGCAGGAGTATTTTCAGCATGACTCATATTGGGTGAGCCATCAGTAGGCACTGCAACAGGATTCCCATACCAAGATGCTAACTCATCAAATACCACATCTTTGCTTATGAGTGTCTCATGCGTAGAAGGTACATAACACTTATAAGCTTTCCATTCCTGTGCATATCCAATAAACACACTTTTCACTGCCTTAGGATCCAATTTCTTCCTCTTCTCATCCGGTATATGCACATATGCAATGCTGCCAAATACCTTCAAGTGTGAAATATCAGGTTTATGACCATACAGCCGTTCATACGGAGTGATATCATGAATCCCTAATGTAGGGGTTCAATTCAGCACATATACAGCAGTCACCACTGCTTCAGCCCAATAACCATTTGGCAGACATTTTTCATAGCATAACTCTAGCTGACTCCATCAAAACCCTGTTTTTCCTCTCTGCAACACCGTTTTGCTGCGGTGTATAACTACATGTGAGCTGTCTAGCAACAGCAATCATATCATCTTCTGATACACTTGAGCCAATAGTAGCAAGTTGATCAGCTATGGTCTTAATCTCCGTGGTATACGTCTGGATGCTCTTGCCATTCCTAGACATGTTGTTGAACTGCTGTTTCAACTGGATCTTTCTTGCATGTGTCATGGTTCCATAATTTTTCACCAGTATGTCCCAAGCATCCTTCGGAGTCTCACGTCCAATGATTTGAATTACCATAGCATCAAATATACATAAGGAAAACCAATGCAGCACCTTGCATGCTCTTTCATTCCATAGCCTGTAGGCTCTTTTCTGTTCATTTGTTGGATTGTGTGCAGGCAACTCAGGAGCAACTTCATCTCCTGTATATAAATCCCAATAACCTCTGCCAACCAGAAAGTTTTTCATTCTGAATTTCCATAATGTAAAGTTTTTATTATCCAACTTCTCTCCAACTATCTGAGTGATATTGTCAATCCCATGTGCATTAGCCATGATGCAATAGACTGTCTATCAAGTGCCTGACTCTCTGCAGTCCAATAAGTATGACTGACTAAGTTCAGTCCGTAACAGTTTATGACAGTTTTCTGCACTAAATTGCAGAAAAAAACCAGGGTATTTCAGCCCACTGACACCCCAAAACAACCCTTAAACAAGTGGTCTCAACTGTAGATATAACTGTCAATAGATAAGCTATGTGTTTGCTTCAGCTTAAGCTTATGTAACCTCACTGCCAGGGTACATACATGCAGTCTGAAAACTGTAAACTGTGAGTAACCAGCAACAATTTCAAGTCCAAAACTGAGTGTGTCAACAAATTTAGTTTCAGGTTGCAGTCAACCAGAATTCAGCATACCAAGCTCCAAGCAGCTCCAAAATGTCTTTTGACCATGTCATATATTTACTTTGTAGTGGCAAGTTCAATACATGAGTATCTGAGTAGGCATAGACAACCTGTCTTCATTGACCAATGGCATAAACCTCATGAGCTATTTGTAATTAACTAGGACAGTGTAACTGCATTTACTTCAGCTTCAAAATTCAGTTTTCAATGATGCTCATTGCTTGCTTCAATTCTCCATGCATTCAGCATGTATAGGCCAGTTCATATAGATGATGGAACCCCCAAGATGACCTGTATTGCTTCAGTAATGCACAGTACTTGTCATTGACTGTGTATGACAGTTTTCAGCCTGTTATTGATTTTCAGATCTGAGTATTCTGTCATTGACTGTGTATGACAGTTTTCAGCCTGTCATTGATTTTCAGATTTGAGTATTCTGTCATTGACTGTGTATGACAGTTTTCAGCCTGTCATTGATTTTCAGATCTGAGTATTCTGTCATTGACTGTGTATGACAGTTTTCAGCCTGTCATTGATTTTCAGATTTGAGTATTCTGTCATTGACTGTGTATGACAGTTTTCAGCCTGTCATTGATTTTCAGATCTGAGTATTCTGTCATTGACTGTGTATGACAGTTTTGAGCCTGTCATTGATTTTCAGATCTGAGTATTCTGAGCAAGAGATCTCAGCTCCAAGATATTTGATCCAATGTATACATGCTTTGACACCTTCTTGTGCTCCAAAGATGCCTTCTGAGTGTAGTACAAGGCTCCTGTGTGTCAGTAATGACTGAATGCATGCTGTCCATTCATGTTTACAGCAGTTCAGAAATGATTACAGGTCTGTGTCTGTCACTCCAGCTCATAACAGAGCTCCCACACAAGCATTTACTCCTTGCACACTTCAAATACCTTCAATAGTGAGCATACATACTCTATGAACCTTGTCCAGGTGCCCCACTGAAGATTGACAGGTTGCTGTCCACTCAGATCACCAGGCACAGATTTTCAGATACATGTTGTTGTCCATTCAGATCAGCATGCGCAGATTTTCAGATACAGGTTGCTGTCCATTCAGATCAGCAAGCGCAGATTTTCAGATACAGGTTGCTGATTTTCAGGAGGCAATCCACGATTTTCAGACACAGGTTGCTGATTTTCAAGAGGCAGTCCACGATTTTCAGAAGGCAGTCCACGCTGATTCCTTCCTTTGACTATGGCTTCATTTGCAAGTGTCCAGCTTCTTCCTCATTCCTTACTTCCATGCAACGTGTTTGCAGATAAACCTTATATTTGCTTCCTACAAACACCTCAAAAATTACAGATTTGCAATTTGTAACATGTGCATCTACTTTCGGTCAATACAGCTGAAATCACAATGTATCCTGAAACTACTGTTCGAAACCTTGCGGCTCTAAAATGGGGCCTGAAATGGCCTCAGACACCCAAAATATATAGTGCTCTGCTTGCACACCAAATCTCATAGCAATCTGAGATTTTTTGCTCGATCCTGCTTCCGGTGCCTCCACATGCACTATCCAAGAGAGAGAGTGGAAGAATAGGAGAGCTTCTTACCCATTGCTTGCTTGTGCGAACCTTGCTTCTTCTCCTTCACTTTAGCCTTCAAAATCAGCCTCTCTCAATGTCACGGCTCTGATACCATGTCAAGAATCGCGTGGTGGGGGGACTTGCTTAAGCTGTTGCGCCAAACACACACTGTATACACAAGAGAAAGCTCACTCAAAAACACAAGAAAAGAGATGGAGTCCTAAACGTTTTCTTGCTAGTTTCTTCTTTTTCTTCTACACACTATACAATGTACAAAGTATAGATAAGATACAACATAAAGGAATGTGGCCTTCTAAGTCAAATAGTGCATAAGCGACTACACTAATTGACTGGCCTTATATCTTTGCCAGCTATAGGTAGGTGTAACAAACTAAATATAATAAGTGATAAGTCAGTGGCCATGTGAGTATCATAATGACCACCAACGTGCTAAGTGTAGACAGGCGGACTCATCTAGTCGGGTGGTCCATCATCAATGTTCGCACATGTTGAGCTTGCCATCTCAACAAGGCTTAATTCCGTCGGTTCCGGTAATGGAACCAAAATGAAGGGAGCTTCAAGCTCAACCCCTGAGACCTACACACCGCTTATTGGTCAAGCGTTTCAAGCCGAGCGGCCATGGCTACCTCTCACATAATCAACATGCCCACCCTACCTATGGGGTGTAGTAAGCGTACCTTGATGCCGGATCGAGTACCCTTGTAGTGGGAGCTCACGCTCAACCACCAAGACCCACAGACTGCTTATTGCTTCAAGCGTTTCAAGCGAGCTCTAATGGCTATCTCTCACCTAGCTGATGCGCCGTCGATCCTATGAGTGTAGTGATCTTACCTTGATGCCGATACGAGTTGCCTCCTCTCTCGCACAACCCGGTAGCTCCATGATCCTAGATGCGAGCTCAAGCATCCTTAAGCCTCCTCCATCTCCAAGCTCCATCCTCCATAGCTGCGCGCGCGAGAAAAGAGAAGAGAAGAGAAGAAGAGAAGAGGAGATGGTGAAGAGCTTCACCCTCTTGATCCGTCACTCCCTCACACTCTCACACTCCCTCTCTCAAAAGCACACACAAGCAAGAAGATGAGGAGAAGAGAAGAAGAAGAGAGCTCTTGTTAGCCACACACCAAAGACTGAGCTTCCATTCACTTTTTGAACTTTATATATACAAACCTTAAAACCCCATGGGCGCCCATCCCTTTTTTACATGACCGGCTATTGTGGCAAGGTCCTTTTTCCATTTCCCTCTTCTAGCCTTATGCCTCTAGCCTACACCCATCTAATATTTTATAATTGGCACAGGAGGGAGCCTGGCGCTCTTTTACAAGAGTTTTTCAAGTTTTTTGAGGCGCATTTCATTTAAAATTGCGCTTTTTCCCTGGCTTAGCTTTGGAGGTCACCTGCGTGTCTTTGCTCTTTTTCTATGTTTTTTTTCTACTTTTTTCTTCCTTTTTCTGCCATCTCGACTTGGGGTTAACAACCCTCCTCTAGCAAAAGATGCATGTGTTTAGAAGTGATTGAAATATTTGTGCTTTTGATTTATAGATTGGATCCCTCGTAGAGATATCTACGGCTTATCATGAGAGAGTCATCTCATTCATATCAATTAATAAATTCATTTTCTCAATATATCTTGGCTCTCATGGTCTAGAGGGGCCTCCCATTCAAATGGATAGATAGTTTTGGAAGAATAAAATGGTCAAGTTGTATTGAGAGAATGTACGAGAGTCTCTGGAACTCCATAGAAATAGACTCCATCTCTTGATCATGTCAAGGTGATGGATTGCGGGGCGCCTTCACATTATGAGGATACAATGTCTATCTTGTTTGTGCATTGCATTGATTCTTGAGTTTTTACTTTTGTGAGTTTAGGGGCAACTATTTTGTGTGGATCATTGCCTTTTTTCTCCTTCAAATGATTATTGTGGCATACCCATTATGAACCCTTTGTGCCAAAATCCAAAATGTATGCTCAATGATAATAACTATCATCATTGAAAGCTAAAAATGAAGTCATGGTTTGTGTGAAATTGTGAAAGCATTTTTTTAAGTGCAGAACTAAGCTCAAATGTTCCAAAGAAATGACAAAGGGCTAAGAAGAGGAATCTTTAAGTCACTTATTAAAAAATCTAAGGAGAGTGATATCAAGGCTTTTGCCACCATGTTCATTAGCTAAGCTTACTTCGAAGGTAACCCCCAGTGGTCAATCTTCGGAAATATCTTATGACACTTGGCTTTCTAAATAGGGTTTTTCTTCTTGACATGCTTTGTGAATGGTTCTTCTTGATTGCACTTTTGTTTCACTTCCTTACATGAAATTGAATATTGGTTCTTAGGTTATTCATGTGTTTAGCCCCTATTGTCATCTATGGCTTGGGACTATACTCTACTTTGACATTTTTATTGCTGTGATTAATGGAAAGAAACTCATAGCCATATTGTCCTTGATATTAGTGAGCTACCACATGTGAGGAATTTTCTTCAATCCATGTGTCATACTGAAAATTCTTCTTTCTGCTATCTTGGAGGTACATTTAGTCTATGCACAAGACTTTGGTATCCATGGTTGTTTTAACATTTTTTTGACATCTTTGTATCATTGTTGTTTGTTGCTAGTCAAAGAATATACTGAGTATCAAAAGGGGGTGTTAGAAATATGTATAATATTCTATAAAGTGCTATTGGGATGGACTATAGAAAGCCAATCCTTTTGCTAGCTATTGTTGGGTAAGGCTAAGGATTTGTAAATTCTTATAGGTAGTACAATAATTTGCATTGAGGAATGAGTTTCATAGTCATAGCTCATCATGTGAAAGTCTTTAAGTTGCATCATTTTAAGGAAAACACACTCACCTAGGGTTTCCTTCTACCTTGAGAATGTTTGGCTTGGAGTTAGGATGCAAAAGACCATTATGTGGTGCAACAACAAAATCTCATTATTTCTAGATGCACACCACTTTAATGTCACATGTAGAAGCTCAAGGATGGTTTCATTACAATTAGATATTATTAAAAACCCTTCAGCATTGAGAAATAGAGAAGGGTTAAGCTAAGCTATCCATCTATGAGAATTTTGCTTAAGTATCATCTATCTTATCACCTTTATTATAGTTGGTGTATTCATATAAGATTACACATTATTGTCGAAGGAATTTCTTATTCCTTCTCTCATGTTGGCATTGAGCACTACAAGAGAAAGACCCTATAGACACGCACTATACACGCGAAATAGCAAGCGCGTTTATCAGTGCGTCTATTGGCGCTAGTATATAGACGCGAAAAATGTGTCTATATACCCACATTTTTAAACGTGCTTATAGATGCAAAAATAAATCCACAGATTTTTCATTTCTCATAAAGTCCCTAAATATGATCAAACATCTTAACAGCTAGTATTTTTCAGAATACATTACCAACTTTACTTCTTTGTGGTCTAATATAGCTTACCCAATTGTACTTCTTTGTGCATCTTGGTGCATTGTTCTTTGGATGTGCACATTCAATTCTAATACTATAACACAACAAATGTTATATGTATCACAAAAGTAAATGGCTCTTAATTGATATTTTAGTTGTTTCTTAGTATTACAAATATACAACAATCATTCAAAGCTAATTATATGCTACAATGAATGATCAATCTCATCTTCAATGAGATCGGCTCTTGCTAGACTATCTACCTCTAGGTCTATGTTACCAATAGGCAATGAAACAAATAAGTCTATCCCACTATCAGATGTATTGCTATGCTCAATTTCTTTATCATCATCTGCAACCATATTGTTATCCTCTTCTGCGCTTCCTTGAACATCCTCACGGGGATTATCTTGCACTGTATCATGTATATCATTGATCATGGCATCATCATGTACATAATCATTGATTGTTGGATTGTCATCCACTATCTCTATGTCGGTAGCATTGCCATATATTGGTTTTGAACGATTAGATATGGGGATGATGTGCCACGATCGGTTATTTTTTACCATGGGTGATACACAACTTGCATTTAAAAAACAAAAAGTAAGCAACTTAGATATTTATTGTATTTTGAGAATGTATCAAGAAGTAATATATATGAAAATAAATAACTTCTAATATACATGCTTGCATTGTTGAGGTAGTACGAATGTGTCATTCTTGCCTTGGTGAAATTTTGAAGAGTCAATCACTACAAAACCACTTGGATGACATCTAATTGTGCAATGCTCACCCGTTGTTACTACTTCTTTAAACCACTTCACATCTAATACATATATAAAAATTTGCCTAAAGTCAAGCTTCAAAATATCTTGGATCAAGCCAAATAACCTTCCATGCTGCCATTGGTATCCTAGAAGTTTGCAAGGATACCACAATCTTGGGTATTTCTCTTATCATCTATACGTTGAGTTCGAAAATGTTTGCCTTCACACCAAATAGCATTGAACAATGTGCACTAGTAGTACATTGTTGAGATCATATTAATGATTTAGTTAAAGATAAAACATCTGAAATTATTATATCATATATAACTAAAGATAATTTAATTATAAGTATGTCTCACATTTGATAAGTAACCTCGTGCGTATTCCCACTCCTCTTGCGATATATCCATCGCCTCCTCTTTTTCCATCTTCTCCATTTCTTCATGTAGACAATCTATATCAATATGACGTGGAAGTGCACTTAAATGTTCTGGAGATGGGACATTATGTCCATGTCTAGCACGAAATGCTTGCCTTTTGCTTACTCTTCTTGCCCTTTCTTCTTTATATAGTGTTATCCATTTGCTCATTACTTCATTGTTAAGCACACAAAATACATTTAACTTACGAAGTTTCTCTTTCAATAGCACTTTGCTCCTTCCTTTTCCTTGAGGTATTATAGAGGTTATCCTCAAATCTTCATCATCTTTCCATAGTCATGGTAAAGATGGATCTACTTTAGTAAGATATTCAGAGATTTGTACAAGGGATGATTGCACTAACCAACTCTCAGCCATGCTTCCCTTGGGCCGTGCATTTTTCCTTAGAAAATCTTTTAGGGTTTTTATAAAGCGCTCTAGGAAAAACATCCACCTTGCATGAACTATCCCACAAATTGTGATCTCATCAATCAGATGTATGAGTAAGTATACTTGAGTAGTCAAAATGGAGCAAGGAAAAGTTTCCTCCACCAAACAAACCACCTCAATGGACAATAATCGAGCCTCTTGCAACATATTTGGATCGATTTCCTTCAAATTCACAAATCTACCAACATGTAATTGAGAATGATGATTAGTTTTGTCCATAAATTCAAGCGGGTTTACTATGTGATGTACGTAATATGTAAACTAAAAATAAGTATAATGTATACATACCTCGTGAGCTCACCCATCTTGTAAATGATATCACACACATTTTTCGAAACACAATGGGATATGCTAGTAGAAAGGATGAACTATATGTAAATATTCATACATTGTTATTAGTCTACATAGTTACTCCACTAATTAATATATTTATGGCTATGAAAATCTTTACCTGAGTCATTTTGTGCCAATCGTGAGACTTCAAACCGAATAGTTGCTCCACACCTCTTTTCTTTTTCTTTATGAAGGCTCCCTTGAGGCATCTCATATATCTTGTGGGAGTTCGAAAGCTACATATCTGCTGCTTCACCATCTTTTCTTCGGTCTTCAACAACATTCAAGGTGCACGCAGTAACTCGATATTTCCGTTGGGTCCGATGCATGGCCAAGCTCGTCTCATACGTCCAATGCTATGTAAATCCTCCCTTACATTGACAGAATCACGAGCCCCGATTAAGTGATCCCATAATGTAGAGGCAACATTCTTGAATATATGCATGGGGTCCAACAGGTGATTTTGATATTGAGTTCAGTCCAATATGGGAGATGAAAAAATATAGAGAATCTAAGGCACAAACAATATATTATTTCTCGTTCTCATAATGGAGTGTACTTTAAAGACAAACAAAAGAAGTAAACTAGTTATCGCGAGTGGAGGATGAACATTGGCGTGTGTCCAAGTGTCCTTCTAATCTCGAATGGTCAGAGATTGTGGAGTTCTTCCATTAGTGGGGGGTGTATATTTGGGGTGGTCAATAGGAAGAGAACGATGATGATTGTCATAGATAACCTTCTTCAAGTGTGTCGGTCTAGAAGAAACCAAAGAGGGACCACAAATTGGACATGAATTTGATTTTCCGTTGTAGCCAAGCATCTCGATTGTGAGGACGCAATGTCTCGTTCTCACTGGAGGATGTACTATTTGTTGACTCATCATGTCCCATACTAGTAGAAGATGACGACATAATTACACCTCAATCATAAGGACACATATGATTTCATTTGGCATATATGTCATATTTCCTAAATATTTTGATACTTACAACATGAAGACAAACATTTTGATATTGAAAGACTAGGAAAGCCATGTTGATCCAAAAACAACCATAAGCTAGCATTTTAATAAGTTTAATTGTAATCACGTCTATCAACGTGTGTAATATCTTTTATCTGCGCATATGGATGCGCAATTACACGCACTTACAAATGTGCCACACGAATATAATTTTTTTTTTAAAAAAGTTGTGGTTTTCTTTTCAAACTAGACATCACTAATCATGTCTATCTATCACTTCATGAAGACAAGGAGGGAAGGAAATAAGAGTAAAAAGATGAGGAAGGAAGAGCCAAAGAGTAAAGAAGAAGAGCTAAAAACAGCAAGGAGGAGAAGAAAAATCAAGCAACCTACCAAGGGAAGGGAGGAGGAGGACAAGGAGATTGCAAGCGCGTCTATGGAGCCTTTTTGTTGTACTGGAGGAGTTTTGGAGTAGAAGGTGCATGTGTATAGAAGTGATTGAAATATGTTTGCTTTTGATTTCTAGATTGGATCCATCCTGGGGATATCTTCAAGAAGGGCTATCAAGAGAGAGTCATCTCATTCACATCCATTAATAAATTCATTTTCTCAATATTTCTTGGCTCATTTCACTTCAACATTGTGTAGCCTTTCAAATGCTACACATGATTGATGAGAATATGATGGTCTTTCTAGAGTATTCGGAAACTCACTGACTAGACTATCCTAGACACTTATGTGCTACCACATGTGAGGCATTGTTTCTTCATCCCGTGCATAATATTGACAATTCGTCTTTCTACTATTTTGGAGGTACATCTAGTCTATGCACAAGACTTTGGTATCCATGGTTCTAGCATTTTTTGACTTATTTGTAAAATTGTCGTTTGTCACTAGTTAAAGAGTATATATTGAGTATTAAGAGGGGGTGCTAGAAACCCGGGCAATTCACTATATGTATGTCCTTTATATCATGTGTGTTCAAGGCCTATTTAAAAATATACTTATCTACGAGTTTTTCCCTAATAAATCATAATCATTTTCTATTCAATCTGTAAATAACCCCTTTATATGGGACCCTTCTATGTATAAAAAATGTGTAAAAATGGTATTTTAAAAATCCCTTATGTTGAACCCATATGATACATACATATATTTATGACTCACCTCCCTAGGGCTAGAAATACATATACAATTCTATAAAGTGCTATTGCCTATTTTCTTAGGAGGCTCCACTAGGCCTCATCCTCTTGACTCTTGTCCTCTTGGATCTCATACTCTTGAGTCTCATCCTCTACAAGCCTAAAGCCATTGGTAGCCTATATAAAGGCAACCATGTTTGACAACTCACACATTGTGTGCTATAGTCATTATTTGTTGGCTCTTGGTTGGTGCTTCACTCTAGGCTCTAACTTGTTGCGAGTGTTCTCCATGGCTTGCTTTGGGTCAAATCCTTTTTCATCTCTACCAGTATTGGATTTCTTTCAAGTTTTCATCATTCATATTGTTTATCCTCTACATTGCCTTGTTAACCTTGTTTCTAACGAAGTGATGTTGTGACCATACACTCTCTTTTCATAGAATAGAAGCTCACTAATTGAGAAAGATAGCGAACCAGCTCCCTCTAGATCTAACCAAGCATGAATGAAGCCATTTCCAATAAATTTGTGTTTGACCCATTGTAGAAGCTCCTCCTTTGAGGATATCTTGTCCATGAAAAGCATATATATAGTAGCCATAGCTTGGGAGATATTTAGCATTGACGATGTAGTTAGGGAAAGACTGATTCATCACTTGATTAATTGTCTATTTTGTTCAAAGCTTTGGTATTCAAGGGGGGTATATATGTTGTCGATGCAAATCTAAAATTTGCCTATGATAGTTCTCAAGTGGGAATCCAATGTTGGGAGAGCGTGGGGGATTACAAGCAACTAATTAAGTGGCTTTGTATCCCCTTAATTATTGATAATCCAAAGAGATAACCTAATTGACTCTGATCTTGTCACAGCAAATGGGTTGGCTTCTCACGGTGGATGTATTTTGGAGTGATGACAACAAACTTACGTATTCAAGCGAATACCAATGCGTAATTGCCAGATCTATATCTCAGAAGTTATAAATTACATCTATATATTAGAAATATTAGAATTACAGACGAAATTATAAGTACGTACTTTCGTGTTTTATTCACAAGCACTTTCGCTTGCAGCAGCAACAAACAGTACACACACTCTCTCTCAGTCTCTCTGATCTCTCTCTTCGGTCTCCCTCTACTAGCTTCGCTCTTCCGCTGATCTCTCTCTCTCTCTCTCTCTCTCTCTCTCTCTCTCATCAGATCGCTCGCGCGCATTATGTGCATGCCCACCTTTAAGTTAATCCAGCTCCTCCTTCTCCTCATCAGTAGTCCTCTCCTGCCACCCCTCCGGCGCCCCTCTAGTTCTGCAAGCCGCGGATGCTCGCCATCATCATCCTCATCCTCGTCAACTGCACCAGCTTCACCGCCATAGACCATTGTCGATTCCATCACCATCCCGCACAGAATTACCTCATAACATTCCTCTGAGGAGCAGCTCTCATGATTCATAAGCCAGTGATCATCATCTGCATGCCCTCCAGTACTACGTGTCCATGCGCTGATCCATATCATACTTATACCGACAATGACAGCAAGCATCAAGGACGTCTTGATGGAGTGATCAAGGAGATGATCAACGACGACATTTAACCCAATGGCTACCAACGACAACGGCCATAAGGTTGAGGGAAGCTACAACTCCATGACGTTCAAATCCGATGGCGATGATCATGAAGAACTGAATCGTAGCGCCCAGGGGCTTGAGCCGCATCATCACAGTTATATTAATCGTCTTAAGCACATTAATCATGCTCGCCTATGACTTTCCGACCTCTTCAGTAACTTTCGGGAGGATAGCCCGCCTCTCGGACCTAACCCCGGAACTGGAAACTGACCAGCACAACCTTTATCTGTGAATGCTCACGGTTTGTGAGTAGAAAGAAATGTGTGCTGTAGTTAGGGCGTGTTTAAAAATACTTTTATCTATGAATGCTGATCACGGTTCGTGAGTAGAAACTCAATCATTGATGATTTTAGTGGGGCTAATACTCACCAATTGCCTAATATTTAATATATTTTCAAATTTTTATTCAAAAGTTAAGCTGAGTTTTAATTATGAGATTTAATATTTGATCACATTTCCAAGGCACATCTAGGTTACAAAAACTCTTTCACCATTTTTATGAAAGAAAAATTTTCCCAACATTTATAAATACTAGTATACATAAAATATTCGTGATAATATTTAAAGTTTATATAAAGTATTGTAGAGTACACTCCACATAGGTTAGATAATAACCAATTAATAGCCTTGTAACAACCAACTTCTTGACGTAGCCACTAGTGGCCTTGTTTCTATAAAGGAGTGGAACTCTACTAGAAGAGGCAGAGGTTATTGGCCTGTCCTTTGTAGTCCACATTGGTGGAGACTCCAAGCAACATCTTCTTTCCAAAGATCTCCTCTTGCCTGCTCTCCTTTCTTAGCCCTCTACCATACTCGTAACTAGCCCACCAGCATGTCAGTTCCAACCCTCTCAACCCTGCCATGAGTCGCACTGCTTTGTCCCCATGTCACTTGCCTAGCTCACCTTATGAGGCCCCGTTATGAGGATGCCTCGATGCACCCTAAATTCCTCCCCCACACAATGCCAATGGAATAGTTATTCCAAGTTGTCACTAGTATCCTAGTCCAAGTCACTCATACTAATCAAGCCCTTCTTAATTATTTGTAATCCTCTTTTGCAACACACACATGATGGTCTAATTCTAAAATCCACCCAAAACCTTTTGCTGGACTCGCAACGGAGGATGTGCTAACTTGGATGAATCATTTCGATAACATTACCAACTATCACCAATGGCCAGATGAGCGCAAGGCAATGGAAACTCACATAGCATAGGAAGGTATCAGTGCAACATGGTTTATCCAAACGCATGATGAAGGTAAGGGTGATGCCAGGAGGCATATTCCACGGTGGATTCCGTGAGGTTTTACGGTGGATTCCGTAAACTTTGATGATCGGGGCTCATACACAAAGTGGATTCTTTGTGCGAGAAGTTGATGGGGACGCCTATCCTTTTCGGGCGTTTCATTAATTTAGTGTGTACATGGGTGATTCCATAGCGGGTGATTCCGCAAAATGCATATTAAATTAATAAACGTTTATGAGTTTAGAGTGCGCACTCGTAATAAATTAAGGTTAGGATTTATTTCTAACCAGTTGATTTATTTATGTAGCTGAAGACTGCTAGGTATTCACTTTTGTCGGTTTAATTGTATTATTTTACTAACGATTGTGAATGCTTCAGTTGATGTGTAGAGATAGCAACAGTGGCGGAGGAAAGCATTGGAGGATAGCGAGTATTCGATTTATGGATTATATTTTGATAGGTGCCACGCCTATATTTTGTCATGCCTATTTATTGAAGCATCGATTATTTATTATTATTTTGTATGCGCATGGGCGCACGGTTATGTTATTTCTATTTGGACATTGTATTGGGCATGCCTGACTCTTTGGGCACCGTCCATTAGCTTTATTCCTATTTTTGTGTAAAAGCAAACTCAAAAGCTAAAGCCTTGCTATTTTGTAATTTGGGCTATTATTTGAGCCTGAAGATGAATAATACATAAAATACATGCTTTGTGGAGTGCTCACACAAGGCATGGGGGGAGATTGCACCCAATTGGTCTCTTGCTCTTGTCGTTCATGCTTTTTACTTTGTAATTTGTGCAAAAGGTAGAGTTCCATTGTTCTTGGGGACCTTCCGACATTCACTACGCGAGCATACAGCGTCCGATCTGTGCACTAGTGGTATCAGAGCAGAGCTGAGATCAAGAGCTTCCAATTGCTACCCATCTCGTGCGAAGGCGGAGCTCCTGGAACGATCGGGCTCTACGGTCAATCTCGTCGCGAACCGTTGATATGTAACGTGTCCGCTAGAATCATTCCGGACACGTCTTAGCAGTCCATCGGGAAGGATGTCTAGAAAGCTCCGCCCGGCACTCCCATGGAATGTTACGGGACTTGCGATCTAGGTCTTCCCGCGTCTACCACGTAGCGGAAGTATCCTGGCCGTTCCCACTTAGGATCGACCTGAACTTGGGTTTTCCTGTTTGGTCATTAACTAGCAGCAACTAGCGTCAGCCCCGATCGAACTACTTTACGTAGAAACGCCCGGTCTGAAGCGGATTCATGCTGCACTTGGTTCAAGGAGAATGGGAAACGAGAGGGATGCAAGGCTCGACCTCTTTGCCAAAAGGCATAGTCCCATTCCGTTCCCCTAAAACAGCGTGAGTCGGGTAATCGGTAATTCCAAGTCATCGTTCTCACTACCTGTTTCGGTGATGTTGATCATCCTTCTGTTCGTCAAAGACTTTGAGAAAAGTTCCCGGCTAACCGGGACCACCCTTCCATAGGACAGACCCATGGTCCATCCTCCGCACTTTCCTCGGTTTGTTTTAGTTATGTAATTACCTACCACATTAGTTTGACATATACAAACAGCTTCCTTGATTAACCCTGTTATGCACTGGTTCCTTCACGTAATCTTATCACAGGACATAAAGAAAACAATGCCAAACAACTCCTTTATTATCGTTATATCCTTTTATCTTTGAAATACAAGGAGTTCCCGCCCGTAGGCGCTTTCATAATCCGCCCGAAGGCTATCCAGTAATCCTTCCTGTGATTACTATCCCAAGTTTCCGCCCGTAGACTAGTATGCGGGCCTCGAGATCCAATCCCGAGTCACGTTAGTCTCTTGTGCAGGGCCGGGAAGGCGAGGGATTTACAGCCAGAGCCCCCCCTGGCACCCAAGCGTCCTCTTGCTCCAAGCAGAACTCAACGGAGAGACCTCTCACGGCGGGTTCGGTCCACGTTCCCGGCGCGGTTCACAACCCCCTTGGTTAGGGTCAGGCAGGCAGTCGGGGGTAACTGAGCTGCCTCTCAGGCACCAACCTGAAGTATTTAAATATATTTTCGTCCTTTAGTTCATTGAGCAAATAATGCAAACAGTCCTTTCTAAACTGTTACAAACACAATCAATTTCAATGGTCGTTTAGCTGGCAAACTGTTAAGGAGTGATTCCTTTTCTCCGAATGCAACCCGCATTCGATCCGGAATCAATTGCAACTTGGCAAGATTCCTATCATTCTTGGGTTAGGGTCATACCCTACTAATACTTTAGGTTTTGTTGTGGTAGGTTCCAGCGACCATGTCGCTTTAGTTTATTGTCTGGTCATTTGCTTCAAGGCAAACACCTAACCTTTCCTTTTCCTTGGCAGTTATCCCCCAAGAAAAGTGAGTAACAGGATGATTACTCATCCTCTTGTAAGTTAAATTCTTTCAATAACTTGCCAACCTTCTTTCGGGAGATGACAAAACTCTCTTGTGGACAAATCTCAAGTCTATACAAAGTTGCAGATTTTTGCACATGTATTGCATCTATTCCACGGGATCATTCCGCCCACTGAATGGCGTCCTCCGGCCACGGAATTACCTCCAGCCGAGTAACAGGGTTTAGGGTATCTTCTTACCCAATCCATTCCTAGTTATATTGGCCCACGGCCCTAGGAATTTCCAACTCAGTCGGAGTTTCATCATTAGCTCGAATGATCCTTAGGATAATACCTTAGATCATTTTATGCATGAACATCCAATTGACTCAACATTTAGTGAATGTGTGTAAGATCTTTGGGTTTGCGGGTTTTGACTTGGCAACAAGTGTAAAACTAGGTCGAATTCTTATCGCACTAAACCCTAGTTAGCACTTGGGATACTTATCATATCGACTGAACCATGCCCAAATGAATCCCTTGTGGTTTATGTGATTTAGACAACACAATATACTTGTCTTGCGACAGGGATGAACCTTTCCCAAAGGTGATAACTAGATCAATAGTTACAACTACACCAATACGTGTAAACATGCGATTCACTACTTCTACGCATCACATGGTTTACAATAACCCCATCTTTCCTTGGTAAGGTAAAATGCTTGCCAATCTGTACGCTAACTTTCCTAGGTTCTACTAGGACTTACATCAAATAAACATGCCACTTGCAAGTCCATAGATCATTTTCGTGCCTTCTATTCCTTTTCGAATAACATCTTATGGGTGTCAACTTATTACAAGGAAGATTTATCCAAAAACGGGACATGCCATTAATCTTTCCATGCCTATTAAAAAGGTGTACCTCAACAATTTCAACCTTGTAATGAGGCAACAGATGTTCTAGGTTCGTCACTTTTGAATGCACAAAAGGAACTTACTAATAAGGTCCTGCGAATGCATAGACACCTTATGCTCTCTCCATTGAACGTACCAATGATCAATTTCCATATCTTAGGCTATCTCTAATAAATGTTCAAATAGCCAATTCATTTTCCAATTGCACTTAACTTGACTAGTTGAATTCGAGCATGCATAAGTGCTTCCTAATCCGAGAAGTTATCGTGATTAATTCAATACTTTTGTGTGGAATCCAAATAGATCAAACCTGGACTTGTGAATTCCGGGAAATGTCCACGTATGCTCGGAGTGAACCTTCCGCATCGCACCTTGTGATCTTTTTAGAGGCCATCGCAAATTCGATCTCCAGTTAGCCTGTGTGGATTTCAACTTTTGGCCTTGGCTTGCAGTCTTATGACCTTGGTCCGTCTCCCTTGTATGCGCAATTCTCTTTGATATATGGCTTCCTTGACCGAAGTTCTGACTTGCGAAATTTGACTTGGGAAGGCCTTAGGGTTCTTATGAGGTCCTTTGGACAATGGGGATTTGAGAGCTTTTAATCCACCTTGAAATTCCGGGTTTAGGAAGGATTTTGTGGGCCTTGCGGAAAAGGGAACTCTGAATCCCAAGCCCAGGGCCTTATGGGTGATTGGTGGGAAGGGCCTTTATGGGCTTCATCTCTTCATTCTTCAAAATCCCGGCCCAGGGATGACTGGCGTGAAGGGGTTTTGTAGCCTCCTCTTCTTCAAGTCCCGGGTTGGACTAATTGGGTGATTGGTGAGAAGGCTCGTCGCCTCCTTCTCTTCAAAGACCCGGGGGGTGTGTGGATAGACTAATGGGGGAAAAGTAGTGGGAAAGGGGGCTTAAGAAGACCCCCTTAGAAGCTTCTTTAGAGAAGCTTCTAGGAAGCTTCTGCCTGCGACGTGCGACGTGGAGGGGGATCGTGACCAGCGTGGCGCGGACTGGAGTGGCAGGCGGACTGGGCGGCTGCGGCGGCTGATGGACTGGCGGTAGTGCGGCGGCTCCACGACGGCCTCCTTCCTCGCAGCCGTCCCTCCTCCACACGGCCACCTCCCTCACGGCCTTCTTCATCACCGTGGCCTTCCACCCTTCTGTCCTCCCCCCATTGTCCTTCTTCACGTGGCCCTCTCCTTCACCCGTCCGGCACACGCTCCTCTCCCCCCTCGTCCAGCACGTCGACACACTTTCGGCACACGGCGATCCTCCTCTTCACGGCAATTCTCCACACGCCAGCCTTCTGTCCTCCCTCTCACCCCAAGAGGGGATTCTTATAGGCCAAGGAGGGGAGAGGGGTCCTCTCCACGTGGTCACTTGCATGTCTCTCTCCCTCTCCCTTCACATGCTAGCCCATCCCCTTTCCCCAAGCCACACATCGGCTGGGGAAAATAATAAAAAAAATTTGCACTAATTTTACCTTTATCCCCTTATCCTCCTCCCAAGAGGCTGTTTTCCTGCGGCTATGCCGGTTCTCAATCTCAGCCTCGTATTTACAATGTGGCGGCCTTATTTTTGAGTATACACGGTATGGATAATGCTACCAATAATACGATGTAGGTGATACCCTTGCACAGGATTTACACGGCGTGCGGGAAGTCAATATTTACGGCACGCAGTGTGCGGAAATATTACATGATACAAGCAGACTTCTGGCGATCAAGAACCCCTGTTTCCATCATTGGATTGCGAAGGACCGGGCTATAGAGGCGGAGGACCACTCCTACATCCTCATATACAAGTCGTCAAAAACCAGTGAAAAAACCTCCATAGCTAATAATCTCAAAAGCTTTTCCTTTTAATAAGCTTAATATTAAAGCTTATAAGCTTTAAGAAGCTTAAAAGCTTCAAAATCATCCCACGAGGTATCAGGAGACGCCGCGGATTTTTCGGCGGCGTCAGAAAACGGCCCCTCCCCCCACGATTTGCGCCGTTTTCTGCCCATGAAGCTTCAAGCTTAATCAATGAAGCTATAGTCACACAAGCTCAAGCCATAACTAACTCTAGGTCACACCCAATCAATCAAGTTCAGCAAGTTTCTTCAAGTCAAGTTCTGTAAGTTCTGTAAAGCGACTAAGTTCTGCAAGTCTGCAAGTCTGCAACTCTGCAAGTCACATAAGTTTGCAACTCTTCAAGTCAGACTAGTCAACTAGAGTCAGAACTAACTTGTGCTCAAAACTCATAGAAGGACTGTTCCTGCGTAGAAACTCCGAACTGCAAAGTTGTTCATTGGAAGGTACTCTACCCATACGCAGGTTTGCTGAAGCATTTTCAGCATACGAAGAAGGATAAAACGCAGATTTTTCGAAGATTGTGAAAGCTATACCCAAAAACACATAAGCCTTGTATTCCCGAACTTGAGCTATGCTCATCCCACTAACTTGATTTTGAGTGAGAAACATTAGGGCCAAAAACGCTTCAAAAAATGCACTTTTGTTAATCACGGGATTAAGGAAAGGGCCAAAGAGAGTTCGCCACTTGTGCAAGAATATGGTATTCTTGTCTCCTCTTTTTTAGAGATAGTGGAGTCCATTTCGTGATTCTCTCTTCTTTTTTAGCCAAAACCCCTAAAGTCTGACATGTTTTGGAGTCCCAAAGACATTATTTACTTACAAATCTGACAAAATACGTGACAGAGATGTGATGAAATTAATATTGAGTTTTTTGAAAGTTGGGAGATCTTTCAATATTGTTTTTGGCGCCCAATACATACTCATTTGTGTTCTTGGCGCTACTTTTTAGTTCATTCACCCCTCTTTGAGCTTCTTTCTCTACGCTTTCATTCTTTTCATGGCTTCCTCCAGGTGCCCTTCTCGTTTAATACACTCTTGCACAGTCTATAGCCAGGGAGCAGATGGAAATTTTGAGCCCAAAACCTTTGCTCTAAACGATTGGGTTACCATGCTGCCATCTTGCAAGGGCTCTCATAAGGTGAAAAGAAGAAAACGAGATGATATAAAACATCACTGGAAGGGGCGTATCATTGCCTTCAAAATTATGCCCGAAGGCTGGTTTATCAAGGTGCAACATGTTTACATGGCCAAGGATATGCACTTGCCTCCAAACGAACGTGTTCCCCAACAAACACATTGTAAGTTATTAGTTGAATAACGTCTATAATTCTTTTCCATTTATGCAAGTTCTAACAAATGGTTCGTCATTGTAGATATCTTTCCGTCAACAAGTATTGAATGGCAACCTGTGGAAAGCCTAAGTGGGACTTTCCATGCCATTCATAAGGTATTGGCAGACATTATTTATGCCGATCAAACTGTGTCTTTTTTTAGTGAATGCAAGGTTTTTATATATTATGCACAGTATGTGGTTCCCTCTAAAGCGGATAGGTATGGGAATATCGAAGATTTTCCATTACCAAGTCTTTCATCTCTAAACTGGGAGATTCCTAACAAGGTAACGGTGCAGAGTTTCAAATTCAAAATATCTCAGGATATTAAAAAGTCCATGACAGCTGGAAGGATCTAAAGAAGAATACGTTTATCATGGTTTGTACCCCTCCATATCTTCGTGGCTTGCTTCAAAACAGCAAATTTACAAAGAACGAAGGTATCATTTAAATAGAAACTTTTTGGAAGAGGATTTGGACAACACGATAGGGACACATTGGAAATCTAGAGAGTGCGACCATAAGGGTGATATCTTGAGGTGCAGTGCATGCCCTCAATCCTTGGCTTTGGCTTACAGTATCCCTCACCAAACTCTTGCTTTGGGCTTTGATTACAGGAGATACAAACTAAGATTGGGTATTTGGGTTCCCTTGGATTCCGATACAGATTACACACCATATAAACTTGCGGTGCACGTTTTGCCGCATGAAGAAGTAAAGAAGGTGAATGTTACTTCCAATTGGAGTCTGAAAGATGTGAGGGATACCTTGGAATTGCTAGACAATACATCCCCAAGATATAAGTTCAAAGTGAATGGCGTAACAATTGGTAAAAGAGCCGAGCACTCTTTCTCTTGTACGAGTTGTTTGTCTCCCACAATTGTGAGTTTTGAGCCTTGAGAATGAAAACTTTGCAGGAATTTATCTTAATAGATTGTCCTTAAGATATTTTTTAGTGGGAACTCATAAGCTATCATGAAGCAAGTTGCCTTTCGAATGTATATAAATAAAATGTACATTACATTCGATTTATAAGTGAAAATTTTCATTACACCATGAGGTACAAAAATTTCATATAAAAGTACAAAGCCAAAATAATAAGGCTCGTGTATGCTTATGTTTGCTATTTTGATTCTTTATCGATTTCTTCAAAGATATTTTTTCTCACAGGGCCTTTCTTTGATTGTTGAAAAAATTTCACCTTTACAGGTAGTCTCTTTTCTTGGGGCTTAAGAGGGGATGGATCAAATTTCAGAGGAGAAAGCATTGGCATTCCTTTTTTTTAAGACTTTGCAGCAGTGGTCCCATTGCCTTTGCCCTTGCCCTTGCCTTTACCATTGCCATTGTCCTTACCCTTTCCCTTGCCCTTGCTTGTGCCCTTGGCCATTGAAGTTTTGGGAGGAAGAGGGGAGTCAGGATCATATGGTGTGATTGCCTTGTCCAGAATCAGCTCAATGCATCTCTCCCTTATCCACCAAACATATGAATCAGGATAGTCTCTACACTGTAAGAATAAATGCTATAAGTTAGTGAAAATAAATCATGATAAGGGTTACACAAACATAAAATGAAATTAACTTACATTCACTCCTTCTATTTGTAACAACTTTGAATCCACTGTTCTACAAATATTTGAGATAACTCTCCATCCACAAGAATGCGCATCGCTTTGCAATGGAACTTCTTGTAGAAGAAACGTATAAGGCCTTTGAGGATCAGCAAGATCCTCGTATGTTGTATCCAAAAATGTAGAAACGAGTCTACCAGCACTGCAAAAGGAAGCTTTGTAAGTTCAAAATATTTTTTGTAAATAAAATCAAAGTAAGTTATTTTCTTTCAACATACATTCGTGCTTGACCATGAACACCGCTGAGAGAGTTCATAAAGATAATTAATGTAGATGAGACTCCAATGCCCTCTGCAAATTCATAAAAGAGGTGAGTAGAAGGGTTAAAGTAAATGAATATAAATTTTCCTCTACAGAAAAAGAAAAATACCTTTCTACATAAGGGAAAAAGATGTTGTAATTTGTCACACTATCAAAGCTACGAAAAAACGGTGAAATATTAGAACCAGATTTTGCAAATAGTTCCACAGAGAGAAGTGGATCAACAATATATATGGTTCTACGGATATCGAGAGTGAGAGAGGAGACCAATGCCCTGCAGTCAATAGCAAAAGCTATTCAATACAAATTACATCCAAAATATACTTGAACCTATAAGACTTTACTTACGCAAAAAAAAAACAAAAAATATAAGCCTTACCTTATGCAACAAAAAACAACGGAGTCAGATAGTTGGACATCCCTTTTTTCCAACATGGGCTTGTCCTCAGGAGATATACTAAGATATTCCTCCTCAGGTTCCATAGAAACATTCACAAGAATCTGCCCATACACTTTGCCCATCCTCTCGCTGTTGACGGGAGCAAGTGATGCGGCTTTCCTCTTGTAAACTTCGTCTTCAGTTTCCAACACCTCCTGATTTTTTTCACTCAAGAAAGACTCTTGCTGGGTGGCACCCCTTGTAGAGTAAAGGTGAGTTACATCCTCAACCTTTAGCTTTTTCTCTTTCTTCGACAATTTTGGGGGAATGTTAAGGATTTCAAGGGCTTTTTGATCGTTGGAAGACAAGGGCCTCAGCACTTTGTCAAACCTATACCTGATTCTGCTGATGATGTTGAAATCTTTATTCATAAGGGTGATTCTATGAGCATGGGCGGCAGCAATGTAAGCATCGTTCATGAAATCAATAACAAAATCTTCTGCGGCCTCTTGCAGGGCAAGAATGACTGAGAGTTGCCACTTCTTATTTAGACCAGAGACAGTTGCCACTTGAGACAATCTATTAGAGATCTCTTTAATGACTCTTATAAAAGCAGCCTTTGGAATGACATGCTGTGTAGCTCTCTGGGCTTTCTTGATCTCACTGAAACATCTCTGCATATAGAAGAACCTAGACTTTCTCTTTCTCTTTTGTGGCTTGGGAGGTTCAGTGGCTTCAGCAGATGTAGGCTCAGGTGCAATTGTAGGGGATGAATCTTTCACAGGGCAAGCCTCACCCTTTGCTTCCTCAACTTCAGGAGAAGAAACATTCACTGCACTCAAATTCTTTAACTCCATGGAAGATGTTAGGCCAACACCTGGTGTAGGGGGGATTTCTGTGGTAAAATGCTCTGGGGCCTGTGATGGCCCAGCTTCAGCAAACTTTGAAGAGGGCTCCTCCTTAGATTCATCAAATTGTAACTTTCTTCTACCCCCACTGTCCTTCCCATCCAGATACACTCTTCTTGCAGTTTGCTTTGTCCTTGCCATCCAGAAAAGCAAATACAACAACCAGAAGGACAATAACTGAAATAGCAAAAATCTGTAAACCCAACAGGCTAATCGGCGCGAGAAGGGACGAAATGAGAAATTCCGATACGGCGCGATATGAACAAAACGATGAGAAGGGAACCGCGCCCTCGCTCCGTATTGGAGATTACAAGAGGAGAAATGCTGAAATGGCGCGATAAGAGGAATGCGTAGACAGCGGAACCACTCCCTCGCTCCGTATTGGAGACGACAATGCTGATCGGCGTGATATGGAGGAAACGAAGACATCGTAGAGACACCCTCGCTCCGTATTGGCAATGACACAAGGCTGATATGACGCGAGGGGGAGGTTACGAATGCCTCGAACGAACATGCTCGCTCCGTATCGGCAGACCTTGTTTTGACTAGCGAAGCAAAGGACTCAGCAAAAAGACCACCGATACAACGTGAGAGATTAGAAACGCAGAAGACGCAAGACTTGAATCGCACCGTATCGGCAACCAAGGCGGGAGAGCTCGACAAATGTAAAGTGTACACGTAGGAAAAATAACCCCTTATATACCCACGTCAATCATGACACGTGTCGTGTCCGACGCTGATTGTGCCACGTGTCTACACATAAGGTGCATATGCTACGTGTGAACTAATGATCGGTCCACGTGTTTGCCACGTGGTTATCGGCCACGTGTTGGCCAACGGCTACTGCCACGTGTCGAAGACCAACGGATAGTGCCATGTGGCATAATTCCGCGCCTACATAAGGGTGTGTCCCTAGTCCGTACGGCTTTTTTCGGTTTTTTCTGGACCTCTGTCTCTTATCCTAATACGGCGTGAGAGCGAGTGTTTGCCTTCTTTGCTTTCGTCTGTTCGCGTCGTTTTGGAGGTTCTGCAGATTCTTCCTTCAGTTTTCCTCCCAAGCTCATAGTGCCCAAGCTCGTGTGACCACCGTTGTGGCTCTTTCGTTAAGGTTCTTGCTGGAATCACCGATACGGCGCGAGGGGGCACATCCGTCTGAATCGTTTCACTCTTATCGCGCCGTATCGGCACAAGCTATAAACATGTCTGAACCCATAGAATTCCTAGGCTCCAAGGTTTTTCCAGGAACTGGTAAAAGAAGAAGGCTTTCAACAGGCTCAAGGGCATCAACATGTGATGAGCCTATGCATTCTGTTTCTTCTCCATGCTCTACCCACCAGTGTGAGAATGCCAAGTACATCTCCAGGGAAGCGAACGTCAGTAATGAGAGGTCAAGGAGTATCAGAGCTTATTGATATCACTCCATCAGAGAGGCTACTTGATTTTATCCTTCAAAATGGAATGGATCTCTCATTCTATGGAGTTGTGAAAAATGTCTTTAATCCTGATTGGGACCTTGACAGTGTTCTGAAATCTTGTAAAAAATATATTTTGGAGGACTTTTTGGAGTTTGAAAATCTTGCAGGTCCTTCTGTTGAAGTTGGCACAATTGAATATGTCCATGTTCCCATTGGGTCAACAGGAAATGAAAAGTCAGTATTTACTAAGAAGTGTGGTGCCCACTCTCTGGAGAGGTTTTATTCAAGAGACATATTGTGCTCCACTCATTCCAAAAACTGCAAGATGATGAGAAAATCTGCTGCTTTTATTGTTTTCACCCTTGTCAAATATCCTGTGAAAGTTGAGGAGCAACAGTTGGAAGGAGCAAAGTCTGCCAGCTTTTGCATGTTAGATGATCTGGTAGATGAAAAGGAAACAGAGGAGGTTGTAGATGCAGATTTTGAGGCTTCTATTGCTGAGAATTTGGATGTTGCTCACTTCAAAGCTGAGACTATCATTGAGGAGAGCCAATGAGATACAAACCCTCCAACTGATGAGAGTTCTCACCATATTGTTCCTTCTCTACCATCTATACCTTTCAAGGACAAGGAGTACATTTTACTGTCAGATATTCAAAAACTTTTTAATCTCAGGGAAGATTATTGTCTAGCAATTATTGCAGAGGCTTCTGATGCTGCAAATGGGATAATTGACACAGAGAATGAATCAAAGGAAGAGATACTCAAGCTTGATAAAGAAACTCTAGATGATAAGTTTATTGATGCTGGTGAGGCCCTCTCTCTTTGTTTTGAAAAGGCCAAAGAAGCTGAGAAAGAGTTGAGTATTATTGATGAGGACTTCGATCGCATTCAAAGCGAACTTGGGATTTCCAATTTTGGAAGAGAGGAGTCTGAATATGTTAAAGAATTGATTAACACCAATGAGACAGCATCATCAATAAATTTATGGAATCCATTTAAATTGGAGTATGATGAAAATCAAGTGGTAAGATAATTTTGAATTTACTTTTACACGTTGGTAGGTTTACATTTCATGCTCATTCAGTATGGGTTTTATTTGCAGTTGGAGATTGCTGATACAGATAACTTCTTGGGGCGTGGCAAAGGATCGAGAGCTGCTAGTAACACATTCAAAGACATTGCACTTGGCCACTACTTGGCTAGGATTGACCCTGATTCCTTTTTAGTACTTCATAGTAGTTTCTCAGAGGATGCAGCATGGCCCATACTTTGTATTAAAGCTCTTACAAGGCTTCTAGGTTTCTCAGGATTACAATATAATGCCCACAAAGTAATGTTTTTGGAAAAGACTGTAGCAATTAGGATTTTTGGCTACGGTCCAAGTTCCTCTGCTTCTAGAGCAGGATACTTTTTGGCGTTTTCATCCTACGCCTTGGCTGCAAACCGAACTGATGTAAAATCTATAGCTGGCTACAAGAGAAAAAAAATTCTACGTTATAGAGGAAAGATTCCTGAGGAGGAAGAGAATGTGAGAGTTTTGGAAAACTAGCTTTGTATGTATTCTTTCTTATATATAAAAGTGCGATTGCTCATGTGTCATTGCCGTCTTTTATCTGCATTCTTTGAAGTTGTCGTCGAAAAAACCAATTGAATAGCTCCTCCAAAGCATTGCTTTTCATAACTCCTCCCCCATGCCTTGTGCTTCGAAAATAACTAGTGCGTGCTTGATAGTGGGATTTTTCCATGCCTTGGTTACTATAAGTTGCTAAGGGGCCATGCTCCTCCACAAAGTAAGGTCCATGAATATGAAGAATATGCTGCAATACAAAGTAACACTAATTTTATACCAATTGAAAAACCTATCAAAATAAGCCCATATTAAATAATTATTACTTTACCAGATAAAAAGTGATATCTTTTTCTCCCCATGCCTCTTTTATTGCCTGAACAAGCTTTGTGATTGATCTTTTGAACTCTTCCGCATATGTATATGTTGTCTTATGTTGCCTGAGGAGTTTTAGAAAAACATCAAGGTGTATCCAGACCTCCATTCTAAGAAACGCAAGCCTCGGTGTGCTTGCAACATTTGTTGTGATCTCACATAGCTCTCTCCAACACTCCCAAGCCGCATTCACCTGCCTTCCTGAATGGTTTCCTAAGAATCGTCTAGCTTTTGAGCCTCCCATAGAGACATCGGCCAAGATATCTCTTGTTTTTCCTAAAAGTATTGGATCCTTTCTCAAGTGAACTTGGCCCCCATGAAATCCCATTTTCGATAGCAATGCCTTGCATTTATCAATACACTCATTTGATAAAGATAATGGCTTAATGGAATATGCGTAGTCAAGATGCAACCTGAGAAGCTTATCGATTATTTTAATCTCTGTATGCAAAGTACAAATATGAACATTCTTAAGAGAGATGGAAAGAATGGGATCCCAGATGTCTTCTATGTTTTTAAATTTACTCAAATCTATAGAGTCTCTATTTGGGGATCTTCTTACTGGTCGCAAACTACTCCAATCTTTGGATCCAATACTTTCCATGCAATAAATGCAAGGATATTTTGCATTTGCACCATTACATATTCCAAGCATACATTTGATAGTTTTCAAATCAGCACTCATATGCCATTCCACATTAAATTTACCAACCCCATCAACTACCAACATTTTGCCTTCACTTTGAGACTTAATGATATTTGGAATACCTGTATGGTTGAACAACCATTTCAACGTTTGATGATTTTCAATTGGTACCTGGGCTGCACCAATCCACCAAATCTCCATCTCGGATTGGATCTTATGCAATGGAGCTTGGACCTCACCATTGCCATGGTCCAATACCATGTTCATGAGGCAAATGCTAATTCTTTCCATCTTCTGTCCCTTTTGAATCTGTGCTTCATCCAACTTCAAGGCAAACTTTAGAACACCATAACTTTCTTCTACTGTGATTTTATACATGTGAACCATTTCAATTTGCACCTTTTTTAGATCAACCCATATATTGTTAAACTCATTGTAATAAAAAACTGCCTGTTTTTTTTTGTTTTTCATAGGACATAGACCTTTCGATGTGAATGTAATCTCCAAAAACATGTGGAATCTTGCAATTCATGGCAATTCTTGCAGTCGAAACTGCAAGGGCTCGGGGCAATCCAAATATAGTTACCCTATTGCATTTAAGATTTTTAAACCATAATCCAGAGATAGCACGATAACCTTTTCGACTTATACCCACAGTATCACATGTCTCTACGATTTCATTTGCTTTCACTGTGCCTTTTAAATCCTTCACTAACTCTTTGAGAGTTGGAACTCTCAAATCCACATTTTTGGGTGACTTAAGAATTCTCAAAATATCTTTCTTATTCATGGTTTCCTTCAAAAGTTTGATTCTTTCCTCATTCTCTCGGATATTTATGCCTAGTATGTTAGAGACATATTTCTTTGTAAGATTTAGTCTCGTTTTCTTTGCTCTCTCACACAAGCTGGTTATATTTTTTAATGGTCTCTTCCTCTCTCTAAATCCTACTGGAGTTTCTCTCAAGCATGTTAGCTTATCCTGCAATGACTTGTTAACATTTTTCAAAATATCAATCTGACTTGTCAACTCTAAAATATTTGTTTGTGTAGTTTCTAGTGCTTTTTTCATTTCGTGCATTTGAGCTATATATGTGTAAGATGCAGAGTATAACCTCATACAATAGCCAAGCATTCCATTGTAACCTTCTCCAGCATATCTTATATAGTCATGGACATTCAAAAAAGGAGGTGGTTTACCTGTAGAAGGATCCCTGGGATAAATATTTCCATCCACCCACAAATCTATATGCTTCATTCCTTGTGTTCGTAACCTGTTGGCTTCAATCTCATCTATCAATACTCGATGATGTATACTTCTCCAAGATGTGTAAATCAGATCTAGCTAAATAGATAGCTTGTATTTACGTGTGCTTGCGCCTGTGTTGTTTGAAGTAGTATTGCTAGACATTCTAGCAAATGAACCGAGCAAGAATCTCATAGTGATAGGAAGCAAGTGCAACAAAAGGAATGGTAAAAGAGAATAGTGTGTAGAAAGAAAACGCGAGAGCAAACAAATGCGAAGTTCGTACGAAAATCTCGAAAATAGAAAATCTCTCGAGTTCCAAGATAATAAACGGCCGAAAAGGTGATCCCTGACCTAGATTAAAAGATGAGGGTTAATGGCCGACCTCTTCAATGAACCAAATATTCTCTCATTAATCACATCTGGACAACCAAATTTAGAGGTTTTATTCTTCCTAAACCTCAACTAATTAGCAACTTAATCACTTTCTTACAAGTGCCATTTTTGAAGCGTTTTTGGCCCTAATGGGTCTTTTGAGTTTTGTAGGATGACGGAACCACATATGGATGATCTTATGGCTGAAGGCAACTTACCTGAACCTACGATGGAGCAAAAGCTGGACTTAATCATGATGCAATTGGAAGAAGAACGAAGGGCTAGGCAAGCATTGCAAGTTCAACTGGCAAATTTACAAAGAGCGTCTACCGACAAAGAATAATCTCAAGTTGAAGATCTTATTCGACGTACCATCGATGCAACTCTTGAAGCTCAAACCATCCGCAAGGAATCAAAGATAAGTAAAAGAAGTTTCAAATTCCGTACTTTCAATGGCATACGAGAAGGAAAAACTGTTCTAGCATTCATTAGTCAGTTTGACGACTATTTCCATGAGGAAACCTATGCAAAAAAAGATAAAATCAAGTGTGTCACTAATCATTTAGTAGACAAAGCATCTCTTTGGTGGATTGTAGTACGCAAGAGTATAGATTGTCCTGATACTTGGGAGAATTTCAAGAAGAAGTTCATGCAGAATTTCCTTCCTCCATAATTTCATGAGAAAGCTATTAAGCAATGGGATCTTCTTCAGCAACGGGATTGTGAGACTATTCCTCAGTATATACAGAGCGTTTTTGGAATGCATTACTCTAGCTACGCATGCTTGAAGATGTACCTAAAGCGACACATAAGCGTAAATATATGTCTGGACTCCTTGGGCATTATTACACTGAAGTTAACATGTTCAAGCCTACTACTCTTGAAGACGCCATTTCACTAGCTCACGACACTGAAGATAAGCTACGAGGTAGAGACAAACGTCCACAACAATTCCAAGCCAATGGTAACTATGGATCGAAACAATTCAATTCCAATTTTAGAAGATTTAATCTAGGTCGTTTCTCTTCATCATATTTCCGTAAAAATTGGGCAAAACCACATGCATTACCATCCAATGTCAATCAAAACCCTAAGCCTATTCTATAGCCAAATCCTAATGTCCCTAGACTTCCTGCCATTGCAAACAATGTAACCGAAGCCAAGCCAATAGTATGCTATAAATGCCACCAGCCTAGACATCTAGCAGCAAATTGTCATTCAAAGAAGCCACCTGCCCATATCAACTACCTTGGAGCAACGGACGAAGACGAACATGAAGATATGCCTGATTTCACAGAAGATGAGGACGACACTACTACTACTTCAAATACTTTGCAGGTATGCCAACTCCACATTCTTTATTGACTATGAAATGCTTGGTGCATAGAAAGGAAAAGATTATTTTGCATGATGATGGTAGCACTCATGATTTTATTTCAGCAAAATTAGTAAAAGAATTGAAGTTATAGACTATACCTACGCATTATCGCATCAAAGCTGCATTCTTAGGCACTAGGTATAATGGTACACAGGAAGTGCATGACTTAGAGATTCAAATTGGTCAATACACTGAAAGAAGAAATTTCCTAGCTGTTCCATTACAGTCGAGTGTCATTATTTTAGGTATGCCTTGGCGTCATCAGCATAATCCAGATATAGACTATTCCACACACTCAATGAATATTAATTTTCAAGGAAAATCTATTACATTATATGGTATGTATGCATCTAATGTTTTTCCACTACTTTCGCATACTCAAGCTAAACGTGCATTACGCAAGAGTAGTAAATCTTATCTCATTTGGGTGAGTGAACTGCAAGTAAAAGATAATCATATGCACCCTAGGCATAAAGAATTTCTTGCATATTTTAAGGACTGTTTTGCAGAAGACCTACCACCTGGTTTACCTCCTTCACGTCTAGAAGACCATAAGATAGATTAGATCCCTGGCACATAACCACCGTGCAAAGCACCATATAGGCATAACCAGATAGAGCAAAAAGAAATTCAGAGTCAAGTTGAGGAATTACTAAATAGAGAATTGATTAGACCTAGTAGTTCTCCATTTGGTACACATGTCCTGTTAGTCAAGAAAAAGAATAATACCTATCGTATGTACATTGACTATCGAGCTTTAAATAAGATCACTGTAAAGAATAGGTATCCTATTCCTAAAGTTGATGACCTTATGGACAAACTATAAGGATCTGCTATATTTAGTAAAATAGACCTTAAGTCTGGTTATCATCAGGTGAGACTAGATACGTCAGACATATTCAAGACTGCATTTACGACACAGCTTGGTCATTACGAATTTTTAGTGATGCCATTTGGATTGACTAATGCACCTACTACGTTTAGTAGAATGATGAACCGTATATTTTTGAAATATCAGTATTGTGTAATTGTCTTCTTTGATGATATTTTGGTGTTTAGTCAAAATGAGAAAGAACATTATGAGCATTTGTCATTGGTTTTCCAGCTACTAAAAGATAATCAACTGTATGCAAATCCTGAAAAGAGTGAATTCTTTAAAACAGAAATTGAGTATTTAGGTCATATTGTATCATATGATGGAATTAAAGTTGATCCTAAGAAAATAGATGCAATATTGAATTGGCCTGTACCTAAAAATGTGCATGAGTTACGCTCATTCCTTGGTCTTGCTAGTTTCTATAGGAAGTTTGTACGTAATTTTTCATTACTTGCTTTACCACTCACCAAACTTCTGAAGAAAGGTATTGTCTATCATTGGTCCGAAAATCAACAGAAATCCTCTAACTTATTGAAACATGCATTAACCCATGCCCCTATCCTACAGTTGCCTGATTTTAATAGACCATTCTTTCTAGTAGTGACCGATGCTAGTGGATCAGGAATAGGAGCTGTACTTATGCAAGACAATCATCCCATAGCCTATTCTAGTTGTAAGCTGAAACCTTCTGAACTGAAATATTCCACATATGACAAAGAACTATTAGCTGTTGTACAAGCATTAAGACAGTGGAAACACTACTTAATGGGTTCAGAATTTATGATTAAGACCGATCAGCAAAGTATTAGACATTTACTTAGCCAACCCCAAATTTCTGACCGTCATATCAAATGGGCCTCCTTTATTCAAAGTTTTCATCCTATCATTCAATACCAACCCGGAAAAGAAAATCTAGTGGCTGATGCATTAAGTAGAAGACCTGCCATTCACAACATTTCTATTATATCTTTTGATTCTTTGATTGCTATGAAAGTTACTTATCATCAAGATATTACTTTTCATGCTGATTGGAATAAATTAGCTCAAAATAATTTGATTCCTATTGATTCATTGTCATATAATGATGGATTTATGTTTTATGAAAAGAGATTGTGTGTTACAATTCCATTCCGATCTTTTGTTTTGAATGAAATTCATTGTCCCCCATATCAAGGTCAGAGAGGTATCATATCTACCTTACGTACGTTAACTGAAGATTTTTATTGGCCTCATATGGACACTGATGTATCTAACTTTTTTTCTGAATGTTTGATTTGTCAAAGAGTTAAGAGACATCATGGTAAACAGTATGGATTACTTATGCCTTTGTCGATTCCATCTAAACCTTGGGAACAAATTTCTATGGATTTCATTACTGGTTTACCTAATACTAAATCTAACCATGATATGATTTGGACAATCGTAGATAGATTTAGTAAACAAGCATATTTCATTCCATGTAAGAAAACTTTAACAGCATCATAAGCAGCACAATTGTTTTTGAAAACTGTTTTCACTAACCATGGATTGCCAAAAGTTATTAGTTCAGATCATGATTCTAGATTTTGTAACAACTTTTGGATTACTCTGTTTGCTAACCTAGGCACCAAGATTGATTTCTCATCTGCATTTCATCCTGAAACTAATGGACAAACAGAAGCCACTAACAACACAATTCTAGATCTTTTACGTGCATATACTATCTCTAAACCACAAACATGGGACACACATTTGCATTTATTACAGTTTGCATATAACAATACACCACACACATCTACAAAGAAAGCACCGTTTGAAGTGATTTATGGATATAGATTATCTACACCTGTTGCATCTTTGTCAAATAGAATTCAAAGTGCTGATGATATTGCTAGTATGCATAATACTATTTTTGATGAGGTTAAAGACATGATTGCTAAAGCCCAGCAATCATATACCAAACAAGCCAACAAGAAAAGACAAGCAATGAATTTCAAAGTTGATGACTATATTTGGTTGAGAATAGAAAAACGTAGACTACAAAGTGTAGATAGACACCCAGTTGTGAAATTAGCCCCTAGATTCTATGGACCATTTAGGATCATTCATAAAATTAATGACAATGCATTCAAGTTAGAATTACCACCTCATTGGAAAATTCACAATACATTTCACATTAGTTTATTGAGACCATTTAGAGGCCAATTACCTGTACACCGTGTTTATGAAAACCCACCTTTATTAGAAGAAGAGACTGAAATACTTGAACCCGAAGCTATCATAGACACTGACTTTATGACCACTAGAACTGGCCAAAGATATTCTAGATATTTAGTTAAATTTAAGAACCATCCTGTAGAGGAAGCACAATGGATGCACGCTAGAGACTTAAATGCTTTCCCCACTCTGTTAGCTCCACATTGAGCTAATAGCAATTGAGGTCAATTGCTATCCCACCTCGGGGGTATGATGCCAGGAGGCATATTCCACAGTGGATTCCGTGAGGTTTTACGATGGATTCTGTAAACTTTGATGACCGGGGCTCATATACAAAGTGGATTCTTTGTGCGAGAAGTTGATGGGGACGCCTGTCCTTTTCGGGTGTTTCATTAATTTAGTGTGTATATGGGTGATTCCGCAAAATGCATATTAAATTAATAAACGTTTATGAGTTTAGAGTGCGCACTCGTAATAAATTAAGGTTAGGATTTATTTCTAACCAGTTGATTTATTTATGTAGCTGAAGACTGCTAGGTATTCACTTTTGTCGGTTTAATTGTATTATTTTACTAACGATTGTGAATGCTTCAGTTGATGTGTAGAGATAGCAGCAGTGGCGGAGGAAAGCATTGGAGGATAGCGAGTATTCGATTTATGGATTATATTTTGATAGGTGCCACGCCTATATTTTGTCATGCCTATTTATTGAGGCATCGATTATTTATTATTATTTTGTATGCGCATGGGTGCAGGTTATGTTATTTCTATTTGGACATTGTATTGGGCGTGCCAGACTCTTTGGGTACCGTCCATTAGCTTTATTCCTATTTTTGTGTAAAAGCAAACTCAAAAGCTAAAAGCTTGTTATTTTGTAATTTGGGCTATTATTTGAGCATGAAGATGAATAATACATAAAATACATGCTTTGTGGAGTGCTCACACAAGGCATGGGGGGAGATTGCACCCAATTGGTCTCTTCTCTTGTCGTTCATGCTTTTTACTTTGTAATTTGTGCAAAAGGTAGAGTTCCATTGTTCTTGGGGACCTTTCGGCATTCACTACGCGAGCATACAGCCTCCGATCTGCGCACCAAAGGGTAATTGGGACCCACTCAAATTTTGCTACCAAGTTTTACCCAATCTGCCCTACAATGGCTCAATGCCCTCAAACAATAGCAATGAGAACCCATAGCCTAGTTCTCATGAGAGTGAATCAGCTCTTGCTTCACCTAGACCAACCCTACCATGTTTGAAGAGATGACACTACAAAAGAAAGGCCCTATAGATGCGAACTGTACACACGAAAAAGCGGGCACGTTTATAAGCGCGTGTATCAGCGTGTCTATTCACGCTAGTATAAAAAACACATCTATATATCCGCGCTGATAAACGCGCTTATAGATGCGAAAATAAACGCACATATTTTTCATTTATCATAAAGTCCCTGAATATGACCAAACCTCTTAACAGCTAGTATTTTTTTGAATAGGGCATGATTGGATAGGGCATGATTGGATGTATATGCGACATAATTACACGTGGATTATACGCTAGGACATGATATACATGTATAGGATCATACGGACATGATATACATGTATATACGACATGATATAAATGTATAGGGCATATATATGCATAGGACATGATATACATTACCAACTTTACTTCTTTTTGAGTATTACAAATATACATCCAATCATTCAAAGCTAATTACATATATGTGATTTCGTGCCCTATATACATCCAATCATGCCCTATACAAATGTGATTGGATAGGGCATGATGATTTGATGTATATATAAATCAAAGGTTGACTTGTGCATTTGTAATATATATATATATATATATATATATATATATATAGAGAGAGAGAGAGAGAGAGAGAGAGAACTGATCAATACACTCACATGTCTCATTTAATGTTGTGCACTTAACCTAGCCATGCATGCCAATTCATAGCATGAGTAGATTGATGTAAATCAGTTGGCTTATGCATATGCAAGCTATTCCAATCATTTCAAGGTGCACTTATAGCTCATATATAATTTTAGATAAGGTGGACCACATGTAACCAATGTGCACATGTCCTCTTTTCATCATCTTTAGCCAGTGTGTCCACTTGTTGGTGACTAATACCAACAAGCCAACTACAAATCTCTTATCTATGAAATGTATAAGTAAATTAACTTGGTTAATTTGATGAGACCAAGTTTTCCTTCCATGGACAATGTGGTTGGCTATATTCTACTTCAAGGTTATAGGAACTTGCAGAAGTCAATGGAGCATCCTAAAAATGACGATACTTTAATTACTATATCAAGTCACTTCATGTACATATCTTTGATTGATTGATGGATAATATGCCTTTCTCTATCTCTTTCGTGTACACCTTCATTGCATTATCTCTCTCTAGCTAAAAACCATTCGTGCTTTATCCACCTATTGATACTTGCATGCAATTGTAAGTGGGATGGTCTAGTAAGTCACTATATATGTGCCAATTGACTTGCCAATGTGTTATCTCTTATCCTCAAGCTTTTTTATGTATGTCATCACATAGGTCAATTGATTCCCTAAATGCATGCATTGATTCCTTAATTTGTTCCTGCACATCTGTAAGCGCGTGTAACAGGAATTATCTGCGCATATACACGCGCAATTACACGCACTGACATATGCGCCACGCAAGTATAGAAAATTTTAAAAAAAGTTGTGGCTTTCTTTTCAAACCTGTGCTTTCCTGCGTTTTTTGCGCGTTTTCTGCAGTTCGAGCTTGACATCACTACTCCTGTCTATGTATCACTTCATGAAGATAATGAGGCAAGGAAATAAGAGTAAAAAGAGGACAGGAGGAAAGAAGAGCCAAAGAGTAAAGAACAAGAGCCAAACAGCAAGGAAGAGAAGAAGATTCAAGTAACTTAACAAGGGAAGGGAGAAGGAGGACAAGGAGTTTGCAACCTAGCCGCCACCCGTTGGAACAAGCAAAGAAGGTGAGTTCTTCTTTTCTCTCTCAATCTTGTTTGCTTTCTCTGTTTGTTTGTCTCTCTCTTCACATGCTGGATCTTGTCATCTATGGAGGTTTTTTAGCTTTGTTTTTTAAGCAAGTTTGAAAAGAAATGGTGCGACTGTGCGCGTCTGTCAGCGCGTCCAGATGACAGTGTAGACACAGGTATAGATGCAGAAGTAGACGCACTGACAGACGCCCACAGAGACGCGCTGACAGACGCTCATAGAGACGCAGGTATAGACGCGCACAGAGACCAGGTATAGACACTGCATGTAATATGTTTTATTTGCATAGGGTAATATGATTTTTCTTGTGTAGATATGGAATCCTGGATCCTCCAGCACCCCATTCAACAAGAAGCAATTCATGGAAGAGATGACCAATTATCTTGGTCTCCCTCCCACTGTAGAGGAGGTTTTCCGTGTGATGTCTGGGACACCTATCACATCTTTGCCTACATAGGGATTAGCTAAGGTACATGGATCGGCCGAAGCACGTGCATCTGCAGAAGCACGTGTATCGAGTGAGGTAGAGGATAGTGCATGTCGAGGGAGGAGGGAGAGTGGTGCGGGAGGACGAGGAGGTCGAGGGCTTTGTGGGGGTTGCCTAGGTGGTGGCTCTCGATCACCCTCACCGGAAAATGAGAGAGGTGAGCCTCCACAAATGTACTACTCTATCACTGATGTTGGTGGTATCTTGCATGATGTTGAGGGGAGAAAAGTGATAGCCTACTTGAGGAGTGTCGTGCATGCCACATACAAAGATTGCATGATTCCCTTCAAGCACCAAAAAAATGGTTTGTGGCAAGAGGTGCTGCAGGCAATACATAAAATGTATCCTAATCCCGAGAATTCACAATTCTTAGATGATTGGGGACGGTCAAAGGTGAGAGACGCACTTCATAACAAGAGGTCTCACCTTATGATGCGCGCCAAGGAGTCATTGCGGAGACAATAGCAGGGGCGCCCTAGATATGGCCAACCACCCAATTGCCACCGCAAGGAGTGGAAAGAGGCCAAGAAGAGAGCAGCGGAGAAAATGACAAGTCGCCAACATGCAGAGGCGCGACGTATCCAGATGGCAACCATGGGATCGTCGCATTATGGATCGGGTGGCAGGGAGTCATGGGAGGCTGAGTTTGTAAGTATTATTTGATTTCTTTTTTTAAATTAAATTTTGTAATTTGTTTCACTTCGTTATGTAGTGTGTTTTAATACGTTGTATGTTCAAATTGTTTTGTAGTATCATATCATTGGTAGGATGCCTACTCCTAGAGAGGTAGGCTACCATCGAGGTCATAACCGAGCGTCCACTTGGCAGCATTTCTACGAGGAGGGACTCATCACGGAGGAGAAATATAATCGCTCCATGAGGATTCCACCACTAGAAGAGGTATGTTTTATTTTTTACTTGAAAAGTATAGATAACTCTAATTTATTTTTTGTAATGGTATTTATATACCTTAATCCTTTGTGTAGGCAAACCTTGATGCAAGTGAGGATAGCGAAGGGGGGACTAGTAGTAGCAATGGCGGCAACGGCAGCGGTGATGGTAGCGATGATGATGCCTCTTCTGAGGAGATATAGAGGAGCCCCATGCATGCATGCCTCCCCTTGGCTTGTAATTTTCATTTTTGATATGTATTACTTTCAGCTAGTGCTTGCGACCATGACGTCACAAGCACTAGAACTCATAATGTAAAAATGTTTCATCTATATATATGAAATTTCGTGTGCTACATACATTGTTTTGTTTTCAGTATCCAATCTTCGAAATAATCTTTCTCTGTTTTCCCTAAGTATACAATTTGATGTTGACGGGGGGGAAAAAACCAGAGAGCAAAGCCACATGCTCTCTAGTTTTTTTTCATACCTCTGTTTTGCGCATCTATCAGCGCGTCTAAATTGTAGGATAAATGCGCGTCTATTCTCGTCAAAAACTTGCACAGTAAACGTGGTTTTAGACGCGTAGATACACACGTGTATAGACGCACAATATGAATATATCCACTTTTTTATAAATATGATTATATATTTACGTAGCACATCAATACACGTGTCTATATGCTCGTCTAAGTGTGCATGTAACTCTGATCATAAGCGCGCTTTTAGACGCGATTTTGTAGACACAGAAATAGAAGCGGTAATAAACGCGCCCGACATTTTTTTTCACAATTCAAATATTGCGTCTACAAGCGTGTCTATGGAGCCTTTTTGTTGTAGTGTGAAGCTTTTTCTCTTGTGGCCTCATCTCAAACATGACATGTCTAGATGTGTCTGTGACCAAGAGTCCACTTTATTCCATGTGCCCATCTAGATTGTGTAGGGAATAAAAGATACATTTTAACTAATTGATGCATCTATTATAGTACTTTCACAACCTACTTTACAATGACCTACATGGGAATCAAATCCTATCCCCATGGAGATCAACATCTAGCATGCTTAGATCAATCCTCGATGAGTTCTAGATCACCAAATGCTCAAATCAATCCTTGGAGAGCTCTACTTGATCGAGATTTGCAAGGACGACTGAAATGTTTCTCAGTGCAAACCAGCAACATCAAAATGCTCAAATCTAACTGACTAATGCTGTTACTCTCACATAGCTACTAGAAAACATCTAGGTAGGAGAATGATGGAAGAGCATCACCCATGTGTTTAAGTCCTTGAATCCTCAAGACGCATGGTGTATTCAATGCCGGTTCATTTGGATAACACACCACAAGGGGCACTACTAGACTCAGGAAGCAGAGTTGCTTCAATTAGTCACAAATTAGTTAATTAGTTAGGCCCCACAATAATAGCATCTCTGATCACTATATTGTTCAAGATTACAATCAAATCTATCACTCACATACACAAGAATACATCACATTTTAGGTGGTTTATAAGTATTTCACCCATTCATTTTATGTCTACCATGTCAATTGTTTCCACTTACTTTAGGTTGTGATTGGTTTGTTAAAACCAAGGCTTGATTACATTTTGACAGCTAGCAATAACTTGTTTTTCCAAACACAATTCCAATTCCCATTTTCTTTCACATAATGTAATATTCCGCGTTAAGGAAATAAATGGGATTTATGGAAAAAAATTTATTCCCCCCTTATCCCTCCAGCCGACTGACGAGCTGGAGGGGGGAGGGGAATAGAAGGAGCTATAAGCTCCTTGGTGGAGCCTTAGGAGGGAGGGGGACCATGCGTGATGACATGCTGTGAGGAAAGATCCCCCTCCCTTCCACTATTTAAACGAGGCAGGGGGGGGCCGCTGTGAAAAATGAAGGCGGAAGTCGTAAGAAATAGGGGATGGAAGGTTGCTGCCGCCTGCTGTACCGCCAGGAGGAGATGCCGTTGAATGCGTGTGGGAGTGAAGGCCTTTGCCGTGAGGAGAGACAGGAGGTGGAGGGAGTGGTCTGCCGTGACGACTGAGTGAGGATCATCAATTCGCCGCTTCTGCTTCCACGTGGCGTGGAAGCTTCCTGGGAGAAGCTTCCAAGGGGCCCTTAAGCCCCTTTTCACCCTCTTTTTGTTTTCCCCCCCCTCCCGGGTTTAATCCCCCCTAAGCCCCTTGTTTCCCCCCCCCCCCCCCCCCCCCCCTGGAATTTCCCCCCTTGAGGTTCCATAAGGCCCTTGTTTCCCCCCCCCCCCCTGGTTTTAAAATTCGCCGCTTCTGCTTCCACGTGGCGTGGAAGCTTCCTGGGAGAAGCTTCCAAGGGGCCCTTAAGCCCCTTTTCACCCTCTTTTTGTTTTTCCCCCCCTCCCGGGTTTAATCCCCCCTACGCCCCTTGTTCCCCCCCCCTGGAATTTCCCCCCTTGAGGTTCCATAAGGCCCTTGTTTCCCCCCCCCCTGGTTTTAATCCCCATAAGGCCCTTGTTTTCTTTCTCCCCCCCCTCGGGTTTAAATCCCCCCCCCTAAGCCCCCTTGTTTCCCCTCCCGGTTTTAATTTCCCCCCTAAGCCCTTGTTTCTTTTCCCCCCTCTTAGCTCTTTAGACTATTCAAGTCACACCCATAGGCCTACTTTGTCCTTAGGCTACCTTGCAGACTTCCATTCTCTTGCATTAATTCCTTCATTCACTTTTTAGATCTTTTTGTGCATGTGCTCTCTTAGTTGAGCTTTGTGTTCTTAGTTTTATCAAACAAGCCGGTGTCCACACACTCCCATGTCCAAAAAAATCCAATTCATCATCATGGCCTCGTATGAAATCCCGTAGGGGAAAAGTAGCCATGAGAGAAAAGATAGGGAGGAAGGTAGAGGGAGTGAAAAGAAGGAGTGAAGGAGAAAGAGTGGGAAAAAGATAAAAGAAAGGGAAGGAAGGAGAATAAGTGCTTCTACGAATAAGTGCTTTCTATTCCGTCTACCCCAAGTCAAAATCCTACAAGGGTTCCGTGGTTGCAAAAACCACACTCCCCCATAAACTTTTTTTGGATCCAAAAAGACGGTGGAATTCCAGACGAAAGAGAAAAAGGCTATCTCACATTCGAACTACGATGCCGCCGAAGAAAGTCCAAGGTGTAGCTGCGGAAGGGTCAGCCCCCGGTATCCATGTGGATATCTCACCCCAAAACCAGGTTTTTTTTTTCTTGGCTTTAATTCGGTTTTAAGTCGTTCATGCAAAGAAAAATTGTTAAGGATAGGATATATTTGTTCGAGTTATTTGTAACGAAGGAGTTTAGCTTATGAATGACAATGTATACAACTTAGCTTACTTCAAATTGCATCAAGCATTATAAAATTACAAGCAAGATTAACCATTTACTATAGTAATATATTCCTAAGGTGTAGAAATTATATCTTGCACCATTAGTCTTATTCCTTTCGCAACAAATCATGGTAAATGGCTAAATTCATGAAAGGTTTCTTTCGATGCTCAAATTACTAGGAAGTTATCTTTGCTAGTTGCACATCTTAGCAAGGAAATTGTTGTTATTTGGCATGAGTTCTTCTTTAAAGAAAAAGGAAGTTAAATGTTAGGAATTAACAAGTATAAAAATTAGATATACGAACTCATTTGGAAAGAAAATGTAATGGGGGATTGCTGGATGACACTCTACTAACACTTTTCCCTTGCTATTTGAGGACTTGGGACTAATAAAGTGTGTATACACCAATTTCACAGCTAGGCCTTTTTGTTCCAAGAAGTATTGTCGCTCTTTGTATCACCATGGCATTATGCTATATGCCAAATTAAACTGTATTGATTGGGAAAGTAAATTGCCACAAGGATAGTAAATCCGTGACAAGACGATTAATATTACCTTCCAAAAGATAACTGAACCAATCTAAACATAGAAACATTCATACCCTAAACACTTGACTACTTTCCTTACCATAGGGACAATAAATTCATAAAGATAAGAAACTAGGGTTTGTCCCTAAGGTTCTTAAATGAAGAAACCCTAGGCCTGACATACGTCAGCTTAAAGAATCTAAACAAATTATTCCATCGCAGGACTTGCGCAACATGTATGAAATCATGTCCAAAGCACCCTAAACACCGATGCTCCGAGTGCCACAACATTGGACATAACTATATCAATTGTCCCAATAGAACTCGAAGAGAACTTGAGCTTACAAGAAAAGAAGTTGTACAAGCTCCAATGATCTAGAATATACCAAGTGCTTAGGAAAAACCTAGAAGATATCCATGAGATGTAACTACAATAAATTTTGTCTTGTAATCAAGACTCGGATATATCAAATACAAAAGGTTATTTTTTTCAAAAAAAACACATGTCTGTGAGTGATTAGGGTAGCGCAACGAAAGCATGGTGAAACCATAACCCCCCGATTCCAAAATGATATCCCCCGTTTCTCCCGAGATGAGGACATCTCGATTTCTCTAAGGGGAGGAGGATGTAATATCTCCGCACAATAAAAGTTAGTTGGTTAGTTTGAAAGTTAGTTAGTCAATCAATAAGTTAGTAAGATTACTGACTAAATACTAACTAAGGTAAAAACTAACTAATATTAATTACTAATAATTTTATTTAATTAAAAATATTTTATTTAGAAAAATCGAGAGTCGTAAATCTGATATTTTTCTCGGATTGACAAGGACCATAGCCAGCCTTCACGTAAGTTACAACATGAACGAGACTTATGAACTATATTAATCACTAGTATTAATGTGTATAGTTTGGATGGTCCAAAAATATTAGATTTTGGGCAAGCCTAGTATACTTTAGATATTTTAGATATTATCCTAAAAAAGATATGGAGATTTTCAGAACTAGATATCATTTAAAAGAAAAGACAAGTGATGTTTTATTTAGTTTTGGAGAATTTATAAAAAGAAAAATAAAGAAAAGTGATTTACAAAATCACGCGCACGGCGATTGCAGTCTATAGGCAGTAGACAGCACTTCGAACAGAGAAAAGAAGAAGAAGTGAACTAAGAGTTTTCTAACCAAGTGTCTTCGTATTTTACCCCTCTTTCGTAGCCAATGGAACCATCAGATTTATGATCTGAGCATCAGATCACTGATCTTTCCAAGATCCCCCTCCACAAAGAGCTCCACTTCTCAACCACAAGCCCTCTTCTCTAATTCACTATAAATATGAGGCATGGGAGAGGCATAAGAAAGCATAAGGAGACCCTTGAGAGGCTGAGAGAGAGAGATAGAGAGAAGGATACCCTCCAAGAGATTGTGAGAGAGCTCTTGAAAGAGAGAGAGAAAGAGAGAGAGAGAGAGAGAGAGAGAGAGAGAGAGAGAGAGAGAGAGAAGAGTCACCCCGAGAGGCTACACAATTTCCCTCTATCTCGATCCTTGACTTAACCATCTTCCCTTACACTCTCCCATCTTGAATCTATTCCACCTTCTTAATCTCTTGAGTCTACTTGCGGACGATGGCCTCCAAGCAAAGAATGTCACATACGGATGGCAATCCTGCAACTAACAATAAGGCTTCGGGCAAAGGCATCACTGTCAATCCAACTGCGGTTCCAGTCGTAAGTAATGTATTTTCAAATTGATAGATGCTTGCTTTGATCCTCGTATGAGATACATTAGGCCCCATACTATGATACACGAGTATAGGTCATCGGAAAGGATAAATTCCATCTCACCTACTCGAAAGATGGAGATTGTGAAGTGCATATATCAAGGGAAGATAATTGCACCTAGTTACATATGACTTATTTGCTGGTAGAGCAATTACAAGGAAGAATTAGTCAAGGGTTATGAATGGCACAGTCGTCAAAAGAACAACATTAAAAGATTGTGCATACAAGTGCTAGGTTAACGTATAGTCAAGGATTACAAACAGCATAATTACTAAAAGAATATGACATTTAGAATCATAAATGGAAAGTACTAGTTTAAAGTCTAGATACTTCAAATATACTTAGCCTAAGAGCCCAAATATTAAGAAGAACTAGATTCTAGCTCATACAAGGCATGTTGGAGTTTAGTTACTTGAGATCATCTCACACTTATCTTATCAAGTATTTACACATTATGCCTATAATATGATTGATATATGAGGATAATTTTCTATTTGCCTCATGGTTTGACTATGAGCTAGTACAAGAAATGAATCGTAAGGATTAAAACTAAGATCCGTTGGATAACTACGACTTTTGCCAATCCAAATTTAGGATTGGGTTATCAATCAAGGTAAGTGACCTATAGAAATTACATCATGAATAGTGTTTGAACCCTTAACATATACCCTAGCCGAAGGAAGGAAGTGTTAAGAAACATTTTTGCATAGTATTGCTCTTACATCCCAAGGGGGAGAGCAAATATACGATGGAAATGTTATATTGTCTATTCTTGCATTAGTTGAAAAGAATACAATTGGTTTTGTTGGTTGATCGAGCAACATTCTAAATGCTTTTACATTCAACTGGTTGTTAGTTGTTGTTTGGATGATTATTCCAAGTGCTTGTGATTTATGGTAAATGCATGACAAGGGTCTGTGATGACAAGTCACCATGGAAATAAAGGAATGTTTTCTTGGAAAATGATATTAGGACTGAATGCCTTGTTTGTGCTTGATTCTTAAAGGATTTCATTAACGAAGGATATATTGCACAGGTGGATCACTTCCATGATCGCATCACGGATTAACCTGAGAGGGCACTGCTCGATTCATGGGCCGAAGGTCGAGTGGTGAAAAGGCCAACCACGGGAATCATGTTTCGCTCCTAGACAGCTTGCGGGTCAGTTGGAGCTTTGGATACCCCTTGCTAGGTCTAGAATGGAGTTAAAGACCTCCGTGGCCCCCAACGTCTAGGCATGTTGGGAGATCCTATTCTAGATAAAGGATTGAGTTTGTGGTGCCATGTAAATTGGACCAGTTACTTCTGCAGGGCAGAAGGGATACTTCTGTTGGACAGAAGCGATACATAATTTCTCCTGTATGGGCGGGAGACAAAGATTAACTTGAAGATAAGTTAAGGAACTTGTTTGAATCTTGTTTGTCAATAGATTGCTTTGCTCTGTTTTTGTGTCTGTGATAGAAGTTATGCGAACGAACCATGTTCCCTAAAAGACTTAATTAATGAAGCTGACTTTAAGTGTCACATATAAATGTGGTAGGACATAATTAGAAAACTAAAGCTATTAAGGGAAGTGGATGGGCGGAACCCCCAACGGGTCTGTCCTACGGTAGGGTGGTCCCAGAAAACTGGGAGGCCTCTCACAAGATTTTACCATCGTTCAAACTTTAGGTATTGTTAGGTTAGAACCCGATTCATGTCGTTTTAGGGGACTGGAATGGGACTATGCCCTATGGGCAGAGAGGTTGAGCAGTGCATCCCTCTCGTTTCCTATTCTCTTTGAACCAAGTGCGGCATGGGTCTGCTTCTGATTGGGTATCTCTGTATAAAGTAGGATATCCAAGATCCGACGCTAGAATGTTGTTAGGAGACCTTGGCCACTAAGAGCCCAAATTTCAAGTCGATCCTAGTGGGTTCGGCTGTAAACGTTCCATTGCAAGGCGGATTTGGGAAACCCTGGGCAACAAAACCCAGAATATTCCATGGGAGTGCCGGGCAGCGACGCTTAGATTCGTTTCTTGATAGACCGCTAAATGCATGCCTAGATAGTCAATGGGCAAGCACCTTACACTAAGTATAGAGGTGGTAGCATGTGAGGTGGTATGGCTGCAAATATTATTGGGTGATTTGGATATGCAAGGAGATGGTCTAATTGTCATTTCAATGTGAGAAGATGAGTTGCATTGTGATGTACCCACCTTAATTTCTTGACGGATAATATTTTAGTAGTTGCCAAGAGTTTTCGTTCTAGCCCTTGCCATCCGTACTCTAACCAGAATGATCGGATTTTTTCCAATTGGTTAACCCTAGGTCTACCCCGTAATAATGGAAGCGTCCTGCCATTACCCATGGAGGACTGACCTGAAGGTTCCTAATTGATCTAATGATTACCCATCAACAACTAGCTCACATTCGGAGGTGTCCTTCGAGAGGCTTCTTATTCGGAAGGAGTAACTGCCATTACCCTTGGTGCATGGAGCACAATAGTTTCTCCCAATAGCAGTCTAAGGATTTATGAGATCCACCGCAATGCTCTAGCACAATTGTCGTACCTTTTCCCTAAGATAATTTATAGTTCGGGTTCTGATACCAAACCCTAGATAAGTCAGCAAGTTGGCCCTTCCTAGATTTTCTTCCTAGCATTTGTTTTTGGAGAAACCTCTTGGCTAACCAAGACCACCCTGGCATAGGATTGGATTTGTCGGGAATCCATAGAAGACTGACAGTGGCTTGGTAGTGCTGGTCATATATGTTGATGACCTGATAATCACTGGAAATGATGACATGGGAATTCAGCATGCTATGAAGATGCTGAAATCTGAATTTGACATGAAAGATCTGGGAGATCTGAAGTATTTCTTGGGTATTGAGGTTGTACCAGCTGAAAATGGTTTATGGCTGATGCAGAAGCACTATGCCATGGAAATGCTTAAGAAGTATGGTATGGCTGAATGCAAACCACTGGATACACCTCTGGACCAGAATGTAAAGCTAGACATGAACACTGGGGTTGAAGTAGAAGATGTGACTATGTACAGGCAGATGGTCGGCAGTCTGATTTACTTGACCATCACTAGGCCTGACTTGAGCTATGCAGTAGGGTTGATAAGCCAGTTTATGCAAAAGCCGAGAAAGCCGCACTTGGATGCAGTTAGATGCATCATGAGGTATGTTAAGTCCACTGTAGACTATGGGCTGTTCTATGTCAGAGATAAGCCCTTGACACTGATTGGGTACACAGATGCAGATTGGGCAGGATGCTCAACTGACAGACGATCTACGAGTGGCTATGCCTTTGGCTTTGGTAGCGGCATGATCAGTTGGAGCAGTATGAAGCAGCCTACGGTTGCTTTATCTAGTACTGAGGCAGAGTACAGGGGGGCTGCATTGGCAGCATGTGAGATTGCTTGGTTGCTCAAGCTTATGGCTGACTTGGATATTCAGGTTGATGCTCCAGTGAAACTGTTATGTGATAATCTGAGTAGTGTACTCCTGGCCATGAATCCAGTTTACCATGCCAGGACAAAACACATAGAGGTACACTACCACTTTATTCGTGAGATGGTCCTTGCAGGAAAGGTTGATCTTATGCATGTGAGGACTGACGAGCAGGTAGCAGATATCTTTACCAAGTCTCTGGGTAAAGATAAGTTCTGTGGTTTTAGACAGCTACTTGGAGTACATATGCTGTCTTGAGCTTGAGGGGGAGTGTTAGAATATCAAGCTCATTTAGTGTGTGTTGACCGACATGAGCTGGACACAGCTAGTCTAGCCATAGTAGTTAGATACATTAAATAAGTCGGTGCCTTTGGTGTGAATGGTCTTATGACCGTAGGTTGTATCTTTCACTATTGAGTGTGGTATGAATAATAGAGTGAGAGAGAGGAAGCTTGTTGCTTCACTCTGTCTGTCATCTATCGGCCTCTTTGAATCTGAACAAGAAGCACCTATTTTGCTTGTGGAATTGGCAAATGGTCGTGAGGTTACTTGTACCAAGAAAACTGCTAAGGTGGAATTCTTTCAGGGAGGAAAGAAGACTTCGGTCAAATTCAGAGTCATGAGCCTAGGTATCCATGAGTGTCTACTTGGAATGGATTGGCTTAAACCCAATGACGCCCACATTCATTGTGGAAAGGGCCAAATTTCCTTTCGAAACTTTGAAAGGGAATTGGTTACAACTCAAGGTGAGGCTGGAAATCCAAAATTTCAATTGGCCAAAGCATCTCGAATCATAAAAGGAGTCAGGAAAGGATTGCATGTCTACTTGATTAAGCTCAACAAGCAAGATTAGAAGCAAGAGTCTAGTGAAGGACCTTCTTGGCTAAAGGAATACGCGAATGTATTTCCTGAAGAGTTGACAGAACTCCCGCCTCAAAGAGAAGTGATCATGAGATTAAGCTAGTACCAGGAGTTGCGCCAATTGCAAAGAGACCTTATAGAATGTCCATACCAAAAGCAATTGAGCTGAAGGAACAACTCAAGAAACTGCTAAATTAGGGCTACATCCGTCCTAGCAGTTCACCATGGGGAGCTCTAATATTGTTCCAGAAAAAGAAAGATGGATCACTTCGACTATGTATTGATTATAGATGATTGAATCAATCAACGGTCAAGAACAAGTACCCTATTTCTAGAATAGATGAGCTTCTTGATCATCTTTGGGGTGCAAAGATCTTCTCCAAGATTGATCTCAGGTCAGGTTACTATCAGATAAGAATCAAGGAAGAAGATATCCCAAAGACAGCCTTCAACACAAGATATGGGCACTTTGAGTTCCTAGTTATGTCATTCAAGCTTACGAATGCACCTGCAACCTTCAACAGGTTAATGCATGATATTTTTGGCCATATCTTGATGACTTCATGCTCGTCTTCTTCGACGACACTTTAGTCTATTCTAAACAGGAAGAAGATCATGAACCCCAACTTTGGATTGTCCTTGAGATGATGAGGTCACATAAGCTGTATGCTAAGATGAAGAAGTGTGCATTCTTCAAATGTCAGATTGAATATTTGGGATTCATTGTATCAGCGGAAGGAATCTCAGTAGACCCAACCAAGGTCAGAGAAGTGCTAGAATGGCCAATACCAACATCTGTCAAAGAAATACACAGCTTTCTTGGATTGACAGGATGGTATAGGGTCTTCATAAAAAACTATGCTTTGAGTGCAGCACCTTTGATAGACTTACTGAAGAAGCAAACATCCATTGTATGGTCAGCTCCCGAACAAACTAGCTTCGACAGATTGAAGCAAAGTTTGGTATCAGAACCTATCCTAAGGCTTCCAAACCTCAATAAGGAGTTCGAGGTAGTAACTGATGCTAGCGCACTTGCCTTAGGATGTGTATTCATGCAAGAAAGCCATCATGTAGCATACCCTTCAAGGAAAAAGACACTACCTGTTGGGTAACAAGTTTACCCTAGTGACTGATCATAAGAGTCTCAAGTGGATCTTTACCCAGAACGAGCTCAACATGAGGCAACATCGGTGGATTGAAGTGCTAGAGGAGTATGACTTTGAAATCAAGTACCGACCACGAAAAGAGAATGTAGTTGCTGATGCACTCAGTCGCAAGGCATTCCTTAAATCTCTAATCTTACAAAATCCATCAATAGCTAGATCTCTAGCCACAAAGGTATCTATGCCAAAAAATCCAATACTTGAGTTAGCTGGAGAGGGAGCATGCCATGATCCAGCCTATCAAAATATGTTAAGAAAATTATCTATCAAGGATCAGGACCAGAAGCTGCAGGCTAAGTATCATGAATTCTCTGTCCATAATGGACTTGTCTACTATAGAACGAGGCTGTGTATACCGGCAAGTTAGTCACTTAAGCAGAAGATATTGTGGGAAGCTCATGATTCCCCTTTTTCAGGACATCCTGGCTATGCCAAGACTCTCAATGCAGTTAGGAAGAGATACCATTGGGAGAGGCTTAAAGGTGACGTTCTCAAATATGTCATCGAGTGTTTGTCTTGTCAACGTATCAAAGCCGAGCATGTCAAGATGCCAGGGAAGCTACAACTACTTGACATTCCCCAAATGAAATGGGAATTCATCAGTATGGACTTTGTTGTTGGCCTATCCCAAGTTCAAGGAGGATACAACTCCATCATGGTTGTGGTTGACATGCTAACTAAGGTTGCACACCTTATTCTAGTAAAGACAAACTATAGAGCCTCACACATTGCAAGATTGTTTATCAAGGAGATATTCAAGCTACATGGGTTACCCAGAAGAATCATTAGTGATCGTGATTCTCTCTTCACATCACACTTCTAGAAAGATATCTTTGAAGCCATTGGGACTCAACTCTACTTTAGCATAGCTTACCATCCCCAAACGGATGGCCAAACAGAGCGAGTAAATCAAGTCATCGCGGATATGCTTAGGGCACACTACTATCGTGAGCTAAAAAGGTGGATTCAATACTTGCCTTTGGTTGAATTTTCCTACAATGCTTCTTACCAACCAAGCATTCAGATGACCCCTTTCCAAGCATTGTATGGTCATGACTATCGAAGTCCCCTAAACTTCTCAGATCCAACCTTGAGGGTTGAAGCTTCAAGGCAGATGTTGGAAGAGATGGATGACCAAATAAAGTCAATAAGACAGGACATCCAAGGCAGATGTTGGAAGAGATGGATGCCCAAATAAAGTCAATAAGACAGGACATCCAAGCCGCCAGGGATAGATAGAAGGCATACGCAGATTTACAGCATCAAGATAGAGTCTTCGAAGAAGGAGACATGGTCTTCATTCGCGTATGCCCTAAGAAGAGTTCCCTATCCTTAGGAGATTGCAAGAATCTAAGTCCAAGGTATTGTGGACCATACAAGATCCTCGAGTGCCTAGGAACTAATGCTTATAGATTGCAACTCCCTGAGTACCTAAAAGTTCATAGTGTATTCCATATTAGCCTATTGAAGAAGTATGTACCTAATCCTAACCATGTACTTGATGACCAACAAGTTGTAATGCCTAGTCAAGGAGTCCTTGAACTAAGGCCTGACAGGATCTTAGATGTTAGGGAGAGACAACTGAGGTCCAGAACCTTGAGAGAATGCCTCGTCTAGTGGAAAGATTATCCCGAAGAGGATGCCACTTGGATAGATGAAGGCACTCTCAACCATCAACATCCCTAGCTTATCTCGAGATGAGGACATCTCGATTCCTCCAAGGGGGAGAGAATGTAACAACTCCGAAATGATAATATGCAATTCGCATATGAAACCCCTCTTAGGGTAGTATAATTATTAGGAATAATAATTTTGTTTTTAATTAGGATTTTTTTTAAAATTCCCTCCTTCCCCTAGCCGACTGTCGAGTTGGGGGAGAGGGAGGGAAGAGTGGGCACTAAGCTCCTTGCTGAAGCTTGGAGGGGGGGAGACCCATGCCCATCGACGCATGGGGGAGGGAGGATCTTATCCCCTCCCCCTATTTAAATCGCAGCTGCTAGAAGGTGAAGGGAAGGAGAGAGTGAGGCTCTGTGTGTGCATCGTGAGGAAGAGAGAGATTGAAGTCGCCGTCATGCTGGTGCTGCCGTGAAGCAGCTGCGCCACCGCGTGAAGTCGTACCTCATCGTGAAGGAGGAGTCTGATTACCACACTGTGCTGCTGCTGTAGAAGGAGTCGTTAGCTACCGCATCAATCCATTTTCATCCGTATGCACGCCGCCACAATGGCCTTGGCCGTCGCCACACTACGCAAGGGGAGCCACCTCCCTGCATGTAGCTTCGCAGAAATCCCCAGAAGCTTGGGGAAGCTTCCAAAGGCCTTGATAAGACCCCCTTCATCTGGGCCTATTCAAAGCCCTTTTCCCCCCTCTTGAATTTCCATTAAAGGTACCCTCCTGTGGCCTTAAGACTACCCCCCCCCAACAAGTTTCCTCGCAAGGGCTCCATAAGCCTCTCCCCCACCCCCCCTCGAAATTCGACTTGAAGGGGCCTTCATGTGACCCCCCAAAATTCAACTTGAAAGGGCCTTCATGTGACCCTTAAGTTTTTTTGTTTCCCCATACGAAAAGTCCTTCTTAAAGCCCCTTCATACCCTTTGTCCCCCCACACTAAAATCCACTCTTAAGGATCTTCTACACCCATTTTTCCCCCTTTCCGAGGTTCTTTTGGAAACCCTAGCTACGAGGGTTGGTATTCCCTCCCCCCTCGAGATTCAACAAAAAGCCTCCTTTCCGTGGCCTCAAAGAAGCCTTACCTTCGAAAGACCGTTTAAACCCTCCCGAAGTTTAAGCACCCCCTTTTTCGTGAAATCCCTACTTCAAGGAGGAAGCCTTCTTAAACCGCTTTCGACGGACGGTGCAAGTTATGACAAAGGGAGCTACTGCAGAATTTCAAAAAGGAGTTGCAAAGCTGCATCCACGATGGAAAGGCTGCATTCGCAATGACTCCTAAGAAAGCCCAAGGCACAACCGTAGGAGGATTGTCTCCTAGCATCCACGTGGACATCTCACCCAAAGTCCAGGTTTTCCTTCCTAACTTTTATTTGGTATTGTTATAATGGTGCGAGGATAATTGTTGGAAATAGGATGCATTTTTTGTCTTAAATGCTTTAGAAAAATTAGCTCACGATAGAGGAATTCAATCATTAGTATTTCTAATAAAATGAACAAAATAAAGTGAGCAGAAGATTGATATGCATTCCTAGCAAGTAGTTTTGTGCATTCAATAAACTGAACTCAGGTTATTGTCCATATTTACAAAACGGAATTAAGATAATGCGCTCCGTTTAAGCATGGAAGTATAAAATCATGTCGCATTATTAGGCCATATCTTCTTCGCAATGAGTCATCATGGGAAGTGTTAAGAATCCATAGGAAAGTGCAAGGCATGAAATGATTCCTAAGTTGCATAAATTGATCAATTATTGTTTTTCAACTGCATAATTATTAGTAAAAGGTTGCTTGTTTAGCATGAATCTTGTTCGCAAGTTATAGGATGATTAATTGGAATTAGGTTATAACCTAACCTATGCTTGATCTTAAATCGATAAGTTAGGGTTGAAAATCAATTTACGCGTAGACAATGAGTCATGTGTTTATGGAAATGATAGCTTAATTATCGTCAAGAATTAAACAAATTGGCATAGACCTAAACACCTAAACCCGTGGAGTACTCGTTTTAGAAAGAGTTAATTCAATTCCAAAGAACTCACTAGGATTTAATACATGACCTAATCGCACGTATTGCTAAAACTGAAACTCCTATACCCTAAATACTTGCCCACATTCACCGAATGTAGGGACAGTGGAACATACTTGAGAAGTGATCTAGGGTTTTTCCCTAAGAACCTTACGCTAAAAAGATAGAACTTGGAACCCTAGGACTGACAACGTCAGCCTAATGTAATCAGAAATAGATTGTTTCGTGACTCCATTTGATGGGTAGAATAGTCCCATAGTTCGATGCGACCCTTGTGCAACAAGTGCAGAGTCGTATGATCTTGTGATTGGATCACAAGGGAATGGCCAAGTCTCGGAATGAGGTTGGCAGATTCTTACGCAAGTTATCTTGCAAGAGGATGAATAATCGTCCTAATATAGTATCTTTCTGGGATAAAGATAATTGCTTGGAGCAAAGGACAAACCAATAAATTGGAATAACTTATGAACTTAAGGTATTGACCAAGTCAGGGTTAATAGAGTACGGCCCTAACCCAGGATATAAGGGATCTTTCCAAGTCGCAAGTCATCCCAGATCGAGTGCTGGATGCATTCGAAAAGAAGGATTCACTCCTTAGCAGTTGGCCAATAATAAATGACCAATGGAAATGTTTGTGCTTGTTACAGATTTAAGAGCACTGTTTTGCTTTGTTTGATCAATGAATTAAAGGATAAATGGATATCTAATACTTCAGATTGAAGGCCTAAAGGGAGAGGCAGCTTCAGTTACCCCCGACTACCTGCTTGACCCTAACCAAGGGGGTTGTTAACCGTGCTGGGAAGGTGGACCAAACCCGCCACGAGAGGTCTCTCCGTTGAGCGCTACTTGGAGCAGGAGGACGCTTGGGTGCCAGGGGGACTCTGGCCATAAATCCCTCACCTTCCGGGCCCTATACAAGAGGCTAACGTGACTCGGGATTGGATCTCGAGGCCCGCATACTAGTCTACGGGCGGAATCTTGGATTACTGATCCCTGTGGATTGTTGGATAGCCTTTGGGTGGATTGTGGATAAGCCTATGGGCTGGACTTTATGTATTTCAAAGATAAAAATGATAACCTGTTAAAAAGGAACTTGTTTGATGTTTCTTTTCTATGTCAAGTGCTATGGTTACGTGAAAGAACCAGTGCCTAATGGGCTGATTAAGGAAGCTGATTGATACATGTCCAATTAAATGTGTTAGGTAATTAAATAACTAAAACAACCCGAGGAAAGTGTGGTGGATGGGCCATAGGTCGGTCCTACGGATGGGTGGTCCTAGTTGGCCAGGAACTTTTCTCAAATCACGATGGACAGCCAGAAGATCGTCAAAGAATACGAAGGACAAAAGCGTTGACCTAGAATTATAGTTAATCCCAATTTACGTTGTTTTAGGGGAGCGGAATGGGACTATGCCTTATGGCAGAGAGGTTGAGTACTCATCCCTCTCATTTTTCATTCTCCTTGAACCAAGTGTAGCGTGAATCCGCTTTGGACCTGGCGTTTCTGCATAAAGTAGTTCGCTTGGTTTCGACGTTAGTTGCTGTTAGGAAATGACGAATAGGAAAACCATAATTCAGGTCCTAAGTGGGAACGAGCGGAATACTTCGGCTACGTGGCAGACGCGGAGAGTCCTAGATCGCAAACCCCATAACATTCCATGGGAGTGCCGTGTAGAACCTTCTAGATATACTTTCCGATGGATTGCTAAGACGTGTCCTGAAGATAACAGGTAGACACGTTACATGATGTCATACAGAAGAATAGCACATGTAATAAGATAAACAAGAATATGTCTCTTCATCTATATATACAAACACAACAAGCTAATTAAAAATTTAACAACAAGGAGAAAAAAGAGAAATTAAAACAAAAAAATTTAAATATGATCAAATAAAACTATATATTCTTCCATAGTAAAGAAAGACAACAAACTGATACTACTTTTGGAAAGGACAGCTCTCCTCTTATTATTTTTATTATTTTCCTTCTCGTATATGCCTTTCTTTGTTCATGAAAGCTCTCTCAACCACATCTCTCATACTAATCTGCATCTTTGAAGTATATCTTTTAATCAAGATATGAGATAGTGTAAAAATAACGTGACTCATCGATTATGTGGGCACTTATACTAGCTCTCCCCTCTCCACCAATACATGTTATGGATGCATGTAGATGAATGACTAACCAAAGAAGAGGGAACTTGAATGCATAGGTATAAAATAGTGCCAAAATGAGGTTAGGTAGTCAAATAAAAATTTAAAAAATCAAGTCGATTTGCATAAAATGATAGAAATCTCATTAATGAGGCATTATCTCCCTTTCCTCTCTCTCTCTCTCTCTCTCCCATGCTCTCTATCCCTCTTATTTACTCTCTTTCTCCCCATTATATTCTTTCTTTCTCAATTATAAGAGGTTCATAATGGAAATTATAGTTATAATGAGTAGTTGAGATTATTTTCTAAGTGAATCCCCAATACTCAAAGTGGCAAGCACACACAATCAGTTCCTTGTATAATCAACTTATTGTTGATGGTCTTAGGTCATATGTACAAGAAGAAGATGAGTCTTTACAAAGGTCAATGAAAATGTAAGACTCTTTTTAAAGACCTTTAAATCCACTCCATAATTTTTATTAAAGTTAGAAAATGACACATGTTATCTTGCATTTCCTACAAAATGACAACGATAAGGCAATGAATTAGAAGATGTTCAAGAAGGGCCTTGCATTTAGCTAAATAATTGTAAATTTTTCTATCTTGTTTGACCATGTATAGCTATCCTCCAACAAGAGGAGACCTCCCACAAGGAAATGATGGCACACGTGCAAAAATGAGTATCCAAGCTCATGTAGATGATAATTTCATCTACAAGCTGAGTATTGAGAGAGCCCATCAGCATTTGAGTATTGTAATGAGAGCCTTAAAGCAAGGCACAAATCTTGCCTATATTGCATTATCATTAAATTTCTAAACTCAATATGTGGAAACATTTCAAAAATTTCTATTAGTTGATTTCCATCTATAATAATTAGTGATATTTTATTAAAAGGCTCCCACATATTTAATGTACATTGAACATATGAAATATCTTTAATAAAAGTTCAATATCCATCATAGGTTGAAATTGGCTAGTAAAATTTTTAGAAAAACCGAGTCTTCACATGGAGTCTTCTCCCAAAAATGATAATGCCCAAAAAGCTCTAGTTGAGCCTTGTTGGGAAGGCCCTCCTCATTGCCCATCTTTCTCCCCCTCTTTCTATCACTCTTTCTCTCCCTTTCTAAGAGGCCTCCTTGCCTCTCCCTCCCTCCCTGCCTCTCTGCCTCCCCCCCCCTCTCTCTCTCTCTCTCTCTCTCTCTCTCTCTCTCTCTCTCTCTCAATTTCATTCTCTCTTTCCATCTCTCTCCCTTAATCTCCCTTCATCTATTTCCATATCTCTATCTTTGTCTCCTTCTCTCTTTCCCTATCTATCTATCCCTCTCTCTCTTTGCTCTCCCTCCCTCTCTCTTCCCATATCTCTCTTAATCTCTCTCTCTCTCTCTCTCTCTCTCATTTTCATCCTCTCTTTCCATATCTGTCTATCTATCCCTCTCTCTCTTTGCTCTCCCTCCCTCTCTCTTCCCTATATATATATATATATATATATCTCCTTGCCTCCCTCCCTTGCGATGGAGGGAGGAAGGGAGGAATGGAGGGAAGAAGATTAAGGGAGAGAGAGGATAAGATAGAGGGGGAGAGAGAGAGAAAGGGAGGGAGGGAGGGAGAGGGAGAGAGCAAGCAAGATTGAAAGAGAGGGAGAAGAGAGAGAGAGGGGGGAGGGAGAGGAGGGAGAGAGGGGATGTAAAGATAGAGAGAAATAGAACGAGATGAGAGGGAGGTTTCTTTATCTCTCTCTCTTAGTTTTCCTCTCTCTTTTCCCTCTCTATCTATCTCTCTCCATCTCCCTCTCTCCCTCCCTTCTTTTTGATCCATTCTCATGACAACTCATCTAAGAATCTCAAATGTGGGGGGGATTGGGAAACTTTTCATGTATTGTAGCAATGATAAGTTGAATCGCATCTCAATCTTGATGTTTGAACTATAAGAATAAATATCTATAGTTTGTGTGTATCAAAGAATGCAAGTAACTGATGACCTCTTTACTCATAGTATTATGGATAACACCACTTGATGCATTTAGATGGTAATACACTTCTAGATAGGTTCTATTTGTCTCTGTTCATATTGTTGTGCTACTGTCCCTCTCTCTACATTTTTCTAGGCTTCTGCCAATCTCTCTCTATGCTACTATGGAGAGGGACTTTGACAACCACCAAAACAACCTCTACCAAAAAATCTCTGCCACAATGCTTACACCCATGGTTGCTACTAATACCACTCAAATGGGATGACTCATAATGAGGGAATTTTTGAGCAGTTATTCCAAGGAAAGGCAAAGCTGATACTATTGAAGTTACTAGTGATTGTGCAATTGTTTGTGGTTTAGAAGACTAAGAGGTGGTCATGTACTCATACATCTTGGATAGGGTGGGATGGTTCCCAAAGAATGCCTCTACCTTAGCCATCATTATATATATATATATATACACGCTTAGTTGGGGTTAAAGGCACCTCTACGTAGTTGTCCGTGTATTAGTTACACTAACAATACCCACACACTTGTACACTATACGTAGTGGGTGCCCACCACTGTCACTTTATTATTTATTCTTTTAGTGATACTTGAATAAGGTCACACATTGTGACTGTTGGTGTTTCCACATCTTGTTTCTCTTACTCTCTTGCTTCTCCCACAATGGCTCTTGCTTCCACCTGTAGGCTTCCACTCAGGGCTCACTCCCTTCAATTTGTCACTATGCTCCTAATCCCTTGTAGTGGTTGTGAGACTATGCTCCTAGAAAACTCATCCATGTGTGTAAATTAGCTACATCGTTATGACTTTTGGGAAAGGAGCATGCTATGATCATATTGATTAGAGTGATTGCATACGTAGCCAAGCTTTTACAAATCTCTATACATGTACATCATACATGAGTACAAAAAATTGGAGTAACTTGTGCATATTTGATATTGAATGAAGTTTTATTTATGTGTCTATCTTTTCTAGAGTTAAAGATGCGAATAGTGCAAGATATTGCAATGGTCAATAATGGCGATGGAAGATAAAGAAAACAATGTGAGAAAAAAGATATGTACTATGTGTTTAATGTGTATATGTGATATGTGTTTAATGTAATTATAGACTTACTTCCACATACACATGTGGTATAAAGGAATGTAATAGTAAATCTTTTCATATTATTAAGGAAAGTTTTTAATTCAAGGAGACATATGGAAACTTCACACTCACCCCAATGGCCACATCTCCCCCCAGCATGCCCTGACCTACCTGTCTATATCCTAGGGTGTCTCAACCCTCCTCTAAGTATCCCATTAGGCAAAATGATCTGCAATATTAACGAGAGGGGGGGACTATAAAACAAATGGACAAGACATCAGCAATAGCACTATCCTTCTGACCTTCTTGTCTCACGCTCTTTTGTGTGATGTTGATGGGGGGGTGTCCATTATGTGTCACATGCTTGCCTAACAATTCCCTGGTGGTAGCATATTTTAGTGGTTCATCGGCGAACTATCCTAGGCAAGTTTGCTTAGTACTCGAGAGAATGCACGGGGCCTATTATCTAGGTTTCCCAGAGTCCATCCTAGGGTCCACCTTGTAAGGGAAGGTACTAGCTTTCCCCACGAGGATCAACCTGCAAGCTCAGGGTCCTAATTTGAAAAGTGAGTTTTTGATACGTCAACTAGCTCCATCAGGGGTGTCCCACAAGGGCTTCTTGTCCGACTGGAGCGATCATAGTTACCCTTGGTTCATGGAGTGCAACACATTTTTCCAGTAACTAGTTAGGATTCAAGGAACCTAAACGAAGTTCTGAAATAGTTGCCACACCTTTTTCCTAAGATAAATTTTTATGAAGGTTTTAAGACCTAACCTCAAGTAAGTCAATGCTCCGCTCTACCTAATTTATCATAATTAATGTTTCATTCAATCTCTTAAGAGAAGCTCCCAGCTTACTTGGACTGCCCATCTATAGAATAGATCCGTCATGAATCTCACCCACCCGCTTTCCACAAATGGTTTTTTTTAGTTTTCTAATTACCTATCACATTAAATTATGGCATATAGAAGCAGCTTCGTTCATTAACCCATTATCACAAGTTCCTTTGCATAATTTTACGGCACAATACAAAGGCAGAGAAAATAGTCTTTTGGCAAAATATGTTTATTTATTATTTTTCAAAGTTATTTACAATTATTTTTTCCTTCTACCTATGGAGAAGATAAACCTTCGCTTACCAGAAAATCCCTTCTGTCTATGTAGAAGAAAAGTGCTTAACTGAGTTGGATGCTAAGCTCAAAGTGTTCGCACATGTCTACATCCTTGAAGACATAAGCACATTCCCATAGGGAGTAGCTTGAAGAATAATTGCCATTTCCTCTATCCTGGGAAGAGCAAGAACATCTTGACAAGGACTATGGCAGGCTCCTGCATGAATGCATGCAACTCATTTCTAATGAGAAAGCCGACAAACTACGCTTAACTATGACATTCAATTATGTGCTTTGCCAACCAAATTTCTTAGAGATAGAGCAACTAAAGCGACAATCAGAGGGTTGAAGTCAATTTGAAAAGCGTTGGTTTGAAAACCGCATTACAATGGCCAAACTAGGAGCCTAGATTATGACAGTCTTATAGGAGCGAGAGGCCAAATAGCGGTCTCAAAGAGATCCAACCTCTGTGGCACCAACTTCCTTTTGAGTGAGTGCTGACTACCATTCGGGGTATGGACTTAGCTGAAACTAGCCAAGAAAACTCTCTAATTGATAAGGTTCTCACTGAGGAGGAGCTACATGTTGCGAGTAGGCTCAGACAAGGTACCATGCTACTTGATGTTGCAAAATATCTATTGTTATTGAGTAAGCTGCCACGAGTACTGGATGCATGTGCCGCCACACTCAAGTACAATCTTGAGTTCTACAATTGGTTTTTATCCTCACAAAGTGACATGGATTCGTAAATATGTACATAAATGAACAATGAGTTTTGCGACCCTGTATAGATAATATCAACACATACAAGCAATGATAGTCAAGCACAGGGAGAAGAGTTGGGTTTGACAGGTTGAGCTCCTTAGGTCCTCCTCTCACCACACATCGAGAAGTCGTGTGACCATTCCCACCTCTAGGTGGAGGGCATGCAACCTTCATTACCGCAATAGGAAGCCCTGACCAACATCTCTAATGGCATAGACCGAGCGCCGTCCCCTTCTATATACCTTTTTGATCTATCCTTCCGAGGACGAGCCCTGCTCCACTCCATCACAACCAGTCCACACAACTTAGCATAAGCCAAGATCTACTAATGGCTGGAATACGCTCTACAATCAAAGCAGGACAATTATCATCACAGGGCCATCCCTCTATAACAAACGCTGCATGCCTCATCTCACCCCTCCTCCTCATAAGCACTTGATAATCCACTCTTTAATCCCTTTCATGCAAATAATTCTATCCTACCTCAAAGCCTAACTTGGGTTGACATTTTGTAGATTTCTCCACAAAATCCGTCATGGAGCACACAATGCATTTGGCCTGCAAGGAAGTTCTCTGCCGTCGGAGGGAGCATAAGGCACTAGCGCCTCCACCAAAACACTACGTGCCTAATCTAAAGATGTACATGCCAAAAAGAGGCCCCAAGAGACACTGCCCATGATGCAGGCCAAAAAATCCCCAAGCTAAGAGGATGAAGGCTCAAGGGAGCACCTGGGGTGTAGCAACACTGGCCATGCAGGCATCAGGTGCTCGAAAGAGGAGAAGGTGGCTAGCCAACTTGCCATAGCTTTTTGTCCTTAAATGGTTAAAAGGTCAGTCTCCCTAACTGTACAAGCCTCCCTTACCTACTACTAATACATGCCATATCATTAATAAACACCAATGATATGCATCGCAGCCAGCACCATAGGATTTTGATAAAGTAATATCTTTTTGTGTTGCATCTTTTCATTATAATCAATACATGGGACTTTCATATACTCTCACAAAGTATCAAGTGGATGCACAACGACACAGGTCTTTGTACGAAAGTGTTCAATTCCCAAGTCACCGCAAGATCACCAACCTCAGAAGAGCCATGACGAAGCCACATTGCCAAAGGTGTAAATCACCCTGGCCAATCACCCACATTGCATGGCCCAAACTCAGGGGGGGGGTCGGTCAACAATATGTACCTCTAGCCCGTGAGTTCAAAATAAGGGTATTTAATCTCCCTAGAATCTAAATATTTACAAATACAAAAGGGTGAAAATTAAGGCCTAAAAGTTAACCTACAAGAGGGGTTTTTCTATTAATAAATTTTCAAAAGTTCTCATTGCAACTTGCGCATGTGGGTTTATGATTTACTTGGAACAAGGGAATTTTTGCATACTGTTAAAGCTTCAATTCCCAAATATGGCATCCTATTATTTTTTAAGCATGTGAGAGTTTTAGTTTATCAGCATTGCTCTTTAGGGTATATGCTTAAACAATGGTGCGGTGGCAAGGTAGTTTAAGCCCCTAAAAAAATTACCCAGGAGCTAAGTGTCCCATTTTTTTGAGTTAAGACTTGTGGATTTGGTAGTTGAAAATATGCTACTTTTTTTATAGCACCTTCCCACGATCCCTTTCTACAACTCACACCATGCAATTATGGCAACGTCAGGCTCTTTGTGTGAGTTTCGTAACTTTTGCATATTTGCAAAAGTTACAAAACATCACTTATTGTTTCAAATATGACCTTCAATACCCCATCAATTGATTTCATGACAAAGTGAAGTTGAAAATCATAACGTTCATTATCCTGTTTTGAGAAGGGGCCATTGAAAGGTGCTCTTAGAGCCTCTTCCCACCCAATTTTAGTGGGGGTTTTGAGGCCCCACTATTACCACTATTCAAGTGTCCCACCACAATGATAGTGGGGACCCTAAAAAATAGGGTCACTAAAAAATAGGTTTTGAGGCCCCACTATTACCACTATTCAAGTGTCCCACCATAGTGATAGTGGGGACCCTAAAAAATAGGGTTGCTAAAAACTTTCCAATGATGGAAAAATCAGGTGCAAACATAATGGACCTATTCACACACGGGTTTTTTTGGGGGGGTTTTCCAATGGTTTTTAGATAAAACTAAAAACCAATCTAGGCCACATGGGGGGGGGTTTTCAAAATTGGGGGTTCCCCCTAGAAACACTCCCACACCGGTGACCCTCCCAAAAACCCTTTCCAAGTTTAGACTTGACCACATATAAAGGGTCTCCAATGCCAAGAATAGGGTTTGACACTCTTGTGGTGTTCCTCCCTGGCTCCCACCATCGACCACCATCTCCACTACTGAGCACCTATGCTGGTGGGGCTTGGTGCACCGCCTTTTTTATTGCGTTCACCCGGCTTTCTACACCCTTCCCTTCATTGCCTCCTTTGCTTGCATGCTCGGGTCTTCCTTGCACTGATCAGGAAGGATTGTTGTTATGTAGCCTCCCTCACTTCTCTATCACATAGTTTGTTGCTCGCATCCGAAGAATGCCACCATTCTAGAACCTTCGGCTCTTGAGTTATCTGAGAGACATCAACCTTTCTAGGTAACGTGAGCGAGGAGATCAGACGTGCAAGTTCCACATGTATTTACTGTACTCATTTGTTTGTTCTAAGTTCACACCTTTCTGTTCGCTCTGTTTGCTCTGAAAGAGAGAGAGATAGAGAGAGAGTGTGTGTGTGTGTGAGAGAGAGAGAGAGAGTGTGTGTGTGTGTGTATGTGTGGGCACCATCTGCTACCAAGCAGGTAGGTGTGGGGTTAGGTTCAAAGATCTGAGGCTTCAGAAGGAAAATGCTTGTGTGCAAGGCCATCAAGATTAAGGAGGTGAGAGACAATGACGACTTTGTGGAGTAGGTGGCGAGCCTTATGAAGCAAGTCTTCAACATCGTGCTTCATCCTATGAGTGAAGCTATTTTGATAGGTATGCTTTCTTCTAATTTCTCTACACTGTTTAATCCTAACAGAGGTCAATTTAATTTTTAAATTGGGTGTGCTTATGGCTACGAGAAATTCTTGTAGAAGACAAAAACTATATGGTAAACTATTTCCTTGACGATTAGGTTAGTTCAAACAACAATAAGCAACACAATTTTTCCATTGTGAAATTTTTATTAAGTAGCAGTAGAGAACCACTATCATCAGTTTCCCTCTCATCTCTTTGTGGAGCAACAGTAAGAGCACCATCATTAGTAAGCATGTCTTCAACTATATCTTCTTAGAAAAATTTGTAATTCCAAACACACACACACACATCTGTCTCTCACTATTATGAATTTAGCATTTCACTCCGCCCAATTATGGAAGACCTTCATTTACAAGATGCATTGCTAAAAGGGGGATCAATGATGAGCCTAACCAATGTCCTAGTTCAAGAGCATTATCAATGTCCATTTATTACTATATTCTTGTTTGCATGTTGCTATATATACTTGTTTGTGATGCCTAAGGCATGGTATTTGGAAGCTAACATTGGACAACCCAAAATGAAGGTAATTGAGTTGAGTGTCTAGCAAGAGCCACAATTACCTTGATTTTGGACAGGGCTCTCAATGCTACTGTCACACAAATCTTTTTGAAAAAAAAGAGGATTAATCCATTGAATTGTGTATGTTCAACCAATTAAACTTGTAATCAAAGTATAGAATCAGATATCAAATAGGCTCAATAAAAATATTATTAGCATATGGATGAGTTGTTTATCTACTTTCAATGCCTCGAATCCATCACCCTGAAGTACATATGGTTTGCAGCATGCTTTGTAATAAATCAAGTATCCGTTGAAGACTTTGGGTGGTGGGCGGTGCCAAGCGTGTTGATTGCTAGTGCGATGCGACAAGACATGACCTATTTGTTCATTGCTATTGTGTTGCATACAACGTGTGGCTATGAACTCCAAGCCAAGTGGTTATCACCACTACTGGTGGTGTGTTTTGGGCTACAGATCATTGCAAAGCATTTACAATCAGATTGGCTATTGGAAATGCAAAGAGAGCAGACTGTTTTAGAGAGAGAGAGAGAGAGAGAGCCCTAAACTAGGGCAACATGCTAATGGAGGTCATTGACGCCTAAAATTTGAACGAAAGCGTCGATACGACACTTGTTAAAAAGTCCAAAGGTGTCGTCAAATTTTAATAACATCACATTGTAACCAACCTTCATTTATTGGGCTAAAATTTGTCTACAAATTGTTTCTCAAACTAAACTGTTAGTTTGTTGGCAATCTCATACAATCATGGAATGTTACTATAAATTTTCACTTGTTCTCTAAGTTACTATTGTAATGCATATATGTATTTGCAGGTAGGTAGTTGTGAATTTATATATCACATTTGTGTGATGTATAGTAGCTTGTCCAAAAATCAACTAACAAAAGAATCTGGTAAGTCTCTCTCTCTCTCTCTCTCTCTCTCTCTCTCTCTCTCTCTCTCTCTCTCTCTCTTTGTGTCTCTCACATATTTATGGATATTTTGTTTCTATGCAAGTATATTGAATGAGTTTATTTTGTGGTTTTTTTTACATAGGAGTCTTGGCACCATGGCATCCTTTTTTAGGATTCAAGTGGTCGATGGTGAGAAGAAGGACGAAATAGGCCTTGTTAGAGTCAAAAGAGACATAGACCAACCCACATTCTCTCATGTTTGAGAACAAATTGAAGGGGATGAGCTTCTCTTGGAGCCTTTTGGGTTTCTTGATTAAGAAGGGTATGCATTGACCAAGTGACAAGAGGGACGATGGACAATCAATGATTAGCTCCTAGTTCGCATCAAACGAAGCTCATGCAACGTAGAGGAATCTCTCCCTCCCCCTGCAAATAAAGGACATTGCTCTCAATCAGTTGTGCTGATGCAAATTGTGAGGCTAAACCAAATATGACTACAAAGCTGAGTAGTAAACTATTGAGTCCAGAAGTTTGGCAATGAGAATGTGAGAGAGTTAGATCAAAGCTCAAAGAAATGGCAATATCGTGGGATGATAGGTTTGAGCTACATTTCAAAGACTTTGATGGGGCTCATTGTGTGCAAATTCGCTGTCATGAATGCAATGAGATTTATGGTAAAGGCTCGATAGAAGAAAATATAACAACTTACAATTGCTTCTCTGACTTCATGAGGTTCCATGTCTTGGAGCTCAAGTATATGGTTGCTCGAGGATTGAAAAAAGAAAATATGCCCAAAGGAGTACCTCAACCAGTAAAGGATGACAAGACACAAATAGAAGAAGCAATAGAAAAATTGCATTTTTATATGGCATCAAATGAAGGTACTATACCTTTCTTTCATCTCTTATCTCTTTTTATGTTCAAAAGTTTTATTTTCTTTTTGAATCGATTCTTACTCAACCCTTTCATGTTAAAATTTTTGTAGATTGGGATTTTGAGTTGATTGAAGCTATGTTACACGATTTTAAAGACAAAAATCATGCGAAGGTGAGATGCAAGATTGATGATGCATGGCTGCGATTATGTCCCTCAAGATCAGATCTCTGCATAATCCTCAACGAGCACACAAAGTCAAATTCTCACATAAAGTCACTCATGAAGAGCAAGGAAGGTTCAAAGGCAATACTCACAAGCTTGCGAGGACATCCTCAAACAGATACGGAGCATGATCCAAAGCAAAGATCTCTCACAAACTTCTTAGTCTCAACGAAAATAGGATATACAAGTATGAGTGCTTTCACCCCCTCTTCTAGTCATGATACAGAGACTAGCAATTGGTTAGTAAATTTGAACTTGCATTGTTGGGGTCTCTGGAGCCATGAAGTTAAGGTAAACAACAAGTATATATAAGATTAAGACCTTCTTAGATGATCAATGTGATGGAAATAATTGGTTTGATGAGCCACACACCAAGGTAACCTTACAAGATGGAGGTACAAACTTTCATGTGAATGGATGCTTTCATCACATTAACTGCCTATGCATTTCACAAGATGTGGGTCCATTTGAAGGATTCACATGCCACCACTGCAAAGGGAGAATTAAGTCATCTGAATTTAGAATGAGATTGTATAGAGATGAGAAGGTTAAGACCAAAAGAGGATATAGGGGGACTAGATGCGGAAGAAGACTAGATTATCTCACAAAGAATGAGCTTAGAATGGCATCTATTTCTACTAAAAAGCAAGTAAGGGAACTTAGCATGCAGCTATGGTGGAAAGAATCTCAAGTTTCCATTCTTTATGTGAGAGTCTAAACTTTAAGAGAAGCCAACATAGAGTCTCTTAATCGTAAGGATGTAAAAAGGTTTTGCAACAACATAATTGAAGCCCATAGGTTGGGCAAGTTTGGTGGTAAAGCTGCCTTGTGGGACTTTCTACAAGACATTTCCACAAACATGATTAGGTCAAGTGTGGGATGAAGATATAGTGAAAGCACAAAGGCGATATTTGAAGTTGCGAGGATGTGGGGGGCCCAAGGATACATGATTTCCTAAGTTCCAACCTTAATGGACCCTCTTTATCAGCAACAAAGAGAGGGCAAAGACATGCCACTCAATTTGTACCAGGCATGCACCGGGGCATACACCGGTACATTTTTCATGCGATTGCTGAAATCTATCAAGAGAAGAAAGAGAAGCATGGCATCATGTCGAAGGTTCCTTTCATTTTAGTGGAAGACAAAACTGCCATAAAGAAGCGAGTCGGGTAACAATATCATGGTCTTTCCAAAAAAAAGGATTCATACCTTGTTTGAATTAAGAAATTATTGTAAAAGAGTTTGTGCTTCTTTCATCGATGCTTGCAAGTGGAACCCAAAGGATGATACACTTGTGGGGTTTGATGGATATAAATCAGAGGATCACGAGTGCTTGCCAACATGCATGATCAAAGTGGGAGGACAAGAAGGGTATGAGAATATTGTTGGTGCATTTCAGAATTGTGTTATTGGTGGGCATGCGAGACTTTTCCTTGCAAACCCTTTGCATGATGCTCTCCCTCACTTGTTCCTAGTTCTTCAGTGTACGTGCAATAGGTTTGATGCAAGCTTTGTTCGCAAGCAATGGGCAGTCATTTTAAGTTTTTGGGATGAGAAGCTAGGGCTCACAATTGGCCCAATCATTGGACATGCATCCAACGGTGATAGTCAGCGATGAAAGTTGATGCTTTCAGATTATGTAGACAAGTTTGGCAGTAGATTTAGACTCTAGTGGGATGGATGGCCACTCACAGCAAAACTTTCAAAAAATGAAGTTTATGGGCTTCATGATCAAGACTTTGTACACAATGGGAAAAAGTTGGTCAATGTTCTTGACAAGCCTAAGCATCAGTTGGCTATTGGTGATGTTTGGATCACCCTAAATCATGTTCTCATCATGTATGATGCTTTCTCTGTTGACAAGAATATGGTAAGAGAGGGAGAGGGAGACATTAGGCAAGATGATCGTTGAAACTGGGCAAGAGCTCAAAGAATATGTAGTAGGCAAGTGCAATGGTGTTTGGGAGAACTAGGAAATAATGAAATACGCAAAACAGAGCGGGGTATGTTCGGAACGTAAGAGTATCTTGAAATTGTTGGAGACTACATTGGCATATTTTTTGTCTCCACACTTGAGCTTGGTGGATCGAGTCTATCTTGCAAGAAAATTCTCTTTCTTTTTTCAAATTTGGAGGTTGTGGATTATGCGTCATACCAGTGAGTGTAAACTTCATAAGCAAGGAGGCATTTTTGGATGTGCAGCTCTCATGCCATTTTGCTGTCTTGTTAATCAAGTATTTTAGAGACTTCGTTCCAAGTGTCAAATTCCCTTTACATCTTACAAGATCAGATGAAATTGAAATATTCTTTAGCAAGATTGGGAGTATGGTGGGTCAAGAACGCTTGTATGACAAGATGGGTATGCTGCATACTGCTAGGAGTTTGAATAGGCTTGCCTACTTGGAGTGTAAAGAGAATGGTCCTTTGTTTGCAAGAGCGCATAAGAAGCAAGAGCATGTTTGAAGGGAGTTGTATCTCAAAGACAACATGCCGAAAGCTAATCTAGGAGACTATGATTGCATATCAAGTGATGATAGAATTATTGATGCATTGAAGAAGGGGCTGAAAAGTGCTCATGAAATGTGTGAATGATTACATATAAAACCGAAGGGCAAGAATGCAATGAAATTGTGGCTTAATCCTTGGTCAATTAGCTTTACAAATGCATACACACAAGAATCTGACTCAGAAGAAGAAGATCAACCAGCTAGTCAGGAGTTAATAAATAGTGAGGATAGTGACAATGATGCATGCTTAAGTGAGATTAGACATGTAGTGGATTCTCTACTAGACGAACAAGAAGTTGTGAACCCAGTTTTTTCTACTTAGGGTAATTCTATTTGGGATTAGACATGTAGTATACTATAAAAAGGAAGAGAAGAATTTTGCTATGTCAAATGAGAATCTATTTGGGATAGGATCAAATTGTGCTGTATACTTTCAAGAGGACACAACAAGGAAGAGCACAAGAAAATGCAAACTAAGCTCTTTGCAAAGTAAGAAAAGGACACATGTTGTATGGTATCTTGAAAGAGTGCAAAAGATGAGGAGAAAGGTCGGAGGGGGTTATGTGGAGTATAGGAAAGGGTTCAACCTTTCAGATAGGCCTTCAGGAGTGGAAGTCCAACTTGGATGGTACCAAAAGACAAAAGGCTCACGATGCTTTACATATGACCTTACGGATCTTGCTATGATATACATTGATAGTATCATTGCCTTGGCAAATCTGACCTACGATTGCAATACAAACAAGTACAAACTAGATGAGAATGATTGGAATGTTTTCAATGAATTTGTGAAGGGGCATTAAAAACATTTGGTAGGTTTTTCTTCTTTGTACTTTTATTAATCTTTTATTACACTTTATTTCTTCTTTTTTCTCATACAAGAAGCATAACTTTGTGCTTTTTCTTGGAACAGAGTTGGCATGATGGAGTTCTTTGTTTTATCACTTTTGTAGGACCTTGAATCAAACAAGTTTTTGGATACACATTTTTGAGATGAGATTTAGACTTCATGTCATAGTGCAAATCTCACAAGATTACTATATCTTTGCATGCGGAAAATAAAGCATCGAGTACTATACCTCTGGGGTTATTATAGCAAAGTTTTGTACCAAGGTGGAGAAAGGGGATTTAAATTAATACTTCAGGTATGTTTTAGTGTGCATTATCGTAAGCTTTTGAACGCAAGTGAGAAAATGGGTTCTAACTCTATTCTTTGTCATGTGTTCCAGCAAGGTTTTCCATGAATATCTAGCCACCTTGTATATTCTTGTGTTGTTTTGGTAGATTTTGGACTCATTATTGCGTTACTTGACGGAAGACCCATTTTCCATGCTGACTTTCTTTTGTTGTTAAATGCAGGTTACCTCCCATAATTTTAATATCAAGAACATTGGCAAGTAATTTCTCCAATCGCTTGTACATGTGTATGTTGTCAATGTCAGTGTCTCATAGAAATAGATGCAGTGTAGCAAAATGCTAAACTGCATTATACTTATTTTCAGATGGGATTTAGACTTGATGTGATAGTGCATGCTCTCACACGATTACTATATCTTAGCATGCTGCAAATAAGACATCGAGTATTGTACCTCCAGAGTTATTACAACAAGGTTTTGCACCAAGGTGGAGAAAATGGATTTAAATTAGTACTTCATGTATGTTTTAGTGTGCTTTATCGTAAGGTTTTGAATGCAAGAAAGAAAATGGGTTGTAACTCTATTATCTGTCATGTATTGCAGCAAGGTTTTACAAGAATATCTAGCCATGTTGTATATTCTTGTCTTGTTTTGGCAGATTTTTGGACTCATTCTTGTGTTATCATGAACATCGCTAGGTAAGTGCAATAGTAGTCTTGTACATGTGTATGTTGTCAATGTCAATAGCTCAAAGAAATAGATGGGATATTGTTGTCAATGTCAGTGGCTCATAGAAATAGAAATGATGGAGTCCTTTGTTTTGTTGCTTTTTCAGCACCTTGAATCAAAGAGGTTTTCCAATACACATTTTTGAGATGGGGAGGGGCCCTTCTAGAGTTGGTACAATTTGAGTAGGGCCACGAATCTATCAACATGGTGGAAGGTAGTACAATGCAGATTCTTATATTTTAGTTTTATAGCTAAAGTGTGCTTGGTCTTAGGTGCTTGGGCAATGCCCATACTTCCCATGGGTTTCTCTTATTGAGATAGGCTATCAAAGTAACTTGGGTTCTTGTGTATCCAAGAACCTTGTAATAATATTTGCAAGAAGGCTCTAGAGATCTATATGGTTGATATTTATGCAGCAGCTAGGCTGATGCATGGGATATTGAAGTCATGTGGTCTCATGGAATGCACTAATTGGAGGGTATGCTGCCATGCCAGTAGTCCAGATGTGTTGGACCGTTTTGAACAAATGCAATGGAAGGGTGTGTCTCCAAACCCATGTAGCTTTGTTTCCATGCTCAATGCATGGAGTCGCTTAGGTCTACTAGATGCTCACTGGATGAGGGCCAAATGTATTTTATGTAGATGAGTGCCAAATTTGGTGTCACACCAGATGCACAGTACTATTGTTGTATGGTTGATCTCTTTGGTCGTGCAGGGAAGTTTAATGAGGGTTTGTAGCTATTGAAATGATTCCATCTAGTGATTATCTTCCAGTCTTGGATGGCTTTGTTGGATGCTTCTTAGAAGTGGAAGAATGTGAGGCTTAGGAGACTGGCTTTTGATTGTCTCCTTCAGACAGATAAAACAGCTACTTCAGCCTACATTTATATCACTAATATTTATGCAGCAGCTGGGATGTAAGAGGATGCACGAGAGATTGAAGCCTTTTGGTCTCTTGGAATGCTCTAATTGCAGGGAATGCAACCTCATGCCCATAGCATAGATGTGTTGGACTGTTTTGAACAGATGCAATGTAAGGGTGTGTCTCCAAACCCAAGTGGCTTTGTTTGCATGCTCAATGCATGCAGTCACTCAGGTTTACAGTGATAGGCACAGGGACAAAGACAAAGACAAGGATAGGGATAGACACAGAGGTAGAGACAAGGACAGGGACATGGGGAGGTACAGTGAAAGGGACAAGTGGAGGGATAGGGATAGAGATGGAGACATGAATACCAAATGGAATGTTAAAAAACATGACCGCCATGATACTTATGATAGGATTGCTAAAGATCATCACAGGAACCATGACATAAATAATGAGTATTGGGATGGTGATAGAAGCTGGAAGAATGGAGAGAGTATATTTTTTTGTTGTGTGCTATGGCAGGGTTTCTAGGGTCATGGATAATGGCTGCTTTATACATCTCTCCGTCTTTCATGAATGCAAATAGGGTATTGCCCATGTTTCTCAAATTGCTTGGATGTAGACCAAGGCAAGATCTCCTCTCCATAAAAAGGAACAGTTTGGATGAAGAGTCAAGTCCTGTTAGCTCCAATCATATATTCTACTTGTTGTAGTTGTTGTAGACCTACTTACTATAGTAGCTGTTGTGGTATAAGATGTTATCATATAATCTAGTAAATGTATTGTAGTTGATGTAGCTATTGTTGGTCTCCATGCATTTAGCCACCCACAAGATTCCACCTCAAATTCTACTAATTGGCTTTTGTAGAGAGCTAAGCAAGGGATCTAGTAAAGCAAAGAAACTGCAAGTGGTATTGTGATCATGAGACAAATTAGGATGGTGATGGTGATGAGGAGGAGCAAGTTTTGTGAACTTGCTTGCAATAGAAACCAAATGTTTTCAAGATACCTACATAGTTTTGTCCATCCTTCTATGATAGGTAACCCAATTTTTCTCTTTAATGCACTATTGCATGTTACATCCTTCAAATTTACATTGAATAAGCATAAGTTTCCTTGAAGATATCAATTTCATGCTACATCCTTGAAGATTTCTATAGCATAGAGGACCCTTATTTCTTTTTTCCTTTATTAAAATAGTGTAGATGGAAGAACTCCACAAACTTGGTTCTGTCATTCGAGATCCCAACCATTATTATCATTATTAAGACATCCTTTTACACAATCCCACTTCACCAATGTGGCTCACTTATGTTCAGTGGTTTGTCAATAAAAGAAATATGTTTAACAGTTTGTCAGTTGCAAGATACTCCGAATAGGGGTGTGCCAAGGAGGTGTTGGCCTGTTTTAGATGATGTTAGGCATGTCTATAGATCCTCCCACATATGTTCTTTGCTTGAATCTTGTAGCACCTTAGCAACTGTCGAAACATGCCATGACAGTAGAGGTCAGGGAAATTCTAGACAATGATCTTCTTGTGGATACTATGTTGATAGACATGTATCGAAAATATTGCTTGATAAGAAAAGCTTGTGGAGTGTTTGACAAGATGCCTTCCCAAGGTGTGGTGGCATGGACAACAATGATTAAGACCTATGGTGAAAACGAGGAGGATGAAATGTTTAGACATTGCTTTGAGCACATGCCACAACAAAGTGTTAAGGTAGATTCCATTACATACTTGTGTGTTTGTTGCATGCATCCATGCTAGCTTAGTCCCCTTGAGTGAAGTACTTTAAGCTAATGCATAAAGACCATAGCATGACACCTACTCTAGATCACTTTGCTTGTATGGCTAGCCTTCTAGCAACATCTAGGTAACTTACTAAGGCATGGAAAGCTATCGTAGCCATGGAGTAATTGTTTAGCCACTAATTTTAGGATTTCTAGTAATCCAAGGTTAAGACTCCTTAAACCATCCCCAAAAGCACATCCATGCTATTTTATTATTAGTAAATGGTTTGTTTTTGGTAGTAGATTACGTCTCAAATACTCTATAAGGAGTCTATTTATAGAGTATTTATTCATTTTAGCTAGCTATCATTCATCCCTTTGATGCCCACTACTTGCCTCACTCCTTTGGGAGGACATTGCTAGTTTGTGGAGTTTTGTTGAAGTACTATCCTATTGTCCACAACTATTACATTGCCATGTGACCTGATTACCGGCCTTGTTACTAGCTATCCTACTACTATTCCTAGTATACAGTTGTTGCTTGGTTGGTTTGGCACACTCTTGAGCTATTGCATGCCTATTTAATTGTTGCCTAGAGAATTCATGGTTTTCCTACTACCTCTAGCACTCTCAACATTTGCAATTGCTACATCAGCTTGGAGCTATTGTACGTGTTTGCTATCAAGACATGATGCCCTACTAGTCGCCTGCTTGTTGGAGGATAGTATGGCTATTGACGTCATCAAACACCCATTCAACAATTTATAGGATGAATATATATATTATTCTCAATGCAACAAACACACTATGTAGGGTGAATATTAAACATTGAACTCTCATGTCTTGAGGACCAGGGCAAAGATTATGAGTTGAAGAGTGTGTCATACTTTGACGGATCCCGAAACACAACAAAAAATCTCCAAAGATGTCATGAATCAATAAACATAGCTCAAGAAGGTTAGATCAATGTGTTATGGAGAAGTTTGTTAGAAATGCGGGATCTAGAGCATGACATAACCGGAAGCTATGGAGGATGGAAGGAGAAGTGTAGACTCATGATGGAATGGACACTGTTTGTTACACAAGTGAATTAGGTTCCAAGATTGAGACTTGGACTCATAAACACAATCTTGTGTATGTGGACAATGACATTGACACTTTACTGAAATGAAAAGAGTACTATCATTGCATTAAGAAAGGAAGCAAGTACAATGCTTTATAGGAAAGTAGGAAACTGCAGTAGGCACCATTGTGCATATGGGATAATGTACCCTGCATGTCCTTGACCCTGAGACTCCATACAAAGAGGCTGTTTGAGTGTGATTGCTGATTCTCAACACCCCTCCTCAATCACAACTAGGAAAGGCACAAAGTGTGTAGAGGCTGTAATGAGAACCACCTGCAAAGTGTGGGTATACCACAGACATGGCAAAACACCAGAGGCTGTTGCAGAAAAAGCTAAGTGTGGGTACCATAAACATGGTGGACATCCAGAGGCTGTAACAGGGGCCTCACAAAGTGTACAGGGACTGTAATGCCAAGTTACATAAGGAGTTTACAAAGCTTATGGCAGGAAACATTAGGGCAAGGAAAATACAAGGCTATTAAAACAGTCTATCAGAATTATGAGAGTACAAGGACTGATGAGTCTTGTCCTTCCGATCCTGGTGGTCTTCATCTTCATCTTCCTTTGCTTCATTTTCTTCTTCTTCTTTGACTGCGACTAGATAGGCCTTTTGGGATCTCTTTCTTGCGTGGCAGAACTTCTCGGTGTGTCCGGTCCTTTTGCAGAAGTCACAAAAGAGCTGATCTTTCTTGCCTTTGTACCTGTTGCCAACATATAATGCATGCTCATCTCTAGAGGTACTTGGTTCTTCTTTAGTTTTCAGCTTCTTTTCTTCTTCTAATAGTGATGCCTGGATGTCAACAAGTTCAGGATTTGGCATGTTGATTAAAGTTGTTGATACGTTATTATATTCAGGAGGCAAGCTCTTAAGTAGAACACCGATGCAAACATCTTCATCCATTTTAATGTTGATTCCTGCAAGTTGGGTTAGGAGTCCTTCCATGTAATTAAGATGTGTGGCAAGTGATGTGCTGGACTTCATTTCAAGCCTGAAGAATTCAATTAGGAGACCATACTTTGATGATTTAGATTGTGCACCGAACAGGGTGTCAAGTCTTTTCCATGTATCCTGTGAGGTCTCACAGTTATCCACGTGATGGATATAACTGTCATCTAGCTCCAATTTGATAATGGCCTGGGCTCTGTCATCATTCTTTTGCCAAGTAGTTGCAAGGTCCGCGTCCCGAGGTTTCTTCTCTTTGCCATTTGTGATGGCCCAGAGACCCTTCTTCATCAGGATGAGCTTGATGCGGGTTTGCCAAGTGTGGAATCCGACTCCTTTGAATCGAGCATTTGGCGAGTCTTTGCCCATGTTAGATTTACGGGAACAGTAGCAAATCAACTTCAGACTTTATTAGATTTGAGCAACAGAAGAATTGATTGAGAGACACAAGTGCTAAAAAGCACTAACTGAGTGTCAATGAATACCAAATCTGCAAAAGTCTTTTACTCCAAGTGATCTTCCCCTTCTTGATTTGATGCTGATGTCGTCAGATCTGAGTGACAGTACTTTAACGAACTTCAGAGAGTATTGCTCAGTGATTAAAATCACTGTTAATAACTTCAGTGAGAGAAACAGTGAAAAATGTCAAGATTTTGAAGCTTTTGGCTATGGTGGATTTAGGGTTTCTGAGACAGGGGCCTGGTTTTTTGCTTATTGCAGGAGCTACAGTGCATCATTTTTAAAAATTTTTACATATCTAGGAAGCTTATGTCATGGGCTACCAAAGCCCCATGAAGATTGTGCAGATCGTGGTCAGTATAAGGCGCGCAGGTGCCGCGAACAGATTCGGCGCAGATCTGGACAGCGTGGTCAAATTTCTGCAATGCTGGAGCCAGGGAGCATCAATGTCATTGATTGTTGTGCCAAGATGAAACGCCTTGAGCAGAGGAACAACTCTCCAGAAGAAATCGTGGGCTGAAATGGCCTGGTTGAAGAGTTATGGAAGCTCCAAGCAAGGTAGGTCATGTCTGGCTATGGCAGACACAGAACAGAGATTTGGGATTTTCACAATGCTGAGTTCCAGATGGTCCAATGTCCTGGATTGATGTGATACAGAGAAGCTTTATGAGTTGGGGAATACTTTTCCAGAAGGAAGCTGTAAGAGATTTGACCTGTGGAGTGAGATATAAGCAGTTCAATCTGATAGGGTGCTGCTGGCTATGGCTGCCATGGAAGCTTCAGTGAGAGTAGAGTTGGGAGATGAAGTCATGAGCTGACATTGAGCTGGATGGAGGTTCAGAAGAATCAAGAGAGGCTGGAGAAGCAATGCCATGCCCAACTGGGCTCTGATACCATGTTAGAAATGCGGGATCTAGAGCATGACATAACCGGAAGCTATGGAGGATGGAAGGAGAAGTGTAGACTCATGATGGAATGGACACTGTTTGTTACACAAGTGAATTAGGTTCCAAGATTGAGACTTGGACTCATAAACACAATCTTGTGTATGTGGACAATGACATTGACACTTTACTGAAATGAAAAGAGTACTATCATTGCATTAAGAAAGGAAGCAAGTACAATGCTTTATAGGAAAGTAGGAAACTGCAGTAGGCACCATTGTGCATATGGGATAATGTACCCTGCATGTCCTTGACCCTGAGACTCCATACAAAGAGGCTGTTTGAGTGTGATTGCTGATTCTCAACAAAGTTGAGGCTAAAAACAACGAACATAGCATTGGCTGATGAGTTGATAGCTTGGCAATGATGCAAAGGAGTAAAATGTAGCAGATTAGGTGATGTGGCAGATAGGTGCTGATGCAACTAGTTCACGATCAATTCTACGATAAAACTAGTATTTTGTATTTATCACTTAAGAGTCTCTTAAATTCTTGTATTAAAAAAATAAACTTATAGAAAGGGATTTATAAATTATGGTAAAAAACACAAAAGGGTCAAACAAATATCACAAAAAAGGTCACATAGGGATATATAAAACATGCCAAGAATGCACGTGATATATAGGATTTATATAGAATGACCCCCCCAAGGGCCCAAAGCATGATTATTGGCCACTCTCTCCGTCTAGGTCAAACTCTACACCTGGCACTCACGATAGCTGTTACCTCAATTGTACCAACATCGGATGTTTCAAAGAGGTTTTGCAAAATCTCCAGTGTCTCTCTCCATCTCAACAATTGTTCCTTTAGCAACAAGGCTAGGACACAATCATCGCTGTAATATATAGTGTCGCATCCTTTGAATCTCAATATTTCCCAATCCAATTGAAAGGCTGATAGCCTCAAAGTATTGTAATGGTTGTGCTCATGTTATTCTTTAAAAAAAACACTCACAATCACAGCACAACACCTAGGGGCCCTCAAATTAGGTACGCCTAGTGACCTTGGTCGGCTGGCTCCGTCACCCCTAGTCCCCTAGCCCTCTACACAGCCCCCACAATTGTTCAGGTTACATCAAGGGTAGGACATAGCTAGGAAGCTTGTCTCACCTATGGTAAGACCTCTCACCTTGATCCATTTGCACAATTCCTTTTTGCACTCTGCCTTATTACCATTGCAATCGATCATGGTATGCACCACACGAATGGCCATGAAAAGTACACGGTACTCGTCGAGCAAGCCCAGTAGCTACCAACTATCGAAATTTTGGTATCAATATGTTCAATTATGCTACATTGTGCTATCACAACACCTTCATGTATACTTCTCCTCAGCATGGACAACTTTGCTTCATCCACACATTGTTACGAGGAACCAACCCACGGTCTTCTAACTACGTAATATCTAAGTATACACGACCACTCACATAATATTTGCACCGAAATATATACATTGTTTGAGTCCTCAAGTTCAAGACAATACTCTCAGCTTGCTTAGAGTTCGACCTGTCTCCCAAACTAATGGAACTATGTCTTGTGCACAATAAAGAAGACTAGCACTGCCCCAAGGGAGAGACCACATATGCAAGGTTTAAGATTTGTAGGTATTGAAGACTCTCATGAAAGTGTCGTTTCCCCTTCATCAACACTCAACTCTGAATTCTTATCCTTTATCATCATGTAAGTCCACCAAGAATCGTTGGCCTCAGAATCCCCAAAACATCAACACCTGTGCCCACCCATGAGTGCGACTCCCAGCCCTATCACCACCAACATGCACCCAACGACATTCATCTACACCACCACCAAAAACTCCTCCACAAAACCACATATGCCCCTTCCACCCACGTCTTTGGTGCATGCCAAAGTCTTCTACCTATGACGATGAGTGCCATGGGACTGACACTCGTCTAGGAGGGGGTAATGTTAATCCTCAAACAAACAAGGTGGAAAAGTCAAAAACTAGAAGACAAGGGGAAGGAAAAAGTGAAACAGAAGAAGGTGCGCCAAGAAGAATGTGGAAACATAAGAAGTGCAAAAAAGTCCTAGAGCAAGGAGAAATGCACATGAGAAAAAGTGTAAGTCAATACTTTTGTAAAAAAAGCACAAGGCACATCATGATTTATTTTAAGAGTGCCAAGCTCTCACCCGTGCAATTTATGAAGGTCGATAGTAGGCGGTAGGAAGGAAGCTAGGAAGATAGGAGGACAATGGGAAAAAGGGCCTAGTAGGCCACGGCCGGCCATGAAAAAAAGGGGATAAGGGGATGACCGCCCAAAAGGGATTTAGGGTTTTGTATATAAAGTTGAAAAGTGAATGAGAAGCTCATTCTTGTGTGTGGCAAAAAGCTTCTTCTTCTTCTTCTCTTCTTCTTGCCTTATTGCTTGTGCTTGAGAGAGGGAGTGAGTGAGTGTGAGGGAGTGAGGGAGTGAGTGTGTGAGAGTGAGGGATCAAGGAGAAGAATCTCCCCATCTCCTCTCTTTATCTTCTTCTCTTCTCTACTCTTCTCTTGTCTCGCGCAACTATGGAGGATGGAGCTTGTTGGAGAGGGATTGAGGTTGCTTGAGCTTGCCTCAAGGATCGTGAAGCTACTGGGGTGCACGGGAGACGAGGGTACTCGATTGGGCATCAAGGTAAGCTCACTACACCCCATAGATAGGGAGGGCATGTCAACTATGTGAGAGGTAGCCATGGCCGCTCAACTTGAAACGCTTGACCAATAAGCAGTCCGTAGGTATCAAGGATTGAGCTTGAAGCTTCCTTCAATAGATAACCCCATAAGGGATTTGTCGCAGTGTTTTTTGGGCATTTGAGGCCATTTCAAGCCCCATTTTAGAGCCGCAAGGTTGCAGACAACAATTTCAGGGTACGTCGTGATTTCAGCTGTATTGATCAAACGTGAATGCATAGGTTACAAATTTCTAATCTGTAATTTTTGAGGTGTTTACGAAGAAGTAAACATAAGGTTTATTTGCAAACAAGTTGCAGATTACATGTATTATTGAGAAATCGGTGAAAAAGGTTACTTTGCACTTGTGAAAGGCTGCAAAAGACTAGCTTGCTGTGTTGTATCCTTTTTTGTGATAATGACAGAGAATAGTCAAAAACCCATTATTGAGAAGCTCAACAAGAACAACTACCCTTCATGGAAGTTCCATGTGATGAACTTTGTCATTGCAAAAGGGCCTTTATGAGTTTGTTTCAGGTGAAGAAAATGAGCTAGAGCTAGGTATCCCTCCAACTGTACATGCATTAAAGGCGTGGAAATAATGGAATGAAAAAGACAAAAAGGTGATGTACTGTCTATCTGCAATCATTGATAATACTATGCTGGGACATATTAGGAATGCAAAAACTTCACATGTAGATTGGACAAATTTTAAGAATATGTTTTCAGTAAATACAAAGGCACGAAAGATTCAACTCAAGCAAGAGTTGAATACTTAAAGAAAGGGAAAATTTCTATCAATGAGTATGTTTTGAAGGTGAGAAGCATTACAGATGCTTTAGTAGTGATTGATGCAATGCCTGATGATGATGATTTGGTTTCATCCACTTTGAGTGGCCTTAATAATGAGAAGGCATGGAAATCGTTTGTTACTTCAGTATACGTACAGAAGCCATTTCTAGATTTTGATGAGCTGGTCTCTCTCATGATTACCAAAGAGATCAATACGCAGCAGGGTGACTCGTCTAAAAGAAATGGTGAACAAGTCCAAGCATTTTACTCAAGTTCAAAAAGGAGATATGGTAAATCCTCTTTGAGAGGCTGTGGTATGGGACATGACCAGCAAAACAAGTTTAATCAACAATTTGGTGAAATGTAGATTTCAGGAGGCCAAGAAAACTTTAGAGACAAGGGAAGCTCTAGAGGAAGAGGTGAATGGTAGAACAGAGATTCTGGAAATTTTTCTATTATTTGTAATTATTGAGGAAAAACACGTCATATTGTAGCCCATTGTTATGCTAAGAAGGATGATATACGCAATGGTAAATTGCAGCAAGGAAACTATGCAATGTCTTCACAATAGAATGAAGACAAAAATGAGCATTTGTTTGTTATGAAACATATAATGAATGTAGCTACAGGAAAGGGGACACATGATGATGTTGGTATGTCAATTTAGGTGCATCTAATCATATGACAAGTCATATTGAATGGCTTGGAGAGATACATGATTTGCAAAATCCAGGTTATGTGCAAATGGTGATGATTCATGTCACCCAATTGCACACATTTGAAAGGTTCCCTTGTCCTTGCATGATGCTAAGACAAAGTGTAACGTGTCCACCTGTTCCCTTCAGGACACGTCTTAGCAATCCATCGAAAAGGAGGTCTAAAAAGCTCTGCCCGGCACTCCCATGGAATGTTACGGGGTTCGTGATCTAGGACTTTCTATGTCTGCCACGTAGCGGAAGTATTCTGGTTGTTCCCACTTAGGACCATCTGAATCAGGGTTTCCCCTAATGGTCATTTCCTAAACGGCAACTAGTGTCGAAACCCAGTGAACTAATTTACGCAGAAACACCAGGGCCAAAGCCGATTCACGCTATACTTGGTTCAAGGAGAATGGGAAACGAGAGGGATGTAAGGCTCGACCTCTTTGCCATAAGGCATAGTCCCATTCCGTTTCCCTAAAATAGCATAAATCAGGATTTTTATAACCTAGACTCTAGGTCAGCGCCGTTGCTATTCGTTTCCTTTGAGAAGATCTCCTTGCTGTCCACTACGATTGAGAAAAGTTCTCGGCCAACTGGGACCACCCATCTGTAGGACGGACCCATGGCCACATCCACCGCACTTTCCTCACGTTGTTTTAGTTGTCTAATTACCTACCACATTAAGTTGGATATGCATCAAGCAACTTCCTTAATTAGCCCATTAGACACCAGTTCCTTCACATAATCTTAGCACTTGACATAGAAAAGCAATGTCAAACAAGTTCCTTTTCAACATGTTATCATATTTATCTTTGGAATACATTCATAAAGTCCAGCCCGCAGGCTTATCCATAATCCACCCGAAGGCTATCCAACAATCCACAGGGATTACTAATCTAAGATTCCGCCCGTAAACTAGTATGCGGGCCTGGAGATCCAATCCCAAGTCACGTTGGCCTCTTGTGTAGGGCCCGAAAGGCAAGGGATTTACGGCCAGAGCCCCCTTGGCACCCAAGAGTCCTCTTGCTCCAAGTAGCGCTCAACAGAGAGATGTCTCACGATGGGTTTGGTCCACCTTCCCGGCGCGGCTAACAACCCCCTTGGTTAGGGTCGCATAGACAGTCAGGGGTAACTGAGGCTGTCTCTCCCTTCAGGCCTTCAACCACCTGAAGCATTAGATATCTTTTCATCCTTTAGTTCCTTAAGTAAACAAACCAAACAATGCTCTCTAAACTATTACTAGCACAATCATTTCCAGTGGTCGTTATTTAGCCAACTGCTAAGGAGTGAATACCTCTCTCCGAATACATCTAGCATTCGATCCGGGATCAATTGCGACTTGGCAAGATCCCAAGGATTTGTTTGTTAATCCCTTATGTCCTTGGGTTAAGGACGTACCCTATTAACCCAACAAAACCAATACCTTAGGTTTTATCAATAGAAAAATCATGGCGAATATGTTGCTCCAAATTATTGGTTGGTCCTTTGCATCCAAGCAAATACCTAATTCCCTTATCTTGGCAATTTTATAATAGGATGACTACTCATCCACTTGTGAGTTTAACTTGCACAAGAATCTACCAATCTCATTCAGAGGAATTTTCCATTCTCTTGTGATCAAACCACAAGATCATGCAACGTTGCAACTTGTTGCATAAGTGTCGTGTCTAATCCATGGGACTATTTCACCCATCGAATGACGTTTTCTAATCACGGAATCATGACTAGATAAGAAGCAAGGTTTAGGATGTCTTCATGTCCAATCCATTCCCGATTGCACTAGCCCGTTCAGTCCTAGGGTTCCAACTCAATCTGAGTTTCATCTTTCTTAACGAGTGATCCTTAGGGTAGAAACCCTAGATCGTTTCTTGCAAGTACATCCAATTGTCTCTACATTTCGTGAATGTGGGCAGGACTTTAGGGTATGCGACTAGGTCAAGTCCTTAACGTGCTAAACCCTAGTTAGCACTTGGAGTATATTGTATCAAAACCATCCTAAATGAATCCTTTGCGGTTTGGGTGTTTGGGTAAATCAATTTACTTGTCTTACGACAAGGACGAACTATTCCTAAAGATATTATCCTGATCAAAAAGGGGAAAAACTAGTTGCATTACGACACAATTCTCATAAGCACACAATTCATTGCCCCTAGGTATGATTAGATTTACAACCCTAACTTTAAGATCAAAGTGCATGTTAAGTTACGGCATAATTTCCATTGATCCTACTAGGACATGCATTCACGATTTCCTTATAATGGTCATGTAGATCAAACTCCCCACTATCGTCCTGAACATAGTAGGGTCTTTTATCTCATCCCCAACATTAGCACTCAACTTTACATTCTGCTCCAACGGGACTGAAAGTGGTTTGCATGCTGTCATACCATACTTAGATAACATATCCAAGCCATACTGTCTTTGGGACAACCATATACCATCATCACATCTGATCACCTCAATGCCAAGGAAGTACCTTAGCTCACCTAAATCCTTCATCTCAAACTTCTTCTTCAAAAATTCCTTGACTTCAACAATCCCATTATCATTATCACCTGTAATAATCAAGTCATCCACATAGATGACTATGATGACCAAACGTGCATCTCCCTTTCTCACATAAAGTGAGTGATCAGCATTAGAAACATAAAAGCTAATATTGACAAGATACTCTCTGATCTTGTCAGACCATGCTCTAGGTGCTTGCTTGAGCCCATAGAGCGCCTTCTTCAACTTGCACACATACGTGGAATGCTCTAAATCTTCATAACCTGCTGGCTGATCCATATACACTTCTTCTTGCAAATCACCATGCAAGAAGGCATTCTTCACATCCATTTTCTGCAACCTCCAACCTTTGGCTGCTCTGCCAAAGCAATCACACATTTGACAGTTGCCATCCTAGCAACTGGACTGAAGGTTTCATCATAATCTATGCCATATGTCTGGGCATAGTCTTTTGCAACCATCCTAGCTTTGTACCTACTAATAGAATCATCTGCATTGTGCTTAATCTTATAAACCCACTTACATCCTATAGCTTTCTTTCCCTTCGGCAATGATACTAGATCCCAAGTCTTATTGGCCTCTAATGCAGCCATCTCCTCATCCATTGCTGCATCCCAATGACTATGACCAACAGCATCCTCAAAACAAGTGGGCTCAACATTCTCAACTAGTTTCACCATATAAGCATAATGGTGAGCTGCATAACCTTCAAAACAAAATCTTTTAATAGGGTATCTGACCCTGCTAGATCTGCGTACCATCGGATCACTCAATGGAGCCTTTACATTATTATGAGCTCTCTGTACACCTGGTGTCCTAACAGAAGGAATAGCAAGCTCATCATCCAAGCTCTCTAAGCCACTGGAGTCTCCATCAAGAACTACATTAATGCCATCTGACACTTTATTCTTTCCTTTGTCTTTACCTGTAGTGCTACTAGATGCACCTGAAGATATAGAGCTACTCCTTAGTCTCCCAGACCAAGGACTACCAGATGATGTCTCTGGTCCACTAAGAGTCCGTGATTCTTGCTTTTCAGCCTGCACATGAGTGTCATGATCATCATCATCATTCAATACATCACCACTAGATGCATACCAACTGCTCATTTCATCAAAGATGACATCCCTGCTCATTCTGAACTTACATGTGACAGGGTTATAACATCGATATCCTTTCTACTCTAAAGAGTATCCAATAAAGACACATTTTTCTGCCTTTCGATCAAGCTTCTTCCGTAGCTCATCTGGCACATGAACATATGCAACACAGCCAAATACCTTCAAGTGTGATACATTAGGCTTCTTGCCAGTAAAGCATTCTTCAGGAGTCATACCATGAACTGCAGCTGTGGGAGTTCTGTTCATAATATAAACAGCAATATGAATAGCCTCAGACCAAAAATGCTTAGGCATATTCTTTTCAGCATCAAGGCATGTGCAACTTCTGCAATATGCCTGTTTTTCCTTTCTGCAACCCCATTTTTCTGTGGGGTATACCTGCATTTGAACTGTCTCTTTATCCCATGAGACCTCAGAAAATCACTAAACTCATTCGAGAGGTACTCTCCCCCTCCATCTGACCTCAAGCACTTTACTTTCAAGCATGTTTCTCTTTCAACTGCAGCCTTGAAAGTTCTAAAGTGCTCAAATGATTCATTCTTTTCCTTCGTAAAATATACCCACAGCTTTCTAGAACAATCATCAATGAATGTGGCAAAGTATGAACTGCCTCCAAGAGATACATTTTGTGTAGGCCCCCAAATGTATGTATGCACAACATCAAGGATATTTCTACTTACATCTCTGTCATGTGAAAAGGGGTGTCTTGCTTGGTTACCAAACTGACATGCTTTGCATACCTTATGAAATTCTACAACTCTAAATGTAGGCAAACCTGTAACCAACCCTTTGGACTGCATTAATTTCAGCCTTTGTACATTTGCATGTCCAATGCGTTTGTGCCAAATTTTAATATCTGCAACAACACCTTTTCCTTTAGCATACATAGCAGCATTCATAGTAGAAATTCCAGCATCCAGAGTAAATATACGTCCAACTCTACTTCCCTTTGTAACCAACCTGCACTTGTCATTGAAGTCTTCTACAACGCAGCCCTTTGCATTAAATTTGACTTGCAGCCCTTGCTCTACCATCTGACCGACTGACACCAAGTTCTTTGTAATAGATGGCACATGTAATACATCTGAAAGACTCTTTGTCTTACCATCATACAAGGACAAGGAAACTTTTCCAATGTGTGAAATTGTGTGGCATGAATCATCACCCGTCTGCACATAACCTACATTTTGCAAATCCTGCATCTCTCCAAACCATTCTACATGGCTGGTCATATGATTGGATGCACCTGAATCAACATACCAAACATCATCATGTGTTCCCTTTCCTGTAACATCATTTAGCTTATGTTGCATAAGAAATAGACGTTCATTTTTGTCTTCATTCTGTCGTGAAGACGATGCATAGTTTCCTTGTTGCAACTTACCACTGCGAATATCATCTTTCTTAGCATAACATTGGGCTGTAATATGACCTGTTTTGCCACAATAGTGACACACAATACTAGAGTTGTTAGAATCTCTGTTGTGCCATCCACCTCTTCCTCTAAAGCTCCCCTTGCCTCTAAAGTTACCACAACCTCTTGAAACCTACATATCGCCAATTTGCTGATTCAATCTGTTTTGCTGGTTGTCACTACCACATCTTGTACCACGGCCTCTTGAAGAGAACCTGCCACGTCCCCTTCCTGAACTGGAGTAGAAAGCTTGGACTTGTTCACCACTTCTTTCAGATGTCTCACTCTGCATGTTGATCTCTTCAGATCATAAGGGAGACCAACTCATCGAAATATGGAAATGGATTTCTGACATATACAGAAGTTACAAAAGACTTCCAAGCCTTTTCATTGTTAAGTCCACTCAAGGTAGATGACACCAAATCATCATCATCGGGCATTGCATCAATCGCTGCCAAGGCATCTGCAATGCTCCTTACCTTCAGTGCATACTCATTGATAGACATCTTTCCTTTCTTCAATGTATTCAACTCTTGCTTGAGTTGAATCTTTGGTGTCTTTGTATTTACGAAAAACATGGTCCAAGCTGCATATGAATTCTTTGCATTTCTGATATGTCCTAGCATATTATTGTCAATTACTGTAGACAGCCAATACATGATATTTTTGTCTTTTACATTCCATTCCTTCCGTGCCTTTGTCTCTTCTATAGTTGATGGATCACTCACCTCCAGCTCCTTTTCTTCACCTGACACAAACTCGTAGAGGCCTTTTCCAATAAGAAAGTTCGTGACAAAAAACTTCCATGAAGGGTAGTTGCTCTTCTTGAGCTTCTTAATGATGGGGTTTCCACTATTCTTTGCCATTATCACAAATCTAATATCAAACAGAAAGCAAATCTTCTGCAATCCTCGACCTGTAGTGCACAGCAATACACCAGACAACCTTTTTCAGTGTTTGCTCAACAATACATGAAATTTGTAGCCAGTTTGAAGATAAACCTTGTGTTTATTCGCTGGTAAACACCTTTGAACTTACAGATCTGAAATATGTAACCTATGTACCTGTATACGGCAGACACAGCTGAAATTGCAATGTATTTCGAATTGTTGTCTGCTACCTTGCGGCTATAGAACGGGGCCTGAAATGACCTCGAATGGCCAAAATAGCAGCGGAAAAGCCCTAAAGGGCCAATCTTCAGAATAAAAAATGCTCTTCGTGCACACCAAATCTCACTGCAATCTGAGATTTTTGCTCTGTCCTGCTTCTGGTGCCTCCACAGGCACTGCCCAAGAGAAAGAGTGGAAGAATGGGAGAGCTTCTTACCCGTGGCTTGCTTGCTCGAATCCTTGGCTCCTCTCCTTTTCTTTAGCCTTCAAAACCAGCCTCAATCATTGGTGTAGCTCTGATACCATGTCAAAAACCGCATGGTGGGGAACTTGCTCAAGAGGCAGTGCCGAACACACACAAAATGCATAAGGAGAAGCTCACTCAAGAGATAAGAAGAGAGATGGAGGTCAAAACGTTTTCTTACTAGTTTCTTCTTCATCTTCCACACTCTTTACAATGTACACAAAGTATAGATAAGATACAACATAAAGGAAAGTAGCCTACTAAGTCAAACAATGCATAACTGACTACACTAGTCGACTGGCGCTATAACTATGCCAGCTGTTAAAAGATGTAACAACCTGAATATAACAAGTAATGAGTTAGTGGCCATGTGAGAGTCATAATGACCACTGAGGTGCTAAGTGTAGACATGTGGACCCATCTAACCAGGCAGTCCATCATTAATGTCCGCATGTGTTGAGCTTGTCATCTCAACATATGTGGCCCCTCGCATGGCTTCTTCCCTTCCACCTCCTCAAGTTGCCCATAATACCCCATCCCCTTCCCTCAGCCACGCATCGGCTGGGGGAAGGTAAATAAAATTTTTTTCAGTAATTCCATCATTATTCTCTTAACCTCCTCCCAAGAGGATGTTTCCCCACAGATGATGCGGTTTTTGATCCTCGGTCCCGATTGACCATGGAGTACACCATTTCTCGTATACGGTTATAGATCAATTGACGGCACTGGAGATAATCTTTTCATGAATTTACGATGCACGGGAGGTTGGTCTAGTAATATTTTTACTCAAATGGAAATATTACACAAAGAGTCTAATAGATGTATAACATGTACCTTCAATCACAAAGAATCTAGTGTCTGTTGGCCAAATGGTAGAGCAAGGGTTGCATGTTTGATTCAATGCAAAAGGTTGTTTTGTAGAAGACTTTAATGATAAGTGCATGTTTGTCACAAAAAAGAAGTAGAGTTGGCCGCATGTTCACTTTAGATGTTGAAATTCCTTCAATGGATGCTGCTATGTATAGTAAAGGAAAAGGAGTGGTTGCAGACATTGAAATATGGCATAAACATATTGGACATGCAAATGTGCAAAGGCTGAAATTAATGCAGTCTAGAGGATTGGTTACATGGTTGCCTTTCTTTAGAGTTGCAAAATTTCATAAAGTTTGTGAAGCATGTCAGTTTGGTAAGCAAGCAAGATAATCCTTCTCGCATGATAGAGAAGTGAGAAGAAATATACTTGATGTAGTGCATACAGATGTTTGGGGGACCTACACAAAATGTATCTCTTGGTGGCAACAAATACTTTGTCACATTTATTGATGATTGTTCAAGGAAGCTATGTATATATTTCATGAAGGAAAAGAATGATATATTTAAGCACTTCAAATCTTCGAAGGCAGCTGTTGAAGCAGAAACAGGCTTGAAAGTGAAGTGCTTGAGATCAGATGGAGGGGGAGAGTACCTCTCTAATGAGTTTAGTGGTTTCTTGAGGACTCATGGGATAAAGAGGCAATTTCCTTGTAGGTATACCCCACAGCGAAATGGGGTTGTAGGAAACAAAAAAGGCATATTGTAGAAGTTGCACAGGCATTAATGGCTAAAAAGAATATACCAAAACATTTTTTATCTAAAGCTGTCCATACTGCTATCTATATTATGAACAAAACTCCCACATCTACAATTCATGGGATGACTCCTGAAGAATGCTTTACTAGAAAGAAGCACGATATATCACACTTGAAAGTATTTGGCTATGTTGCATATGTTCATGTGCCAGATGAGCTATGGAAGAAGCTTGATCCAAAGACTAAAAAATGTATTTTTATTGGATACTCTTTGGAGCAAAAAGGATATCATTGTTATAACCCTATCACAGGTGAGTTCAGAGTGAGTAGGGATATTTTTTTGATGACATGAGCAGTTGGTATGCACCTGCTGGTGATGTATCAGATGATGATAATGATTGTGATAGTTATGTGTAGAAAGAAAAGCAAGAATCGTGAAGTCTTAGTGGACGAGAAAAATCAGGCCCTTGGTCTGGGAGACTAAGGAGTAGCCCCACATCTTCAGGTTGATCTATAAGTGTTGCAGGAAAAGAAAAATGAAAGAAGAAAGTGATGCATCTTAATGATGTATCTACTAGTCATTTGGGATTTAATGGAGATTCTAGTGGTTCAAAGAGTTTGGATGATGAGCTTGGTATCCATTCAGTCGTCAGGACACTAGGTGTACAAAGAGCTCATAGTAATGTAAAGGCTTCATTGAGTGATCCAATGGTATGCAGGTCTAGCAGGGTCAAATACCCTGTTACAAGATTTGGTTTTGAAGGTTATGAAACTCCCCATTATGCTTACATGGTGAAACTAGTTGAGGATGTTAAGCCCACTTATTTTGAGGATGTTGTTGGTCATGCTCATTGGGATGCAGCAATGGATGAGGAGATGGCTGCATTAGATTCAACCAATAAGACATGGGATTTGGTACCCTTGCCCAAGGGTAAGAAAGCTATTTGTTGTAAGTGGTTTTAAAAATTCAAGCATAATGCAAATGGTTTCCTTAGCACGTATAAGACTAGGCTGGTTGCAAAAGGCTATGCTCAAACATATGGCATAGATTATGAAGAGACATTCAGTCCGGTTGCTAGGATGGCAACTGTTAGATGCACGATTGCCTTGGCAACAACCAAAGGTTGGATTTTGCAGCAAATGGATGTTAATAATGCCTTCTTGCATGGTGAATTGGAAGAAGAAGTGTATATGGATCAACCAATAGGTTATGAGGATTTAGAGCATCTTGCATATGTGTGCAGGTTAAAGAAGGTGCTTTATGGGCTGAAGCAAGAACCTAGAGAATGGTTTGACAAGATTGGAGAGTATCTTGTCAATATTGGATTTTGTATTTTTTATGCTAATCACTCACTTTATGTGATAAGAGGAGATGCAGGTTTTGGTCATCATAGTCATCTATGTGGATAACTTGATTATTACAGGTTGACAGTGATAGTGGGATTGTTGAAGTTAAGGACTTCTAGAAGAAGAAGTTTGAGATGAAAGATTTGGGTGAGCTGAGATACTTTCTTGGTATTGAGGTGATTAGATGTGATGATGGTATATGGATATCCCAAAGACAGTATGGTTTGGATATGTTATCCAAGTATGGTATGATAGCATGTAAGCCTCTTTCAATACCATTGGAGCAAAATGTGAAGTTGAGTGCTGATGTTGGGGATGAGATAGAAGACCTTACTATGTTTAGGAGGATATTAGGGAGTTTGATTTACATGACTATCACAAAGCCAGACTTGAGCTATGTTGTTGGCCTTGTCAGTCAGTTTATGCAGATGCCTAGAAAGCCTCATTTGGATGCAGTTAGATGTATATTGAGATATGTGAAGTCCACTTTACATTATGGACTTTTTTATGAGGAAGATAAGGATGTATAGGTCTTTGGATACACATATGCAAATTGGGCCGGTAGTATGTATGTCAGATAGAAGATCTACTAGTGGATACATGTTTTCCCTTGGTAGTGCAGTAGTTACATGGAGCAGCAAAAAGCAACCTATAGTTGCTTTATCGAGCACAGAGGTTGAGTATAGAGGTGCTACTATGGCAGCATGTGAGGTGGTATGGCTACAAAAGTTATTAGGTGATTTGGATGTGCAAGGAGATGGTCCACTTGTCATTCATTGTGACAACATGAGCAACATACAGCTAGCTAGGATTCTAGTGTTCCATGCTAGGATAAAACACATTGAGGTGCACTACCACTTTACGAGAGAGAAGGTACTTGTAGGAGAGATTTTCTTGGTATATGTTAGCACAAATGATTAGATAGCTAACATTTTCACAAAGACATTGGGTGTAGAGAATCTTCGAAATTTCCGAAGCTTACTTGGAGTTGCAGAGATAGAGTTGAGCTTTAGGGGGAGTGTTGAGATGGCAAGCTCAACATATGCGGATATTGATGATGGAGTGCCTCGCTAGATGGGTCCGTATGTCTATACTTAGCACGTTGGTGATCATTATGATACTCACATGGCCATTGACTTATCACTTATTATATTTAGTTTGTTATACCTACCTAGAACTAGCAAAGATATAGTGCCAGTTGATTAGTGTAGTTTGCTATGCACTGTTTGACTTAGTAAGCCACTTTCCTTTATGTTGTATATTATCTATACTTTGTGTACATTATATAATGTGTGGAAGAAGAGGAAGAAATCCGCAAGAAAACGTTTTGGCCTCCATCTCTCTTCTTGTGTTCTTGAGTGAACTTCCTCTTGTGTATACAGTGTGTGTTTGGTGCAGCAGCTCAAGCAAGTTCCCCCACCACGCGATTCTTGACACCCAAAATACTCTATATTATTTATAACGGTGTTTGGATCTATGGCCTAGCATCGGCACTCTTGCTTAAAAATTTTCCATGACACCACAATCCATTATGGAGTGCATTTTTCCGATGCACTCAATGTGAAAATATCGCCTGTACGACCACGCCACACTATAGATTTTGTATTGTACATTGAAACAGTTGGATTAGTTATTGCATATAAAATCTAGATAGAATATCTTATAAAATATGTGATCACCTTCAGACAACATCCCATCGAGAATTCCCACTCCTCAGTAGAGACCTCTACCCCTTAACGAGAAGCTGCAATCAAAGCTCCATGTACCATTGCATAGACATAAACCATGGCATGTCCCCCATGCCCTCAAGATATCGAATCCATCGATGGTGTGTACTGTGTTCAAATTCTGATTCGTGCTTATTTCCAATCTTTTGTGGCCTGCTCGTACCTAGCGAGCCACTTCTCCATGGATGCATGATGTAACATACAAAAATGATTCACTTTCTCCTCCATTACAACATTCATCCTTTTTTCTACCCCATTTCCAACCACCACATCTTCGGTCAGTCTATCATCATCCTTCAGCGACCATAGAATACTGTTGTCTGAATCCATCATTGGTAGTAACTGTGAAATATGCCCTAATGCCTCCGATAGTAGTCAACCTTCAGCCATGCTACCTTTTGGCCAAGCTCGTTGTCACGCAAAGCCCTTTGGGGTTTTCATAAAGCACTCCAAGAAGAACATCCATTGCATATGGACGGGTCCTGGAATCTCCACTTCATCTACAAAATGCACCAGGAGGTGTTTTTGCATCGTGAGAGCATGTTGGTGGGCAAGTACTTCTTAAAGAGACAGATCATCTCCATTGCTCCCCGCCTTGCGGACTCAATAGAGGATGTCTTGATCTCCTTCTCTGAGATATGGTGCACTAAATTTGACAACGTATAAATCACATTGCATTTCTATAGTGAGGCATCCCACGATCACTATCGATAGTACTAACTACCACAAATATAAGGAGCATTACGAACACCGACTAGACACTAAATAGCAAAATATAGAGACTACTTACAATCGAGGCCAGTACAAAATTGGCATATCTTATGCCAATCATGGGATTTTATCCCTAAGTCGGTTGTCTTTAGAGAAAGCGGATTTTAGAAAACACATCATACCCATCAGGGTGTGGATAGACCTGATAATTTTCTTCACAATGCGCTCTTCTTTAATGGACAAAACCAAAGGAGCGTGAGGTAGTTACAAGTGACCATTAGTGCTCATCTGTGGGGCCAAAGTGCTTCCATCTTGCCTACCTCCTTCAAATCCATTTGTACCCCTACAATGTTTCTCTTTCATGTGATGTGGTCCCATAATAAGTTCCCCACATTCTTAAAAATATGCATGGGATCCAAAAAATGGTTGATCTATAAGTGGGTTCAATACGGAAACTTGTAGAAAATCAAGAACCATCGCATACCATTTGGATATGACTCCATGTGGACCATTTTCAACTCATACTAACTTTGGGTGTTCATTCATGCTAGAGATCATCCAAGAAAATATTTCCTCAAGTTATGACCCTCCAGTAAGAAAGAGACCTATCGTTGATATACCATCTTCTTCGTGACCTTTGGGAGTCTAACTATGGCCCACACAATGAATATGCATGATAACCTGAGGTAAGAAAACCTGTCCCAACACCCCTATTTACATTAAGAATGTGAATCTAGAGCATGGCAGGTCCTTGGAAAGATTTTCTTCTTTAGACCAAAGTGTCCTAGGATTCTTTTAGCATATTGGAGTGGTCCTTTATCTTGGAAACTACATTCCCAGATTGTCCTCTTCTTAGTTCGGGATTGAGCTCCATGGACAATTGGCTTTGCTTGTAATACTAAAGAATACTTCCAAGCTTAGACATTCTAGTAAGACCCAATCTATATTAGTTGAGAAGAAACGACTTAAGAGAAATTCATTGCACGTTATAACTAACATTCCTTGATAGAGTATCTCTAATCATTTGCAAGTTCTAGGCTCAAAATAGATGCAACTTATATTACTCAAGTTAACTATAGTTACAAGAGTAAAGTTTATTCCAATACAAGTTGTATTTCATGTCCACAAAATTTCTAGGATTTCTAATAATCTTGAAGTGGTGTAGTAGGTTCTAAGTCTTCGTCTTCATTTGATTCCTCTATATATCCGAAGACTGCACTTGTGTAGCTTCGTTTTCTTGGAGGATCCATATCTTCTAGAATTAAGTTAGGGCAGTCTGCTTGGACATGTCCTACTAGCTCATAGCAATGGAAACATTGACAGTAGGAACATCTCCTACGGATGTGCCCTATCTCTCCACATGTATGGCATCTCTTACCGAGATCTCGGGAGTCATCTTTACTACAATTTCTTGATTTAAATTCTTGGACAATTGGATTCACTCGGAGTAATGGGTCTTGCAAGTCCGTTGGACACATTGCTTCAAGATGGTGGTTCAAAGGAGTGTTTAGGCCATGGAAAAACTTGGATACTTGTTGTGCAATATCCATAGGTGGTGCATATTTTAGTAGGGTTACAAACTTTGAGTAGTAAGCTTCCAAAGTTAATTCTAGCTACTTTACCTTGAAGAATTCATTCATCTCCAAAGTCTGGTAGGTTGGCGGAAGTTATTGTTTGCATATAGCATCCTTCAGCTAAACCCAAGTAACATCGGCTTCAGAAACACCTTCATCTTTGTACCATTGCTTCCACCATAATCGAGCCTGGCCAATTAACTTAAGTTTGGCTATCATTGCTTGATTGGTAGAGGCATTTCCCAAAGCAAAGAGATATTCATCCATCAACTCAATCCATATCTCTGCCTCTGCTATGATATCTATCCCTTCTCCATCAAACTCAGGTGCCTTAATTTGCTTGAGAAAGAATTTCTTCTCTTGCATGTCAACATTCATGGGTGCAGAAGGTGCCTAACAATCAAGCCATACTGCTTGGATTATTTTGTTTACGATATGTCTACAAACCATACATTAATCCACTACAAGAGAAAGGCCTATAGACGCGCACTGTACACGCAAAAAAGCAGGCGCGTTTATAAGCGCGTGTATCAGCGCGTCTATTCATGCTAGTATAAAAAACGCGTCTATATATCTGCGCTGGTAAACGTGCTTATAGATGAGAAAATAAACACACATATTTTTCATTTCTCATAAAGTCCCTGAATATGACCAAACTCTTAACAGCTAGTATTTGTTTGAATAGGGCATGATTGGATGTATATACGACATAATTACACCTGGATTATACGCTAGGATATGATATACATGTATATGATCATACGGACATGATATACATGTATATACGACATGATATACATGTATAGGGCATATACATGCATAGGACATGATATACATTAGCAACTTTACTTCTTTTTTAGTATTACAAATATACATCCAATCATTCAAAGCTAATTACATATATGTGATTACAGGCCCTATATACATCCAATCATGACATATACAAATGTGATTGGATAGGGCATAATGATTGGATGTATATATAGATCAAAGGTTGACTTGTGCATTTGCAATATATATATATATATATAGAGAGAGAGAGAGAGAGAGAACTCATCAATACACTCACATGTCTCATTTGTTGTGCACTTAACCTAGCCATGCATGCCAATTCATAGCAAGAGTAGATTGATGTAAATCAGTTGGCTTGTGCATGTGCAAGCTATTCCAATCATGTCAAGTTGCACTTATAGCTCACATATAATTTTAGATAAGGTGGACCACATGTAGCCAATGTGCACATGTCCTCTTTTCATCATCTTTAGCCAATGTGTCCACTTGTTGGTGACTAATACCAACAAGCCAACTATAAATCTCTTATCTATGAAATGTATAAGTAAATTAACTTGGTTAATTTGATGAGGCCAAGTTTTCCTTCCATGGACAGTGTGGTTGGCTATATTCTACTTCAAGGTTATAGGAACTTGCAGAAGTCAATGGAGCATCCTAAAAATGACGATACTTTAATTACTATATCCAGTCACTTCATGTACATATCTTTGATTGATTGATGGATAATGTGCCTTTCTCTATCTCTTTCGTGTACACCTTCATTGCATTATCTCTCTCTAGCTAAAAACCATTCGTGCTTTATCCACCTATTGATACTTGCATGCAATTGTAAGTGGGATGGTCTAGTAAGTCACTACATATGTGCCAATTGACTTGCCAATGTGTTATCTCTTATCCTCAAGCTTTGTTATATATGTCACCACATAGGTCAATTGATTCCCTAAATTGTTCCTGCGCGTCTGTAAGCGCGTATAATAGGAATTATCTGCGCATATACACGCGCTTATAGACGCGCCACGCAGGTATAGAAAAATTTAAAAAAAGTTGTGGCGTTCTTTTCAAACCTGTGCTTTCCTGCGTTTTTTGAGCGTTTTCTGCAGTTCGAGCTCGACATCACTACTCGTGTCTATCTATCACTTCATGAAGACAATGAGGCAAGAAAATAAGAGTAAAAAGAGGACAGGAGGAAAGAAGAGCCAAAGAGTAAAGAACAAGAGCCAAACAGTAAGGAAGAGAAGAAGATTCAAGCAACTTACCAAGGGAAGGGAGAAGGAGGACAAGGAGCTTGCAACCTAGCCGCCACCCGTTGGAACAAGCAAAGAAGGTGAGTTCTTCTTCTCTCTCTCAATCTTGTTTGCTTTCTCTATTTGTTTGTCTCTCTCTTCACATGCTGGATCTTGTCATCTATGGAGGTTTTTTTGCACGTTTTTTAAGAATGTTTGGAAAGAAATGGTCCGACTGTGCGCGTCTGTCAGTGCATCTAGATGACAGTGTAGACGCAGGTGTAGACGCAGAAGTAGACACGCTGACAGATGTCCACAGAGATGCCCACAGAGATGCGCTGACAGACACCCACAGAGACGCAGATATAGATGCGCACAGAGACGCATGTATATACGCTGCATGTAATATGTTTTATCTGCACAGGGTAATATGATTTTTCTTGTATAGATGTAGAATCCTGGATCCTCTAGCACCCCATTACTAGTGCTTGGGACCATGATGTCACAAGTACTAGAACTCATAATGTAAAAACGTTTCATCTATATATATGAAATTTCGTGTTCTACATACATTGTTTTGTTTTCAGTATCCAATCTTTGAAATAATCTTTCTCTGTTTTCCCTAAGCATACAATTTGATGTTGATGGGGGGGAAAAAACCAGAGAGCATGTGGCTTGCAAAGCCACATGCTCTCTGGTTTTTTTTTATATCTCTGTTTTGCGCGTCTATCAGCGCGTCTAAGTTGTAGGATAAATGCGCATCTATTCTCGTCAAAAACTTGCAGAGTAAACACGTTTTTAGACGCGTAGATACATGTGTGTATAGACACAAAATATGAATATATCCACTTTTTTATAAATATGATTATATATTTACGTAGCGCGTCAATACGCGCATCTATATGCGCGTCTAAGTGTGCGTGTAACTCTGATCATAAGCGCACTTTTAGACACGATATGGTAGACACAGAAATAGACGCAGTAATAAACACACCCGATATTTTTTTTCACAATTCAAATATTGCATCTACAAGCGCGTCTATGGAGCCTTTTTGTTGTAGTGATCAATCCTGTATCATTACAAAGTTTCACTCTCATATCAACTGTAAGGTGCCTGCCCATCGACTGTCTAGGCACGCATTTAGCGGTCTATCAAGAAAGGAATCTAAGAGTCACTGCCCGACACTCCCATGGAATATTCCGGGTTTTGTTGCCTAGGGTTTCTCAAATCCGCCTCGCAACGAAACATTTACGGCTGAATCCACTAGGATTGACTTGAAATTTGGGCTCCTAGTGGCCAAGGTCTTCTAACAACATTCTATCCTTGGATCTTGGACATCCTACTTTACGCAAAGATACCCAATTCAAAGCAGACCCATGCTGCACTTGGTTCAAAGAGAATGGAAAACGAGAGGGATGCGCTGCCCAACCTCTCTGCCCATAGGACATAGTCCCATTCTGGTCCCCTAAAAGGGCATGAATCAGGTTCTAACCTAACAATACCTAAAGGTCGAATGACGGTAAAATCTTGTGAGAAGCCTCCTAGTTTTCTAGGACTGCCCTGCCGTAGGATAAACCCGTCGGGCATTCTGCCCACCCGCTTCCCTTAATACCTTTAGTTTTCTAATTAGGTCCTACCACATTTATGTGTGACACTTAAAGTTAGCTTCATTAATTAACCCTTTTAGGGAACAAGGTTCATTCGCATAACTTATATCACAGACACAAAAACAGAGCAAAGCAATCTATTGAAAAACAAGATTCAAACAAGTTCCTTAACTTATCTTCAAGTTAATCTTTGTCCCCCGCCCATACAGGACAAATTATGTATCGCTTCTGTCCAACAGAAGTATCCCTTCTGCCATGCAGAAGTAACTGGTCCAATTCACATAGCACCACAAACTCAATCCTTTATCTAGAATAGGATCTCCCAACATGCCCAGACATTGGGGGCCACGGAGGTCTTTAACTCCATTCTAGTCCTAGCAAGGGGTGTCCAGAGCTCCAACTGACCTGCAAGCTGTCTAGGAGCGAAACATCATTCCCGTGGTTGGCCTTTTCACCACTCGACCTTCGGCCCATGAATCGAGCAGTGCCCTCTCAGGTTAATCTGTGATGCGATCATGGAAGTGATCCACCCGTGCAATATATCATTCGTTAATTAAATCCTTTAAGAATCAAGCACAAACAAGGCATTCAGTCCTAATATCATTTTCCAAGAAAACATTCCTTTATTTCCATGGTGACTTGTCATCACAGACCCTTGTCATGCATTTACCATAAATCACAAGCACTTGGAATAATCATCCAAACAACAACTAACAACCAGTTGAATGTAAAAGCATTTAGGATGTTGTTCAATCAACCAACAAAACCAATTGCATTCTTTCCAACCAATGCAAGAATAGATGATATAACATTTCCATCGTATATTTGCTCTCCCCCTTGGGATGTAAGATCAATACTATGTAAAAATGTTTCTTAACACTTCCTTCCTTCGGCTAGGGCATATGTTAAGGGCTCAAACACTATTCATGATGTAGGTTCTATAGGTCACTTACCTTGATTGATAACCCAACCCTGAATTTGGATTGGCAAAAGTTGTAGTTATCCAACGGATCTCAAGACATCTTACTTTTTATCCTTATGATTAATTTCTTGTACTAGCTCATGGTCAAACCATGAGGCAAACATGAAATTATCCTCATATATCAAAAATATTATATGCATAACGTGTAAATACTTGATAAGATAAGTGTGAGATTATCTCAAGTAACTAAACTCCAACATGCCTTGTATTGAGCTAGAATCTAGTTCTTCTTAATATTTGGGCTCTTAGGCTAAGTATCTTTGAAGTATCTAGACTTTAAAATAGTACTTTCCATTTATGATTCTCAATGTCATATTCTTTTAGTAATTATGCTGTTTGTAATCCTTGACTATGCATTAACCTAATAATTATATGCACAATCTTTTAATGTCGTTCTTTTGATGACTATGCCATTCATAACTCTTGACTAATTCTTCCTTGTAATTGCTCTACCAGCAAATAAGTCATATGTAACTAGGTGCAATTATCTTCCCTTGATATATGCACTTCACAATCTCCATCTTTCGAGTAGGTGAGATGGAATTTATCATTTTCGATGACCTATACTAGGTAACTAGGTACAATTATCTTCCCTTGATATATGCATCATAGTATGGGGCCTAATATATCTTATACGAGAATCAAAGCAAGCATCTATCAATTTGAAAATACATTACTTACGATCGGAACCGTAGTTGGATTGACAATGATGCCTTTGCCCGAAGCCTTGTTGCTAGTTGTAGGATTATCATCCGCACGCGACATTATTCACTTGGAGGCCATCGTCCGCAAGTAGACTCAAGAGATTAAGAAGGTGGAATAGATTCAAGATGGGTGAGTGTAAGAGAAGATGTTTAAGTCAAGGATCGAGATAGAGGAAAATTTTTTAGCCTCTCGAGGCGACTCTTCTCTCTCTCTCTCTCTCTCTCTCTCAAGAGCTCTCTAACAATCTCTTGGAGAGTATCCTTCTCTCTACCTCTCTCGCAGCCTCTCGAGGGTCTCCTTGTGCTTTCTTATGCCTCTCCCATGCCTCATATTTATAGTGAATTAGAGAAGAGGGCTTGTGGTTGAGAAGTGGAGCTCTTTGTGGAGGGGGATCTTGGAAAGATCAGTGATCTGATACTCAAATCATAAATTTGATGGTTCCATTGGCTTCGAAAGGGGGGTAAAACACCAAGATACTTAGTTAGAAAGCTCTTAGTTCACTCCTTCTTCTTTTCTCTATTCGAAGTATTGTCTACTGTCTGTAGACTGCGATCGCGGAGTGCGTGATTTCACAAATCACTTTTCTTTACTTTTCTTTTTATAAATTCTCCAAAACTAACTAAAACATCACTTGTATTTTCTTTTAAATGACATCTAGTTCTAAAAATCTCCATATCTTTTTTAGGATAAAATATCTAAAATATACTAGTTTTGCCCAAAATCTAATATTTTTGGACCATCCAAACTATACACATTAATACTAGTGATTAATATAGCTCATACGTCTCGTTTACATTGTAACTTATTACGTGAAAGGTGGCTATGGTCCTTGTCAATCCGAGAAAAATATCGGATTTATGACTCTCAATTTTTTTAAATAAAATATTTTCAATTACATAAAATTTATTAGTCATTAATATTAATTAGTTTTTACCTTAGTTAGTCTTTAGTTAGTAATCTTACTAACTTATTAATTGATTAACTAACTTTCAAACTAACCAACTAAATTTTATTGTGTGGATATATTACACTTAGCCTCTGTACTCGAAAACAAATGTAGGTTGCTTTTTGCTGCTCCATGTAGGTGTTGCACTATACCAAGGGAAAACAAGAGTCCTCTAGTAGACCTTCTGTCAAACATGATATTAGCCCAATTTGCATCTCTGTATCCAAACACATGTATATCCTTCCCTGCAGTATAAAAAGGTTCATAATGCAAAGTGAACTTCACATACCTCAAAATTCGTCTAATTGCATCCAAGTGAGGCTTTCTAGGCATTTGCATAAATTAACTAACAAGGCCAATAATAGAGCTGCTAGCCTTATGAGATAGTCAAGTAAATAAAACTCCCTACTATCTTCCTAAACATAGTAGGGTCTTCTATCTCATCCCTAACATCAACACTCAACTTTACATTTTACTCCAATGGCACTAAAAGAGGCTTATATATTTTCATACCATACTTGGATAACATATCCAAGCCATATTTTCTATGAGATAGCCATATCTAATCATCTTAATACCAAGAAAGTACCCTAGCTCACCCAAATCCTTCATCTCAAACTACTTCTTCAAAAAGTCCTTAACTTTAGCAATCCCACTATTACTGTCACTTGTAATAATCAAGTCATCCACATAGATAACTATGATAACCAAACCTGGATCTCCCTTTCTCACATAAAGTAAGTGATCAACATCAAAAATATAAAAGCCGATGTTGACAAGATACTCTTCAATCTTATCAGAACATGTTCTAGGCGCTTGCTTCAATCTATAGAGCACCTTCTTTAACCTACACACATATATGTGATGCTCTAAATCCTCTTAACCTGTTGGTTGCCCCATATACACCTCTTTTTGCAATTCACCATGAAAGAAGGTATTCTTAACATCCATTTGCTATAAAATCTAACCTTTGGCTACTTCCAAAGAAATCAGCATCTAACAGTTGCCATCCTAGCAACAACTGGACTGAATATCTCTTCATAATGTATGCCATATGTTTGAGCATAGCCTTTTGCAACCAACCTAGCCTTATACATGATAATAGAAGCATCTGCATTATGCTTGATTTTGTAAATCCATTTACAATCAATAGCTTTCTTGCCCTTAGGCAATGGTACCAAATCCCAAGTATTATTGGCTTCTAATACAGCCATCTCCTCATCCATTGTTGCATCACAATGAGCATGACCAATAACATCCTCAAAACAAGTAAGCTAAATCTCCGCAACTACCTTTACCATATAAGCATAATGCTGAGCTACATAACCTTCAAAACCAAATATTTTAATAGGATATCTGGCCATGCTAGATTTGTATACCATTGGATCACTCAATGGAGCCTTTACATTACCATGTGCTCTCTATACACTTGGTGTCATGACTAAAGGAATACCAAGCTCATCATTCAAACTCTCTAAACCACTAGAATCTCCATCAAATCCCAAATGACTAGTAGATACATAATTATCATCCAACACTTTATTTTTTCCTTTATCTTTACCTACAACACTTGTAGATCCATCTAAAGACGTGGGGCTACTGCGTAGTCTCTCAGATCAAGGGCTAACTATAGATGCGGTACCAAATGTTGCTTCTAGTCCACTAAGGCTCTGTGATTCTTGCTTTTCTTTCTCCACATAACTATCATCCAATGCATTTTCACTGTGACTAGATACATACCAACTGCTCATGTCATAAAAAATAACATCCATGCTCACTCTGAACTCACCTGTGATAGGGTTATAATAACGATATCTTTCTACTACAAATATTATCCAATAAAAATATATTTTTCAACCTTTGGATCAAGATTCTTTCATAGTACATCTGACACGTGAACATATACAATACAACCAAACACTTTTAACTGTGATACATTAGGCTTCTTGCCTATAAAGCATTCTTCAGGGGTCACCCCATAAATTGTAACTATGGAGTTCTGTTCATAATATAGATAGCCATATATTTAGCTTCAAACCAAAATACCCCATGGTCTCACACCCAAGAGCGTATGGAGGCTACACACATTGATCTAACTTATACACACATTTGTATCATTCATAGTCCAATGGATCCCTTCCCAACTCCTCACAGGGAGTACCCAAATAGAATGGTGCATAGAACGATTATTGCTCCACATATACAAGGAGCATCCCTTGACTGACTATTGGGCCTAGTTGAGCTCTCCTACATCTCGAGGATTGGCCCCAAGTTGTGTTATTCAAACATATAACACATACGACACATAGTCCTCTCTTTTAATCAATCATTCTAGGAGATAAAGTATAATCCTAACTAAATAAGTCCCCAAAGTAACTAATGTACTAACCCTACAGCTTGGGGCTCCTCACCCTCAACGTGGATCAATGTTCATAAAAGTAGGTGCTATGCATCCAGGATATATATTTCAAATACCATGTGATGAATGCAGTGCATGAGTGCATGATCTGTCAAGCTCAACCATTTTATTTATTCAAAACAACATTGTGACAATGCACTAAGAGTTCTCTTCATTCTTTTCATACTAACATATTTGCTTTGTTGCATAGGGAGTAGCATCGAGCATACTTGTGGTACGCAACTCTTTAACTTTCCAAAAATAAATGTGTCATATATGTAAAGTGTATCATAAAAATCAAATTTCAGACTATAACATAGAAATGGGGCTAAACTAAGGCTAAAAACTTATGCCTTAGACCCATCATATATCCACAAACACATTTATAATTTGGTTGTAGGCCTGTGAGGAACACTCCTTTTTGGATACCTTCATCCAAATGATGATTGGTCAATCCCTTCAAGATGGATTCCATTCGCGAGACATAAGCTTCTACTCTTTCTCCATAGGACTGACTTAGATTCATAAACTCCTCTCGCATCTGCTCTTCAAAACCTTTACACTTGAATTTAGTGAGGAAGGCCGTCCCATGTGCCAAAAGTTCCTACTACTTGTCTCTCATACCATTGAAATGCCGCGCCCTTGAAAGTGACAGGAAATATTGCTAACCAATGCTCAGGGGTTCTGGTGTTGTTAGCTACACATACTATCATAAACTCTCCTACATGAAGATCAGGGTCTTCATTATACTCTCCCTTGAAAATTTGCAATGGGACTAAATTTGCGGTCCTTTCATCAATATCTCGAGGACAAATCTGACTAGGAAGGGGACCTTGAGTCGCCATGGGGACTTCTGTAAAGAGTGCTTTTAAGGTGTCAAAGGAGGATTCTATTGCAAGCTCAATCTTGGCCTTGATTCTTTCCTTCTCTTCTTTCACGTACCTCTAAACTCATTCTAATGCTTGCCTCTTGATTGTGTCATTCATCAAGGGGTTAGCTACAGCCAGTTGGTCTATACTCAACAGAACAGAATCAAAGGGGCTTCAGTCTCTAGAGGACTCCCTGGCCAACATCTCTTCTACTTCTTTTCAACATCTCTGAATTCTGCTTTCATGCCACTATAGAGGGGGAGATATTCCGTTCAAAAGGTATTAAAACTCATTCTTTTGAGGATCGTTGTTGTGTCATCATCATAATAATGCCAGTTTCTGATGGTTTCAATAGTGCATGTTGTGAAGAATACTCTATCCACCAACTTCTAGTGGGTTGCTAATTGAATAAACATGAGATTGTTAGTGCACCAAGCATCCCACGTGTCCTATTGTTGAGCATCCATGAATAAATTCCAACTCTTTTATTTCTTGTTTTCGTGAACCTCTTGACCACGACTCCTGAAGCTTCTTCACAATCTTCCACTTGATGATGTCTAAAAACTTCTCAATGAATGCCAAATCTTCCATGGATGGTCATTCTCTCTGTTTCTACACTTCATTTTGTTTCCAGACAATTTGCCACTAAGATGCAAGTTTATGCTACTTCAATAGGAAGAGGAAACAGTCCATCACATAGAGCTTGCATCATGATGGTAATGTGTTTCCGACATTGTGGGATGAACTTCTTGTGGAAAGTGGCTTTGGTAATGAGAATCTCTTACTCTTCAGTGGAAGAAGAAACATCGCAAACATCCATTGAATTCTTCTCTTCTTGGCAATGCCATTTCCTTCATTTTCAGTCTCTTCTGATACTTGTTGATAGAAAATATCATTGGTTGGCTGCGCACCAAAAACATGAAGCCCCAAGAGAGACACCAAGGAAAAGGTGTTTCTACTACAAGAAAATCTATCTTGTAACATCAACAAGCTTTTGTTTCATTCTTTAGAGAACCACAACTAAGAAAAGAATAAATCTTCATGCAGTATCATAGTAGATATCTCCCACGGATTTGATAGAATCAACCATAATCGTCAACATCTTCATAGAATCCATCAAAACTAACAAGAACACAAAATACACCACTTTTGAATGGAAATAATCATATATGATTCATCTTCATTGTCTTGTAGTTTTCTCTCTCAATCTCTCATAGAGAGAAACATTGTTTTACATAGAATTGGCTATCTTTAACTCTCTCTTTCTCTCTCAATTAATAGTACATCATATCCTCACGATAATAGTTAATAATCACTCATAATAATCCCTCTTAGGTCGTGGATGCCCCTTCCAAGAGGTGTGTCTGATATGAAAGGTCACCAGATCCACTACAGTGACTCTTCATAGCTCACTACTATCACTTCACTCCAGTCTTCTCTTGAGTCTTCAGCAGCAGCTACTTCTTTCACTTCCTTGAGTTCTTTTGAACTTTCATTCACCTTTTTCCAAGGCTAGAAAAATTTCTCAAAGTCACATATACATTCTATAGAACACTTACAAAATCATACATAACAGAATAGAAAGCTGCTCTACAGAAGCTCAATAGAGGGTTACAGAAGGTCAACAGAAAACATTAGAACCTCATAACCCATACTAAAACCATTCCAAACTATCAAAAACTAATCAATGATATTTTAAAAATCCTCAATCTTCATCAATCATCAATCCATGCTTCATACAGAAGAAAATCAGAACAAAATAGAAGCTAAACAAAAGGTATCAGAACCAATCAAAACCTCAATAGAACCTATCAGAACCTCATATTTCTACTGAGAATCATCATGAGCCTTCAAAACATAATCAATATCATCCAAAACACTCTTAAACACTTCCAAAAAATCAAACATAACTCCAAATCTATAAAAAATCAACCATTCAAGACTCAAAAACAACAAAAATCAACCAAAAAATCTAGTCATTTCAGCACTCAACATTGTGAACAAAAATAGGGTCTTTATGTGTAACGTGTCCCCTAGTATCATCCAGGACACGTCTTAGCAGTCCATCAGAAAGGATGTCTAGAAAGCTCCGCCCGGCACTCCCATGGAATGTTACGGGTTTTGCGATCTAGTTCTTCCCGCGTCTGCCACGTAGCGGAAGTATCCTGGCCGTTCCCACTTAGGATCGACCGGAATTAGGGTTTTCCTAATGGGTCATTAGCTAACAGCAACTAGCGTCAGACCCGAGCGAACTACTTTACGCAGAAACGCTAGGTCCGAAGCGGATTCACGCTGTACTTGGTTCAAGGAGAATGGGAAATGAGAGGGATGCAAAGCTCAACCTCTCTGCCATAAGGCATAGTCCCATTCCGTTCCCCTAAAATAGCGTAAATCGGGTAAGACGTAACTCTAGGTCATCGTTCTCGTTATTCTTTTTGATGATGATGATCATTCTGCTGTTCTTCGAGATTTTTGAGAAAAGTTCCCGGCTAACCGGGACCACCCAACCGTAGGACGGACCCATGGCCCATCCTCCACACTTTCCTCGGTTTGTTTTAGTTATGTAATTATCTAACACATTAATTTGACATATAACAATCAGCTTCTTTAATTAACCTTGTTAAGCACTGGTTCCTTCACGTAATCTTATCACGTGACATAGAAAAACAACATCAAGCAAGTTCTTTTAACATTTCATCATTTTATCTTTGAAATACAAGGAGTTCTGCCCGTAGGCTTGTCCATAATCTGCCCGAAGGCTAACCAGTAATCTCCAGGGATCACTATTCCAAGCTTCCGCCCGTCAACTAGTATGCGGGCCTCGAGATCCAATCGCGAGTCATGTTAGCCTCTTGTGCAGGACCCGGAAGGCGAGGGATTTACGGCCAGAGCCCCCCCTGGCACCCAAGCGTCCTCCTACTCCAAGTAGAGCTTAACGGAGAGACCTCTCGTGGCGGGTTCGGTCCACGTTCCCGGCGCGGTCAACAACCCCCTTGGTTAGGGTCAGGCAGGCAGTCGGGGGTAACTAAAACTGCCTCTCCCTTCAGGCCTTTTAACCTGAAGTATAGGTACTCATTTAATTTGTAATTCATAATTCAAACAGAGCCCTAAAATCTCTAGCAAGCACAAACATTTCCATTAATCAACCCAGTTGTATGGCAAACTGCTAAGGAGGTGTTCTTTCCTTTTTGAGTGTATCAGCACTCGTTCCCAAGGTGTCTTGTTAATTGGCAAGATCCTTTTTCATTCCGGTGCTAGGCATACCCAACTTGGTTAACCCTAAAGTGCTTTAGATATGCTAGTTTCCGGTTTACAACTTTCCTTATTTAGAAGGATATTAAAAAAAATACGTCTTTTTGCAAGATAACTTGCGTAAGGATCTGTCGTCCTTGATGAGGGTTTTTCCCTTTTCTCCTTGTGAATCAATCACAAGACTATGGAGGATGGAAGATGAAGGCTAGATTCATGTTAACATAAACAATGTAGAGCAATTGTTACACAAGTGAATAAAGTTCCAAGATAGATTAACTTGGAATCATAAACACAATCTTGTGTAGGACACTAACAATGACAATGATACTAAGTGAAAGTACCAAGCATCATGATATTGTATTCACCTTTGTGAAAGTGATAGTCAAGTACAATGCTTTATAGAAGTTGAGTTGTTTCACTATCCTAATTGTGCATAGGGATTCAGGACAGCTCTTCCTGGAGCAAACATCATTTTTCATTTCTCAACATCCCTGCTCAAATGATGAGTCCCTACACTTATTGGATTTTGCCCCCCCTACATGTTAACATGGTCCGAGAGACTAGCTCATAGGCAGCCTAGTCAAGTTAAAGCTTGAGACTTTACATCTTTGGCAAGGGTTTTTACAAATCAAATCCACTAAGGGAAACATAGAGATCCACTATGGGAACAAATTCCTTAGAACAATCTGTCAGAGTTGTTGATGGTAGCGGAAGCATCTTCTTCTTCTTCTTCTTCATTCATGAATTAACTTTGGTGGTGTTCATTCTGCATGTACTGTGCTCTTTTCTTGTGAAAGCATACACTGGCAATATGGCCAGTCTTACCACAATAATGGCATGTCATCTGAATTTTGTTGTTACTGTTGAATCCTCGACTTATTCCTTTGGGTCCAGTAGCTCCTTTGGTGTATAGGAGATTTTCCCTTGAGCTGGTCTCTTTTACATCTTTGCTTTTAAATTTGCTTTCTCCATCAACCAGTGAGTGCTCAATATCTTTGAGTGAGAGACTAGGAACATTATTTAGGGTGGACACAAGGTTTTCATATGGATCCTTATTTACACTTGCAAGCAATACGGCTACTGCTTCATCTTCATCAATATTCTTCTTAAGAGTTGCAAGCTGGATTTTTAGGCTCTTGAACTTGTTAATGTGTGTGGTCATGGAAGCACTGTCTTTGATATCTAGTACCCAAGCAATGATGCCTAGTGCCTTGTTACTCATATTATTTGATTCTTTGGCTTTGAGTTGGTCTTCCTCAACAAACCCATATTTATCATCTTCCTTCTTGCTATCTGCATCATCTTCAAGCAGGTCTCACAAGTCCTTTCGCATAAGGTGATACATGGTCTTCTCCTTCCAGGAATGAAAACCTTCACCATTGAATTTAGCTATTTTCTCAAGCTCTGCCATGTTGATAATCTTCAATTAACCAGCAAAAAAAGGTTGTATTTTAATGTGTCAAGAGACACAAGAAGATCAGTGTCAAATTGACACTAGTTGAGTATTAATGGATACTAGTCTGCTTTCTCTCATGAACTTTTTGGATGACTTCTGAGCTTTCTCGGGCACTTCCAAAACTGTAATGAACTTCAGAGAGTTTTGCTCAGTGATTAAAATCACTGTTGATAGCTTTAGTGAGAAGAAACAGTGAAAAATGTCAAACATTAAAGCTTTGGCTATGGCTGCCCACGGACATGATAGTTAGAGTTTCACAAATTGTGATAGATAGAGAGAGAATTTTGGGCAGCCCTTTCAGCCTAACATTTCCCACTTGGGGGGCTTCAAATTTCCCAAAAAGATCTAGAGAATTTTGCATTGTGTGTAGTGCTCGATCAAATCAAATCTTTGCCTGTGAATTTTGCATCGGTTTCACATTTTCTTGTAATGATGGGTTCTACAGGGCACAATGTCACCCTCTGACATGACAAGGAGAAGAATTTAAGTTATAAAACAACTGTCTGGAAGAGAGCAAGGGCTAACATGCCTTAGTTTTCTCACACTACTTCCTCCAAGGTCAGTAGGTATGATAGTCTCTAGTCACAATCAGGAAAATAAGCAGTATTTTTTGCAATACCGGAGCTATAGTTGCCCAATGTCAATGATTGATGTGCCAAGGTGGAGATCTAGAAGTAGATAATCACTTATCCAGAAGGAATTTCAAAGATATTTGACTTGTGGAGAGAGATATGAGAACTTCAAGCTGACAGGGTGCTGCTAGCTATGGCTGCCATGGAAGCCTCATTGTAGGCAGAGATGCAAATGAGGTTAGAGATGGGGTCCAACACTCAAACTGAGCTGAGAAGAGATGGAGAAGAGCTAAGCCATACCCAATTAGGCTCTAATACCATGTTAAAAATGCGGATCTAGAGCATGGAAGGAGTTATGGAGGATGGAAGATGAAGGCTAGATTCATGTTAACATAAACAATGTAGAGCAATTATTACACAAGTGAATTAGGTTCCAAGATAGATTAGATTGGACTCATAAATACAATCTTGTGTAGGACACTGAAAATGAAAAAGATACTAAGTGAAAGTACCAAGCATCATGATATTGTATTCACCATTGTGAAAGTGATAGTCAAGTACAATGCTTTATAGAATTTGAGTTGTTCCACTCTCCTCACTATGCATATGGGATTCAGGACGATAGCTTTTCCTAGAGCATACATCATTTGTCATTTCTCAACAATTTAGTCAACACAAACTTGAATGAGATATTTTAGATATCACCAATGAGAACAGACAAGTCATGTTAATAACCTGTGAGTGCCACACTTTGGACATGTCTCCATAGTCTCTTAGTCTCCTCAAAACATCATGCAATCATTGACACATGCATGGATGCAATTATTGTAGTACATGCCAAGCTTTCGTAATATTAGTCACGCATCATCACGAGACTCAAGCATCATGTTTTTGGGTGGTAATATATGATACTTTAGCAACCTGAAAAAAAATCATAAAACACCTTGAAAAAGCACAACAAGTGTTTTTTATAATGAAGTCAAAAATATCAACAGAGCTTATGTAGAATTTCTCTCACTCATTCTCCTCTCTCCCTCCCTCTCTCCCCCCTCTCTCTCTTTTTTTTATCTTTCCTCTTTTTTCTCTCCCTTGTTCTCTCTTCTTTTTCCTTCCTTCTTCTCCCTCTCTCCTTTCCTCTCTTTCTCTCTCAATGCATCTCATTACATAGGAAAACAAACAAAAGAAAATAAGAAAATACAAGAACAGAGCAAGAAGAGGTAATGTACCTACCGCAAAGTCCTGAGGATTGATTCTTTGTCTCCTCTTCATGACGTCCTTTCTTTCTCCATCGTGCAGTTCTTCCTCTTCTTTGCATACACCACAGTGCTGGCGGTAGCAATGAGAAGCTCTCCTTCTCTCTCTTTCCCTCTTCCTCTTCCTCTCCCTCTCCCTCCCAAAGCCACGATCTCTCTTTCTCTCTCTTGAACTTGTTTGCAGCAAATGCCACACTCGGATTGTTGACACTTTTTTTCTCTCAAAACGGCATCACTATTAGTGTTGTTATTTGCATTGCATTTCCAACGCCATTATTTTTCGTCGCAAAGGGCGCTCAGTATTTTTCCATTCTCTTGTAGTGCTTGTATGCATGACTTCACACCTTATTACACAAATTTCCAAAGCTCTTTCATATAAGCACACACACATCTTGCATTAATTTTCTAGTACATCATTCTATCAAAACAAGTGATGCTTCCTCAGTACGCATGGCTTCTCGCCATAGATCCCCTATAGAACAACATTGTCTTAGATGTGCCCAGTTGTATCTACATGTGTGGGACATTTCATAAGTTGGGTTAGCCATGGTTAGTTAAAATCTTGTGTATGACTTACACTTGTGTAATGGAATAATGAATAGAAGGATGAGATCATGACTAAGCTCTCTCTTGGTTTTCCTTTATCTGTCTCTCTCCGTCTCTCTTAATAGACCTGTATCTCTTCCCTTGCCTAATGCCATCACCAACACTAGTCTAAAAATCCATCAAGATGGGATTTCCCTCTTCTCATATGAGACGAAAGGGTTTGTGTATGCTATGTCATTGTTTGGCTCCTCTACATAATGTATTAGAGCATTTCTCGATGGGTCCAAGTGGTCTAAGTATCCCTATGGGGTTGATCTCCATTCTAGGGACAATTGGCTTTGAATCATTGGGTATTGGGAGAGCTAGTGGAGCTTCCCTTCCATAATGTGGTGGTCTATTCCCTAGGTACTAAGGGTGATCGTATGGCTATGGGTATGGCAACCACCTTGTCAATTGGCAATGCATTGCATCATGACGACCATGTCAAGATTGTGGGAGAGAAGGAAGGAGTCTCGCTTGAAGCTTTCTTGCTTGCACAATGGGGGAAGACACACAAGGGTGGAGGCTGAAAACAGTTTTCCTCTTCTTAGTTGTGTAAGCCAAAAGAACTCAAGTACAAAGAAATAGAAGAACCCTATATATGGGTCTCAAACCAAACTCAACTAACTAAGGTGGCATACTAACTGAGCCACGAACTAGAGTAGATAAGGATAGCTATCATGTAGCTATTATTCATGGGCGGTGTACCAACCGCGTCTGCAACTGACAAGTCGGTGACATAAATATACAACGGTCACCCTGGCGTATCACGAGTGGAGCTCGATATCTCAACACTCCCCCTCGAGCTCAATCCCAATTCCTGCACACCAAGCAGGTCTCTGAACTTGCGCAGCTTCTCTGCGCCCAATGCCTTCGTGAATATGTCAGCTACCTGATCCTCTGTGCTGACATAAACTAGATCAATAAGACCTAGTAAAACCCTCTCTCGCACATAGTGATAATGCACCTCAATGTGCTTTGTTCTAGCATGATAGACTGGGTTATTTGCCAAGTGTATACTACTCATGTTGTCACAATAAATGACAACTGGCCCATCTGTAGACTGATGCATATCATAAAGTAGCTTATGCAACCAAGCTACCTCACATGCAGCCATTGCTGCACCCCTGTACTCAGCCTCTGTGCTCGACAAGGCAACTGTAGGCTGTTTCTTGCTGCTCCAAGTGACTGCAGCACTCCCAAAAGAGAATACATATCCACTGGTAGATCGTCTATCAGAAATACTACCAGCCCAATCAGCATCAGTGTATCCATGCAACTGTATCTGAACCCCAGTCTCATAAAATAGTCCATACTGCAATGTGGACTTCACATACCTAAGTATGCGTCTAGCCGCATCCAAATGTGGTTTCCTTGGAGCCTGCATAAACTGACTTACCAATCCAACAGCATAGCTCAAATCTGGCCTGGTAATAGTCATATAAATCAAACTTCCTACTATGCGTCTGTACATAGTAGGGTCTTCTAGAAGCTCACCTGCATCTGTGCTCAGCTTCACATTTTGCTCCAAAGGAACTGAAATAGGCTTACAGCCTGTCATCCCATATTTGGACAGCATGTCCAATCCATACTGCCTCTGCAAGAGCTGTATCCCACTTGGTGATCTAATCACCTCAATGCCCAAGAAATAACGCAGCTCTCCCAAATCCTTCATCTCAAACTTCTGCTTCAATAGCATTTTCACATGAAGGATATCTTCATCACTGTCACCTGTCATAATCAAATCATCAACATAAATGACAAGTAGCATAATACCTTTCTCTGTTTTTCTCACATAAAGTGAGAAATCTGCCTTGGAAATCTGAAAGCCAATAGTGACAAGATACTGTCCTATCTTGTCAGACCATGCTCTAGGTGCTTGCTTCAAGCCATACAAGGCTTTCTTCAACCTGCAAACAAACTCAGGATGAACAGCATGCACATAACCTGGTGGCTGCTCCATATAGACCTCTTCTTGCAAATCACCATGCAAGAAGGCATTCTTTACATCCATCTGATGTAAAGACCATCCCTTTGATGCAGCCATAGCAATGACTGCTCTTACGGTTGCCATCCTTGCAACCGGACTAAATGTTTCTTCATAGTCAATGCCATATGTTTGTGCATACCCCTTGACTACTAATCTTGCCTTGTATCTGTTCACAGAACCATCAGCATTGTGCTTCACCTTATAAACCCACTTACAGCCAATTGCATTCTTACCTTTAGGCAAAGGTACTAACTCCCATGTAGCATTTGCTTCCAAGGCATCCATTTCTTCATCCATGGCTTTCTCCCATTTTTCTTTTCCCATGGCTTGCTCAAAAGATGTGGGTTCTGGTTCCTGTATCACTTTGACCATATATGCATAGTGAATGGCTGTAAATCCATCATATTTCAGCCTATCCACAGGATACCTAGCTCTTGTAGACCTGCGCAAAGTAGGTTCACTCCCAGGTGCTCTCAAAACATCCCTGGTCTTCCTTACTCCAGGTGTAACAATAGAAGGAATACCCAACTCATCATCAATGCTCTGTTCTGAGCCACTGGATTCACCATCCACATAAGAGTGACCTGCATTCACATCAAACATGGGCTGATCAACCTTCTCTTTTCCTTTTCGTGATACCTGCATACCACTATCTGCATTGCTTTGAGAAGATTCTCCTGATCTCAATCTACCTGTCCATGGCGAAGAATGTGAACCACTGCTAGAGGACGCTCCAGGTCCACTAATATTTTGTGACTGCTGCTGTGAATTCTGTGTAGCATTACCATTTTGTGCATCTTCATCATCAATCACATTTACTGGTTTATACCAGCTACTCATCTCATCAAAAACAACATCTCTGCTCACTGTAAACTTACGAGTAGAAGGGTTATAGCATCTATACCCTTTTTGCTGCAGAGAGTAACCAATAAAGATGCACTTCTCAGCTTTTGGATCCAACTTGGATCTCAGCTCATCTGGCACATGTACATAGGCAATGCAACCAAAAATTTTCAAATGAGAAATATCTGGTTTCCTACCAGTATACCTCTCCTCTGGAGTCATTCCATGTATTGCTGCAGTGGGAGTCCTGTTCATTATGTAGACTGCTGTAGCAACTGCTTCAGCCCAATAAAAAACTGGCAAGTCTTTTTCATTGAGCATGGCACGAGATACCTCTCCAATATGCCTGTTTTTCCTTTCTGCAATTCCATTTTGTTGTGGGGTATAACTGCATGAATATTGCTGCTTTATGCCATGCTCCTGCAAGAACTTTGCAAACTCATTTGAGAGGTACTCTCCCCCTCCATCTGACCTTAGGCATTTTATCTGCAAGCCTGTTTCTTTTTCAACCATAGCTTTAAGAGTTTTGAAATGCCCAAAAACTTCACTTTTCTTTTTCATAAAATACACCCAAACTTTTCTGCTATAGTCATCAATAAAACTGACAAAATAATGACAGCCTCCAAGAGATGCAGCTTTAGTTGTCCACACATTAGAGTGAATTAATTCCAATGGCTTCTCACTCTCTTGAACATGTCTAGGAAATGGTTTCCTTGCCTGTTTTCCAAACTGACAGGCTTCACATACCTTATGCATTTCTGCAACCTTGAATTTCGGCAAACCTGCAACAATATTTTGGGCCTGCATTGATTTAAGTCGATGTACATTAACATGACCAATGCGTTTATGCCAGATATCAATATCTGCAACTACACCGGTCCCATGTGCAAACATTGCTGCACTCAATTCAGACATGTCTGCATCCAACGTAAACATTCTGCCCTTCTTCTTTCCTTTTGCTATCAAGCGACCTTTATTTTTCATATCCTCAACAAAGCATCCATGAGGATTAAATCTGACCTGCAAGCCCTGTTCAACCATTTGACCAACAGAAACCAGATTCTTGGTGATATTCGGGACATGGAATACATCGGACAAGTATTTCTTTTTCCCATCCTGCATAGACAATGAAATTTTTCCAATCTGCACAATAGGATGTGCAGTATCATCACCAGTCTCCACAAATCCTGGTTTTTCCATTTTCCTTGCATCCTCCATCCATTCTGCATGACCTGTCATGTGGTTTGATGCACCTGAGTCAACATACCATACATCATTGCTTTCTTCTGCACTTGTCACAGAATTGTTCATGTGCTGCACCATGAACAAATGCTCATTTCTGTCATCACCCTGTCTACTAGAAGATGCATAATTCCCTTGTTGCAGTTTTCCATTCATGATGTCATTCTGCTTTTTATAGCAGTCTTTAGCCATATGACCCATTTTACCACAGTAGTAGCATTCAACATTACTGTTTGCATTTTGACCTCTTTGCCATCCACCACGACCTCTTTGGCTCCCCCTGCCTCTAGAGTTACCACGTCCTCCTCCATAGGACTGGTTTTCTTGAGTTTGCTGCATATTCTGATTTCTGCCACGGCCTCCAAATCGGCCTCCTCTACCTCTGCCTCTACCTCTTCCAGCATTTGAGTAGAAGACAGCTTCTTTTGAAGTTCCTCCTGAAGAAGATGCACCACCATTTCTCTGTTCCTCAGAAATTAGAAGAGCAATCAACTCCTCAAAATCAGGAAATCTTTCACGAACTGAAATGGATGTCCGAAACTGTGCATAATCCTTTCCTAGACCATTCAAGGTCACGGAAACTAAATCATCATCTTCCACTGGCGACCCAATGGAAGCAAGTGCATCTGCAATCTTCTTCACCTTCATGTGGTAGTCGTTGATGCTCATACTTTCTCTTTGCACATTATGCAACTCTTGCTTGAGCTGCATTTTCCTGGCTTGCGTATTTGTGCTATACATTTTTGACAAAGTATCCCATGCCTCCTTTGGCGTACTTGCATCCTGAATATGCACAATCATAGAGTCTGAAATACTGATAGACAGCCAATACATAACTTTCCTGGCTCTCTCATGCCATGTTTTAAATGCCTGCATTTGTTGTTGATTGGGAACATCAGGAAGAACTGGTTCTTCTTCATTTCCTGCAACAAATTCCCAATATCCTTTTCCCATAAGGAAATTCGTCATTCTAAACTTCCATGCCTGGAAGTTGTTCTTGTCAAGCTTTTCAGTGACAATCTGTGAAAGAGAATCAGACGCCATTACAGAATACTGCAAGAAATTCTGTCACTGCAAAAAACACAGCTTCACCCTCACAAGGGCAAATCTGCAAAACTGGCGAAAGTGGTATTTGACCACACAGTCACTTCCTAGTGACGATTTTGCATAAACAGGAACCAAGGATGATTCTGAAACTCCCAATGTCTCTGCGCACAAGCATACGATGCAATTTCTACAGTAACTTTTCACCGACCTGTAGAACAGTGGTCGCACAGCATAAAACTGAGCCTTTTCCTGAGTGCGTGCAGAAAACTTCCGTCTGCAAAACAGGCCCCAAAATGGCCTCAAATCAAAAAAAGAAGGTCGCCAAGGGCTAAAGCCCCGTCCCGCAACATATACTGCCCTCTTGCTTCACCGCGAAGGGCGTCTCAACCTGAGACAATGCACTCCTGCAATTTCCGGTTGTGCTACCTGCAGAGATCTGCTCCCAAAACAGAAAATGAAAGCAACACTGCTCCTCTTACCAGACCACCGCGAGCTTGGCTTGCTTTCTTGAGCTCCTTACCACGAACAAGGCTCTGATACCATGTCAAGATTGTGGGAGAGAAGGAAGGAGTCTCGCTTGAAGCTTTCTTGCTTGCACAATGGGGGAAGACACACAAGGGTGGAGGCTGAAAACAATTTTCCTCTTCTTAGTTGTGTAAGCCAAAAGAACTCAAGTACAAAGAAATAGAAGAACCCTATATATGGGTCTCAAACCAAACTCAACTAACTAAGGTGGCATACTAACTGAGCCACGAACTAGAGTAGATAAGGATAGCTATCATGTAGCTATTATTCATGGGCGGTGTACCAACCGCGTCTGCAACTGACAAGTCGGTGACATAAATATACAACGGTCACCCTGGCGTATCACGAGTGGAGCTCGATATCTCAACAGACCAAACCTATTGCAATTGGTAAAGGGACTTGATCTTGAATCCATGCACTCGGCTAGAAGGTATTTTTCTCCGCAATGCACACATTGCATGTGAGGTCATGTTGCAGGCCTTCTCATCGTCTCTTCAAGCTTAGCCAATTCTAGCTTCACGTCTGCTTGCCAACTCAGTCAAGCTCATCATTTTCTGAGTTGGCACTATTTCCTAACATATTGCTGACTCTTGAGAAACTAGGGCACCGATCACATTGATCAAGTCAAGTAGAGTTGCATCCCAAATCATGCATGTCATTGTTACTCCCTAAACAGCTTGATGATTCAAGTTTCTCAATATTCAGTGATTGGGGTCCTTGGTCACAGTTCAATATATGGGATCTCCACCTACTTTTGGGTTCATTCAGCTTGGGTGAATTCCTTGTTAATTAAGCAATCCTCAATGTTACGGGCATTGATAGATGATTTTTGATGTCGAGAAGTGCTTAAAAAGAGCCAAAAATTCCAAAATTTCAGGGAAAATTAAGTCTTCGTCAAAGGCGACAGTTGCAATCAGTACAATTTTAAGTGGCAATGCCCAAAAGTGCTTAAAAGATCCACTAGACGACGGTCAGTGAATTTTCACAATTTTTTGGCATGTCAAATGAGACCCTGGGAGATGCTCAATAGTGGAGGACTTCAAGATGGACACCTAGGATTTTTTGGACTGCGAATTGGACACCGAACGCGGGAGATAGGCCGGACAAGAGGCCAAGACCCAAGGTCTAGTAAGAAAGGACTTTAGGCCCAAAGGGCATGCCTTTTGGGGACTCGCTACTAAGGGACCTAAAATGGGCCGGCACTCGCTATAGCACTAGCCGGACCTCTAACATGCACAAGACAACCCCACAGTCTCGCGGTCAGAAGCATCTACAGGACACATTGCCCTGCCATCGTACGCACATTATGCATTTGTATCGTGTTTTGTAGTCCAACCCTTAACCTTCTCAGACTTCTCAAAAGAGAGACCCTGCATATTTTGGTGTAATTCACCACATACAACAACATAGGAGGCTCCCCTCAGCTGATTCCCGCAGCCTCACTGCGACTCTCCTACACCTTGGGGATTGGCCTCTCGATGTGTTGCCAACACATATAACACATATGAAACAGACTTCGCTCTTGGTACCAATATTATATCATTCTAGGAGTGTACCAGTTCTCTCACTTACTTGTCTCCTTGGACCCACCGTCTAGACCTACAGCTTGGGTGTCTTATTCTCTCCAGCATGGGTCATTTATAATACAACCCAGTAATATGCATGCCATGAATAGATAGCATGTGTATATGATTCATGCAATGGTGGATGATTGTGCAAAAACAATTATGGTTTAAAATCAGCCTATGTGTCGTGCAAAAACAAGTTTAATGAATTTCCGCTAATACATAATGCTGCTTTGTAGGAACCTAGCACCAAGGCTAACCTCATGCTGCTAGATCCATTATTTTAAAATAAACCGCATCCTAAATATTATTTATAAAGAGAACAATCAGAATTTGTATTATTTCAGTGCTTAAACTATTATATAACATCATCCTCCCCCTCACCGTTTAAATTTTATTGCGGTGTATAGGTGTAGAGGGTTTTGTATGTCATTTTTTGTATGCAAAAGCAATAAATACAAAATTTAACACAAAGCACAAGGCCAAACTCATTATTATTATTTTTATCTCTATTTTTTCTTTTTATTTTAATAGAAAATATTTTTTTTCTTAAATTTTTTTAATGATTGATCATTGAAACTGAGACTCAGTATTTTTTCTTATTTTATCCCATGTCCACTCATTTTTTTCCACTCAAAATAAAAAATAATATCAATTTCTATCAAAATTAGTATTTTTTCACGTTTTGAAAATTTATAATTGTTGTAAATCAATACCGGTTCTTTATAACAGTGATTGCAGCCCTCAAACATAATGCAAGAAAAATTCAAATAAAGTTTCAGCCCATGCGCATACCATTTAGACCATAAAATGATAAAAAACAAGCAAATTTCTTTCATGAGATAGAGCATACCACCTTTTTGCATGTTTCGGGTTTTTTGAATAATTAATTGGGATTATATATCGACCAACTAGCGATGGATTTCAACATAGATCTTTAGTCTTTGGCCTCCTCATCCTCTTGGAATAATCCGGTGCCTCCCGGACAAGCACCAATTACCCGATTCTCTTCTTGATTCTTGCCACATGAAGTGCCTCTATGCAGGGGAGAGAGCGAGGAGAGAGAAAGACTGGTTTTTAATCTCCACAACTAGGCAGCCAATGGAGGAGTGGAGACCGGCGATTGGAAGCGTAGATAGAATGCAGAGTAGCCATGAGATCAGTTGGGGGGGTTGTTTACAGCTCCCATAGCCTCCTCTCCACCAATTATGGAAGATGGCGCCTTCATCTACCTACGCCTGAAAGAAAACGGCCCCTCTCCTCAAATTCATTTTTTTTTCTTGGGGCTCCCAAAGGGAGCCCCCAAAAGGCATGCCCCCTTTTTGGGCCTAAAGTCCTTTCCCACTTGACCTTGCGTCTTGGCCTCCCGTCTGGCTTTGTCCCGTGTTTGTCGTCCAATTCGCAGTCCGAAAAATCCTAGACATCCATCCTGAAGTCCTCCACTATCGGGCATCTCCCAAGGTCTCATTTGACATGCAAAAAATTGTGAAAATTCATCGACCGTTGTCTAGTGGGCCTTTTAAGCACTTTCGAGCATTGCCACAAAATCGTACTGATTGCAACCACCACCTTCGACAAAGTCTATTTTTCCCTTGAAATTCAGAATTTTTCGCTATTTGTAAGCACTTCTTGGCATCAAAAATCATCTGTCATTGGTGACCACGAGATAGGGCAACTCAACCCGTCGAATCCCACGAACAGATCTGCATATAAACAGAATCAAAAAGAGCATCAAACTGATACAAAATAGATACACAACAAAACACATCATAGCTCTCACCCAACCCCCTGTCAAAACCAAGGCATGATTCCATGAGGAGTAGGTCTAGCATAATCTAAAAGAAAGCCCAAACTAGTCGCTAACTAACTGTTCCAACATAGCCAAGCTAAAAAGAACTATCAAAGAGGTCGTCCTAAGTGGTGGTCTGAACTACCTACCTAACTAAGGAGAGCTCAACTAGGAGCTTCTACTAGGCGAGAACTCCTATAACCTGATCAACAAATATTATTGTTTAGCACATTGCGCTTTTAGTCTCTTATTTTCCATACTCGGGTGTGTAAAAAGGAGGGAGCTGAGTGTAGTGACCCAAGGAGAACAGGGCATCGACCTCATGTCATGTCTCGATATCCAAGAACATACCAAGCCCTCGCAAGGCGACACTATTTATTTTTCTTTTGCATCTTTCGCTCACTTTTATTTTCGCTCCAACCTTCTTGTATTCTTTGTTTTTTAGCTAGATGCCACCCCTCGAAAGACAAGGCATTGGCCTCGGGTCTTGTCTCGTCCCCAGGAACTTACCAGGCCTTTCCAAGGCGATAAACAATAGCTCAAGGATTTTTCTTTCTTCCCTTTTCTATTTTTATACTGGTTAGAACCCCTTTTTACACACCTCTGTATATTCATATATTGTCTTTTAGATATTTAGGGTTTTGCCTCTTTCCATCATTATTTTAGTAGGCTTCTCTAACTGCCTCACAACTAATAGGAACTCCTAGAACAGCTGCCTAGCAAGTCAGCAAAATAGGGTTACTAGAATTTCCTTCTAAACAGGTCTTTTAATGCCTGACAATGCCTTTGTGGGAGACAATGGCTACTCAGACCTCCCCCAGACATACAGAGCCTAAACTTGGGACTTCATGCCTCGAGTGTTAGTCCCCAATAAACAAAAGAAATTAACCCTTACACACACATATATCATTAATTTCTTAAGGGAAAAGACTCGGAAAGGGGACAACCACAAGAAGCTCCTTCGCAGCAAAGGCTCCCTCCAACGATTTTGTCAACCTGTATGATACAATCACTATAACAAAAAACCATTAATTGTACCTGCACCAAACAAACATGGGACCCTCTTGGCCTAAAGAAATAGCACATTTCACTGCAAACTAGCTAGCCCTCTTGGCCTAAAGAAATCAAACATAACATAACAAAACTAACTGGGCCTCCTGGCCTAAAGAAATATCACATCAAAACCTTAAAACAACTGGTCCTCTTAGCCTAAAGAAATCAAGCAAACCAGCTCATATAGATCCCTCCTTGGAAGAAGGCAAATATACAAAAATACACTCCATTCCAAGGGAAAAAATAGGGCTCTCAACCCTAAACTAAATGCATCAAGTTGTGACCCATACCTCCTGCATACATAGCAAGAGACGTACACATAACATGTCGTCTGATCAACCTATGGGTCTAGGATAATAGTGGTAGATGGGTCTCGGCCACTCTTCGCACTACCCATATCAATCATTGCCTGCCATATAGCGTGTGGTCTAATAACATTCCCCACAAGCAACCAGGTCCCATCTCGTTATCAAGAGCGACATCCAGACTAGGACCATAGTTGAAGAAGAGGTCCTCTTCATAAGCAAAATTAGCTAAGGAATCCGCAAACTGACTTCAATAACGTGGAATGAGCTGAAGAGATACACTCTCAAATTCATCAAGTAGGGTTATAGCAGTTCGATGATACATACGAAGGATGGGATTTCGGACTGTATATGTCCCATTGAATTGATTTAAGATTAGCTGGGAATCCCCCTTTACCAACAACCACTGAATACCACCTTTATTGGCAATATTTAGTCCCATTATCAAAGCTTTATATTATGCCATGTTGTTAGTGAATACTATCCCGAGATAAATAGCTAATTTCATTTCAACCCTACGTCGGGGATCTGGATAACTACTCCAATACTCCCTTTTTTATTAGGCCCCCGAGACGCTTCATCAAAGTATAACGTGTACGTCCATAATGGGTTTACACAGCTAGCCATCAAGAACTCCCTTATTCGTAATTATGATAAGAAAAATTCAACATATTTAGAGGATGAACTGATGGCTCCATCCCACCTTCTTCATTAAACTCAAGAAGGATGCTTGTCAAATTCTGCAAACAGTGATGGCCGAAAACTTTGATCTCCCACACAAAGGTACCATCTTCTTTCTCAATCATGTTGTATCCCTTGCTCCACCAGATAAGCTTTCCCTGATAATATCTTTGCTCGAGATATGGGTGCTAACCCCACCATAGACCTGCGATGCATTTAGCACGTTAGCATATTAAAAAATAATAAGGTTTAATCTCATTAAGATTAACCTTATTCTTAAATTCCACTCCCTATAGATCAGCTAATAAAGTCATGGACTTATTTTCACCTAACCAAACTATCTTGTAAGGGCCATTCCATCTAGGTTCAAGCTTTCTTGGAAATAGCTCCCTATGTGCATCATAGTATAGGACTAACTGCCCTTTCTTGAAGGTATATTTCTTCGCTTTTAGATAATGCAACCACTTCATCCAATGTTTAGCCACCTCCTAGTACAACAGACTTTACAATTTAAGTTCATCTAAGTGGGTTATAGTCATAAACCGCTCAAATAAGGCATCTTCATCACCCAAAGAATGATTGATTGCGAATCTTAAGGTCAGAAACTCAATTTCTAAGGGCAAGACACACTCCTCCCCATGAACTAATTTCTTAGGGCAAGACACTCCTCCCCATAAACTAATTTGAATGGGGTGTGGCCAGTGGCTTGCTTAAACGTCATGTTATATGCCCAAACCGCCACATATAATTTTGTATCCTAGTCCCGTTTCTTTTCGGAGATTATCTTGGATAGGATACCCACAAGCTGCTTATTGGTACTTTCAACTTGTCCATTGGCTTGCGAATTATAGGGGGTCGTCTTATTATGCTTAATTTTCCATGCTTCAATCAGGCTTTTAATTACATTGTTCAAAAAATGGGTTCCACGGTCCGATATTATTTCCTTTGGTGGACCAAAACGGCAGATGATCTGCTCAAGTAGGAAACTAACAGTCTCTTTTGCATTGTCCTGCGTAGATTTCAATGCCACCAAACCACTCGTCCAGACGAATCTCGAAACGGATGTCGTTTGCCCCTCCAAAAGCGAAAAAACCACTTGTCGGAAGTGTGAAAGCAACAATTGTGAAATAGATAATTTGATTAAAAGCTTAAAAGCTCTTAACAAAGTGCTTAATGCTTACAAAATGAAACGTTGGGGGAGGGGGGGGACATCAGTTTTTTGCGCTCCATTTTTTCCCCATTCTTCATGATTTTCTGATCGGTGGAGGCAGAGAGAATCCTCTTGGCCCTGAGATGCTTCTATCCTTCGCCCTCCATCACCACAAATGAATCAAGAAATGATGCACTGAGCAAAGAGATAAAAAACCAGTATTTCTCTCCTCCCTCTCTCTCCTGCATAGAAGCAATTCATATACAAGAAATTAAGAAGAAGAGGGGCTGAAGAATGTTTATCGTCCGACTGTGAACAAATTGCTTGAAGATGAAGAGGAGGCTGAGGAAAGAGGTTTAGCACTGAAAATGGTTGTTGGTTGGTCTATGGGCTACCTAGAATAATTATTTAAAAACCCGCAGCATGCAACAGTATGCTCCAATTTTACAAAGAAATTTGATTATTTTTGTTGTTTCATGGTCCAAATGTTGTTCATATGCAATGAATTTTTGTTTGAATCTTGTTTGCATCATGTTTGAGGGCTATAACTACAAAAATGCAGAGCTCATGATGATTTAGAGCCGTTATTAATTCTTTAAAACCTGCAAAATGTCATTTTTAACGGAAATTAGTGGTTTTTTTCGATTTTGAGTTGGAAAAAAGGAGTGGAAATGAGATAAAATCAGAGAAAATGTTAAGTTTCAGTCAAAATAAAAATCCAACACAAATAAATCAGAAAATACCTATTTTCCATGAATAATAAATCAGAAAAAATAGTGAAAAATAGAGAAAATTATAATTTTTACGCTAAAAAAATATGAAAAAATCATATTTATGTGCATGAATATTTGGCAAGGTTAAAGCATGAGTTCACGCCTTATTTTGGCATTGTTCTTTGTGTTATAGTATGTGTTTATTATTTTTTACATACAAAAATAATACAAAACAACCATTTACACCTATGCACCAGAGCAACACCTAAACGGTGGGGGGGATAAAGTTTGTGCGATGATCTAATTGCTGAGAAGATACAAATTCTTATTTTTCTCTTTGTGCATAGCATTTAGGGATCGTTTCATAATTAAATATAGGCAACTAGTAGCACGGAAGTTTCGGTGCTAGTCCCTAAAGCAATGCAGCACGTAACGCTTAGTTTAAATTCATGAAAGGGCTATTTTTCGTACCTCACATGGCTGTTTTTTTAATCATAAAATGGTTGTGCACAATCGTTATACACCTTGCATAAAGCATGCCACGTGGTATCTCCTCGCATGTATTGCACTTGTTTGATAAACTTTGACCAACGCTGAGAGGACAGGAAACCCAAGCTATTGGTTAGACGGGTGCTTCCATTGGGGAAAGTTTTGTGAGGTAAATCAAAATCTCCTGCAATGTTGAATTATGAAAGAGTGGAGTTTGTGTGAATGTTATATGTGCTAGCGACGCATCTTGGGGCCAATCCCCGAGTTGTAAGAGAGTCATAGTGGAGCCGCGGCAATCAGCCGAGAGGTGCTCCCCTATGTGTGTATTACGAGACATTATGGCTATATGTTATGGGATCTCCCTTTGAGGAGAAGGGAAGGTGAACGTTGGACTACATATTGGATACAAACGCAAAATTGTCATAAGCATTTAGCGCAAAATGAGATTTAGACGCTCCTGGCCCGCGAGGCCGTGTGGTAGGGTTGTCTGTCGTATGCATGAGGTCCGACTAGTGCCATAGCCAGTGCCGGCCCATTTTAGGTCCCATCAGTGGTGTGTTTGTCGGGAGCTGTTTATAAGTGGTGGTTTCCAAATCTTCGTCTTATAAGGGACCGCGGTTAGCTTTATTATATAGTTGATAGCTGCCTTGAAGCGGTGGATGCTAAAATAAAATAGGTGGATTGAAGTTTTCGCCATGAGCATGATGATGAAACCAAGGAATCCCCGTAACCCTAAAGATACCTTGTCCATTCAATGGTTTAGTGGGATCTTTGGCTAGAAATGTGATCGATTACTTTACCCTTTGCCCTAAAAGTGACACCATGCTGGAGTTTGGGTCACTATGGGAAAATACCCATAGAGTAATCATGAGAGATAATCCATGGGAGCTAGAGGAAAGATTAGGGAGCCAAAGTGATGTTTGGATGGCAGAGCCATTTGTGACCCTCAAAAGCGATAAGTTTTTTAAGGAAAAGACCATGATATCGGTAGTCAAAGTAATATATACCTATGAGCACGAGATACCTCCAATGCTAGGGCCTGATGCAATTGGGTTCCAAAGTGCAATTTTGCAGATCTATAAAGCAATGGACGATATTTACATATGTGGAAAACCCTTATCATAAAGGAAGGTTCTATTAGGACCTACCTCCGATTCTAAGGAAACAATAGTAAATGAGGATAGAATTACTAAAACACCAACATCAAGCGATGGAGTAGACTCCTTAGTGCATAGCATAGGACTCCCTAGACCACTCTATGAGTTGGTAGAAAGGGATAGCAAGGATGATATTAACCTTCCTACACCAATAAAGGTGAAACTGGAAGAGGTTGGAGACCCCAAGACACTAGAGTTAGGTCATGAATATGAGGATTTTAATGGCCCAGTGCTGATCCCGAAGGAAAGGACTAAATGCCCTCCTCTTTATAGGGATCTCCCAGTGTTTCATGGGCTGGTTAATGAGGATCCAACGGTGCATTTACGAGAATACGGCCTAACTTTCCTTGCAAGTGGGTTCAATGATATTCATCAGATGCTCATATTCTCAAGTACCCTAAAGGGAGAGGCTAGAAAATGGTACTGGAGCCTCCCAAGGGGGTCTATTAAATCCTTTGATGAGTTGAGTGATCGATTTTTAGATGAATATGAGAAGAAGGTGCCTATGACCCAAGTTTTAGGGTAGTTGATACAGATTAGGCAAGAGTCCTATCCTTCTGTTAAAGAATATGCTAGAGCCTTTGATAATATTCTGAGGCTTTGGCCAAGAAGAGCTACTGCATTCCCAGGTGATGTGCTATGTGAGCTCTTTTTGAGTGGCTTAGAGATTAACATGCAAATCCAAGTGGGAATGCGGAATCCTAAGTCGTTAAGGGAAGAAAAGATGCATGCCATTGATTATGAGGGACATATTCAGAGATGTTGGGGAAACTTTTGGAGTTTTCCCTGCTTAATACAAGTGCATCCTAGTTTTCAACCATTTCTATAAGGAGATAGCTCACTTATTGATACCAAGGCAGCCTATGAGAGGAACCTTGGTAGCCAAAATCTCCAAGCAGAAAATGGCAATAGTAGGGATAATATATCCCCTGGGGATAAAAAGATTCCAAGCCCAGTAAGTCCCATCAGGGCTTGCAACACTTCCATGAGAGGTAGTTGTGACTGTGGAATTGATAGGGCCATTAGGTCTACAAGCTTAGATGAGTTTTCTATGAGTGGTTCTAGTTGTGCTCCTAGTAAGGCTCTTGGGAGCCCTTTCCAATTTATGGATTAATCATGCTTTTGAGCAAATGCTATTCCTTTTAGTAAAAGCATGGTTCCTATGGCTAAGCAGTTGTGCAGAGTGGACAAAGGAAAGGGAAGACATCTCATATGATGAAGATGCAGCATGCCAAAGGTCCACCTGTACTAAATAGAAGCCATAAGGCTATGAGGCCATCTGGTAATAGTGATAAATCCACTGTGAGTCCATTGGACCAATGTAGGCAGATGAGGCAGCCTGAGAATATGAAGAGAAAGAGGAGATGGGTTTGGAGGCCCAAAATCTCTAAAAATATTATTGGTGTGTCAAATGAAGGGCCACGAATTGCATGTGGCCATGTTTGGATGGATTCCCACAAGGATGTGACTAAAGTCCATAATGCGACATCTGACAATAGGGACTATCGCCCTAAGATGCATCTATGTGATGGGTCTAGGCTTGAAGCTCTGTCTAGTTTGGATCGTATCATTGACATATGGAATGGTCCAATTAGAGAAGAGTTGAATGATCATAAATCCATGATTCTCCCTGTAGGAGGAGTTATTGGAAAGTTGGGACAAGCGATCTGTTTGAATGACGACCAAGGGGATGAGATATATCAACCTAATGATGTCATTCATTCAGCTCATAGTACCCAAGAAGAGATGGCCATTATTACTGAGATATCAGAAAGGCTTGGGCTAGTGGATCTACAAAGAGTATAGATCAAGCTTTTAGCTGACTCGCATGAGTAGCATGAGGCTAGTCCTCATATTTTATGCTATCCTTGGTATCCTGATTAGTTTGATAGAATGTGCTCTATATGCCAAGGAGATCATATATTGCATGGATTAGAATAAACTATCCATTTTAGGCCAAGAGGGCCAGTTACTTTAAGTAGTTAATGTCTTATTTCATTAGGCCAAGAGGGCCAGGTGTTTGTTTAGTACGGGTGTAGTTAATGGTTTCTTGTTTTAGTCTTGTGCTAGCCAGGTTCAAAGAAGCGCTTGGAAGGAGCCTTTGTCACGTGGAAGCTTCTCGTGGCTCTATCCAAGTGATATCTCTCCTTTACGAGTGCCTGTTCTTTCACGTTATATGTATCTGTGTACTTAAAGGGGATTTTCTTTCTTGTTGGGGACCGGCAATCAAGGCATGAAGTCCTAGGTTTAGGTTAGGTATATCTGGGGGATGTCTGAGTAGTCCTTGCCTCCTGCAAGGCATTATCAGGCATTACGAGACCTGATTTAGATGGGAGTTCTAGTGACCCTATTCTGTTGACCTGCTAGGTGGCCGTTCTAGGAGTTCCTACTAGTTGTGAGGCAGTTAGAGAAGCCTACTAAAATAATGATGGAAAGAGACAAAACCCTAAATATCTGAAAGGCAATATATGAATATACGGAGGTGTGTAAAAAGGGGTTTTACCCCTATAAAATTAGAAAAGGAAAGAAAGGAAAATCCTTGAGCTGTTGTTTATCACCTTGCAAAGGCCTGATAGGTTCCTGGGGACGAGTAAGACCCAGGGCCGATGCCTTGTCTTCCTTGGGGTGACATCTTGCCATTAAAATAATAATAATAATAAAAGAAGCAAAAATAAAAGTGAGCGTTAGAAAAGGATTAAGTGTTGCCTTGCGAGGGATTGGTAGGTTTTTGGGTATCGAGACAGGACCTGAGGCCGATGCCCTATTCTCCTTGGGTCACTACGCTCAGCTCCCTCCTTTTTACACGCTCGAGTATGGAAAATGAGAGGTTAAAAGAGTAATCTGCTAAAAGAAAATATTTCTTGCTCAAGCTATAGGAGTCCTCGCCTAGTAGGAGCTCCTGGTTGAGTTGTCCTTAGTTAGGTAGGTAGTTCAGACCACCACTTAGGGCGACCTCTTTGATCATTCTTTATTAGCTTGGCTGGGTTGCAGTGGTTGGTTAGTGACTAGCTTCAGGCCTTCTATCAGATTATGCTGGGCCTACTCCTCGTGGATTTCATGCCTTGGTTTTGTCAAGGGGTAGGGTATGAGCTGTGATGTGTTTTGTTGTGTATCTATTTTGTATCATCTTGATGCTCCTTTTTGTTGTTTATGTGCAGATCTCTTTGTGGGATTCGACGGGCTGAGTCGCCCTCTCCCGTGGTCACCAATGGCAGATGATTTTTGATGCCGAGAAGTGCTTAAAAATAGCCAAAAATTATGAATATCGAGGGAAAAATAAACTTCGTCAAATGCGGTGGTGGCTCAGTATGATTTTAAGCGGCAAGTCCCTAAAGCGCTAGTGTTAATTTTCATGGGAAATCAAATGATGGTGGATGGCCGAGCTGGAGTTTCCCTAGATGCAAAACGACATCAGGAATCCAACGCAAGTCTCAGATCTCAATTCCGAGGTCGTTTGATTCCTCATTTAATCCCTGTAAGGTTCAGGGTTGTGAAGCGGCTACTAGATCTGGAAGTCAAGAAGAGAGTGACAGGGCCCAGCTTTGTAGATTTTGATGCCACGAAACCACCGTCCAGACGGATCTCGAATCTGACGTCGTTTGCCCCTCCAAAAGGGAAAAAACCACTTGCCGAAAGTGTGAAAGCAAGAGTCATGAACTAGATAATTTGATTAAGAACTTAAAAGCTCTTAACAAAGAGCTTAATGCTCACAAAATGAAACATTTAGGGGAGGGGCGTCATTTTTTTGTGCCCCATTTTTCCCCCATTCTTCATGATTTTCTGATCGGTGGAGGCAGAGGGAATCCTCTTGGCCCTGAGATGCTTCTATCCTTTGCCCTCCATTGCCACAAACGGATCAAGAAATGATGCACTGCGCAAAGAGATAAAAATCCAGTATTTCTCTCTCCTCCCTCTCTCTCTTGCATAGAGGCAATTCATGTGCAAGAAATCAAGAAGAAGAGGGGCTAAAGAATGCTTGTCCAGCTGTGATCGGATTGTTTTAAGATGAAGAGGAGCCTGAGAAAAGAGGTTCAACACTAAAGAATGGTTGTTGTTCGGTTTGTGGGCTTCCCAGAATAATTATTAAAAAACCCACAACACGTAAGACACGCGGTATGCTCCAATTTTACAAAGAAATTTGATTGTTTTTGTTTTTTCATGGTCCAATTGTTGTTCATATACAATGAATTTTTGTTTGAATCTTGTTTGCATCATGTTTGAGGGCTGTAACTACAAAAATGTAGAACATGTGATGATTTAGAGCCATTATTAATTATTTAAAACTTGTAAAATGTCATTTTTAATGGAAATTAGTGGTTTTTTTTAATTTTGAGTTAGGAAAAAGGAGTAGAAATGGGATAAAATCAGAGAAAATGTTAAGTTTCAGTCAAAATAATAAGCCAACATAAATAAATAAAAAATACCTATTTTCCATGAATAATAAATACAAAAAAATAGTAAAAAATAGAGGAAATTGGGATTTTCACGTTTAAAAAATATGGAAAAATAAGAATTATGTGTGTGAATATTTGGCAAGGTTAAAGCATGAGGCCAAGCCTCAGTTTAGCCTCATCCTTTGTGTTATAGTATGTGTTTATTGTTTTTTACATACAAAAATGATACAAAACAACCATTTACACCTATGCATCGTAGCAACACCTAAACGTGAGGGGGGGATAAAGTTTGTGCGACGATCTAATTGCTGAAAAGATACAAATTCTAATTTCCCTCTTTGTGCATAGCATTTAGTGATCGTTCAGTTTGTGCGAATGTTATATGTGCTAGCGACGCATCTTAGGGCCAATCCCCGAGGTGTAGGAGAGTCACAATGGAGCCGCGACAATTAACCGAGAGGTGCTCCCCTATGTGTGTATTACAAGACATTATGCCTATATGTTATGTGATCTCCCTCTGAGGAGAAGGAAAGGTAAATGTTGGACTACATATTGGATACAAATGCAAAATCTTCATAAGCATTTAGTGCAAAGTAAGTTTTAGACGCTTCTGGCCCGCGAGGCCATGTGGTGGCATTGTCTATCATATGCATGAGGTCCGGCTAGTGCCATAGCCAGTGTCGGCCCATTTTAGGTCCCATCAGTCTTGCTCAGCAATCGCCATCTGGTTATTCCTTGCAAAGCAATCCATGAACAAATATATTTCCCTACCCGCCAATTGATCCAAAGTTTGGTCAATAAACGGCAATGGGTAGTAATCTTTAATAGTCTGTTTATTTAGCTCTCTAAAGTCTACACATAGATGGATTCTTCTTCTTTCTAATCACAACTAGTGAACACCATTTAGTATTCTGAATTGGGAAGATCAAACTCGCCTTTCGCAACTTCTAAAGCTCTTCAAATAGCCCATCCCTTAGTTCAAAAGGCATACGCCTTACTTTTTGACGTACACGGCAGGTACCTTCCTTTACAAGAATGGTATGCACAGCCAGATTGGGAGGAATACCCCTAAGTTCATCATAGCTACAAGAAAATATGTCTCGGAACTCCTGAATCAAGGACACATAGTCCTCTCTCTTTTTCCAACTGAGCATGGAACCTAAATTGATTGGCTGCAAATCATTAGGCGTGCCAACTTAATAATGTCTGCATCTCTTATTCGATCTTGAGGCTCTATCAACCTTGGGGGGGGGGTCACTCTATACAAATCCTATATATCATGTGCGTTCTTGGAATGTTTTGTATATCCCTATGTGACCTTTTTTGTGATATTTGTTTGACCCTTCTGTGTTTTTTACCATAATTTATAAATCCCTTTCTATAAGTTTACTTTTTTAATACAATAATTTAAGAGACCCTTAAGTAATAAATAAATACAAAATACTAGTTTTATCATAGAATTGATCGTGAACTAGTTGCATCAGCTCCTATCTGCCACATCACCTAATCTACTACATTTTACTCCTTTGCATCATTGCTAGGCTATCAACTCATCAGCCACCACTACTATGTTCACTGATTTTAGCCTCAACTACTCCATTAGACATTGATCCAACCTTCTTGAGCTATGTTTATTGCTGCATGACATCTCTAGAGATTTTTTGTTGTGTTTCGGGATCCGTCAAAGTATGACACACTCTTCAACTCATACTCTTTGCCCTGGTCCTCAAGACATGAGAGTTCAATGTTTAATATTCAACCTACATAGTGTGTTTGTTGCATTGAGAATGATATATATATTCATCCTTCAAATTGTTGAATGGGTGTTTGATGACGTCAATAGCCATATGTCCTCCATTAAGCAGGCGACTAGTAGGGCATCATGTCTGGACAGCAAACACGCACAATATCTCCAAGCTGATGTAGTAATTGCAAATGTTGAGAGTGCTAGAGGTAGTAGGCAGACCATGAATTCACTAGGCAACAATTAAATAGGCATGGAACAACTCAAGAGTGTCCCAAACCAACCAAGTAACAACTATATACTAGGAATAGCAGTAGGATAGTTGGTAACAAGGCCGGTTATCAGGTCACATGGCACTGTAATAGTTGTGGAAAATAGGATAGTACTTCAACAAAACTGTAATGGAATCTACCTTAACACTTTGTTGTGGCATGTGCTCAAAGCAATGTCTAAGCATTTCATTCTCCTCATTTTCACCATAGGTCTTAATCATTGTTGTCCATGCCACCACATCTTGGGAAGGCATCTTGTCAAACACTCCACAAGCTTTTTCTATCAAGCAATATTTTTGATACATGTCTATCAACATAGTATCCACAAAAAAATCATTGTCTAGAATTTCCCTGACCTCTGCTGTCATGGCATGTTTCAACAGCTGCTAAGGTGCTACAAGATTCAAGCAAAGAACATATGTGGGAGGATCTATAGACATGCCTACAAACTACATCATCTAAAACAGGCCAACACCTCCTCGACACACCCCTATTCAGAGTACCTTGCAACTGACAAACTGTTAAACATATTTCTTTTATTGACAAACCACTGAACATAAGTGAGCCACATTGGTGAAGTGGGATTGTGTAAAAGGATGTCTTAATAATGATAATAATGGTTGGAATCTCAAATGATGGCACCAAGTTTGTGGAGTTCTTTCATCTACACTATTTTAATAAAGGAAAAAAGAAATAAGGGTCCTATGCTATAGAAATCTTCAAGGATGTAGCATGAAACTGACATCTTCAAGGAAACTTATGCTTATTCAAGGTAAATTTGAAGGATGTAACATGCAATAGTGCATTAAAGAGAAAACTTGGGTTACCTATCATAGAAGGATGGATAAAACTATGTAGGTATCTTGAAAACATTTGGTTTCTATTGCAAGCAAGTTCACAAAACTTGCTCCTCCTCATCACCATCACCATCAACATCCTAATTTATCTCATGATCACAATACCACTTGCTGTTTCTTTGCTTTACTAGATCCCTTACTTAGCTCTCTACAGAAGCCAATTAGTAAAATTTGAGGTGGAATCTTGTGGGTGGCTAAATGCATGGAGACCAACAATAGCTACATCAAGTACAATACATTTACTAGATTATATGATAACATCTTATACCACAACAACTATAGTAAGTAGGTCTAAAACAACTACAACAAGTAGAATATATATGATTGGAGCTAACAGGACTTTACTCTTCATCCAAACTATTCCTTTTCATGGAGAGGAGATCTTTCCCTAGTCTACATCCAAGCAATTTGAGAAACATGGGCAATACCCTATTTGCATTCATGAAAGCCGGAGAGATGTATAAAGCAACCATTATCCATGACCCTAGAAACCCTGCCACAGCACACAACAAAAAAATCTACTCTCTCCATTCTTCCAGCTTCTATCACCATCCTAATACTCATTATTTATGTCATGGTTCCTGTGATGATCTTTAGCACTCCTATCATAAGTATCATGGCGGTCATGTTTTTTATCATTCCATTCAGTATTCATGTCTTCATCTCTATCCCTATCCCTCCACCTGTCCCTCTCACTATACCTCCCCCTATCCCTGTCCTTGTCTCTGTCTCTGTGTCTATCCCTGTCCTTGTCTTTGTCTTTGTCCATGTTCCTATCACTGTATACCTGAGTGACTGCATGCATTGAGCATGCAAACAAAGCCACTTGGGTTTGGAGACACACCCTTACATTACATCTGTTCAAAACAATCCAACACATCGACACTATGGGCATGAGGTTGCATACCCTGCAATTAGAGCATTCCAAGAGACCACAAGACTTCAATCTCCCGTGCATCCTCTTACATCCCAACTGCTACATAAATATTAGCCATATAGATATAGGCTGAAGTAGCTGTTTTATTTGTCTAAAGGAGACAATCAAAAGCCAATCTCCCAAGCCTCACATTCTTCCACTTCTAAGAAGCACTCAACAAAGCCATCCACACTGGAAGATAATCACTAGATGGAATCATTTCAATAGCTGCAAACCCTCGTTAAACTCCCCTGCATGACCAAAGAGATCAACCATACAATAATAGTACTGTTCATCTGGTGTTACACCAAATTTGGCACTCATCTACATAAAATACATTTGGCCCTCATCCAGTGAGCATCCAATAGACCTAAGTGACTCCATGCATTGAGCATGCAAACAAAGCTACATGGGTTTGGAGACATGCCCTTCCATTGCATTTGTTCAAAACAATCCAACACATCTGCGCTACTTGCATGGCAGCATACCCTCCAATTAGTGCATTCCATGAGACCAGATGACTTCAATCTCCCATGCATCCTCTTATAGCCCAGCTGCTACATAAATATCAGCCATACAGATCTCTAGAGCCTTCTTGCAAAGATCATTACGAGGTTCTTGAATACACAAGAACCCAAGTTACTCTGATAGCCTATCTCAATAAGAGAAACCCATGGGAAGTATGGGCATTGCCCAAGCACCTAAGACCAAGCACACTTTAGCTATAAAACTAAAATATAAGAATCTCCATTGTACTACCTTCCACCATGTTGATAGATTCGTGGCCCTACTGAAATTGTACCAACTCTAGAAGGGCCCCTCCCCATCTCAAAAATGTGCATCGGAAAACTTGTTTGATTCAAGATGCTGCAAAAGCAACAAAACAAAGGACTCCATTTCTATTTCTATGAGCCACTGACATTGACAACAATATCCCATCTATTTCTCTAAGCCGTTGACATTGACAACATACACATGTACAAGACGACTATTGCACTTACCTGGCGATGTTTGTGATAACACAAGAATGAGTCCAAAAATCTGCCAAAACAAGACAAGAATATACAACATGGCCAGATATTCTTGTAAAACCTTGTTGCATTACATGACAAAGAATAGAGTTACAACCCATTTTCTTGCTTGCATTCAAAACCTTACGATAAAGCACACTAAAACATACATGAAGTACTAATTTAAATCCACTTTCTCCACCTTGGTGCAAAACCTTGCTGTAATAACTCTGGAGGTATAATACTCGATGCCTATTTTGCAGCATGCTAAGATATAGTAATCGTGGAGAGCATGCACTATCACATCAAGTCTAAATCCCATCTCAAAAATCCCATTTGAAAATAAGTACAATTAATGCAGTTTAGAAATTTGCTACACTACATCTATTTCTATGAGCCACTGACATTGACAATATACACATGTACAAGTGACTGGAGAAATTACTTGACGATGTTCTTGATATTAAAATTATGGGAGGTAACCTGTATTTAACAGCAAAAGAAAGCCAACATGGAAAGTGGGTCTTCCATCAGGTAACACAAGAATGAGTCTAAAATCTACCAAAACAACACAAGAATATACAACATGGCCTCATATTCCTAGAAAACCTTACTCGAACACATGACAAAAAATAGATTTAGAACCCGTTTTCTCACTTGGGTTCTGAGAGAGGAGTTTTGAGCCCGAGATGTGCCTAAAATTTGCCAAAAAAATCTAAAATTTAGGAAAAAATATTTAATATCGAAGGCGGCGGCTACAGCTAGGACGATTTTAAGTGCCAAGTGAAAGACGGCTTTTAAAAGGCGCCCAAGCGACACTTGTGGATATTTGATAATTTTTTCGACTGCCATGTAGGATGTCAGGAGCTGCCAGTCAATGCGGGATGTCAAGCCGGACGCCCAGGATTTTTTCAGAGCTCGAATCGGAGTCAGGACAAAGAAGGGGCCACAAGATGGGCAAGATACGAAGAGGTGGACCAAAACTTTGTCAAAAGGCGGGGTGCCCTTTAGGGAGTTTTAACCCCCCCCTCAATTTTTCATGCATAATTCGTGAGCATGGCATGAGTATGGCGGGCTGCATCAGGTGGCGCATTTTTCGCTCCATCTCCATGAATCATGATCTCTCGCTGCCCTTCACATGAGGAATGGCTGTGTGGATGAAGACAATAGATTCTTTTCTTTCTTTCTCCTCCCTCTCTCTCTTCTCTATGGGCTGTTCATGTGTGCCATCTTTATGAAGGAACCGGGGAAGGAGGATGAAGGAAATGGTGATGAATATTGATGGAGATGTTGAAGATTGAAGTACAGCATTGGATTGAGAGAAATGCAGGCTCTGTTTGCTGATTATGCAATCATTCAAAGGTCTCGGGCTACGAAAAAACACGGTATGACCATTTTTATAAAGAAAATGAAGGATTGTTGATAGTTTATGATGATAATTATGTTCTTATTGGATGAAAATTATTTGTGGGCTATTTGCATTATGAATAATTGTTGTTTATCTGAAAATCTTGGTTTTGCAATGATTTACATACTTTATTTAATTCCCGTAAACCCGAAATGCGGATTTTAGGTGGGGAAAAAGTGTTCCCATGGGGGGAATATGGAAGATAAATTGAATTTTAGTATGCTGAAGTAATTGGAATAAGAAAAACCAAAAAATGGCATATTTATTGCCAAATAAATCAAGAAAGTTGAAAAAATAAGGGGAAAAATAGAAATACGTCTTGGAAAAAATAAGAAAAAATATAATGATTGTTTATGGATGTGTGGTAGTGGTAGAGCATGAGGTTTGGCCTTAGTTTTCCCTATCTCTTTGTCAAAGTTTGTGATTTATCGCTTTCTATACATCAAAACATGATAAAATGAACCTCTACACCTATGCAACGAAAGCAATATCTAAACGTAGGGGGTTGGGAGGTTTGAATGGTGTGATTTGCGTGCTAATTGTTGCTGATTTTCTGATGCATTCCATGACATAGAGTCTGTGTTATTTTGATTAAGAGGATAGTAGCACGAGTGTTATCTCGGTGCTATCCTTTCATTGCCGCAACGCGTTAGGGAATAAGCATTATTAAAGCCTGATTGTGCACAAGCACATTGTTGATTTTAAAAATTATGATTAAGCACTTTAGAACCATTCACCTTTGCATGTGCATGAAACCATGGTATCGGAAATAAAAACATGGATGCATAGCACCTGTTTTCAATGACAATGACCCACGTTGAGTGTGGAAAGGCATCCTAAGTCATAGGATAGACATTCGTTTCTTGGGGGATTATTTAGTAAGAAAACATGGTATCTCCTGGACATCTTTCGAAATGAAGAGTGGAGTTTGTTTGTCTGTTTTACATGTTGAGCAGTGCATCAAGGAGCCAATCCCTGCGATGTAGGAGAGCTACGGTGGGGCCACGGTGTTTCTACTGAGAGGTTGCCTCCCATGTATATGATTATCATGGTATTTATTGTCAAAGTGTATGGGTTCTCCCTTGGAGGAGTTTATAGAAAGGGAAACGTTAGACTACAAAACTATAAACGCATAGATTAGGCTTTAGGGCAGTTTGCTCTTTAGCATTAGATTGACGCTCCTGGTCCGCGAGGCCGTGAGGATGTGTTTGTCTGTTATGAGCATGAGGTCCGGCTAGTGCCATAGCCAGTGCTGGCCCATTTCAGGTCCCATCAGTGATGCGTCTGTCGGGAGTTGCCAACAAGTGGTGGTTCTCGAATCTAGGGTTTTTAGGGACCCAATAGTTGGTTTATGTCCTCTAACAAGGACCGTCAAGTCGAAATACAAAAAGCAGAATGTGCTAAGAGGGCTAAACGGCGGTTGGAGATCGTAAGTCGATATTATCCTCAAAGGAGTAGTCTAATACGCATAAGCGGCAATGGTCTTAGTAACCCAACTACTGCATATAGTCCTTTAGGTGTAGGAGGAAGTGCAAGTTCTTCCTCTCTTCCATCAAGTCAATCCACTTCAAGTGGGAGTGTGATTCCATCAGTTCAAACTCCTATTGTCAATTCGATTGTCGTCATGGCACAACCCATTGCAATTCCTGCAAGGACGCCGGATTTGCCAGCTTTAGGAGTTCCTTTGCCCATTTTTAATGGGTTACCCGAAGAAGATACGGAGTTTCACATTTGTGAATTTCAAAGATTAATGTTTAATTATCGCATCCAAGATGAGGGACATCTTATGATGTTCTTTAACATGACATTAAAAGGAAGGGCTGCGGTATGGTATCATGGCATAGAGACTGGAACCATAACCACAATCGGCCAATTTTATGCAGCTTTTCGAGGAGAATATGCCCCTGAAAGAGGTGACCAATACTGGTTGCGTGTCTTAAATGTAACATGCCAAGACCCCCATGAGAATGTGAAAGCATATGCCAAGAAGCTTAAGGAAGTGTTTCGTAAGTTACAAACTTACATTCCCATTCCGCCGGCTGCCCAATTGCAATACTTTTTGCATGGATTGGACTTCAATATTTAGGTACAATTGAGTAGTGTGGCTTGTCAAGATTGTGGGAGAGAAGGAAGGAGTCTCACTTGAAGCTTTCTTGCTTGCACAATGGGGGAATACACACAAGGGTGGAGGCTGAAAACAGTTTTCCTCTTCTTAGTTGTGTAAGCCAAAAGAACTCTAGTACAAAGAAATAGAAGAACCCTATATATGGGTCTCAAACCAAACTCAACTAACTAAGGTGGCATACTAACTGAGCCACGAACTAGAGTAGATAAGGATAGCTATCATGTAGCTATTATTCATGGGCGGTGTACCAACCGCGTCTGCAACTGACAAGTCGGTGACATAAATACACAACGGTCACCCTGGCGTATCACGAGTGGAGCTCGATATCTCAACATGGCTTTGGTTGATGTAGATACCACCATCATGCGGGCAAAAGGAGTAGAGTCACGATTACAAACGGCCTACTCCTCTCGAATAAATCTTAATGTGGGTTTAGTACCTGCATGTAATCTACCATTGATGAATGGAAGTCAAGGGATGCCTATGAATAACCCTAATGGGAGAGGAAGCATGGTTCAAAATGTACCTTTGCTACTAGCTCCTCCCAGTGTGACTATGCCTATGACTAGTTAGATGGCTCCACCAAATGTTGGAGGCCAAGTTTCTGTTGAGATATCGAGCTCCACTCGTGATACGCCAAGGTGACCGTTGTGTATTTATGTCACCGACTTGTGAGTTGCAGATGCGGTTGGTACATCGCCCATGAATAATAGCTACATGACAGCTATCCTTATCTACTCTAGTTCTTGGCTCAGTTACTATGCCACCTTAGTTAGTTGAGTTTGGTTTGAGACCCATATATAGGGTTCTTCTATTTCTTTGTACTAGAGTTCTTTTTGGCTTACACAACTAAGAAGAGGAAAACTGTTTTTCAGCCTCTACCTCTATGTGTATTCCCCCATTGTGCAAGCAAGAAAGCTACAAGTGAGACTCCTTCCTTCTCTCCCACAATCTTGACATGGTATCAGAGCCTTGTTCGTGGTAAGGAGCTCAAGAAAGCAAGCCGAGCTCGCGGTGCTCTGGTAAGAGGAGCAGTGTTGCTTTCATTTTCTGTTTTGGGAGCAGATCTCTGCAGGTAGCACAGCCGGAAAGTGCAGGAGTGCATTGTCTCAGGTTGAGACGCCCTTCGCGGTGAAGCAAGAGGGCAGTATATGCTGCGGGAAAGGCCTTTAGCCCTTGGCGACCTTGTTTTTTTGATTTGAGGCCATTTCGGGGCCTGTTTTGGAGGTGGAAGTTTTCTGCACGCACTCAGGAAAAGGCCCAGTTTTATGCTGTGCAGCCACTGTTCTACAGGTCGGTGAAAAGTTACTGTAGAAATTGCATCGTATGCTTGTGCGCAGAGACATTGGGAGTTACAGAATCATCCCTGTTGCCTGTTGATGCAAAATCGTCACTAGGAAGTGACTGTGTGGTCAAATACCACTTTCGTCAGTTTTGCAGATTTGCCTTTGTAAGGCTGAAGCTGTGTTCTTTGCAGTGACAGAATCTTTTGCAGTGTTCTGTAATGGCATCTGATTCTCTCTCACAGATTGTCATTGAAAAGCTTGACAAGAACAACTTCCAAGCATGGAAGTTTAGAATGAGAAATTTCCTTATGGGAAAAGGATATTGGGAATTTGTTGCAGGAAATGAAGAAGAACCAGTTCTTCCTGATGTTCCCAATCAACAGCAAATGCAGGCATTTAAAGCATGGCATGAGAGAGCCAGGAAAGTTATGTACTGGCTGTCTATCAGCATTTCAGACTCTATGATTGTGCATATTCAAGATGCAAGTATGCCAAAGGAGGCATGGGATACTTTGTCAAAAATGTATAGCACAAATACGCAAGCCAAGAAAATGCAGCTCAAGCAAGAGTTGCACAATGTGCAAAGAGAAAGTATGAGCATCAATGACTACCACATGAAGGTGAAGAAGATTGCAGATGCACTTGCTTCCATTGGGTCGCCAGTGGAAGATGATGATTTAGTCTCAGTGACCTTGAATGGTCTAGGAAAGGACTATGCACAGTTCCGAACATCCATTTCCGTCCGTGAAAGATTTCCTGATTTTGAGGAGTTGATTGCTCTTCTAATTTCTGAGGAGCAGAGAAATAGTGGTGCATTTTCTTTAGGAGGAACTTCAAAAGAAGCTGTCTTCTACTCAAATGCTGGAAGAGGTAGAGGCAGAGGTAGAGGAGGCCGATATGGAGGCCGTGGTAGAAATCAGAATATGCAGCAAACTCAAGAAAACCAGTCCTATGGAGGAGAATGTGGTAACTCTAGAGGCAGGGGGAGCCAAAGAGGTCGTGGTGGATGGAAAAGAGGCCAAAATGCAAACAGTAATGTTGAATGCTACTACTGTGGTAAAATGGGTCATATGGCTAAAGACTGCTACAAAAAGCAAAATGACAAAATGAATGGAAAACTGCAACAAGGGAATTATGCATCTTCTAGTAGACAGGGTGATGACAGAAATGAGCATTTGTTTATGGTGCAGCATATGAACAATTCTGTGACAAGTGCAGAAGAAAGCAATGATCTATGGTATGTTGACTCAGGTGCATCAAACCACATGACAGGTCATACAGAATGGATGGAGGATGCAAGGAAAATGAAAAAACCAGGATTTGTGGAGATTGGTGATGATACTGCACATCCTATTGTGCAGATTGGAAAAATTCCTTTGTCTATGCAGGATGGGAAAAAGAAATACATGTCCGATGTATTTCATGTCCCGAATATCACCAAGAATCTGGTTTCTGTTGGTCAAATGGTTGAGCAGGGCTTGCAGGTCTGATTTAATCCTCATGGATGCTTTGTTGAGGATATGAAAAATAAAGGTCGCTTGATAGCAAAAGGAAAGAAGAAGGGCAGAATGTTTACATTGGATGCAGACATGTCTGAATTGAGTGCAGCAATGTTTGCACATGGGACCGGTGTAGTTGCAGATATTGATATCTGGCATAAACGCATTGGTCACGTTAATGTACAGCGACTTAAATCAATGCAGACCCAAAATATTGTTGCAGGATTGCCCAAATTCAAGGTTGCAGAAATGCATAAGGTATGTGAAGCCTGTCAGTTTGGAAAACAGGCAAGGAAACCATTTCCTAGACATGTTCAAGAGAGTGAGAAGCCATTGGAATTAATCCACTCTGATGTGTGGACTACTAAAGCTGCATCTCTTAGAGGCTGTCATTATTTTGTCACTTTTATTGATGACTATAGCAGAAAATTTGGGTGTATTTTATGAAAAAGAAAAGTGAAGTTTTTGGGCATTTCAAAACACTTAAAGCTATGGTTGAAAAAGAAACAGGCCTGCAAATAAAATGCCTAAGGTCAGATGGAGAGGAAGAGTACCTCTCAAATGAGTTTGCAAGGTTCCTGCAGGAGCATGGCATAAAGCAGCAATATTCATGCAGTCATACCCCACAACAAAATGGAATTGCAGAAAGGAAAAATAGGCATATTGGAGAGGTATCTCGTGCCATGCTCAATGAAAAAGACTTGCCAGATTTTTATTGGGCTGAAGCAGTTGCTACAGCAGCCTACATAATGAACAGGACTCCCACTGCAGCAATACATGGAATGACTCCAGAGGATAGGTATACTGGTAGGAAACCAGATATTTCTCATTTGAAAATTTTTGGTTGCATTGCCTATGTACATGTGCCAGATGAGTTGAGATCCAAGTTGGATCCAAAAGCTGAGAAGTGCATCTTTATTGGTTACTCTCTGTAGCAAAAAGGGTATAGATGCTATAACCCTTCTACTCGTAAGTTTACAGTGAGCAGAGATATTGTTTTTGATGAGATGAGTAGCTGGTATAAACCAGTAAATGTGATTGATGATATAGATGCACAAAATGGTAATGCTGCATAGAATTCACAGCAGCAGTCACAAAATATTAGCGGACCTGGAGTGTCCTCTAGCAGTGGTTCACATTCTTCGCCATGGACAGGCAGATTGAGATCATGAGAATTTTCTCAAAGTAATGCAGATAGTGGTATGCAGGTATCACGAAAATGAAAAGAGAAGGTTGATCAGCCCATGTTTGATGTGAATGTAGGTCACTCTTATGTGGATGGTGAATCCAGTGGCTCAGAACAGAGCATTGATGATGAGTTGGGTATTCCTTCTATTGTTACACCTAGAGTAAGGAAGACCAGGGATGTTTTGAGAGCACCTGGGAGTGAACCTACTTTGCGCAGGTCTACCAGAGTTAGGTATCCTGTGGATAGACTGAAATATGATGGATTTACAGCCATTCACTATGCATATATGGTCAAAGTGATACAGGAACCAGAACCCACTTCTTTTGAGCAAGCCATGGGAAAAGAAAAATGGGAGAAAGCCATGGATGAAGAAATGGATGCCTTGGAAACAAATGCTACATGGGAATTGGTACCTTTGCCTAAAGGTAAAAATGCAATTGGCTGTAAGTGGGTTTATAAGGTGAAGCACAATGCAGATGGTTCTGTGAACAGATACAAGGCAAGATTAGTAGTCAAGGGGTATGCACAAACATATGGCATTGATTATGAAGAAACATTCAGTCCGGTTGCAAGGATGGCAACCGTAAGAGCAGTCATTGCTATGGCTGCATTAAAGGGATGGTCTTTACATCAGATGGATGTAAAGAATGCCTTCTTGCATGGTGATTTGCAAGAAGAGGTCTATATGGAGCAGCCACAAGGTTATGTGCATGCTGTTCATCCTGAGTTTGTTTGCAGGTTGAAGAAAGCCTTGTATGGCTTGAAGCAAGCACCTAGAGCATGGTCTGACAAGATAGGACAGTATCTTGTCACTATTGGCTTTCAGATTTCCAAGGCAGATTTCTCACTTTATGTGAGAAAAACAGAGAAATGTATTATGCTACTTGTCATTTATGTTGATGATTTGATTATGACAGGTGACAGTGATGAAGATATCCTTCATGTGAAAATGCTATTGAAGCAGAAGTTTGAGATGAAGGATTTGGGAGAGCTGTGTTATTTCTTGGGCATTGAGGTGATTAGATCACCAAGTGGGATACAGCTCTTGCAGAGGCAGTATGGATTGGACATGCTGTCCAAATATGGGATGACAGGCTGTAAGCCTATTTCAGTTCCTTTGGAGCAGAATGTGAATGAGAGCGGAATTTAGGTGACGGGAAGTGCTTAAAAATAGCTAAAAATTATGAATATCAAGGGAAAAATATTCAATGTCAAAGGCGGCGGCTCGATCCAGGACGATTTTAAGCGCCAAAGTGCTTTAAAGGTGCCCGAGCGACACTTGTTGATTTTTCATAATTTTTCAGACAGTCGTGCGGGTTGACACGAGCTACTGGCCAATGCGGGATGCTAAGCCGGATGCCCAGGATTTTTCAGAGCTCAATTCCGAGTCCGGACGGGGAAATGGCCAAGAAGTTGGGCAAGATTTGAAAAGGTGGACTTGTTTTGGCCAAAGTGGGCAGTGACCTTTGGGAGCATTGGACATTTTATGCAACATCAAATCGTGGTGAGAGAAAGGAAGAAAAAAAACGTGGGGAGGGAGATGCCAGAATCCGCCGATTTTTTCGCCCTTCTTGATGGAGATGGAGATGGGAGGTTGCATACAACCCCTCCAACAGACATTGGCCCTTGCTTCCCTCTTGGATGCTGACTCTATCGCCGCCTCTCGCTCGTGCAATGATGCTCTCTTTGAAGATCTTTGATTTCATTCTTTCTCTCTCCTCCCTCTCTCTCTTCTAAAGGCAAGTTCATGTGGGGAGAAGAAGGAAGAAGAAAGAATGATGGAGGCTTGTCCGGCATGGATCGGATTGCTCCACGGGCTGGAAATGGTGATTGGTGATTGTGCTGGACATGAAGTGCTGCTGATTTCCAAATTTGCAGCCATGGACATGAAACCCGAAACACGCAAATAAGCGGTAATTTAAAATTTTCAAAGGAAATTTGAGATTCTATAGCTTTTGATTGATGAAATGTTGTTCATGTGGGCTAAAAATTGTTCATGTTGCTGTTTTCCATGAGTTCTTGCTGGTCATAATCAGAGAATTAGAAAAATATGCATCTTGTGGTTCAAAATAATACATTAAAACACGAAAAACATGAAAAATCAAGGGAAAATGATGGTTTTTTTGGCATAAAAATGGGGAAGTAAATAGGAACATCAACTAAACTTTCATTTTTCTGCAAGAAGGAACTAAGGGCCACAGCCCATAACCTGTTTTGAATTTTCAGTAATTAAATAATGCAGGAAAATAAGGAAAAATACAAGAAAAGGGTGGAAAAACCCTAAAAAATAGGGGAAAAATACATTTTGGGTTCCGAAAAATAAGGATAAATAAGAGCAATGTTTGTGAATGTTGGTGGGGACTGAAGCATGAGGATTTGCCTCAGTTCAACCCCACCTTCTTGTTCTAATGTGTTTTTTTCCGCTTTCTACACATAAAATGATGTCAAAATACCCTATAAACCTATCCAACGATGCACTATTTAAACGAGGAAGGGTAGAGAAGTTGAAATACGTCTAAATGCCGTGTGAGATGATGGGAAAGCTGCTGATTTCTATGCATAGCAATTTAGGACGGATGATAATTAAAATTAATAGCTTAGTAGCACGAGGATTATCTCGGTGCTAGGCCCATGCAACGAGGCACGAACGGTAGTTGGAAACCATTAAAAGAATGTTTTGCACTTGTGCACGATACTGTTTTGCTAAATATTTGAGCACTAGGCATCCACCAAATGCATAGAGCATGAAAAATAATTTAAAAGTATCAGTGATCAGCTCCTGGA